>NW_012098097.1:5275693-5279694 GCF_000951045.1 Mandrillus leucophaeus
GTGTGTGTGTGTGTGTGTGCAGCCTAGCTGTCGGGAGGTCTGGATTACAGAATTTCTCTATCCTTCAAAGGAAAACCATCTTTCAGAGTAAGTAGTAGCAGGAAGAGATGGATGACAGTGACTGGATTTGTAACACCAGTGAGGCCAACCCCACACACACACAACCATCACCCTACACGTGGATTGTCTGTGCTAGGAGAAGAAGGTACAGGCGTGAAGAGTGCTAACTTCAGAACACCCCAAGATCAACTAGATTTTTCTTTTTGCCATTGTTGAGGTGATACATTTACTTTTCGAATGACTTCTGTTGAATAATGTTATATGTTCCATCAGTCCTGGGGAGTGAAGACAGTGGGTCATGAAAGTCTGCCAGACACAGATGAAGCCAGACTAAGATGGAACCTTGTGGACAATCTCAGGTTAGCAGGTAATCAGATCATTCACCCATCTGTCCATCTGTTTATCCATTCAACCCAGCGATTCACAAGCACCAGGCTCCATGATGGAATATTTTATAAGCAAATGGCTATTAAGTTCTCGATTCTCCTCCACACGTTCTGGAAAATCACCAGGTTTCCAGGTAACGATGGGATTGTATTTGTCAGCACAGAGCTGGAGATGTGGAGAATAAAGTCTCCAAGGGGTAGCTCTTCTCTCCTGGTAGGATTAGTCAAAAAAAAATCTTAGATGTGCAACTATGGGGAGATCAGTGGTGCTAACACAGGAACACACATCTTACTGGCAAAACACTGTCTTTTTTTTTTTTCCTCTGTAAAACGTTGCTCTTATTGGGAGCTTGAAAAGCATTATTATAAAAAGCCACGGGAAGGGAGAAAGGGAGAGGAAAGAGAGGGGCAGAGGGGGATAAGAATTACCCAGGTTTGGACAGGGACTCTGGTGATGAGGCCCAAGACGATTTATTTCTCCCTGTTCGCTTCCCAGCCTTCAATCCCATCTGGCTCCTTTCATTTGAGTTTTCTATTGTAATGCACAAAACAGATAGTTTTCCAAAAGCTTGCTCAAAAGCTTCAAGGTGGTCCAAGAATGGGAGGGGCACTTCTTGAAGTTCAAATGGGACAAGAGAAAAAGTATCAAGAAAGCGGTGCGGGGAGTGAGCCTCAGAGGGGAAGCTGAGACAATGAGGAAAGCAGACCTTCTGAGACATCCTGGAAGTTCCCTCCACCCTCTGAAATGGAAACATGACCAGCTACAGACAGATCAGCTCTTAGAGCGGAGGAAAGAGCCCCAGCGTTCAGGAACCAGGAGCTCGGACTTCAGTCATCCCTGATGACCTCCTTTTCCACCCTGAGACTTCAGTTTCTTCACTTACAACATTAGAGACTTGGGCTAGATCAGGGGTTTTCTGCCAAGTGCAGAGGCGGAACTTTCGGGGAAAGGGTGGTATCTATTCCATCCAGAGAGTGCACTTAGGAACTTGTTCCAAAAGCTTCAACTGCTAAAAAAAAAAAAAGTACTTAAGAGGCAAGACAATCTTTCAAAATCACGTTCAGCCCGCCAATCCTACGAATTCAAGCTTGTTTTCCCAGTTGCAATGGATAAAGTAACTATCCTAAGTTATCTTTCTTCAAAAGGATTAATCCTGTGCTCAGTGAATCTCTGTGGATTGAAGGGACGGATGGATGGGGACAGACTGATAAACGACTTGATGGCAAATGACATAAGATGGTGAGAACCTGTTTGATCCTGGTCTGGCTTTGCCCATGCATCCAGTGGACCTCCTTGGCCTGGCTCACTTTCTTCACTTCCCAGAATGCATGCAATAGATAACATTACGTTTTTTAAGTCACTAGAAAAGTGAATGTCACCCTCTCCCCTTGAAATGGCAAAAAGAAACACTGAACTGATTTTTTGGGTGTTTGGAAGTGAGGACTTTTTGCATCTCTATGCTCCTCTGCTAGGGTAGACCATCAAAGGCTCAGAGTAGCTTCTCACACTTTAATTGGCCCATTTCACATTTCTACCCCTCTACGTAGGGTCACATAAAAGCTCTACTTTTATTTCCGACATGGGAAAATAAGACAATAAGGAGCTTTATAAGTGCCAAATTCAATGGGGGGGTGAAACATCAGGGTACAACAGCCAGAATATAAGGATGTTACTATTTTGAAAAACGTCCAAAGCGAAGTTGGACATGTCCAAAGTTACATGTAACTTACATATATGGTCCTTAGCCTTTTGCAGGTACACCCTCTGTACAAGCCGAACATGGATTCGGAGAGCTACACACGTCTCAGCTGCCTTTCCTGGTCAAACTTTTTCCTGCTGGTGCTGTCTAGCGACCTATGATGCCAAGCTACCGCATGGTGGCGCTGTCTGTCCACTGCTGCCCGCCGGCACTTTCCAAGACCACTGTCTCTTTGTAATTCAAGGTGAGGTTATGCAGTGTGGGAGGATGAGCCAGGAAAATTGAAGAGAAGGAGCTGCCAATAGATCACTCTAGAATTCCAGACAGGGTAGTGTGATAGGTTCAAGAGAAGAGCTTGCCTGCATGAAATAAAATTGAGAGCACCCTGTGCAACTGCAGATAAAGAATAGAACAGGATAGTGCTGAAGTGACTGAAGGGTGGGAGGGGCATTTTTCTGCTGTGAAAGGGTGGGAACAGTGGGATCCAGGTGTCAACGTATTTTCTCCCCAGGCACCTTACTGTCCTCAGGCTGGGTCTCCACTTCTCGGGCTAAAGGCTACTCTCCAGGGAGACCAGGCTGGGAATGCTGAGACCCAAGTTGCTAGGCAGGGAGGAGGTCAAGATCAGCAGCTGTGAGGAAGGAAGGGTCTCCCTGGGATGCTCCACGAGTCTGGGAGACTGAGTGCTGCCCGGGGCAGGTCTAGGCATTGCGAGAGCAGCTGCGTGGAGGCTTGGAGGGAGCCAGTGAAGGCAGCTTGCTTGTTCAAAGATGTTAGAGTGAACTATAATGAAAATGTTTCCATGTGAGTTCCCTGAGACTCCTCCCTGCCACAGCAATGAAGTCTCCTTCGTAACTTCTCCACATGTAACCTGCAAGCATGCTTTCAATAATCTACAGGATGCACACCCGGAGTCTCAGCTACTTGGGAGGCTGAGGAGGGAGGATTATTTGAGCCCAGGAGGTCAAGGCTGCAGCAAGCTATGATTGTGCCACGGCACTGCAGCCTGAGCAACAGAGCAAGATCCTGTCTACACACACACACACACACACACACACACACACACACACGCAATCTACTGGAGCAAAACTAGAGTGGCTGCTTGGACAGGCAGACACACATGTAATGTGTTTACACATAAAGACATGCTCATCTACTGGCTAATGTTGATGAATGACCAGGAAAATATGTCAATTGCCATTTTTCTTTCTAAATAAAGGGTTGTTTTGTTAACGAACGGCTGCTGTCTTAAATAACTGTTAATATATCAACATATATATTTATAAGCCAGGGGAAAGGATTTATCTGACTTACGATCTTTACTCTTTGATCAGAGAGGCAAACATATATCTGCAAATTGGTTTTGATGCCTTCATGTGTAATTTAATGAGCTGTATTACGTCCAAATGTAGACTAATCAACCATGCATCCTTTACCAAGTGTCTGGGTGCTGATTAGCATTAGCTGGTCTGGTCATATCTTGGGGATGTGTTTTGTGGACTATCCACAGCACACTAAAGTTCGCAGCCAGCCTCCTCTGCTGTGCACAGCCTGCTCTGGGATGGCCGCTGCACCTGTAGGTCAAGGCGGGTCCATGGACTACAAACGTCTCTTGACACGTGCTTAGTCAAAGCTTAAAACAGGAAGTGGTATGTGAAGCTGAGTGTTTAAGTATAGACAGCCTTGCTCTCCCTGCTGGTTTGAATGATGCCTGCCACTGAGTTAAGTGGGAGCTGAGGGTGTGTCTCCTCTCCAGAGAACACGTTCTTCGAAGTGACGATACTTCAGAAAGGAAAACCACTTAAGCATGCAATTCCCCAAATGCATATGGTCTGAAGAATTCCTTTGTGGTTGA
>NW_012098097.1:5279954-5286671 GCF_000951045.1 Mandrillus leucophaeus
CGGGTGGATCACGAGGTCAGGAGATCGAGACCATCCTGGCTAACACGGTGAAACCCCGTCTCTACTAAAAATACAAAAAATTAGCCAGGCATGGTGGCGGGCACCTGTAGTCCCAGCTACTTGGGAGGCAGAGGCAGGAGAATGGTGTGAACCCAGGAGGCGGAGCTTGCAGTGAGCTGAGATTGTGCCACTACACTCCAGCCTGGGGGACACAGAGAGACTCCGTCTCAAAAAAAGAAAAAGAAAGAAGCAAGCTGTGTTTCCCTCGAACTACAGGCCTCCCTCTGCTGGCTGAGAGTCTTCCTAATTCAGGAGACAATGACCTCTGAATGAATACCTTGGTGCAAGCTGACATGGCCAGGTAGGGAGGTGGACAGAGGTGAAGGAGCTGGGCAGGTCTCCAGGAAGGTGAGGAAGTAACAGCATCTGTACACCAGATGGCAGCAGCCACACACACACATGATAGGCGAGGTGCCTGCCTGTCTTCCCAGGTCAGAAACCCCTTACCTGGGAACTGAAGACAGAGCCTTCTCGGAATAGTTCCTTTTCTCGTGGGTGGCTATGATGCCATAGGCAATATCTACATGAAGCCTCTTGCTTCAATAAACAGGGCACAAGCAGGAGGTCATAAGAAAGACAGTTGGCCTCAAGAGTATTGAATGATGAATCTGGGCTAAAAACAGGGATTGTGTCCACTAAATTAGGGGTCTACACGCTTTCTGAAAAGGGTCAGATAGCCAGGCACGGTGGCTCACGCCTGTAATCCCAGCACTTTGGGAGGCTGAGGCAGGCAGATCACTTGAGCTTAGGAGTTCGAGCCCAGCCTGGGCAAAGTCAATCTCTACCAAAAAAATACAAAAATTAGCCGGGTGTGGTGGCATGTGCCTGTCGTCCCAGCTGCTTGGGAGGGAGGCTGAGGTGGGAGGATCGCTTGAGCCCAGGGGGTCGAGGGTGCAGTGAGCCATGATTGCACCACTGCACTACAGCCTGGGTGACAGAGTGAGACAACGTCTCAAAAAAAAAGAAAGAAAAGAAAAGAAAAGAGAAGAGAAAAAAGGAAAGGGGAGGTCAGATAGTAAATATTTTCAGCTTTGCAGATAGTAAGTATTTCCAGCTTTTCAGCCTTAAGATTTCTCTGGCCATTATGCAGATCGGCCACTGTAGCACATATGGAACCACAGACAATATGGAAACAAATGGGTGTGTCTGTGCTCCAATAAAGCCTCCTTTCCAGAAACGGGTGTTGGGCCAAATTTGGCCCACAGACCATAGTTTGCCAACCCCTCCGCTAAAGGAGTCACAAATGATCCGGTTTAGTTAGCTTGGTGCACATGTACCCTGGGCCTGTACTGGGTAGCGCTTTCCCCAGTCTATGTAAATGCAGTCCTGCTCCCCTCTCAGTCCACTCCATAGCATGAGATCAACCTACGTTTCCTTGTCACCTGGACTCAAATTCTCCCTTCTCCCTTCCACGCAACAACAAAATCAGCTGGCAAATGCTGTCTGTGGGTTCCGTACACAACAGCCCTTCCTGGGATCAGTCCTTATTCTCACGGTCATCACAACATCCGGTATCTTCTTCATTGCTGCTAAGACACACAGCAGTGGGGGGGGGGGAGTCAGTAAATATTCTTTTTCAATTGCTGCATTCTTCATACTGGCCTATCTCCCCCACCTGCTCTCCCAAATTATTTCATCTTAGCCAGAAGCATGTTTGAGTTACCTCTTGGGTGATGTCTCTTGCCTGTATCAGAACCCACCATAGATGCCCATTTTTTGCTCAGTAATGCACCTGCTTTTTCCTGCCTCAATCCAATGCTTTATTTATTTATTTTTATTTTATTTTACTTTTTTTGAGGCACAGTCTCTCTATTGCCCAGGCTGGAGCGCAGTGGCACGATCATGGCTTACTACAGCCTCAACCTCCCTAGGCTCAAGTGGTCCTCCCACCTCAGGCTCCAGAGTACCTGGGACTACAGGTGCATGCCATCCCACCTGGCTAATTTTTTTGTATTTTTTTGTAGAGACAGGGTTTCACCATGTTGCCCAGGCTAGTCTTGAACTCCTGGGCTCAAGCAACCCGCCTATCTCAGCCTCCCAAAGTGCTGGGATTACAGGGATGAGCCACTGCAACTAGCCAATCCAATCCTTTAGACATACTTTCTCTAAAGCACCAGCGAATTCTATCTCAGTCATATCGGTTTGTCCACCAGCCCTGAAAGAACCTTGGCACCTACCTTGGCATTTGCTCAGAGTACTACCTGCCCTTATCATCCCCTCATCCACGCAGACCACCCCTACGCTCCTGATGAAATGTAGCCCATTCTATGAAGAGCCTTTGAGAGGAGCGAAACGCTTGCCTGTCTTCTGCTGGTTTCTCGGTCTGGCTTGGATCAAGCCCTGTGGAGTTTGGACTGTGTTAATCTTATGCTGTCTATGGGCTTAACTGCCCATTAATAAATTACTATGGGTATCTTTTCTGCTATTGACTTTCAATTACATCACATTGAAGTCAAGACAACGTGGTCTGAATGGTATTGATGTTGGGGTATGTATTCTGACTCTCTCTGTGGCACAGCACTCTAATCCATTTTACAAACCCTCTTGTGGCTTGAAATGAAAGTAAGCTTTCTAATGGCTGGGCTGGAGTTTATATATGTCCACTGTATGCATTTTGTTAACTTAATATCTGCGTCATCTACAAGTATCAGACAGGGATATTAAAATCCCCCACCATGATTATGTTTCTCCTTGCAATTCTGACGATTTTTCCTTTAAACAGTTGGAGGCTTATGCTGCTCGGTGCCTACAAACGCAGCATCATGACATCATCCTGGTACATTACTTCCCCTTTCCTTAAGTACTGACCTTTATCCCTTATCTGGCTTTCTGCCTTCAGGTCTGCTTTGTCTAAGACAAAAAAGGTAATACCCGCTTTCTTTTGATTAGCATTTGCCTTGTATCTTTCTTCCTTTCTTTTCAACTTTATCAGGTCGTATTTTAGGTGTGCCACTTGCTAATCACTTAGAACTGAAAATTTAAAAAGCAAAACCTCTTTGAAGAGATGAATTCCACCATCTGATGGCTGAATTATTTCACTTTGGTTTTCCATCTCTCTTCCCAGTGTTTATTCGTTCGTGCATTCTCACTTCCCTCCTCCATCCTATACCTCTCTCTCTCATTAGTAATTGTCCTTTTAGATTCACTAGCATATTTGTTTTTTGAGACAAGGTCTTGCTCTGTCACCCAGGCTGCAGTGCAGTGGCACAATCACAGCTCACTGTAGCCTTGACCTCTCAGGCTCAAGTGATCCTCTTGCCTCAGCCCCCTGAGTGGCTGGGACCACAGGTGCACACCATGATGCCTCGCTGATTTTTTCATTTTTTATAGAGATGGGGTCTCCCTATGTGGCCCTGGCTGGCCTTGATTTCTGGGACACAAGCGATCCTCCTGCGTCAGCCTCCCAAAGTGTTAGAATGACAGGTGTGAGCCACCACGCCAGACCTAGCATAATTTACTAATGTCTTCTTTTCCCTTTTGCCCTGATGTACCTTCTACGCATATCCTGTAACAATGGGTAATAAGTAGTAGACTTGGCAGTCTGTATTTGTGCTCAGTAAAAAATTCAACTTAGCAATAGACAAGGGGTAGGCAAACTCAACCCAAAGGCCCACCACCTATTTCTGTAAATAAACTTGGATTGGGGCACAGCCACGCCCATTTCTTCTTCTTCTTTTTTTTCTTTTTTTCTTTTTTTGAGACAGAGTTTCACTCTTGTCCCCAGGCTGGAGTGCAACAGCACGATCTTGTCTCACTGCAAACACCACCTCCTGGGTTCAAGCAATTCTGCCTCAGTCTCCCAAGTAATTAGAACTATAGGTGTGTGCCACCACACCTGGTGAATTTTTTGTATTTTTAGTAAAGACAGGTTTTCACCCTGTTAGTCGGGCTGGTCTTGAACTCCTGACCTCAGGTGATCTGCCCGCCTCGGCCTCCCAGTGCTGGGATTACAGGCGTGAGCCACTGTGCCTGGCCAGCCACACCCATTTCTTTATGTATTATTTAGGGCTACCTTGGCACTTCCACGACAGTCAGTCAAGTAGTTGTGACAGAGATCATATGGTCCACAGGCCATCTGGAACTTTAAGAGAAAGTTTGGCAGCTTCTACTCTAGAATGGCAGCTACTTTTTCTTGGCACTTTGAAGACAGCATTCGCTTGTCTTCAATTAGAGCTCAGAAATCGTCTGTGAGTTGAACTGTCGTTTCTGCATAGAGAATCTGTCTCTGCCTCTGGTATCTCCAGATTCTGTCGCAGTCCCTGGTGGATATGGTCTGGGTCTGCGTCTCCACCCAAATCGCATGTGGAATTGTAATCCCCAATGCAGGGGGTAGGACGTGGTGGGAGGTGATTTGATCATGGGGGCGGCTTTCCTCCTTGGTGTCTTTCGTAAAACTATTGTATTATTATAAATCTATCCCCTATTAAGCATTAAACAGTGCTTTCATTTGTACAGCCTTATGCAGTTTTTTTTTTTTTTTTTTAAAGTAACCTTTCATTCTAGATTAGCTTTAGGTCTACAGAAAAGCACAAAGATAGTACAGACAGTTCCTGTATACCCTGCCCTCAGTTTCCCCTATCATTAGCATCTCACTTTGGATGGAACATTTGTTGCAACTAAGGAACCCATATTGGTGCATTCCTTTGTTTGCTTGCTCGTCTGAGACGCAGACTTGCTCTGTTGTCCAGGCTGGAATGCAATGGCGTGATCTTGGCACACTGCAACCTCTGCCTCCAGGTTCAAGAGATTCTCCTGCCTCAGCCTCCTGAGTAAGCTGGTGCCCACCACCATGCCTTGCTAGTTTTTTGTATTTTTAGTAGAGATAGGGTTTCACCATGTTGGTCAGCCTGGTGTCAAACTTCTGATCTCAGGTGATCCACCCGCCTCGGCCTCCCAAAGGGCTGAGATTACAGGTCCTTTTCTTTTCTTTTTTTGAGACAGAGTCTCGCTCTGTTGCCCAGGCTGGAGGGCAGTGGTGAGATCTCAGCTCACTGTAACCTCTGCCTCCCGAGTTCAAGCGCTCCTGCCTCAGCCTCCTAAGTAGCTGGGATCAAAGGCACCCACTACCACACCCGGCTAATTTGTGTACTTTTAGTAGGGATGGGGTTTCAGAAGCACGTAGGCCAGGCTGGTCTCGAATTCCTGACCTCAAGGGATCTGCCTGCTTCAGCCTTTCAAAGTGCTGGGATTATAGGCGTGAGCCACCACACCTGGCCATGTGCATTACTTTTAACTACACTACACAGTGTATTCAGATTTTACTAGTTCTTCCCTAACGTCTCTTTTCTGTACAAAGATCCCATCTTACATTTAGTCTCCTTACATTTAGTCTCCTTCATCTACTCTGGACAGTTTTTTAGACTTCCCTTGTTTTGGGACCATCCTGGCAGTTTTGAGGAGGGCTGGTCAGGTATGTTGTGCCTCAGTTCGGGTCTGTCTGATGCATTTCTCCTGTAGTTTTCTTATTTCTAGTTTTGTGAGTGCTATCTTTCCTGCGCAGCATGTTTCCCTATGTGGTTTGCTTCTATTTTATTTTCTATTTGAGTGTAAGTGTAACTGTACTTGAGTCCCCTTCCTTGCCCCAGACATCTGCTGTGGCTGGTTAGTGGAAGAGTTAGGGCTTTGTGTAGGTGAGGACTTTGTGTTTGTTCCTGCTAGAGCCTAAAAGATTTCTATTATCCTAGGCCAGTATTTATGTTCTTTATTTGAGGTTTCTGGTACAAGACACAGTGCAAAGGTTTGTACCGTACACCCTCGTGTGATGCAGGTCTAGGGTTTTCCTATCCTGCACATCGTTTACTATGCCTTATACCCTGTCTCTCTGTCCAAGATCCTGGAGAGAGGACAAGCTGCACATGCAAGTTCCTGGACCAGTGGGTGGAGTTTTATAGCCCCTTTTACAGAAAGCAATACCTGTAAGTCCTGGCCTTTAGGCTTGGCTGTTTCAGTTCCATGACATCCAAGGGCAAGGCCACGGCTCCATCTGCTCCATGGGCATGAGGTCTAACCCTCAGTCCTTTGAACCTCTATGAGGATCTGAAACCACCTTCCATGGTGTCTTTGATTTTTCCCTTTATTTCTAGCATCTGGCATTTCTTTCTCCTTAGTTCTTGGCTGTGTAGTAAAAACCATGTTTACTTGTGTGTGTGTTTGCAGTGGGACATCCACGTCAGCTGAGCTCACCACGTTACTGGAAGTACTAGTGACAAATGTTCAGCTTTTTGGAAGATTTCTGTCATACGAATTGTGTTTTCTGCAGTGACTAGCATAATGTGGGACACATACCAGTACTCACTAAAGAACGGATGCATGAATGAATGAGCGGAGACCAGGACTGCTCAGAAGATAGCTAAGCATTTGCAGCCTCAGTGGAGGCTGAACTGGCTGAGTCTGGGAGATTCTGGGCAGGCAGGGGCTGGTACACAGTCCCTCTGCCTGGCACTCTGTGTCACAGTGGTCCTGGCCTCATGTGGCTTTATTCAATGCTGAGGACTACATGATTTTACCAATGGCTCATCCAACAGGGTGGTCTGTTCACTCTACTTTCATCGTCTTACAGTGTCAGTACCTTTTCTTTTCCTTCTTGAAAGAGGGAACTGGCCGGGCGCAGTGGCTCATGCCTGTAATTCCAGCACTTTGCTGAGGCAGGCAGATCAC
>NW_012098097.1:5286946-5296910 GCF_000951045.1 Mandrillus leucophaeus
AGAGTGTGGGTGGATTTAGTGCAATCGATCAAGCCAAAGTCTCATCCTGGATTGCAGGTGGTAATCTAAGGCAAGATACTGCCTTGGTGTATGAACACCATAGCAGCCTGTTTCTGCAGGGCTGGCTTCTCTGGACTCTACACACAAGTACAGATGCTGGTTTGAAAGCCCCAGCATTATGAGACAACTGGAAGCTGCAGCCCTTGACGTCCTTGTGTCGACAGGCACAACACTGGCCCCAACCTGTTACTGGTTGAGCAATTCTACAGCCTTGCAGGTAGGCAGGCTCTGCCTGTCCAGGCTATACTTCAGCACGCACCTTTCCCTCGTGGCTACTCAAGTGGAAAGTCCTTACTCTCCACTACACTCTAGTCCCTATCCTCCTATGAAATCCTATGTGTAGTGTGGACTAAAGGCAGAGAAAGCTAACAAGCCTTGGCCTGGGGGCTGTTCTACATCTTGCCACCCAAGAAGAAGAGGGCAAACATTTAGGAAGGAGGGAATCACAAACTCGACGTGTTTTTCAAAGTGGGGAGAATGGGCTGAAGGGTCTGCTTGAGGGAATGTTCTTCCCCCATTGCTTCTCTCCAGCCTGCATTGCAGGGCCCCCCGCCCTCATTACTCTGTGGACACAGTGGCGATGACAGCAGAGCTCCGTCATTACTGCCCCGCAGGCTGTGACGATAACGGGTCAGGAGTGGGGGCATATGGACCCTCCAGTGATGCTTGTATAGCAGAGGGTCTCGTGAGGCTGAAGACACTGAGGCCTGCTGCACTGACTCCACCCCAGTTAGAGGATCCGGTTGAGGGCTTTTATAACTCAGAGAGAATCTGTTCGGTCCAGGGAAGGGAGGAGCTGAGTTGGAAATATTTTTGCTCCACTTTCTTCCGAAATACTTACAAAGATTGGCAGAAAGTGCAGGTGATAGAACAGAGGAACATTGGAGTTGACATGATGATGTCGCGGGGGACGTGGTGCCACCAGACAGAGAGCCTGGCCTGTGAGTTTCATGCCTGGGGCACAGCTGTCACTTGCTGGGCACAGATCTTCTGCAGCCTCTGTGGTTTCCTGTGCTCCGGGAGGACCTGGCCTTTGAATGTTTATAAGGTCAGACCCTCTGGGCTCTTCGGCCCCGTGGATATTGCTTGACTCTGAAGTCTCTTGTGGTCTAGTGGAGTCAGGATCAAAACTGCCGTGCCAGGGGCAGAAGAGCTACATGCCCCCACCCCAGGCCCCGCGCTTAGAAGAGCAGTCTGCAGGATGTGACGAGTCATCATTAGCCCTTGTTTTGGGTGACATTTCTTCCATTCTAAAGGCTCTGCCCTCATCTACCATCTCATATGATTTTCACCATGGGCATTATTTTAATGAATGACTTGGGAGTCTGAGAGGCAGGAATATGAAGTTGAGAACACGAAAAGTTTTGCCCTAGAACATTCCAGTCCATGCACATATTTGAGACTTCATGGAGCAGCCATGCCTCTTAACATACAGCCTTAGAATTCAGTGACCAGCAATGACTACATGTAACACACAGCGGCTCCACTTCAGCTGGGGAAACAGATGCAAGGAAGTGGCCTGAACATAGTCCTCAGGGTGCATAAACAGGCCCCACGCAGGCTTGGTAACCGGGGAAGGATGGAAAAGGGGTTATGTGAGAAATTCGTTTTTGACAGTCACGATCAACGGGTGCAGGAGGGAGTGCTATTTCCTGGGGGGAGTCAGGGAGAATATTTTGGGACTGCATCAGTCTGAAGACAGTGAAGGAGCTACAGGAGTGATAAACCAGTCGCCCCTGAGTCACTGCACTGAGTTATGTTTTAAAACAATTGTGAATTCAACTACCTTTAGATAGTGCGCATGCTGTTTAAAGTTTGCCTCAGTCCTCATGGTTCCCAACTGTCTTCAGCTGACTGTCTCCACCCATTTTGATGATCTTTTAGTCCCCTGAAGCCACTTGAGTTTGCTGCCTTCAGATAGAAGGTTCCATCCTGCAGAGTGTGGCATTTATGGCTTTGTGGGTCTGGGTGAACCATGGAGACCTCACCTGCACCATGTCTAGAGAACGGCGTGTGATCCCAAGGCTGTGACCTTACCCACGCCCTGTTTATTTCCAGGCAGGTAGAACAGCAAAGAATGTACAAGGCCCGGTGCTTGAGTATGGAAGGTGAGGGAAAATGAGACATTGAGAGTGACGGCAGGGTTGGCTCAGTCGGTTGGGTACAGCAGTGACAGGGAATCCTGGAGGAAGGGCAGGTTCTACATGACAACAGATGGAGAAATACAAGAACACGTATTCAGGACAAAAGACTCGGCTGGAGCTCGACTTGGGTATCACCAGCAAACACATGGAACATAAAGTCACAAGAATGGAGAAGGTTGCCCAGGGATGGCGCGTTCAGTGAAAAGGAAGGATGTTCTAGATACAGGTCCCCGGGAACATCACCTCTTAAGAACAGGCCATAGGATGAGAAGCCCACCATCAAAGGGACTTTCCAGGAGCAGGTGGAAAGAGAGAGGGAAACCAGGAGAGCCCAGGGTCGAGAAAGACAAAGGGAGGGCTTCGAAAAGGAAAGGCCTGAAGCGTGTCAGTGGCTGCCTTTGTTTTTTGTCATCAGTCTTCACACCTTTGAAGTGCTTAGAGTACAGCTTGCGATTCTGTCCATGTTTTGTTTTCAAAATGATCATCACCCACTTAATAGCTCATTTGAAAGACTCCTCTCTCAGGGATGGCCTTCACCGGACCCCATGCGGCCTCCATCAGTGGCGCTGGGGTGCTGAATGATAACGCATAGACAGCCCACCCAGGTGACACGCACACCCGGAGCACCCCTGGGTGCAGAACCATGCTCTGGGGTACCAGGGTGCTGGCTTACCTGGCACTCTCAAAGGTAGCAGATGCTGTCTTTTCTATAGCCCCGAATCCAACTCCAACAGCGAGACCCTCTGAAATAGACGTAAGAAAAACAAGAGGGGTTAGGAATATTTCCCAATAAGGAACATCACCATTACTGTCACCGTGTCAAGTAGGACTGCAGGAGGCTGCCAGTCACAGGAAATCATACTAACAGCAGCTTAAACCCAGGGAAACTAAGGCATGGGGTCCAAATGGCTGCTGCCTGCAACCTAGGAATGATTTTTGTATTTTTTAAGTAATTGAAAAAACAAAGACTACTTCATGACACATGAAAATTATATAAAATTTGGCCAGGCACGGTGGCTCATGCCTGTAATGCCACCACTCTGGGAGGCCAAGTCAGGCAGATCACCTGAGGTCAGGAGTTCGAGACCAGCCTGGTCAACATGGTGAAATCCCATCTCTACTAAAAATACGAAAGTTAGCAGAGCATGGTGATGCACGCCTGTAATCTCAGCTACTCGAGAGGCTGAGGCAGGAGAATCACTTGAACACAGGAGGCAGAGGTTGCAGGAAGCCAAGAGTGTGCCGCTGCACTCCAGTCTGGGTAACAGAGTGAGACTCCGTCTCAAAAAAAAAAAAAAGAAAAAGAAAAAAGAAAATTGTATAAAATTCAAATTTGAGTGTCTGTAAATGAAGTTGTATTGGCACACAGCCATGCTTATTGGCTGACGAATTGTTTATGGCTGGTTTCATGTACATTAGCACAGTGGAGTAGTTGGGACAGAAACCGTATGGCCTGAAACCCAAAATATTTACTATCTGGACTTTTCATAACCCCTGGCCTAAACACACAGGGCTTTATTTATTAGCTCATGCAACAGAAAGTCCAAGGTTGATACAACAGCCCGATGATGTCACTGTAGACACAGGCGTCTTTTGTTTTCGTTTTTTTTTTTCTTCATCCTCACCATTAGGTCCTCATAGTTGCAAAGTGACTGTGCTACCTCCAGGCATCTCAACTACATCCTAGACAAGAAGAAAGTAGAAAGGTAGAAACCTTTCTTTATCAAGTCTTTGTCTCATTACTCTGGAATGAACGCCTTTCCCGGCATCCCTCATACCTCTGGCCAGAATAGGAGCAAACGCCCATCCCTGGTTCCATCACAGCCTCAGGCCCCAAATCCTGAGACTCCGGAACTGATTGAGGCCAGTCTCCATCCCTCTCTGGGGCTGGGAAAGAGCCTACCCTGCCCATGCTCCCTGAAATCAAGGGAGCCGCCATCCGAATAAACTGGGGTCTTGTCAGCAGGAAAGGAGGAGGGGTGGCATGATCACCGCCACCAGCGTGCATTTTTATTTTTATTTATTTTTATTTTTTATTGAGATAGAGTCTTGCTCTGTCGCCCAGGCTGGAGTGCGGTGGCGCCATCTCAGCTCACTACAAGCTCCGCCTCCCGGGTTCATGTCATTCTCCTGCCTCAGCCTCCTGAGTAGCTGGAACTACAGGTGCCCGCCACCATGCCCAGCTAATGTTTTGTATTTTCAGTAGAGACAGGCTTTCACCATGTTAGCCAGGATGGTCTCGATCTCCCGACCTTGTGTTCTGCTCGCCTCGGCCTCCCAAAGTGCTGGGATTACAGGCATGAGCCACCGCGACCAGCCAAGCATACATTTTTATATGACTGCTCTTTGAAGAACATTCCAGCTTTCAAAGGAACCACCCTCAAATGGTGCAGACAGATGCGGTCTACACTGAGGGGGTGGCTAGAGTTGAGCTTGCAGCATCGGGCTAGACAAGATGGGTTTTCAGGTCCTTTCCTGTGGTTCACGGGCTTGCCAAGTTCACCAGCCACTCGCCTAGGGATCAGATGTGGGAGGATGACGCTGGTCTGCGTGTATCTGATGGAGTAGTGAGGGTCATGGAAGGAAATGGACCTGACCCAGTGGCCATGGACCAAAGGGGTGGAAGCACAGCGTCAGGGCGCTTCTGACATCTGTGAAGAAGGCAATGATTCCCCTCGATCCAAACACGAAGGAGAACTACTGAATTACCACCACTGTTCAGCAGCAAGGCCAAGGGCTTTGGGGGGTCAAATTAGAACTTTTTTTTAAGAAGAGGGAAGATATAAAATTCTACTGAGTGAGAGGAACTCATTTTCTTTTGATTCACTGCCTCTTAGTATAGCCCGTTTCTTCCTTATGTCCTGTCTGCTTGAAGTGGGTCCAGGATGTCGGAATTGTGATACTGACTCCAGGAGACACCTGGGGACAAGAAGGCAGTGGAGACTTATTGCATGTTCAGGTGAAAGTGCTCACCTGTGATGCAGTCTGGCTCAACAAGAGACCACAATGGGGTCTGGAGCCCAAAGATCCTGCTAAGGAATAAGGTGTTCTTTTTTTTTTTTTTTTTGCCTCATTTTACCCTTTGTGCTTGATCTCCTGCGGGGTCCTGATGGGATAGCTGTGACCACTGTAAGCTGCAGGTTGAGAATTTGGGATTCTTTTTTCTTTTTTCTTGAGACAGAGTCTCACTCTGTCGCCCAGGCTGGAGTGCAGTGGTGCGATCTCAGCTCACTGCAACCTCCACCTCCTGGGTTCAAGTGATTCTCCTGCCTCAGCCTCCCAAGTAGCTGGATTACAGGCATGTGCCCCCATGCCCAGCTAATTTTTGTACTTTTAGTAGAGATGGGGTTTCACCATGTTGGCCTCCCAACGTGCTGGGATTAAAGGCATGAGCCACTGCACCTGGTGAGAATTTGGGATTCTGATTCCCTACCAGGTATCTTTCCACTTTTCTTATAACAACCAACATCAGGACACAGAGTCTTAGGACATTGGAGCTTGCCCCACACTGCAAGCTCGACTCCAGAGATCAGCCGCTGTGACTCTTGGGCCCCCGCCAGGTTCAGAAGCCGGGTAGTTAGAGGCAGGTCTTTCCAAAACCAGACAGCAGCATCAAGCCTTGTGGGCCTGGCCTCTCAGCATGCATGTGCACACACCCAAGCAGGCCACGGAGAAGGCTCCCCAACTCTCACTTTAACAGCTCTGAGGCTGAAGGTGGTTGGCTGGAGTCCGCACTACTAGGGCAACCAGGCTTTAAAATCGATATGCATTTTAAAAAATTATTTTTTAGTTACAGTTGACAACCTTGAACAATGCAGGGATTAGGGGCATCAATCCCCTGCACAGTCAAAAACCCACATATAACTTCTGACTCCCCCAGAAACGTTACTAATAGTCTAATACTGACCAAAAGTCTTACCAAGAACATAAAGTCAATTGACACATATTTTGTGTGCTATATATATTATATACGGTATTCTTACAAGAAAGTAAGCTAGATAACACTTCTTATATTCTTACAGTAAAGCAAGCTACATAGAAGTTCTTAATGTTAAGAAAATCATAAGGAAGAGAAAATACATTTACAGTGCTGTACTGTATTTATCAAGACCATATGTTTACACGGTCTGTTCATAAAGAGGCGTTATCTGTCTGAAACGGCAGGCACCCACAGCTGCAGACCTCAAACTATGGTACATATGAAGCAAATTAATTTTTTCTCATAATGTCATGACTTTTCTTTGCTTCTTGGGAGCACTTCCAGTATCTCTAATGGCACTCTGTATGGGTCCTGTGGTGTTATTCAAGGTTTACAGTATTGCACTAAACATGATGAAAAATACGTCAGAACTGAGAGAGATCACTTTTTACGGTAACATGCAATTCACTGCAGAGGTGAACTGCTCACGAGGAGATGCTTAGTGTCACAAGGCCTTTTTTATTTTTTTTTTGAACTTGAGACGGAGTTTCACTCTTGTTGCCCAGACTGGAGTGCAATGGTGCGATCTCGGCTCACCACAACCTCTGCCTCCCGTGTTCAAGTGATTCTCCTACCTCAGCCTCCCGAGTAGCTGGGATTATAGGCATGTGTCACCATGCCCAGCTAATTTTGCATTTTTAGTAGAGACAGGGTTTCTCCATGTTGGTCAGGCTGGTCTCGAACTCCTGACCTCAGGTGATCCGCCCGCCTCAGCCTCCCAAAGTGCTGGGATTACAGGCGTGAGCCACCAAGCCGAGCCCGACAAGGCCTTTTACGCAGACACCTGCAGCACCTGAGCCCACTGCAACAGCAACAGGAGGTGGCTACAAAATGGTTGCAGTAGTACAGTGGGCTGTAGTTAATTCTATGTAGTTATGACTTAATATTACATCATTTTTTAAATGTTTTAATTTTTTAAAAAGTTTTTCATAGAGATGGTCTCACTAAGTTGTCCAGGCTGATCTTGAACTCCTAGCCTCAAGGGATCCTCCTGACTCAGCCTCTCAAAGTGCTGAGATTAGAGGCTTAACACTGCATCTTTATGTTTGCTTATATTTCTCTTCATTGCAAGTGGCACCATATATGACCTGTGTTTAAGGGTATAATTTTTGACAAATTTTAACTTTTTATAATAGATTTATGTATTTTTACAGTAATCAATGATAGACTAGACTAGTATCGACACATACATTTCACTGTAGGTATAAGGCTTATAGTCCAGTGTCTAGCATAGAAAGGGCCACCAGTGCCCCATTTCCTAAGGCAAAGAATCACAGAGAGATTAGGATCTTGAAGACAAGGCCTAATTTGGAGCCTAGAGGCCTAATGTGGAACACTATCATTTGCATTAAAATGGCTAATTCAAATATAGGTTGGAACTGTCACCTCCAGTCCACAGATCAGAGAGGGAAGGTGATGGGAGCTGGTCTGAGAGACACAGGTGGGTTCTGAGTCCAAGGCCCAGGGTGTAGATCCTTCATCACTCCATGAGTAGATACGATGAAAGCCACTACTCAAGTATCAGAAAGGGGTGTGGATCCATGTTCAATATTTTAAGGTTCGCCTGATGGATGTGACACCATCCAAAAGAGGTAGGCAAGAAGGAGTACCCAGCCGGGCGCGGAGGCTCCCACGCCTGTAATCCCAGCATTTTAGGAGGCTGAGGTGGGCGAATTGCTTGAGATCAGGAGCTGAAGACCAGCCAGGCCAACATGGTGAAACCTCGTCTCTACTAAAAATACAAAACAATACCTGGGCGTGCTGGCTCACGCCTTTAATCCCAGCTACTAGGGAGGCCGAGGCAGGAGAATTGCTTGAACTCGGGAGGCAGAGGTTGCAGTGAGCCGAGATGGCGCCACTGCATTCCAGTCTGGGTGACGGTGTGAGACTCCATCTCAAAAAAAAGAGTATCCTAGGTGAGGTGCCTGACGTTGGCGAGAGCTGAATTTCAGGGCAGGCTGCGATGGGTATGCCTAAGGGTTTCTGACATCCTTTCCATTAGGGAGGAGGCAGCCTTGCTTGTGCAGGCCGAGTCGTGGGAGCTGCCCGTGTCCATGGTCACGAGAATATGAACTTCGAGAACATCTGACCTGCTGCCACCTGGCCAGTGTCCTGCCTTTGAGGAGTCCAGTATTTACAAGCCTGCTATTCTCAACCTTGTTTTGCACTCACACACCTGAGACCATCCATCGGTAACGGTGGGTCTGCAAGGCACAGATCTTCACCAGGGACCCTTGGGGAGAAATCAAGGGAACTACTTCCTGACACTAGATAGGCATATCCCTCCCTTGGAGAAAATTCACTTTCTAAAACCATAAACAACAGCTGGTTGACTCTTTTGTTAAAAATTTTCTTCTAATTAGTCATTTTAATGCAAATAATAGTGCATGCTAATTAGCAAAACAATCGCTTCGAGTAGTTTAGCTCGGAGTTCAGCAGCCTCAGCTCGATGACTTATATAAATGCTCACAACAGCTTTGGGAGGTTGGGGAAGGGAGCACCCAGTGAGCAGATGAGGAAAAGGGCCTGCCCTAGGTGACCCAGCTGGGCAGGCTAGAGCTGGGTCGTGATCCGCAGTCTCTCATTCTATTCCCCACCCCCAAGTGTCCTCTGCTGCCCAGTTTGCTCGCAGCTTTCCTCCAGCTATGACATGGCCCCACGGGTAGTGAACACTGGCATCTGAGTCTCCGTACCCTGAAGAGGTTTGGAGCAAAGGGAATGCATTTTCCCTCCGGCCCATCCTGGACCTCGGGCCAGGCCAGTAGCAGGGACAAAAGTTCACAGATGAGCATTCCGTGATGGTTTGCAGATAAGCACATCTTTCCTCTCAGTTCTCCAGTGGCCCTGGCGGGAGGGAACCACAGCTCCACGCTGCCTTAGGAGGCTTCAGTCCATTTCCCCCCGGATCTAGAAAGTGAAACAGGAAGAAGAGGTTCTGGGGAAACACGGTGTATTTGTTACCACGTCTGGAAACAGAGGTGAGCCCTGAGAGTTAAGCTCATGAGAAGGCAGGACACGTTAGTTACGTATGCAGAAAGAACAGCACAACGAGAATTCAGGCCGACACTGAAGATCAACAGACGGTAGAAAGAACTCACTGGGTGGAAAAGGAAAGGAGGAAAAATGCCCACTGGTGCTCACGCCCCTGGTGTCCCACCCCGAGTGCAAACAGAAGAAACCCAACTCATACTGTGAATAAGTTCTTGCCCCTTTACAAAGCTATTGCCATTAGCTCAGGGAAACTGAACTGCCAAGCCTGGGTTAGGAAGTCCGACTGAACGCAGGGTGAGGCAGGGTCTGGAGGACAAACTTGAACATAAGCACCAAAGCAGAAGCAGCTCACTCCAACCTCCGCCTGGGGCTGGCAGGCAGCTGTGTCTGCCTCTCTCCACCTCCCCGTTGCCCTTGCAACTCCATCCCTCCATGCCCTCCTCTGTGGAAAACAGTAACAAAAACGGTTGAGATAAACCCGGGCTCAAATCTTAGTATATTATTTAAGGTACTTGCAAAAGTGAAAGGGGAATAACACTGCTTTGCTTACAGGATGGTTGTGTTTAATGAAATGTACCTGGCCGAGCGCGGTGGCTCACGCCTGTAATCCCAGCACTTTGGGAGGCCGAGGCGGGCGGATCACGAGGTCAGGAGATCAAGACCACCCTGGCTAACATGGTGAAACTCCATCTCTACTAAAAATACAAAAAATTAGCTGGGCATGGTGGCGGGTGCCTGTAGTCCCAGCTACTCGGGAGGCTGAGGCAGGAGAATGGCGTGAACCTGGGAG
>NW_012098097.1:5297845-5302942 GCF_000951045.1 Mandrillus leucophaeus
TTTTTTTTTTTTGAGACGCAGTCTTGCTCAGTCACCCAGGCTGGAGTACAGTGGCACAATCTCAGCTTACTGCAACCTCCACCTCTCCGGTTCAAGCAATTCTCCTGCCTCAACTTCCTGAGTAGCACCTGGCCTCACACATTTTTGAGAAACACAAATATTCAGACCATAGCACCTGACATTTATGGGCGTTGGTAATGAGTCGATGGGAAGGGGCACCTGTACAGGGTAGCTTGAGAAGTACAATTACCTTGGTTCAGCAGAGCCTGCTGCTGGGACAGAAATGGCCCACTCAGAGATGCTATGGGGACATTCTTCTCTTCCTGCCAGACTATGCTCCCTGGGATGTTGGCCCAGCTCAGATCATCTCAGCATGAGAGGGGCTTCTAAACAGGATACAGCTGTTTCAGGGTGGTCAGACCAGGGGTAGGAAGTAGAGGGCTGTCATTCCCCTTGTTCTGGACTTGACCCAGACCTCACGGCAGCTCATGAACACATTCCTCTTGGGTGGCTTTCTCACGGGAGATTCCTCCTGGGCTCACCGCTAACTAAACGCTCAATCTTTCCCTGTATGCTGTTGTGAAGCCACCGTTCTCCATCCTGTGCCCGCACCATTCATTCTTTGTCTCTGAGGGCATTACGCGGATGTCACTAAATCTCTTTGTTCCACGCCATTTGTTCTCCAGCTGGGCCTCTGGTTTAAGCACTCATAGTATCAGTTCCAGAAGTTATAGCCAGAAGAAGCCTAGAAAATGTCAATGCAAAGGCCACACAGAAAATAAGGGGTGATGCCACGACTTTTCCTCCTTGATTTAAAAAAGTGTTTAAATTAAGATAAGCAGATAAGACCCTGTCGAGGCTTAATAAATATTATACACAGCCACCACCACCACCACTACTACCACCAACAAACCCCAAGGGTGGAGAAATGACAAGTTATGGGATGGCTTATTCATTTCCATCTCCCCTAAAGATAGAGTAAGAGAAAAATGACTTAAATTACAGCTAGATGGATTTAGGCAAGAGGCAAAAATTTGCTGGAGAGAGGAGGGCTTTGAAACACATGATAAAGAAACTGAAGGAAGGTCAAGGGTGTCCTTCTCTGCATGAGGAGTGCCCTCTGAAGCTGGGAGCTACTCCTCAGTCAGGGATGACTGGGATGAGGAGAGAAGGTGGGTTAGGAAGAACAAGGCAGGTAGCCTCATAACATCCCTCAGGCCAGGTGACACTTCACCAGTAAATACGGACTCAGCTCTAGAAGCAAGGCTGAACATCCACATGTACATTCTCAGGTCCCAAAAGGCACTCATTAAAAGCCAGAAAAATAACCACGTTGAGGGGCCAGGTGTGGTGGCTCACTCCTGTAATCCCAGCAATTTGGGAGGCCAAGGCAGGAAGATCTCTTGAGCCCAGTTCAAGACCAGCCTAGGCAACATAGCAAGACCCCATCTCTGCAAAAAAATTTAAAAATTGGCTGCGCATGGTGGCTCACGCCTATAATCCTAGCACTTTGGGAGGCCGAGGCGGGTGGATCACAAGGTCAGGAGATCGAGACCACGGTAAAACCCCATCTCTACTAAAAATACAAAAAGTTAGCTGGGTGCGGTGGCGGGGGCCTGTAGTCCCAGCTACTCGGGAGGCTGAGGCAGAAGAATAGTGTGAACCCGGGAGGTGGAGCTTGCAGTGAGCCGAGATCACACCACTGCACTCCAGCCTGAGCGACAGAGCGAGACTCCATCTCAAAAAAAAAAAAAAAAAAAAAAATTAGCTGGGTGTGGTGGTGTGTACCTGTAGTCCCAGCTACTAGGGAGGATGCGATGGGAGTATCACTTGAGGCCAAGAGTTTGAGATCAGCCAGGACAACATAGTGAGACCCTATATCTACCACACACAAAAAAATTGGCTGGGTGTGGTGGCATGAACCTGTAGTACTAGCTACTCAGGAGGCTGAGGAGAGAGGATCGTTTGAGCCCAGGAAGTCAAGGCTGCAGTGAGCTATGATCACACTACTGCACTTCAGTCTGGGTGACAGAGCGAGACCCTGTCTCTAATTTAAGAAATAAAACTAAAAACAAAACATGTTGAAACATCTATTGCTAGAGTGGACAATGGGGGCCTTGGGGACAGGGTGTGCCCACCTCCAGCTGCATCAGGAGCCTCTGAGGTGCTGGACAAGCTCAGATTTATTTAATGTTTCCTTTGAGACAGAGTCGCACTCTGTCACCCAGGCTGGAGTGGAGTGGTGCGATCTCAGTTCACTGCAACTTCCGCCTCCCAAGTAACTGGGACTACAGGTGCACACCACTGCACCTGGCTAATTTTTGTATTTTTAGTAGAGATGGGGTTTTGCCAGGTTGGCCAGACTGGTCTTGAACTCCTGACCTCAGGTGATCTGTCCACCTCGGCCTCCCAAAGTGCTGGAAATACAGGCGCGAGCCACCACCTCGGCCAAGAACAAGCTCAGCTTTGATTCCCCGTCTGTCCCAACCTGTCTGGGAACTGTCACTAAACTGGGAGAGGACAACACACCAGGGAAGGGAGCAATGTCACGTAACACTGCAGCAGGGATTTCTCAGCCACAGTCTATCAGGAGAGCCGATGCACAGGCTTAGACACACCACGGGGCAGGGCTGCTGTCTTCATTCTCACTCTGAGCCCCAAAACTTAGCTGAGCCTTCCGGGGAGACTGGCTGGCTGGCGATGTACTGATAACCCTGCCTGGCCTGTCTTTGGTTGCAAAAGTCTGGCAGGAAGCAAAACCAAGAAGGCAGGAACTCTGATCGTATTACAATTATTAAACCAAATGTTGGTAGAACCAGCCAGGTATTATCGCCAAGGAATCCCTGTGGAGTCTGTTAGAGGCTGTATAAAGGATGGAAATTTACCAACTTATTTTCTTGAAAAAGTAGTTTGATGCAGTTTTCTAGTGTGGATTACTAATCCTGCTATTTATATTGGAAAAAGATACATGTGGGGAAAGATGAAAAATAGAGGTGTTCTAGAAAAGTTGACTTTAAATCAAATTTTTATCAATAAGGCCAGGTGCAGTGGCTCATGCCTGTAATCCCAGCACTTTGGGAGGCCAAGGCGGGTGGATCACCTGCGGTCAGGAGTTCAAGACTAGCCTGGCCAACATGGGGAAACCCCGTCTCTCCTGAAAATACAAAAATTAGCCAGGCATGGTGGTGGGAGCCTATAGTCCCAGCTAATCGGGAGGCTTAGGCAGGAGAATCGCTTGAACACAGGAGGCAGAGGTTGCAATGAGCCGAGATCGTGCCACTGTACTCCAGCCTGGGCAACAGAGGGAGGCTCCATCTCAAAAAAAAAAATGTTATCAATAAAGTCATATCCTACTGTTTATGAAGAAATATTGACAATTGAAGATACTCTAACATGAATCCCCCTTGTAACTAAAATAACTACTTCCTAATTAACGTTGACAAGTGTGCTTTTTCAGCATCTCCGACTGTTTCACATTGGGATCCCCCGAAACAGTGGGAGACCCAGAAAATGCTATTCTCCAGTCATGGCTGCCGACTTAGAATTGAGCCTGACTCCAGCAGACTGCGGAGACACAGGCAGCGCCGCGTTTGTATGACTGAAGACAGACAGCCACATCTTCAAACAACAGGTGAAGGCATCTTGTTAAACACCCACATCTCGGAGTCAATTTCAATTTGCTTTAGTTCTCAATAACCAGACGAAGATCAGATCTCTGTGTTCCCTCAGAGAAAAAGGGAGAGAATGCCTACGCTGGCATGGAAGACTCCGAGCCGTTCCAACCAACGAGCTCCGTGTCACGCCCAGATGCACGCCTCTAGCCAACTCCCCCTGACCTTGCACCACGGTCGTCCACACCTGGGTTTGTCCTGAATCTGAAGAAGTATCTCTGCAGATTCAAGGACAGGCCAGGTGTGGGAGAGGGACCAGAAAGGGCACTGCGGTCTACTCTCCCAGCCTCTTTCTGCCAAGCTGAGCATACTCTGTTGTTGGGTTTTATTTATTTATTTAATGAGTAATTGCTCATAACCAAGGGAGTTGTTAGTTTTGAGGTCAAGGGACTGAGCAAAAGCAAAGAGGCAGGTCAGGTAGGTTCTGACTCAGTGGGCGGACCTGCTGTCAGAAGAGCTGCCATCTTGGAAGTCACAAAAACTCAAGATACCCCCTGCCTTGCCCTTTGGGAATGATCATGAAATCCCTGTGCCCTCTGAGTGGGGAGTGCTGCTATCTGTTGCTCCCAAAGACTCTGTTCCACCGGTGAAGCTGTGGTGTAGAAAAGCTTGCAACCCTGTAGCAAAGTTCCTTGACTCCAAAGTCAGAGCCTCCTCAATCACCCGGCCACTGGGTTTCTTCCCTCTACGTCCAAAGTCCACGGCAGGCAGGGAAATGTCTGGATCTGACAGATTCACTGTATGCAAGTGAACAGGGTTATGTTCTGGGGAACCTTGTATGTTCACAACAAATTCCTCTGGGAGGCTTAGAAAGCAGGGACAACCCAAGAAGCTCTGTCAATGTGAGGACACAGGACAATGGGAGCATGAGGCAATGAGTAGTGTGGTCAGAAGGGAATTATTTTTCCCAAGACAAGCGTATCATGTGATAAGTGGGCAGCAGAGGTGGGCAGGCTCTCTGGTCCCCTTGGGAAACTGGGGCTGTAGATGGAGGCTTTGCTAAGTGCCACCCCACCCTAGTCAGTGGGAGCAGTCCCCAGCCCCACACCTGCACACTGAAGGCAGGAGGTCCCTAAGCACTGGTACAGGGATCTTTCTGCCTGATCCTAGGAAAATACTGCCTCTGAGGTGGTTGGACCATTCTAGGAGAAAGAGGGGAAAGCATGTCTGAAAGCACCTCTATGACTCCAGACTCAGATTCGTGAAACACTAGATGGAAGTCGTACCAGGAACTCAGCCACACATCCCTCCCGGCTGGGAAGGCCTGCAGCTGAGAGCACACGCACACAGAGACACAGGCTCCACTGGCCCAGCCTCTCACCTGGCTCATGAAAAGATCAATGCCGGGAGTTCTCCACAAAGAGACTGGGAATTCCTGGGGCAAGGCACAAGCCAGATGGTCGGGGAATCAGGTGTAACTCTGCAG
>NW_012098097.1:5303037-5337231 GCF_000951045.1 Mandrillus leucophaeus
CGTCCATTCTGTGCCGCTTGGGAGCCAAGAGAATCACTCTGGGGATTATCCCACAAGAGGGTCTCACATCCCCAGGAGGAGGATGGCCACTGATCCCTGCTAGTCCTCCCCTGATTTCACCTGAATGGGTCGTGCAGTCTGGTTCCCAGGTCGGACCCGACTGCCTTGTCAAAGGGAAAGGCAGCCTAGGGCCAGATGCCTCGGAACCACAATGACATCGCCTGTGATTGGAGCCTCACCCCACCCTACAGGCCGTACATGGGCATCAGAACCACAACGACACCGCCTGTGATTGGAGCCTCACCCCAACCCACAGGCCGTACATGGGCATCGTGAACTCCGCACACGCTTGACTGTGGAATACCTCTGGATGTGGTGGGGAGGACTTATTTATGTTTTTGTAATTTGTATGTTCTTCAGGGCCTCAAAACCTGGAGGAAAGGATTTTTTTTTTTTTTTAAATTCCCTTCGAGGACTTCTGAACAAAATTAGACTCTGGCAGTTCCTTCAGGATGATAAATAACCTAAGATGCAGGTTCATTTATCACTCCCCATATGTGATTCCCACCAAAGTATTTCTAAAAGCCAGGCAAGAAAAAGATTCTGAAGTCTCAGATCACTAGTATGTTTCACTATATGGAGGGTAGGCATCACACCACAGCGTATGTATCCAAGGGAGGGAGGGGTATGTTTTCCTACAAGCACCAGTATTTCAATCGTTAATGGAGGAAAAAAAATAACTGCCTGCCTCACACATCCCAGTTCAGCAATTCCCAGGTTTCAGGTGTCAGACGGCAGACTGTCAGCACCTTGGGGTGGGCCCCGTGTGGTCATGGCCTTACTGGGCATGCCAAGATGATGTCTGAGAAACTGGCACGATGGCTTAGCTCAAAGAGAAGGCTGGAGGCTGTGCGTGGTGGCTCACGCCTATAATCCCAGCACTTTGGGAGGCTGAGGCAGAAGGATCACCTGAGGTCAGGAGTTCGAGACCAGTCTGGCCAACATGGCAAAACCCCCGCCTCTACTAAAAATACAAAAATGAGACAGGCGTGGTGGTGGGCGCCTGTAATCCCAGCTACTCGGGAGGCTGAGGAATGAGAATCACTTGAGCCCAGAAGGTGGCGCTTGCAGTGAGCCAAGATCATGCCACTGTACTCCAGCCTAGGTGACAGGGTGAGACTGTCTCAAAACAAAAAAGTGAGTGTACAATATTGGAGTGCTAACATATGATTCTCTATAATATCAGGTTGCTATATGAAGGTAAGGAAAAACAGTCCTAAGGCTTCAAACTCTTCCCATTTGAAGAAGACGGTTCTAAGAATCGTGGCCCCTATCCTCTCATCGTCTGGGTTTTAATTAGGTTCTTTCCTTCCTTCCTCCCTTTCTTATTACCATTTTTAATTGTGATAAAATATGAATTAATAACATGTAATTGAGCATCTTCCTCATTTTTAAATGTACATTCAGTGGCATTAAGTGCAGTCACACTGTTGTACAGCCATCACCACCACCCATCTCCAGAGCTCTTTTTTTTTTTTGAGACAGAATCTTGCTCTGTCGCCCAGGCTGGAGTGCAATGGCATGATGTCAGCTCACTGCAATCTTTGCCTCCTGGGTTCAAGTGATTCTTGTGCCTCAGCGACCCCAGTAGCTGGGAGTACAGTCTGCATCACTACGCCTGGCTAATTTTGTATTTTTGGTAGAGATAGGGTTTTGTTATGTTGGCCAGGCTGGTCTTGAACTCCTGGTCTCAAGTGATCTGCCTGCCTTGGCCTCCCAGAGTGCTGGGATTACAGGTATGAGCCACTGTGCCTGACTCCAGAGCTCTTTACATCTTGCATAATTGCAACTATCTACCCACTGAACCCGGATCCCCATTCCTCCTCCTCCCTCCCACAGTCCCTGGCAACCATCCTTCTACTTCCTGCCTCTGTGGCGCTGACTCCTCAGGTGTCTCACGGAAAAGGACTCACAGCATCTGTAATGCCCTCTTTCTTATGTCATATTATCCCTTTGTGTCCCTTCTTCATTTTGTCAGGGGGCCTCCTTAACCTCCTACGGGATGTGTGGGTGATCAATTTCTGAACCCTTACCTAGAAAAGAAAATTTTTGATTTTTCTCTGTGACTTTATAGCTTGACTTGAAAATGCTACATTCCAAATTACCTCTCCTTAATACCTTTTTTTTCTTTCTTTCTTAAAACAGAGTCCTGCTCTGTCACCCAGGCTGGAGTGCAGTGGCACGATCTTGGCTCACTGCGGCTTCTGCCTCCCGGGTTCTAGCAATCCTCCTGCCTCAGCCTCCCGGGTAGCTGGGATTACAGGCACGCACCACCACACCTGGCTAATTTTTGTATTTTCAGTAGAGACGGGGTTTCACCA
This sequence comes from Mandrillus leucophaeus, assembly GCF_000951045.1. Classification (NCBI taxonomy): domain Eukaryota; kingdom Metazoa; phylum Chordata; class Mammalia; order Primates; family Cercopithecidae; genus Mandrillus; species Mandrillus leucophaeus. Next base: position 5,305,419 of record NW_012098097.1, read on the forward strand.
TGTTGGACAGGCTGGTCTCGAACTCTTGACCTCAAGTGATCTGCCTGCCTCGGCCTCCCAAAGTGCTAGAATTACAGGCATGAGCCACCATGCCCCGGCCTTAATATCTTTTTTCTTTTTATTTGTTTTTAAGACAGGGTTTCACACTATTGCCTTAGCTGGTCTCTAACTCCTGGGCTCAAGTGATCCTTCCACCCTGGTCTCCCAAAGTGCTGGGATTACAGGCATGAGCTATGGTGCTTGGTCTGCTCAATGTCCTGAGGGTATTGTTCCATCATCTTCCAGTATCTGATGCTGCTGCTGAAAAGTCTGATGCTAATTTCATTCTCATTTCCTTCTATTTAAGAAGACTTTGCTCTCTGGAAGTTAGTGGTGTTGTCGTTTTGATTTTTGAGACAGGTCTCACTCTGTGGCCCGGGCTGGAGTGCAATGGTACCATCATGGCTCACTGGAGCTTTGACCTCCTGGGCCCGACCAATCTTCCCACCTCAGCCTCTTGAACAGCTGGGACCACAGATGCATGCCACCATGCCCAGCTAATTTATTTTTAGTTTTTGTAAAGACCGTGTCTCCCTATGTTGCCCAGGCTGGTCTTGAACTCCTGGACTCAAGTGACCCTCCAACCTCGGTCTCCCAAAGTGCTGGGATTACAGCCATGAGCCACTGCTTGTTTTCAGAGTTTTGAGATTCATCAAGATATGTCTGAGTGGGGTCTTTTCTCCGTGCCCAGTATTCAGCATTAGGTGAGTCCTTTAAATCTACAAGGTTGTGCTTTTTTTCAGCTCAGGAAAAATTTTCCTGCATGCCTGCCCTCATACCTTACATCTTTGACTTTGTGTCTGGGAACCGGAGAACTGTTTTCTACTTAACCTTCCAGATAACCAGTTTGGCCATTTATTCAGAATGTTCTAATGAATATACCCATTTAACTTTCTAAAAGAATTCTGGCAATTATATGATATGATTAATTTTCAAGAACTCTTTCTTATTCTCTGATTATTCATTTTTATCACAGTCGGTTCTTGTTTTATGAGCATAATAAATATGCTCTTGAATCTCCAGCTGAACATACCACTTTGAATTTTTATATTCTTCTGTCTCCCGGGCTCTCGGGGTAGGTTGTCCTACTTACTTCAGTCCCTTTTTTTCATTCTCTGGGTTTTTCTCAGGTGTCTTGGGATCTGTTACCTTCAGAGCACATCCAGGGAGGTGGGCCGACGTTGACAACAGTTGGAAAGGGCATTCTCTAGGATTGTACAAGTCTGTTTCCCTAACAGGCCTCCCTGACAGCTCTGAAATTTCATTTCAAAGTATTTCTTTAAAGAACTATAAGTAGAACTACCATTGGATCCAGCAATCTCACTACTGGATATCTACCAAGAGGAAAAGTCATTACACAAAAACAAAAAAAACAAAAAAAACAAAACAAAGAACTTGCACACACGTTTATAGCAGCACAATTCACAATCGCAAAAATGTGGAACCAGCCCAAATGCCCATCAATCGAGTGGATAAACTGTGATATGTATATATGTATATATGTATGTATATATATGTGTGTGTATATACAGCCATAAAAAGGAATGAATTAATGGCATTTGCAGCAACCTGGATGGGATTGGAGACTACTATTCTAAGTGAAGTAACTCAGGAATGGAAAACCAAACATCGTATGTTCTCACTCATAAGCGGGAGCTAAGCTATGAGGATGCAAAGGCATAAGAACGATACAGTGGACTCTGGGGACTTGGGAAAGGGTAGGAAGGGGGTGAGGGATAAAAGACTAAAAATTGGGTTCAGTGTGTTCTGCTCGGGTAGTGGGTGCCCAAAAAGCTCACAAATCACCCCTAAAGAACTTACTCATGTAACCAAACACCGTCGCTTCCCCAAAAACCTATGGAAATTAAAAAAAAAATTAATTGAAAGCTAAAAAAAGATTATACCTTCAACTTAGCGTTGGGCTACAGAGGATGAAGAAGGATGAAAGACTACAGGGAAAGAATGTGGGAATCATAAAGGTAGGTGCTGTGGGTGTTTAGATTCCACCACTATAGCACTGGAATGATGGGGCAGTGGATTCCTTATGTGGCTCCCTCCTAAGCAGAAACACCAGAGGTGCCGGGCAGCAGGGAGGGTGACACATGCCAGGAGCAAGTGGCAGGAAGTACAGAGCCAACCTTGGGAGCAGACCAATGCTCACACATGCAGGACGCAGTGATGGCGCAGAGAAGAGGAGTGTGTGCAGGTGTGGTTTCAGACACGTGCAGGAATACAGTGATGGTGTGAGCAAAAGGGAGTGTGCACATGTGAGTGTGTCCGTGTGAGTGTGCATGCACATACACAAATTCCCACACAAGCATCCATAGAAAGAGACTTGGAGATGGCCTTCTAAACACACAAAAACAAAAGTCTAAATCAGTCTCATCAGTCCTGAAACACCAGACCATCCTTCCACGAAACCCGCCTTTTTGTATCCACCTTTTGTATCCGGAGGCAAAGGCCATATAGCAATGAAGGCAGTAAGGTGGAGCAAGTTAGGGCTAAGTCTGTCAGGAGTGAGAAATAGTGTCTTTAAAACCCACAAACAAAAGCAGGAAACGCCAATGTCAGGGGAGTTGGGAGGATGACCATGGGTCTCCAGACACCGGCAACAGGTCAACGACAGCTGACAATCAAGGTACCACCCAGCAAGGGTGCAGGCAAGATGATCTCATAAATCAGTGCGAAACACTTGGTAAATTTAAAGTCGGGCGAAAATGCCAAATATAAATAAAATATTCAACTCAGGCAGCAAGGTGCTCTAAGCCCACAGGCCTTCTTTTAATTAATGTCAGATTGGATCCAAGACATTCCCAGGATAGATGGGCAGGCAGGTGCTCAGAGAATCCTGCCCTGTGGGACTGGCCTCCTCCCTGACAAGCTTCACCACCAGGCCCCAAAATTCAGGACACAGGATGCTTCTCTCCTCAGCTGCCACCACGTGGAATCTGCTCTCCCCGCTGCTAGGTGCAACCCTGTGATTCCTGGGAGGGAGATGCCAAGCTGAACTGGGGTAGCTCTGGAGAGCCAGGAGCTAAGAGTTGGCTGATAGTGGAGGGGAATGAGCCAGACAAAGGTTGACGCTGTTCCAATCCCAATATGGGTCAACGTTTGAAAATGGAGGTTAGCACCTCACACCCATGAGGATGGCTACTCTTGAGAAATCAAAAACATAACAAGTGTTGGCAACGATGTGGAGACACTGGAACCCTTGAGCACTGTTGCTAGGAATGAAAAATGGCACAGCCAGTGTGGAAAACAGTTTGGTGGCTCCTCAAAAAATTAAAAATAGAATTACCATATGGTGATAGCAGTTATGATGTCCCTGAGGTTCCGTTTTCTGTCTCTGCCAAATATTTCTGTTATGGGAAGTCCTGATTCACAAGGAGGTGGCAATTCTACTTCTGGATACACACCTCAAAGCACTGAAAGCAGGGTCTCAAAGACACACTTGCCTACCTATGTTTACAGCAGCACTATTCACAGTAGCTCAAACCTGGAAGTAACCCAAGTGTCTGTGGATGGATGAACAGATAAGCAAAATGTGGTATATCCACACAATGGAATATTATACTGCCTTAAAAAGGAAGGAAATGCTGACACATGCTATAACATGGCTGAACCTTGAGAATATTATGCTAAGTGAAATAAGCCAATCACAAAAAGAAGAATACTATCTGATTCCACTTACTTGAAGTACTTAGTCAAATTCATAAAGGCAGAAGAGTAGAATGGTGGTGGCCAGAAGCTGGGGGAAGAGAGGCATGTGGATACTGTTTAATGGGTATGGAGTTTCCATTTTACAAGATGGAAAGAATTCTGGAGGTGGATGGTGGTGATGGTTGCACAACATTATAAATGTATTTAATACTCCGAAACCACAGCCTTACAAATGGTTAAGATGGTAATTTTGTTACGAGTATTTTACCACAATTAAAACATTTGGGGAGAAAAAAACTAAAATGAAGGCTAAGGTTTAAAAGTGGTTCAATGGCCAGGTGCAGTGGCTCACGCATGTAATCTCAGCACTTTGGGAGGCTGAGGCGGGCAGATCACGAGGTCAGGAGTTTGAGAGCGGCCCGGCCGACATGGTGAAACCCCGTCTCTATTGAAAAAACAAAAACAAACAAAAAAAACCACACAAAAATTAGCTGGGCATGGTGGCAGGTGCCTGTAATTCCAGCTACTCAGGAGGCTGAGGCAGGAGAATCGCTTGAAACCAGAAGGCAGAGGTTGCAGTGAGCCGAGATCATGCCACTGCACTCCAGCCTGGGTGACAGAGCAAAACTCTATCTCAATAAATAAGTAAATAAATAAATTAAATAAATAAATAAACAAATAAACAAAAGAAAAAGAAAACAGTGGTTCAAGGTTCAAGGCCTGAAGTGGGAGGTCCCACTAAACTCTCAGGGATAAGATCAGGTAAGACCCGATTCAAGCGAAGACAGGAATCACATGAGCCAGGACATGAATTTGACTCAATGACCCTGAAGATGGCAGCCCCCTAGAATGCTGTGATGAGTTGGTTGAGTTTCTCCTTCAGAGCTGCTCCCAGTTATTTCCTGGTGGTGGGGAAGGTGGGTGCTGAATCTCCCCCATCCTCTCCTAGAGCATCACTGTTGAGTAAGGATGGTCCAGGGGCTGGGGCTGCCTATGGTTGAGAGGACAGTCTGGGTCGTGGGATGGCTTTTTGTCCCCCAGGGCAATCGAACCTGCCTTATGCCACCGTTAGTGGCAGGCACCCCCACCATGGGGCCTTTGCCCATCCTATCACTCTATTCTCTGTCTGGCACATTTTTTTTTTTTTTAAATCCCTTCCTGCCTACTTTTCTTCCCCTGGTCACTGGCTCCTCATGCTTCGTTTCTCAGTCTGGAAGTCCTCTCCTCCAGACAGCCATCGCTGGCTCCCTAGTCTAGGTTAGGATTTCTGTCAGATATTCTCACCTTACTGTATGTTTACTGTGTGTGTCCCCACCATGCTGTCCCCTGAATCTAGACCAGGCCCGGGGACGTAGGAGGTGCTCAGTTAGCATTTTTTTTTTTTTTTTTTTGAGATAGAGTCTTACTCTGTCACCCAGGCTGGAGTGCAGTGGCATGATTTCGGCTCACTGCAACCTCCACCTCCTGGGTTCAACTGATTCTCCTGCCTCAGCCTCCCCAGTGGCTGGTACAGCAGGTGTGCACCACCATGCCTGGCTAATTTTTGTATTTTTAGTAGAGACGGGGTTTTGCCATGTTGGCCAGGCTGGTCTGGAACTCCTGACCTCAGGTGATCCACTTGCCTCAGCCTCCCAAAGTGCTGGGATTATAAGCGTGAGCCACTGCGCCCAGCCTTCAGTTAGCATTTATTGAATAAGTAAAGTTAATCATGGATTGGATCAATCAGTCAATCAAAGATAATGATTATAAGAAAGGTCTGGAAGACATGGTCAAGAAGGAGTTTAATAAAAATGTGACAAGACAATACTTGGTTACTTTTTTTTTTTTTTTTTGAGACAGAGTCTCGCTCTGTCGCCCAGGCTGGAGTGCAGTGGCCGGATCTCAGCTCACTGCAAGCTCCGCCTCCCGGGTTCACACCATTCTCCTGCCTCAGCCTCTCGAGTAGCTGGGACTACAGGCGCCCGCCACCTCACCCGGCTAGTTTTTTGTATTTTTTTTAGTAGAGACGGGGTTTCACCGTGTTAGCCAGGATGGTCTCAATCTCCTGACCTCGTGATCCGCCCGTCTCGGCCTCCCAAAGTGCTGGGATTACAGGCTTGAGCCACCGCGCCCGGCCGATACTTGGTTACTTTAATTGCAATCTCTAGCTACATGTGGCATGCACTGGCAGTTCCCCTATTCAATCAACATTCCCTCCCCTTTCTAACAGAATTCTCATTTTGTTCAGCATTGAAATGTGGCTGGCTAAAAATATTCAGTTCCCCCATCTTTCTTGTGGCAGGAGGTAGCCCATTGTCATGGTTCAGGCCAGTGATACCGCAGTTAAAGGTTTCCTGGAAAGTGTTTGCTTCCCTAATACAGACTCCAACCCATCCTGAAGAAAGGTTAAAAAAGGGAGATCCTTTTCTTTTTCTTGCCTGGAACACAGGTGGGATGCTTGGAACCACGAACTACTGGGAAGGACAGGAGATAAAAAATGGCAAAGGCTTCTGCACTTGTTTACTTGAGCAGCCCAGAACTGACAGCCACCCGGACTTCACACTGTGTGAGACACGGAAATCCCCACCTGTGTAAGCCACAGCTGCCCAGATCGGTTGATACTTGCAGCCAGAGTGTTCCTAACCTGTATACGCCAACCGGAACATTTTACACAGGACTGAAATGACGCATGGATGACAGCAATTATAAATAATCTTGGAGACAGCCTGGCTAACGTGGCAAAACCCTGTCTCTACTAAACCCACAAAAATTAGCTGGGCGTGGTGCATGCCTGTAATCCCAGCTAGCCAGGAGGCTGAGGCAGGAGAATCACTTGAACCCGGGAGGCGGAGGTTGCAGTGAGCCGAGATTGCACCACTGCACTCCAGCCTGGGTGACAGAGTGAGATTTCATCTAATAATAATAATAAATAATCTTGGAAAAAATTACAGACAATAATACAGATACCAGATAGCAGAAAATGGCTGGATTTTCAATATGCAGAAAAGATGATGGACTATATAAACCAAATAAAATGTTTTTTTGTGGAGCCAAAAAAAAAAAAAAATCAAGGAGAGGTCATTAAAAGTCTGGCTCATGAATTTCTAAAACAGACAAATAAGCCAAGGAACAGAAGTGGTGATCCAGAGAAAGCAGGGTGGATTCATTAATAATAACTCACTTCAAACTAACTACAAAATTCTTTTGATTGAATTTTAACTAGTAGAGCAGGAGAATACAAAGGATTCTTAAAAATCATGTGTCTGGATTTCCTTAAAGCTTTTGATTCTCATGACAGGATGTGAAAAAGCTTTTTAAAAGCAGCAATGTCATGGTTCAGCTAACTGAATTCATAACTGGTTGAGTGGCTACTCAGTGGGTATAAATCAATGAATTTATGCAATCTTAGGAGGAGATAAGCCAAATGCTTGGCCATTGCTATTGTCCATTCCATCTTCACATCAACACCTCTAGAGGAGACACAAAATAAAAAATTCATCAGAAAGCACAAAGCTGAAAACAAAGGTAATATACTTGATATAAACAAGACACAGAATTCTCAAAGGGTGGAAAATGAGCTAAAACATTTAGCTCAGATCTAGTATTCAAGAAAAATGTAAGATTCTGAAAGTAGGTATAAAGAACTAACCAAGAGAAGATAGGTGGGCAGCTCTGGGCTCCAAACAAGGAAGTGCTCTCTCATAATTAGTTACCTGGTTAGTTTCCTGTGTGGAGCCACCGGCCTTGTGATACCCAGAGAGGTAATGCGCATGCAGATGTCCAAATGTCTTTGGTCATGGAATCCTGTTTGTTTGTTTTTTCTTCACAGGTCTCATGATATATAGATTTTGTGGAGCTTATTTTATTTTATTTTTTTGACACAGGGTCTCACTCTGTCACCAAAGCTGGAGTGCAATGGTGCAATCTCAGCTCATGGCAACCTCTGCCTCACAAGTTCAAGTGATTCTCGTGCCTCAGCCTCCCGAGTAGCTGGGATTACAGGCGCATGCCACCATGCCTGGCTAATTTTTGTATTTTTTTAGTAGAGAAGGGGTTTCACCATGTTGGTCAGGCTAGTCTCGAACTCCTGGCCTCAGGCAATCCACCCACCTTGGCCTCCCAAAGTGCTGGGGCTACAGGCGTAAGCCACCATGCCCAGCATTGTGGAGCATATTTTAGCACAGGCTATTTAGAAAAGACATCCAGGAAAACCATCTGCTTCCTGTAGAGAGCCAGTATGATCCATCTGAGCCTTTTGCTCCCTTCTGTTGATGAGGCTGGACCCTGGGCTCTGAAACAGAGAGGTGGTGTTGGTTTCCATGTGGGACACTGAACAATCCCACGGCCACTGAGCCAAGCCAATCTCCAACCCACACCACCTATACACCCCATGTCCTACCCTTAGGAATGCTGAGAACATGTGGGTGACTCAGCACAGACCTCCCCTAACACTGGGAAACCATTTAAAGGACATCTTGGTGTATCAATGGGGTTGACATGGTAAACACAGAAGGCATCCTTTTCATTTTTATTAAGAACAGATATTCCTGACCAAGGAAGTCAGCCACCCCCACAGCCATCTCAGAACCAGCTAGGCAGGCAACTCAAATCACTGCTCTCCATGGAAGGCTGTGTACTCATGCCACCTCTAATGTCACCGGGTTGCTGCCTGATCTGCCTTCCAGCCACCCCACTGAGCAACGCTTGGAGTGAAATCCTCTGGCCAAGGCAGCTGCTCAACTTCCTATTTGCCTGTTCTTTCTGCTAGAATCCCCTTTGTGGGCCCTACTGCCCCTTTAACCCCACAGCCAATCAACCAACAGCCATTTCATCACCTGTTCCCCAGGACTCTGACCACATCTATGGAGTAATGTAAACAGTAGAGTGCATGACCCAGCTAAATGTAGCAAAATAAAACATGTTAGTCAAATTCCACCCCAGGCCTTCCAATTTGTGTTTTGTTTTGTTTTGAGATGGAGTCTCGCTCTGCTGCCCAGACTGAAGTGCAGTGGCACGATCTCGGTTCACTGCAACCTCCGCCTCCTGGGTTCAAGCGATCCTCCTGCCTAAGCCTCCCGAGTAGCTGGGACTACAGGCTCCCGCCACCATGCGCAGCTTATTTTTGTATATTTAGTAGAGATGGAGTTTCGCCATGTTGGCAAAGCTGGTCTCAAACTCCTGACCTCAGGTGATCCGCCCGCGTTGGTCTCCCAAAGTGCTGGGATTACAAGCGTGAGCCACGTGACTGGCCCAGGCCTCCCAGTTTTTAAGCAAGAGCTCAAACAAAATGCCAAACATCAGCAGTAATGAAAGGGGAGGGTGATGTCTTTTGAGCACTTGTTATTTTTTAGCTATTTTATTTCACATTTTCAAACATAATCCTTCCAGCCACCACGGGGTGGAGATACAATCAATGTCTGCATTTGAAAGATAAGAAAGCTTGATCCCTGAGAGGCTAAGCAACCTGGGTCATACAATGTTTTGAACCGTGTCTGTCAAGCCCTAACTTTTTGCTTTTTTCACTTGTCTAAGATCAAGTGTGGGTTTGGCCCAGGTGTCCCATCACTGTTCATCCCCCGAGAAAGAGATTTCTATTTCTGGGCCAGTTGCAATGTCCTAATGAGCAATATGCAATGCTCAGATCAACAGGCATCAAAGAGCAAAGAGAAAGTGAGAGAAAGGCATACAGGGTCATGTTATTCCCACAAAGAGAAGGAAAGAATACAGGGAATCTACTGCTGATCAGGGACCAGAGCTCCATTCTGGGGTCAATTATGAGCAGAGAGGGACAGCAAGTATAGACAGAGTTTTAGGCGAGTCTCGAGTGCACGACAGATAATGAGTTGGTGAAGCCTGACCTTCTGATAAGGACCCAGGAGTCTGGATGTGCTGCTGTCAGTGTCAGAGGCGTTCGAACCAGAGCAACTCCATCTTGAATAGGGGCTGGGTAAAATGAGGCTGAGACCTACTGGGCTGCATTCCCAGAAGGTTAAGGCATTCTAAGACACAGGATGAGACAGGAGGTTGGCACAAGATACAGGTCATAAAGACCTTGCTGACAAAACAGGTTGCAGTAAAGAAGCCAGTCAAAACCCACCAAAACCAAGATGGTGAGGAGAGTGACCTCTGGTCGTCCTCACTGCTTATTATACGCTAATTATAATGCATTAGCATGCTAAGAGACACTCCCAGCAGCACCATGACAGTTTACAAATGCCATGGCAACACCAGGAAGTTACCCTGGTGTTATATATGGTCTAAAAAGCAGAGGAACCCTCAGTTCTGGGAATTGCCCACCCCTCTCCTGGAAAATTCATGAATAATCCACCTCTTGTTTAGCATATAATCAAGAAGTAACCATAAAAATGGGCAACCAGCAGCCCTTGGGGCTGCTCTGCCTGTGGAGTAGCCATTCTTTTATTCCTTTACTTTCTTATTACATTTGCTTTCACTTGACTCTACGGACTCGCCCTGAATTCTTTCTTGCACAAGATCTAAGAAGCCTCTCTTGAGGTCTGGATCAGGACCCCTTTCCGGTAATATCAGGGTCCCGCCATGGGATTATTGTGTACCTCCTTAACCTTGTTTCCTCAGACCCATGGCAGACCTTCCCATTCCATTCCTACACAAACAGAACTCTTTCTCAGCTCCAGGCAGACAAGCAGAATGCCCAGGCAGTCCCACTCTCACCCCTGTCTGTGCTTATTCATGTTCATTACTGCTTGCTGTGACTCTCCTTTTGAGACCCACCTGGACTGTTTGGGATAAGGAAATAGGCCTTGATGTCCAGCACGTGAACACTGGTCCTTTTTGGAGTTCTCTCTCTAAATTGTGGTTTTCAAATGGCTGCCATGGGGTGGAGGCAGAGAGAACTATGCCTGAAGCTTCAAGGAGATAACTTCCTGAAGACTGCCTGCCCACAACCTTATAGCACATCAGACTCTCCCAGGACAGGAGAAGCTCCCAGTGGGATTTAGATTCTCATCCACGAACCCTCCACCTTCCTCCCCTTCTCCCTCTTTGCCTCCAAAACGAAACCAACGTTCTAGAGATCAAAATTGAGCTCCATGGAACATCAGTAACATTTAAAAGAGTTCCACAGTTAAATATTAGGTTAAACCATACAAAATTGCTGCTGTTTAACCATTTTTTAAAAACTACAAAACAGGAATTTCCTATGGTCCAACCTAACGAGTTTTAGAAATCCTAAATACTCTGCAAGACTCGGAACTGACATCACATTTTATAGGTTTGAAGAATTCCCTGCAGCAAAGAAACCTGTATAATTTTGTTTTCCTAATGTATTTGACAACGGAACCCTTTTATTAGATAACACCTGTTAACATCTTACAGAACCTGTATTTTATATTTTAGAAAATACTGCCTGAAAGAATTCAAAATAAGTAAGAGCTGTTCACAAACTCATCCTCCCCCATCTCTTGACTATATCTGAATAAAATAAAATTCACCCATCCAGGTAGGTTACCCATGTATTCCATCCGCAAGTACTTATTGAGCACCTCCTCTGTACCAGGCATTTGCTTAGAATTGGGGACAACTGAAACCCAAGTGTTCTGACAAAGGAAACAGGGCCCTTTAAGATGGAGTGACCAGCTTCACTTGAAGGAGCCAGAAAGGGCTTCATGGAAACACTGAGTTTTGACCTGAGGCTTAAAGGAATTTTCCAGCACAGTAAGCTAACGGTCAGTGCCCACTCCATCCAGACGAACCCAGCTCACCTGCTCACATCCAGTTCCATTTTCAGCACCTACCTCCCAGGATCTCTGTATCTATGGCTTCCACTGTCTATGCTTGACTTGTCTTCTCCTGAGCACCCGAATAAAGCGTGGTTTATCCAACTGCTTTTGGATCTGGTGCCTGATTTCCTGTGGGCTGGTGCTATTTTGCCATGCACTCTGAAGTTAGAGTCCAGCGGGAAGGCCCAGGGTCACTAACCACAGGCCTCTTTCATGCAACTCTTCCCAGCCTGTCTCTCCTTAGGCCTCACTCCGTATCTGGCTCAGGAAGTTCCCTGTGGCCGAGGGAGGAGCTATCATGGTTGACCTTTGGGGAGGTGGGAGATAGCCTGGGGACTCAGGGAGCTGTGTGCTGCTCTGTCCCTTCGATTTCAAATCCTGGGCCTTCCTAGCGGTTCAGCTGTGGTGGGGACAAGACAAAGTTGTTCTGTGCTTGGCAAGGGCACAGGGGTATTAATACAGCTTGATGTTTCCCCTAATTTCCCTTGGCTCACCCAGAATAATAACTGAAGTGGTTCCCCATGGTGGGTAATTATAGGATTGGTTAGAGGCACTGGGTCCTTAGGGAGATGACAGTTTTCCTCCTACAGTTCCAGGCTTTGTGTACCCCTTCAGTGACCCTCTTTCTGACTCATGCAACAAGAAAAACCTACATGGCATAGTCAATGAGACAGCCCAATTATGGCTGTGGCTGCACAGGGTGAGGGCTGGGGCAGACTGAAACTCAGACACACCACAGGCCATGTTACTGAAGTCCTGTGCTCCGAGCTCAGGAGGTTAGGTGATTCTATACCTTATGGAAGCTATATGATACATCTGCAATTTGCAGCCCAGCAATAGGAGAGAAAAATGAGTATCGATGCTGGTGGGCAGTTTAGGTACAACATTTCCAAAAACCAACCACAAAGAGTCATCCGTCCAGTGACGGCGGAGTCAGACCATTCGGAAACCGCCTTTGCAAGTCATCTAACCAACCTCCATTTTTCCTACAACCTCCAAACTGCCCTTAGTCATTCTTGGGCTTGGGCCAAGGTAACTTTGGGAGTTAGTTTATAGTGTAAATGATAATAGCTCTTCCCCCAAACCGAAATGCCTTGGTAAAGCTAATGAAGGACCATCAAATTAGGAGGATGATAGGAGCCTGAATTCTGCCAAGTGTAGACATAAAATTATTACCGGATATCTTTCCAGAGGTCAAAAGATATGCGACTTCTCCAATTTCTCCGGCAGATAACCTAAGATTGGCCTTTTGAGGTGTCTTTTCTGGTTTTGACATTTATTTCCTCATGACTCAATCGGTTCTGAAGCCCCCACCTAGCAGCAGACTCAGCACGCAAGCACCATTATCCACACCCCAATGACTGCATTCACAACCAATCAGCAGCACCCATTCCCTTGCCTGTCAAACTATCCTTGAAAAACTCTAGCCTCCGAATTATTGGAAAGGCTGAATTAAGGAATAATGAAAACTTCAGCCTTCCGTTCCACCGGCTCTGCATGAATTAAACTCTTTCTCAATCGTAATTCCCTCATCTTGATAAATTGGCTTTATCTGGGCAGCAGGCAAAATGAACCCATTGGTTCATCGATGGCTAAAAGTCTGCCTGGGGGTACTCTCCTTCAGCATGCAGAGCACTGGTTCAGGGAGCTGGGCTGGACAGTGCTGGGCACTTTCCTTTCAAAGAAAATCACCAGCAATATTCCCCTGCAGCCACAACTTTTTAAAATCAGGTCAATGGTGAGGTGGCTATTTTTCAAGCTGGTAACAACATGTTTTGTCAGTTTCATCTTTGTGTTCTAATGTGGCCCTAAAGAGAGATATCTTTTCCCCCTATTCAGAAAGGACCGTCTGACTTATAACTTGGCCCAATGCTGGCTGCAAGAAAATGGGAAATTTTACAATAACCTCAAGAGCCCAGACAGCTCTCAGCATGGCCAGGCTCCTCCAGGGGCCAGCTGAGTAATAATCTACAGTCAGCAGATAGAGCTGGGGCAGGAGTCGCTGAGCTGCTAGCAGCTCCTGTTGGCAAAAGTGGTCACAGGAGCTTATGGTGGAATGTGGGATGTGAATTTCAGAGTAAGAATGATGCCAAGGATCATTCATCAGCTGAATGTCTGTCCCTCTGTGAATCACTCATTGCCGCAGGTTCCCAGCTGTAGACCAGGCAGGGTGACAATGACACCTACCCCACAAGGTGGTGGTGAGGATGGAGTGAGATGGTACAGGGGAGAGGTTTCCCCAATCACACAGCACTGTGTGATGCTGGCTGTCACTGTCATCCCTTGTTAAGTTGCGCTACGGGTGGAAAGACAATTAGTCTGGAAGAAACCATCACCCAAAGGGGTATATACTTAGAAGAGGGATTGCTGGGTCAACAGGACCTTTAAAAACATAGATCTCAGCACCTCTCTTCTCTGCTTAAAACCTTCCAGTGGTTTTCCTATACTAAGGAGGAAGTTAAAGTGTTCACACCACCTCAAGGCCTTGTACCATCTGGCCCTGCCTATCCTCCTGGCTTGTAGCCACCTGGACTTTCCAAATAGTCCTTCTCCCTCCAGCCTCAGGGCCCTTATCACTGCTTCTTCTGCTAGTGGCTCTTTCGCTCTCCTTGCTGCCTGCGTAGCTAACATCTACTTGTCTCTCAGATCGCAGTTTTCAATGTAACTTACTCAGAGAAACCTTTCCTGGCCTCTAAACTGGGTCAGATACTCTACTTGTTATTTGCTTTCCACTCTCTTTTACTAGTGACAGAGCAGGTGCATTGCCATTTTAGATAAGCACCAACATTTTTTAAAGTTCACCTTGACCAGAAGCTGCCTAAATTCAAAGGGCATCAGCCTAATGGCTAAGGTCAGCATGACCATAAACCACAAATAACATCTCTGACCAGAGACATGCCAGCCCCGAGATAACCTCCCCTCCAGCTGGAGAGATGTCACTCTCAAGATAACCTCCCCTCTGACCAGAGACACTCCAACCCTACTTCTCCCCCACACAGAAAGATTCCAAGCCTGTAATAAGCTCTCTCACCAATAAATATTCTTTGTCTGTAAGTGAGAGGGCTCCTGACCGAAATCGGCCAGAAGCCCCTCTCAGGTTTATTCTCCAAAATAAACCTTTGACTGTTATGCTGCTTTTTGTGTTTCTTTCCTCATTCTTTAACTCTTACAACTAGTCCTTCATTACTGTTGGAAATGCACGTTTATTGTAGTATTTTGTTTTGCTGATTTTCTCAGTATTTACTCAGCACCTACAGGGGGCCAGAGATCATTCTAGGTGCTAGAGAGACAGCATTCAGAGAACTGGTCCCAGAAGTTCCAGGGAGCTGGGCTGGACAGTGCTGGGTACCTTCTTTCAAAGGAAAAGGTGAGGGCTGCACAGGGTGAGGGCTGGGGCAGACTGCAATAAGTAAAGCAGAGCCTGCCCTTTAGGAGCCTATTTTCTTGTACGGGAGACAGAGTAGACAAAATCAATGGAGGCAGAATTTAATGTCAGGTGGTACTAAGTGCCATGAAGAAAAATACTGCAGAGCTGGAAGACAGCTCCACAGAGAGCAACCTTCCATGAGCTGGTCAGCAGAGCTTCACGCAGGAGGTGACTGGGTAGAGCCTGTGTCATGCCCACTAGACTGTGAGCTGTGGTTAAGGAATGCCTGTGTATGTTCCCTTCATAACCTTACAAATCTCCAGCACCAAGTGAATGCTTAGCACACAAAGGGATAAATGGGCAGATGAAACGACCTTGCCTTCAAGGATCCCAGTGATCATGCTGTAACCGCCCAGGGGTTACAAAGAAAGACCTGCTGTACAAAGAAAGACCAAAGCATTGGAGTAAGAAAGAGTTTAATATACACGAGGCTGGCCACACCACGTGGGAGACAGAGTTAGTACTCAAATCAATCTCAACCAAGCTCCCAGGTTAGGGGTTTTTTCAAAGGCAGTTTGGGTGAAGGAGTGGGGGTGGCTAGTCTTGCAGCTGATTGGTTGGGGCAGAGATGAAATCACAGAGAGTCGAGTCTGTCCTCTTAAGCTGAGTTGTTCCCTGGTGGGGGCCACAGGAGCCATCAGGTCCAGGTGGAGCCATGGGTTTCAGACATGCAAAAAACCTGAAAAGATATCTCAAAGGGCCAATCTACAACAGTGGTGTTATCTGCAGGAATGGCTGGCAACCTATGTATACACTTTAGCAGAATTCAGATTCTTCTTCCCCAGCCTGATGGCCTTTCAATAGCCTCACAAGGCAGTTGAGTTTTGGAGAAGGGCTATTATCATTTAAACCGTAACCTAAATGTCTTCTGAAGTTAGCTCAGGCCAAAAGCCCAGGAATAGTTAAGGAAAAGGCAAGATAGTGATGTGGATTAGATCAGATCTCTTTCACTGCCATAATTTTCTCATTGTTATCATTTTTGCAAAGGCAGTTTCAATGGCACAGGGCACCAGGCAGCCTCAAAGAGCCCCAGAGGCAGAGGGTAGCCTCCCAAAAGCTGACCCAAGCAACCATCCCATGAGGGACTGTGTGTACAACTGAGGCAGGAACTGAGACCTGCTTTCTCCACCTCTCCAACCACTGGACCCGGCAACTCCACCCTCTGGGCCCCACATTATTTCATTAAGGCTGGCATATGGCACAGTCCTTGCTGTGGTTGAATCTAGCCAAGTCTCCAAGAGATAACCAGGTGCGAATGAGCAAGGTTACTTCTTGGTTTCTATTTATTTATTTACTTTGATTATTATTATTTTTTGAGACAGAGTCTTGCTCTGTCACCCAGGCCAGAGTGCAGTGGTGTGATCTCAGCTCACTGCAACCTCTGCCTCCTAGGTTCCAGCGATTCTCCTGCCTCAGCCTCCTGAGTAGCTGGGACTACAGGCACGCCACCACGCCCAGCTAATTTTTTGTATTTTCAGTAGAGATGGGGTTTCACTGTGTTAGCCAGGATGGTCTCGATCTCCTGACCTCATGATCCACCCACTTCAGCCTCTCAAAGTGCTGGGATTACAGGCGTGAGCCACTGCACCCAGCCAACTTCTTGGCTTTTAGATCACATTTAACAAATGACTTCCCCTTCTTTGCTCATCACCCTATCACAATGGCCTGGAGTTCACTCTCTTAGCCAGTGGCTCCATCTGACTCAAGAAAACGCCTTAATCCTAGCTGGGGTGATCCCAGAGTCCATGACAGTCAACAGCTCTTTGCCCTTCCACAGTACTCATCTTTCTTTCCAATGCGTCACTCATATACAGTGTTGTCACTCATCTACCAAGTGGAGGTTAACAACTTTTAAAAACCCATGCATTACATACACCAGAACATTATTCAACCTTAAAAAGGAAGGAAATTCTGAAACATGCTACAACATGGATGAATCTTTTGAAAGGAAATGATCTTGGGCCCCCAAATCATTAAGGAAAACTCAAGCTGGAAACTGCTTAAGGCAAACCTGCCTCCCAATCTATTCAAAGTTACCCCTCTGCTCACTGAGATAGATGCATCTTTTTTTTTTTTTTTTGAGATGGAGTCTCACTCTGTCACCAGGCCAGAGTGGAGTGGCCCAATGTTGGCTCACTGCAACCTCCACCTCCTGGGTTCAAGTGATCCTCCTGTCTCAGCCTCCCGAGTAGCTGGGACTACAGGTGCATGCCACCACACCCAGCTAATTTTTGTAGTTTTAGTAGAGACAGGGTTTCACCATGTTGGCCAGGATGGTCTCAATCTCTCGACCTTGTGATCCGCCTGCCTCGGCCTCCCAAAGTGCTGGGATTACAGATGTGAGCCACCGATCCTGGCCAACAGAGGCATATCTGATTGCCTCCTTTGGAAAGGTCAATCAGAAACTCAAAAGAATGCAACTGTTTGTATCTCACCTATTTGTGACCTGGAAGCTTCCCCTGGCTTCCAGTCTCCCTGCCTTTGCTTCAAGTTGTCCCGCCTTTCCAGACTGAACCAATGTACCTCCTACATATACTGATTGGTGTCTCATGTCTCCCTAAAATGTATAATACCAAACTGTGCCCTGACCACCTTGAGCATGTCATCAGGACCTCCTGAGGCTGTGTCATGGGCATGTCCTCAACCTTGGGAAAATAAACTTTCTAAATTAACTGAGACCTGTCTCAGAGTTTCTGTGTTCATAACCTTGAGGACATTATGCTAAGTGAAACGAGTCAGACACAAAAGGACAAATACTGTATTATCCACTTATGTGAGGTTCCTAGAGTAGTCAATTCATAAGACAGAAAGTAGAATGGTGGTTGCCAGGGGGCTGGGAAGGTGGAAATTAAGTTAGTGTCTCATGGAGACAGAGTTTCAGTTTGGGAAGATAAAAAAGTTCTGGAGGGCCGGGCGCGGTGACTCATGCCTGTAATCCCAGCACTTTGGGAGGCCGAGGCAGGCGGATCACCTGAGGTCGGGAGTTCGAGACCAGCCTGACCAGTATGGTGAAACCCCGTCTCTACAAAAAATACCAAAAAATTAGCCTGGCGTGGTGGCAGGTGCCTGTAATCCCAGCCACTCGGGAGGATGAGGCACAAGAATTGCTTGAACCTGGGAGGCAGAGGTGGCAGTGAGCCGAGATCTCGCCACTGCATTCCAGCCTAGGCGACAGAACAAGACTCGGTCTCAAAAAAAAAAAAAAGAAAGAAAAGAAAAAAAAAAGTTCTAAAGCCAGATAGTGATGATGGTTGTAGGCCCATTGCAGTGGGATGTGGCACTCCTTTTAGAGGACATTTTTGGCTCATGGACCTCCCTTCAGCCTGACCTAATGTTCTTAGAACTGTGTTGTGATTGGCGGCTCTTCCTCCCAGGCCTCCTTTCTTCCCCCTCTCCTTTCATGGGTGTCAGGCCTGCATAAGTCTGCCAGCTCCTGCTCTCTCCCTTTGGTCCTTCTCAGGTCTTTCTCCCAGTCAATCTCATCTCATGCAGGTCTAATCCCTTCTTGGAATCTGCTTCTCAGAGGACCTGGGCTGATAACATCACCACACTGGCCAAAAGAACAACATGCCCAGTAAATGGACTGCAAAGCAACAAGCACATTTAGAACCAGCACTATGCATTTGGAAGCACAGCGACAAATACCTTTGAACTTGTCAGGGCTTACAGTTGACAGCCCATATTAGTCATTCAATACATGTGTAATAAGCTCCTGCTGATGGTGAACACATGTGCACCCTGCACTTCTGAGGCAGGCAGGCAGGCATTCTCATCCACATTCTGCACATGAGTAAACTGTAGGAGGTTATTCTAGTATACAGTTTGGTTATAATGAATCTTAATGATGTTAAAAAGTAATAGGCAACATCATTTAGCATTTACGACATGTCAGGTACCATTCTATAGTTTTTTTATGTGTGTGTTGCTCATTTAAAAAAAAAATCCTGGCCAGGTGCAGTGGCTCAAGCCTGTAATCCTAGCACTTTGGGAGGCTGAGGCAGGCAGATCACTTGAGGTCAGGTGCTCAAGACCAGCCTGGCCAACATGGCAAAACCCCATCTCTACTAAAAATACCAAACTAGCTGCGAGTGGCGGCGATGCCTGTAATCCCAGCTACTTGGGTGGCTGAGGTTGCAGTGAGCCGAGATCGTGCCACTGCACTCCAGGCTGAGCTGGGCAACAGAGTGAGACCCTGTTTAAAAAAAAAAAAAAATCCTTAGCCCTGTATTTTAGGGAATGATGAGGAACCATAAGCAGAGGTGTGCCCTGAGAGTTACTTGGTGCGCTGTGTTCTACAGGAGCTGACCCAGAGGAGGAAATGGGGGGTTGTAGCACACTTGGCCCTCCAGGCTCACCTTGCAGGAGGAGAGCCTGCAGCTGAGAAGTTCCATGGTTGGATGGATTATCGTTAAAGTTTCCTGGGGTCATCGCTGGTTACACAGCAGGGAGAAGACAGGACAATGGGTAATAAAGTGCACAGGCCCAGATTCCTAATAAAACAAGACTGTGTGGTAATGTGCTCATCAGCCACGCTGAGGCCAACTGCAATTGAGAATTTATAAGAAAAATCGATGTGTGATTTACAGAGAAACGATTTTTATCTTTTAGATGTCAAACAATCAAGGAAAATGCAATGTCTCACATCATGCTGATTTCAAAAATAATGCAACATGGATGCAGCTGGAAACCATCATTCTCAGCAAACTATCGCAAGAACAGAAAACCAAACACCGCATGTTCTCACTCATAGGTGGGAACGGAACAATGAGATCACTTGGACTCAGGAAGGGGAACATCACACACTGAGGCCTATCATGGAGGGGGGGAGGGGGGAGGGATTGCACTGGGAGTTATACCTGATGTAAATGACGAGTTGATGGGTGCTGACGAGTTGATGGGTGCAGCACGCCAACATGGCACAAGTATACATATGTAACAAACCTGCACGTTATGAACATGTACCCTAGAACTTAAAGTATAATAATAATTAAAAAAAAGATTAAAAAATAAATAAATAAAAACTTCTCATATCATTAAAAAAAAAAAAAAGAAATGGAGATGGTGTTAAAGACTTGAGGTGGGGCAGGGGGGGCAAGGCACAGAGCATGCCCTCCCTCTTCTCTCCAAGAGGGGAGCCTCTTTCCACCACCCACCCTCCTTTTACTGTAGGGGGTGCGGCTTTCTTCCATCTCAACCTGTCACTTCTGCTGCCTCCCTTCCATCATTGAAGTAACAAATCCAGACACTCCTCATTCTTCTAACCTGGTGATATCCTTGGGGCTCTCCCTCCTTCCCGGAGTCCTTCCCCGGCCTGGACAACAGGAGGGGCTGGCCCAACAATCCTCTGCTACAGGACTAATCTTCAGGAGGGCTGAGCAATGCTCTCCACCCCAGGAAGGGCAGTCTTTGGGATTCCCACCTTCATACTACAATTGTGCCTTCTTCTTCATACCTGAGCATTCTGTGCCACTGCTGGCATGTCCAACCTGCTCAAGGCCTTTGAGACTCTCCAGCCCACCAGTAACTCCAAGTTTAGCATAGTGGCGCACATCTGCACCCTTTATTTATCTTGATGTTCTAGATGCATGACTCCGTTTCCTCTACCAAGTCACTAAACTACTTGGAGTTGGGGCCCATGGGCCTGCCTTGGGCATCTTCTATCCGTCCGTTCATCTGGAAGCCACATAGTGAGTGCTCAGGCCCATGAGCAGAATAACTGACCCCACTCAAGAAAATGCTGTCTGTCTCCCACCTGGCAGGAAGGAGTCAGCCAAGGGGAGGGGCAGAAAGAGAAGGTAAGTGTGGAGGAGATGCAGACTTCCTGTGGGCGGGTTCCTGTTGCATTGCTACACACCTGCTACCCAGCTAAGAGCCTGGCTCACACACAGCAGGTGTGTGATAAATAAATGCTGAACAAATAAAGAAATGAATAAGTGAAATGAATAGAAGGAAGGATCCAAAGATTAGAGAAGGGAAAGATGAAAGGGAGAAATCACAGGCTGAGCGCGGTGGCTCACACCTATAATCCCAGCACTTTGGGAGGCTGAGGCACGTGGATCACCTGAGGTCAGGAGCTCGAGATCAGCCTGGCCAACACGGTGAAACCCCTCTACTAAAAAACTACAAAAATTAGCTGGGCATGGTGGCGGGTGCCCATAATCCCAGCTACTTGGGAGGCTAAGGCAGGAGAATCACTTGAAGCCAGGAGGTGGAGGTTGCAGTGAACTGAGATCATGCCACTGCACTCTAGCTTGGGCAACAAGAGCGAAACTCTGTCTCAAAAAAAAAAAAAGAAAAGAAAAAGAAATGCATAGATATTCTTTGATCTGGAAGAGTTGGTTAGACATGCTAGGCCTTGACACAACTGAATTGTCCTGAAATTCACTTGCAGAGAGACATGGTTTAGCCATAGCCTGGCTCACCACTCTGAAATGTATCTTGTATAGACAGGGGTGATACGGTCTGGCTGTGTCCCCACCCAAATCTCATCTTGCATTGTAGCTCCCATGGTTCCCACATGTTGTGGGAACGACCTGGTGGAAGATAATTGAGTCATGGGGGTGGTTTCCCCCATCCTGTTCTCATGGTAGTGAATAAGTCTCACGAGAGCTGATGGTTTTATAAGGGGAAACCCCTTTTTCTTGGTTCTCATTCTTCTCCTTACTGCCACCATTTAAGACGTGTCTTTCACCTTCCATCATGATTGTGAGGCCTCCCCAGCCACATGGAACTGTGAGTCCATTAAACCTCTTCTCCTTTATAAATTACTCAGTCTCAGGTGTGTCTTTATCAGCAGCATGAAAACAAACTAATATGGGGGGACCATCTTACACACACATACATACACAGACACAGTATATACAGGATGTCAGTGTCATTACAGTACTTCCAAAAGCACAGGTTGGCATCAGGCTGACTATAGCTCTTGGCCACTTCTATGACCATTAAAATACAACATAAATAACTTGACCTTCACTGACCTGTGGACCTAGAAAAAAAAATATTCAGGCTTAGCCACAGACAAGGAGGAACAGGGGCTGAGGCGTGAAACCCCAACCATCTGCAGAGATCCTGAACCGGTGGGAGCAGCCTGTCCCACAGATGAGCCTGGACTGGGGAGCATCTACGTTTCCTCTGACACCAAAGAGCAAGACATGGCATTAACAAAGCCAGACGTGCTAATGGGGGCAACTTTGAGGCCAAAGCTGCTTGGGCTTCCAACTAACTGCTCTGGGCCTCTGTGTCTCTCTGTTTGCAAAATGGCACTGAATCGCTCCTGATTTCTCTAGATAAGTAGCTGTGCTTACATTGGTGATGTGGTCCATGGAAATGTACATGAATAATGGTGTGCTGGTCTAACAGACAGCCAGAGCCAGAAGCAGGGAGGAAGGCAGGAAGCAGACAGGCTCATGGCCCTTGCAGGGACTCAAGGTGTCTCTAATGGGACAGTGACCACCAAACTCTCTATCTTCTGGCTGCACTGATTTATGTCTTGCTCCTGAGAAATTAATGGCTTGGGAGGGTTTGTGGCAGCTCACCTTGCCTCCCTAGAAGGGCTTGGTGACAACTTTGGGGAATAAAAGCACTAGTTTCCAAGCAACCAAATAACAGGTCTTCAGTTACAAACCCGCACTTTATTTTACAAAACAGTAGCTCCAGAGCAGTATCTAATTAAATTGGCCAAGGCCCTGGATAACCTGAGCCCAACAGGGCCCTGCTAACACCACTTTTCACCAAATAAAGGTAAACAGACTCGTCTGCAGTCATGACTGGAGGGGGACTCTGATCTTGCATTAATTGGGCATGTCAGTTGGGCCTTAAGAATTCAATCAGCCAGGCAGTGACCCAATCTACTGCTGACAAATGGGCCCCATTTGCTATTCCAAAAAATGGAAAAACTTCTTGGAAAAGGAAACAGTGGCTTCTAGTTTGAGCACCTCTCATCTGTTGGGATCTAGCTGTACACATTTGCCATTTCGGCTAGATTGCTTTACTCTTCTTTCTAAGTCAAAGTCAGGGATACATCCCCTTCAGTCTAGGATGACTTGGAGCTCAGAGAATACCAGCTCCTTATTCTCTTCTCCCTGGCTTCATCTTCTGATTCATGGCTGTCTAACTTTCAGGCACCCATTGTCAAGGGAGTCATGGTGTCTGGCTACAAAGGAGAAAAAAAAAAAAAAATGCTCGTGGCACGTGCTTCACTAGCAGGAACTCTCTGATTTGGTGGGCTGGCTAATGTTGTGAGCACCCGTTCCCCCAACACCTGGCCCTTTTCTTTGTTTTTCTTGCTTTCAGTAGCCCCATTTCTAGCCCCAAGAGCTCCCACTGTGACGCTCAGCTAAACTATCACCTTCTTCTCTTTAACAGTATCTGTGGTCCCAAGCCTAGAGCACTACTAAGGACCCCCACTCCCTTGCATCCCAGTTTCCAGGCCGCTGAGGTGCCCCACTGGCCACTGGCCTGGGGTCCAGCCTTCGGGCTGGCAGCTGCATCTGCATCATCTGTGACCCTCCTCAAAACACACACCTGGATTCAGAGAAACACAGTAGGGACAGGGATGCTGTATTATTTATAACAAGTAGGACGGGTTGATTCTAGCGCTGCCTCCTGGAGGCACTGGGGAGTCAGATGCAGGGCACAACCAGACAAGGTGACTGAGCTGCAAGGTAGAAAGTAGAGAGCTGAGCTAACAAATGGTGCAACTCAGTGAGAAGATCTCCTAAAGGATTGCATCCTGCGAGACAATCTTGGGGGCACTGTAGCAACCAGATTACTCAGGGGCAGCTGCAGAAAGCCAGGCTACAAAGTACCAGCTAATCTCCATGGGTGACTCTCAAGCTTCAACACACAAGAATCACCCAGGGCTATGCTCAAGGCCGGCCTCTGCCATAAGATACATTTTCTGTTCTACCTGGAAGGACCAACCAGATTCCCTTCTCTGGGGTCCAGTGATCGAAGAACCTGCCGCAGAGCTGGGCTGGAAATCAGGGATAAGATTTTAGCTCTTACTCTTCTGCTGCTGAGAACTTGGCCCTGGCCTGCTTCGTATCTGCACGTATTTCTGAACTATTGCAGATACTCACACAGAACTACCCCACCAGCTCCTCTTCAGGTCCCTCTGCAGCCCTGAGTTATTTATGAAAATCTCTTTTCCAAGCAGATCCCATAGAGCCTGCCACATGTTCCCTCTCCCTGGATCAGGCTGGTCCAGGAAGAATTGGCGAATACAGATGGGCAGACTCCCTGCTTGGGGGAGATGCAATTACAAACAGCAGGCCTGGGACTCTGCTTGCAAGTGCCAGATGGCGGAGTGGAGGTGCCACCCTAGAAGTCCGCTCTGTGCCCATCCCAGACAGACGTTTAAGATTCTGCAGGGACTCACAGGTTGTTGCCTCCCTATCTCATGACGGTACTCAATGCTTCCCAAATATAAACCATCCAGGATCATGCAGGGCAAGCACTGAATAAAATCAGAAGACAGGCTGCTGGGAATCCGGCTACTAGACAGAGGAAGAGAGAGACTAGCGCTTACTTGGACATTTCCAGCGGCATTATATACCCGTGGTCTGGTCTGATTTCATCCTCACAACAGCATTCCAAGGATGTTATCCACTCCATTTTATGGGTAGAAAAATAGTGGTTTGGAGAGCTGAAGTCATCTGCCAAAGTAGCAGCTGGTCCACGGCAAATCGAATCTCCGCCCCTCACCAAGTCCCCACCTTCCTAAACCAGAGCAGTCATTGAGGGCCCTGGTTTTGAAGCTGACTTTTGCAGTTTGTGGCTAAATGACCTCTCTCAACTTCACTTTTTTCATCTCATAAGAGGGGGCCATCTGATCTGTCTATGTTCCTGGGTGGGGGGGCCATGAGGATTGGCTGAGGTCAAGGGTGGACCTGCTTTGTAAACTGCACTGTTATCACTGGGACCCGGGACGGAGCCTGAATAAACGTATTCACACTCGGGCTTCAGTGTTTAATAAGACTTGAAACAACAATAACAAACCTTATGGAACTACGTGCCTTTTAATAGGGGACAAAGCTCTAAACCAAAAAGGGGGCATTATGGTCGTAGCTTCATGTCTCTGTTAGCTTGCTGGGTCAAAGGGGACTGGGGCAGGAAGGGAGTATCCTACTTAACAGAAATCCTTCTCAGAAAATTGTAAATTATGCCAGGGAATAGTATACTGGGCTGAATAGTGTCCCCCCAAAATCCATGTCTACTAGAACCTCAGAACGTGACCTTATTTGGAAATAAGGTCTTTACAGATGTAAGTAGTCAAGATGAGGTCATGCTGGATTAGGGTGGGTTCTCAATCCAATGACGAGTGTCCCTATAAAAAGGTAAAACAGAAACACAGAGATATACAAATACAGACGGACAGATGGGAGAAGGACATGGGTAGATGGAGGTGGCATGGGAACGATGCGTCTACAAGCCAAGTAACACCAAGAATTATTGGCAACTGTAGGAAACTAGGAGAGGCAAAGAAAGGTCCTCCCTAGAGCCTTCAGGAGAAGCATGACCCCACGGACACCTTGACTTCAGGCTTCTAGATTATTCCTAATCTGTGAGAGAATAAATTTCTGTTGCAATTTAAGTCATGTAGTTTGTGGTACTTTGTTACAGTAGCCCCAAGAAATGAGCAAACACAGTAATGAAAGATTCTGAGACAGGCACTATGCTTTACGTACACTGTATGTATGTATGTATGTACATATGTATGTATGTACATACGTATGTATGTATGTATTTAAGACAGAGTCTTGCTCTGTTGTCCAGGCTGGAGTGCAGTGGCACAATGTCAGCTCACTGCAACCTCCGCCTGCCAAGCTCAAGTGATCCTTCTGTCTGTAGCTGGGATTACAGGTGCCCGCCACCATGCCTGGCTAATTTTTCTATTTTTAGTGGAGGTGGGGTTTCACCATATTGGCCAGGCTGGTCTTGAACTCCCAGCCTCAGGTGATCCACCCGCCTCGGCCTCCCAAAGTGCTGGGATTACAGGTGTGAGTCACCACGCCTGGCCCATTGTCTCATTTATCCCATGGGGGAAATAGTATTAGAACCATCATTTCACATAGAAGACCACAGAGGCTCAGCTCTGCAGAGGCAGCAGCAGGATTCATGCTCTGATCAGGAGGCCCCGGTCTCAGCCCCCGGACCACACGGCCATGCAGGGCTGCCTCTGCCCTCCCCTGTTCAGCCGGCACAATCAGTGCACCTCAGGGGAGCCAGCTAGTCTAAGTTGAGTGGCTTTTTCCTACTGTGAAGGGTTCGCCCTTAAGCACTGATATTTTCCTTCATTTTCAAAGAAGTTGTTTTTAAAGGCAATACTCATTTTCCTGCTTCCTTAATTTAATTTCTGTAGTGATGACTCAGAAGCATTTCAGAAACATTAATTACTGTGTGACAACACGAAACGATGATGGCCCGAGACATCTTGGGCTAGGAGGGGATGTCAGGCCTCTCATTAGAGCCACCACCAGCTGCTCTGTCCACGGTAGTGGCGTCTCTATGGATGACATATGGTCATTGATTTTATGTCTGATTCACTGTCATCACGGCGTCTGCTTTGCTATCTCCCAGTTGTCTCCGTGCTGAGCAAGACCTTTTCCCTTCCACATTACATTTGGTTTTTCTCCCCTAATCTAATAAAGGTTGGGGAAGTAGATAACCAAATTTCTCTGATTGGGCTAAGACTCTGAATAAATAGTATTCTGGACCGTGAGGAGTTCTTTTATGGATCCAGCCCATGTGCTACAGGGCATTGAGTTTTCTAGTTTCTCTTTTCCCCTACTTTCCTGTTAACCCAGCTCCATTCACAACACAAGAGCTTTTACCATCCTGCCCTGATCCTGCTGAACCTAACGAACACCCATTTTCTGGGGCAAGGAATACGTTGGATGAGGCTCCAGCAGAAGAAACAGATTTTTGTTTAGTGTCCATCCATGTTTTCTCCAGTTGGCAGGATAGCCTTCAAAGGGCATCTGGGGCCGGACGCGGTGGCTCATGCCGGTAATCCTAGTACTTTGGGAGGCTGAAGCCGGCAGGTCACTTGAGGTCAGGAATTCGAGACCAGCCTGGCCAACATGGTGAAACTCTGTCTCTACTAAAAATACAAAAATGAGCTGGACGTGGTGGCACATGCCTGTAATCCCGGCTGCTTGGGAGGCTGAGGCAGGAGAATCACTTGAACCCGGGAGGCAGAGGTTGCAGTGAGCCGAGATTGGGCCATTGCACTGCAGCCTGGGTGACAGAGTGAGACTCCGTCTTTAATTTAAATTAATTTAAATTTAAAATTTTAATTTTTAATTTATAAGGTCTTTAATTTTAAAAAAATAATAATAAAATAAAATAAAATAATAAACAACATTGGGGGGGCTGGCTTTAGGGGACCTCCCAGACATCCTGGGACATGAGAGGTGTAGGATAAATCCTTTCCTGGCTTCTGCTTCCCCAGCACAAGCGCTGTTCATCTGACTGTGCTAACCCATAGCTCTCTTTGTTACAGCTGCTGGGGCGAGGGAAGGCTATCAACAACCTCCACCTTCACCCACTCAACATTTTCATGGCAGCATCTTAAGTTGACGGGGAAATTCATACCTTCTGGTCTCTATTCTCACCTAGCTCGCTTCTGCTGCAACTTGTGATCCCCAGACTTCTCAGCTGTGCCTATATCTGTGGAGAGGAACATCTGAATCCAGAACTGCCTTTAGACTGGGGCCACCAGGCTTGCTCTTAGGCCTGCCCTTATAAGGCCTCCTTTCTTGGTCTCTTCTGGCAACTCCCTTTTCAATAGGCAAGGAGTCTGTGGGGCCCATGAGGAACCCCTACCTGTAATCCATACCCCCTTCTACTCCCAAGGTCTTGGCATCCGGGGATTTTTTTCCCAATGACTGGAGGCTCCATACAAGGCCTGTATGGACCTCATAACTGTTGGTCAAGCGTTGACCATCCCCTTGGTCACTGTACTCAAGGATCACCAAGTGGCCAATGCAAAGATGAGCTAAACCCTGCTGTTTCTATTCCAACTCAGGCAGTTTGTGGACTAAGCATGCTGGGAAAAGAACATGATTAAGAGCTCCAAGTGGGTCAGCACTGTCCAGAGAAAGCAGTGAGGAGAAACCGAGTTAGCTGAAGGGCAAGGCCTTCTCTGAAAATACCTCCCAAGGGAGAGCTGGTATAAACACCCTGGCCTCTCTTCTTGGTTTAGGGGCTGATTTTCATGTCTCTGGGCTGATCATAACTACATCCTGGGGAAATACATCCTTCCTGAGGGGCCCAGAAGCACTCGTCAATGTCAGTGTTGATTTCGGAGCTGACAGTCGGGATGAAAGAGGCAGTAATCAATTTGAGGGTATTAATTCCATGTCTACTACATGTGCCGCACAGTGCTAGGGGCCCTGAATATGGGGGGTGGGGGCACAGCTGTGTATCTGCTTTGTTATCTTGAACTTGCTCTGTGTCAGAGCAATTCTGGGACTTGACAAGTTCATCGTTCCATGTAGACCATAACTGCCCTTTCACTTTGCTCTCCACTCTCTATTAGGTCAACATTCATTTTCTTTTCTTTAAAACATTTCCCAAATCATGCTGGGCATGGTGGCTCATGCTTGTAATCCCAGCACTTTGAGAGGCCAGGGCAGGCAGATCACCTGAGGTCGGGAGTTTGAGACCAGCCTGACCAACATGGAGAAACCCTGTCTCTACTAAAAATACAAAATTAGCCAGGTGTGGTGGTGCGTGCCTGTAATCCCAGCTACTTGGGAGGCTGAGGCAGGAGAATCGCTTGAACCCGGGAGGCAGAGGTTGCGGTGAGCCGAGATCACGCCATTGCACTCCAGCCTGGGCAACAAGAGTGAAACTCCGTCTCAAAAATAAATAAATAAATAAATAAATAATTCCCAAATCAGCATATTTCTTTACAGACCACACTCATCATCTCAGCCTGAGCTCTAATCCCCAAACTGTCTGGCACCTTCAGTCTCTCTCCTCTTTCCTGGGCTTCACTTATTTTACCATCACCAAAGTGAACATTTTAAAATAAAGTCGTATTTATAAGTTCCATGAGAAAACCTGGGAAACTCAGTAGGTGTTTCTCATGGTCACGGTGCCCCATGAATCGACGATCCTCTCAAACTCTCCTCCTCTGCTCTGTTCCTTCCATGTTAAGAAAACTGGCTTCGGAGAACTCCTCCCAGGAACTTTGGGGAGAGAGATAATTTCTTTTACTAAAAACCTATCCTTCACTTCCATCTCTTGAAAATGCTTTGACGTTTCCACCATTTTGTCTTATTTTGTTTCTTTTCTTTTCTCTTTTTTTTTGAGACGGAGTCTCACTCCGTCGCCCAGGCTGGAGTCAGTGGTGCGATCTCCGCTCACTGCAAGCTCCGCCTCCCAGGTTCACGCCATTCTCCTGCCTCAGCCTCCTGAGTAGCTGGGATTACAGGCGCCCGCCACCACGCCTGGCTATTTTTTGTATTTTTAATAGAGACGGGGTTTCACCATGTTAGCCAGGTCTTGATCTCCTGACCTCGTGATCTGCCCGCCTCGGCCTCCCAAAGTGTTGGGATTACAGGCATGAGCCACTGTACCCGGCCCTTATTTTGTTTCTAATACAAGCTTGTGTTGGGGTAAGGAAGGGCAGAGGAATGGCTATTACTAACATTCTTGAAAAAGAGCGGATGCAAGACACTTTAGTTTTTAAATAAGACTCTCGGTACATTTCATCCTGAGAGAATACTTCACTTTCCATCCATCACCACCCCCCCAAAAAAATTCTATTTATAAAAGGACTCCTCTGCACTGCAGTGGGTTGAACAGTACTTCCCTGCTTCCTGCATATATATATATTTTTATATATATATTTTCAAGTCCCAATCCCCTATACCTGTGAATATGACCTTGTTTGGAAAAGGGCTCCTGGCAGATATAACTAAGGTAAGGATCTTGAGGAGAGATCATCCTGGATCAGAATGGACCTTAAATCCAATGATGAGTCCTTCTAAGAAGAAAAGAAGGGGAAGCAGACGTAGAGACACCCAGAGGAGAAGACAATCTGAGGGCAGAGGCAGAGACTGGAGTGATGCAGCTACAAGCCAAGGAATGCCAAGGCTTGCCGCAGCCCCCAGAAGCTGGGAGGGGGCATGGAAAGGATTCTCCCTCCACTGAGAGTCTCCAGGAGGAACCAGCCCTGCAGACACCTTGCTGTGGGGTCTTTCAACTCCCGAACTGTGAGACGATGCATCTCTGCTGTTTTAAGCCTCCCAGTTTGTAGTACTGTGTTACAGAAGCCTCGGGAAACTGATTCACTGGCCAAGTCCCTTGGTACACTTTCGAGGGACAGACTCTGAAATTTGAGACCAGCCTGGCTAACAGGGCAAAATCCTGTCACTACTGAAAATACAAAAATTAGCTGAGTGTGGTGGCGCACACTTATAATCCAGGCTACTTGGGAGGCTGAGGCTGGAGAACTGCTTGAACCGGGAGATGGAGGTTGTTGTGAGCTGAGGTCGCATCCCTGCACTCCAGCCTGGGCGACACAGCCAGCTCCATCTCCAAAAAAAAAAAAAAAAGAAAGAAAGAAAGAAAGAAAGCAGGCCGGGCACAGTGGCTCATGCCTGTAATCTCAGCACTTTAGGAGGCTGAGGCGGGTGGATCACCTGAGGTCAGGAGTTTGAGAACAGCCTGGCCAACATGGCAAAATCCCATCTCTACTAAAAATACAAAAATTAGCCGGGCAAGGTGGTGCACACTTGTAATCCTAGCTACTTGGGAGGCTGAGGCAGGAGACTTGCTTGAACCCGGGAGGCGGAGGTTGCAGTGAGCCATGATCATGCTACTGTACTCCAGCCTGGGTGACAGCACGAGACTCTGTCTCAACAACAACAACAATAACAACAAAAAAAAAAAAGAAAAGAAAACCAGATTCTCACCAGAAAGCAGATGATTCTCATCAGAAAGCAGATTCTCACCAGACACTGAATCTGAACCTGCTGGTACCTTGACCTTGGAGTTTCCAGCCTCTAGAACTGTGAGAAATAAATGTCTATTGTCTAGAAGCCACCCAATATACTGTACTTTGTTATAGCCGCTGAAACAGACTGAGACAACCAGGCAGAGAGCAGAGGCAGGGCTGTGCTGGAAAAGGCCTCCCATGGCTGTGGTCATGCCCGCCCCTTCCTATCACCAGCCAGGACCTCCCTTCTGAGGCCTAAGGCTGTCATATCAGGTTTAAGAGCTGGACATCTTCCCCCAGAGGAAGCAACAGGAAGCTCCGAGTCAACATATCCCTCCCAGAAGGCCTCGTCTTTTCTCTCAGGCTCTGCCCTTCTCACATATGTTCTGTCTCTCCTGAAGGCAACACCGTGTGGTCAGAGCCAGAAAAGGGGGCCGTTTTTCATTATCCCGTCTCTCCTATCTCCCATACCAATCGGTTGCCAAGTTTAGCTCCCTGTGCGTTGAATCGACCTCAGACAGATATCCCTAATATCACTATCTTGTAAGACACTGGGTCAGTCTGTCCCCTAAATCCATTCTCTCCTCCTTCCCTAGTAAGAGTTTTAGTGGACACAGGCCTGGCAAGGCAGAGGCTTTATTCCAGCCCCCCTTACAGCTAGAGTAAGGCATGTAAACTTACAAGATGCAAATACGGGCCAGGCGTGGTGGCTCATGCCTGTAATCCCAGCACTTTGGGAGGCTGAGGTGGGTGGATCATGAGGTCAGGCGATTGAGACCCTCCTGGTCAACATGGTGAAATCCCGTCTCTACTAAAAATACAAAAATTATCGGGGTGTGGTGGTGCGTGCCTGTAATCCCAGCTACTCGGGAGGCTGAGGCTGGAGAAGTGCTTGAACCAGGGAGTCAGAGGTTGCAGTGAGTCAAGATTGTACCACTCACTCCAGCCTGGTGACAGAGCAAGACTCTGTCTCAAAAAGAAAAGAAAAGAAAAGAA
>NW_012098097.1:5337682-5354853 GCF_000951045.1 Mandrillus leucophaeus
AAAAGAAAAGAAAAGTAAAGAAAGATGCAAATACACCTCTATCTTACACAGGGGTACATTATGGCTGCTTAACCAGTACCCTGCATAACATGGGCGCTGATGTACACTTGCTTGGATGGTTGCAACAGCCTCCCAGCTAGCCTCTGTACCTCTAGTTTATCTCTTTGAAATCTGCATCTGAGCAGTTTAAATTGTATGTTTGGCTGACACCCACAACTACACATAGAGATCCTATGGAACTGAACATGACCTGGCCCTCCCATCCTACCTCCTATCACACTGTCCCTCAGCAAGCTCAAACTGCCTTACCCTGGCAGGACAGGCATTTAAGAGGTATAATGAAGGGGGTCTGAGTATCAGTGAGATATTATACAGGAGAGAAAAGAGATCAAGGACAACACGTTTCTTTCTCAGGCAAATGAGTTGCCTTCATACTAATGGAAATTGAGATTACAGCAAATAATGCAGGTTCAAAGTCTGAACATGCTGAGTTTGGAGCCTGTAGAACATTCAGATGAATGTACCTCAGCCAGATGGCTGGAGGGCAGCAAGCGAAATGGCCCAGAACAGAGGAGAGAAGCTTGAATCACAGCTATTGATCTGGAAGTTATCAGCGTATGGATGGTCTGAAGCCATGGGGGCAGGTAAGAACGCCCAGGATGAGAAAACAGGTCTAGAGGAAAACCATAGATCAAATCTACGTCAGCTTCTAAATGCAGGCAGGAGTCTGGCCGGCAAAGGTGAGGGAGCAGGAATAGTCAGAGTTAACAGGCGTCCACGTCACAATGGATGGATTGAAGAATTAAGAGGAACTGAGAAAGCTGACACTTCCAAGGAGCTGGGGGGTCTCCATCTCCATGCCCCCTAGCACAGCCTCAGCCGGGAATTTTCAGGAGCCAGGGCAGCCAGCCCCAAGGGCATGGCTGCCCCATGGTCATAGGGTGGGGTGAAAAGTAGAAGCAGAGTGGAGAGGGAACTGGAGGATGTGGGGGTAACTGTGGGTAGGGGTACAAGCAAAGAAAGTATGAATGAAGCCTTGAAAGGACTTGGAAAGGCCTGGCACAGTGGCTCACGCCTGTAATCCCAGCACTTTGGGAGGATGAGACAGGAAGTTCACTCGAGGGTCAGGAGTTCGAGACCAGCCTGGCCAACATGGTGAAACTCCGTCTCCACTAAAAATATAAAAATTAGCTGGATGTGGTGGTGCATGCCTGTAATCCCAGTTACTCCAGAGGCTGAAGCAGGAGAATCACTTGAACCTGGGAGGCAGAGGTTGCAGTGAGTAGAGACGGCGCCGCTATACGCCAGCCCCGGCAACAGAGAGAGACTCTGTCTCTAAAACAAAAAAAAGGGGGGATGGGGGAGCTGTTTGGAAGATAACACAGAGCAAAGATGTCTAAGAAGACAGGAGGTTTGTCACCAGAATGTCAACGCAGGCAGCATTACTGCAGGGAGCATTTTCTAGGGCCTCAAACTGCTTTGGAAAACTTTGGTGATATAGTTTGGATATTTGACCCTGCTCAAATCTCATGTTGAATTGTAATGCCCAGTGCTGGAGGTGGGGCCTGGCAGGAGGTGTCTGGATCCTGGGGGTGGATTCCTAATGGCTTGGTGCTGTGGTGACAGTGAGTTCTCACGAGAGCTGGTGGTTTAAAAGTGTGTGGAACCTCCCCTCCCCTCTCACTCTTGCTTTTGCCATGTGATATGCTTGCTCCCCCTTCACCTTCTGCCATGATTGTAAACTTCCTGAGACCCCCCAGAAGCTGAGCAGATATCAGCACCATGTTTCCTGTAAAGCCTGCAGAGCTGTGGGTCAATTAAACCTCTTTTTTTTTTTTTTTGAGACGGAGTCTCACTCTGTCACCCAGGCTGGAGTGCAGTGGCGCAATCTTGGCTCACTGCAACCTCCGCCTCCTGGGTTCAAGCGATTCTCCTGCCTCAGCCTCCCTAGTAGCTGGGATTACAGGCGCGCGCCACCACGCCTGGCTAATTTTTGTATTTTTAGTAGAGACGGGGTTTCACCATATTGGTCAGGCTGGTCTTGAACTCCTGACCTCATGATCTCCCGCATCAGCCTCCCAACGTGCCGGGATTACAGGCCTAAACCTCTTTTCTTCATAAATTACCCAGTCTCAGGTATTTCTTTATAGCAATCCAAGAACAGCCTGATACATTTGGAGATGAAAAGAAGCAAGGAAATAGGATGAGGTCTTGAAGGGAAATTACCATGAAGGAGGTTTTCTCTCCTCTCTCATTCCTTCCTCTTCCTTCTCTCCCAATCTCTCTCTCCTCCACGGCTAGACGTTTGTAGGCTGAAGGGAAGAACCTGGAGAAACAGTCGAGAGAAGAACTGACAAAACTTCAAAGAGAGAGACAGGGAAGAAGATACTGAGGAAAGGTGATGAGGGAGCTCAGGAGCACGTGGAGGCACTAGCCCTGCAGGCTCCTCCTTCCGAAGGGGAGAGAAGGCTGAAAGATCGTTCATGACGTCACTTGAGCTCAAAGGCAGACAGCGGGGAGTGGAGATGCTTCTACCAGATGCCCTCCAAGCTTTCAGAGAAGCCAGGGCACTATCATCAGAGAGGATGTAGGAAGGGAAGGTGGAAGGGCTTTAGTGGTGGCTTCAAATGGCCGCCACCAGGAGGGTGGAAAAGAGCTCAGGAGAAACAATTAGGGAAATGCTGGATACATTGTTTTCTTTATTCCACCTGTTTTTCTCATCCTGCCCATTGGATTTGCAGAGCTTGAAGAGTAAGTTAAGTATGTATCTCAATCCTCCTGGTCTTTCTCGTCACTCAGAGATGCTAAATGCATTTCACATACAGGTATGCAAAAATACCTCAGAACAGGAAAATATGTTAGCTTGGCTAGAAATGATCGTGTATGCTTTAAAAAAAATTAAATGTGATTGGCCAAAGCCCACTCTTCAGGCTGCTGAGTATTCATTTTCTTCACCTTGACAGATGAAATTCCCTCCTTGACATCTATGGATCACAATGGGCCAAATTATCAGAAACCAACAGGGAGGCTAGCGACACCTTTATAGTGCAGCAAGCATATGCTAAGGCCTTATGGCATAACCTCGGGTTTTAGCAATTGACTGCATGGGAAACCAGGAGTCAGGGCCTGGGCACCCAGCTGGAATCTGATGGAATCAGCACCCTCCCCATCCACAAACATATGGAAAGCTTCTGTGAAGAATTTGAGTGTGCCAGAATAGTTGATGGGGAAGTTCTATTCTTAGTTAATACTGTAACTACAGATGTCTTCGATGCTGGCACTTCTAGACAATTAACCCACGGCCTATGCCAACACAATTTTACACTTATCTTCCTGTCTTACTGTAAACAACCCAATTTCAAAGGCAAATGTGCTATATACCCTCCCACAGACATGTCTTATTTTATACACCCCATCTTGCCTTTCCATCAAGATAGGAAAGTAGTCCTAGATACCAAAATAAGCCCCCCTTGCCATGCCCGCAAATGTTCAGCTTGTGACAAAAGCAGATCATCTCCGGATGGCTGATGGATCCCGGGGTGTTTTTCTGGACTGAAGGACACTCAGGCTATTTCTCAATGACAGGAAGTTCACACAGCAGCTTCTAGATCTGTCTTAGACTTCTTGCTTCTGTATGGGCAGGAAGTGGGATGCACATCTAGATGGGTAATGAGATTAAGGGATTCCTGGAATGTCCTGGGGACAGTGATATGTGAGAGATGCTGAGAACTGGGGTCCTAGAGGCAGACTCTAGGCAGAGAGGCCATCCCATATCTTAATTTTTTTTTTTTTTTTTTAGATGGAGTTTCACTTTTGTCACCCGGGCTAGATTGCAATGGCATGATCTTGGCTCATTGCAACCTCTGCCTCCTGGGTTCAAATGATTCTCCTGCCTCAGCCTCCCAGGTAGCTGGGATTACAGGCGCCCGCAGACATACCCAGATAATTTTTGTATTTTTCATAGAGACGGGGTTTCACCATGTTGGTCAGCCTCCCCGACATCCTGACCTCAGGTGATTCGCCCGCCTCAGCCTCTCAAAGTGCTGGGATTACAGGTGTGAGCCACCATGCCCGGCCGCAATCCCGTATCTTTAAGATGCCGTACAGTAGACCTGATATCAGCTTATTCGGATGAATGCATCTTAAGAGGCTCTGAAATAGTATGCCACCAGCCTTTACCATTTGTCACTTTCACTGCCATAACCCATGGCTTTCAAGGGAATTTTCCTCTCTTAAATTATTGGGTTCTACAGTTGTTCCTCCCTCTCTTCCACTTTTTCTTTCTAACTATTCAGTCCATCATATACTCTGCCAACAAATGTCTATAGAATCTTGGAGGTAAACATCATTTTTAAGGTAGCAAAAACCAAGTACACAGAAAATCTGACTTTGTCTAGCTAAACTCACCTTTGTAGCCACATTTCTGCTGACCCCAAAGCCTCATCCTGATACATTCTGTTTCCTCCTGGGATGCACACTCACCCCAGCTGGCTCTCCCCGTCCTTCCCTGGGCTCCCTTACCGGGATTATCCAGTTATTTTGAGCTCTCATAGCACCAAGGCCCTCTCTGTTGTAGGTAGATTTATCAGGGTTAAAGATTTGCATTTACTTGTATAACTCTTTCACGAATGTCCTTCTCCTCACTGGACTGTAAATCCCCAAGAAGGCAGAGCCAACGTGTTTTGTTAACCACTGATGCTCAAATGAGCTTCGATGCTGGCACTTCCAGACAATTAACCCACGGCCTATGCCAACAAAATTCTACACTTATCTTCCTGTCTTACTGTAAACAACCCAATTTCAAAGGTAAATGTGCTATATACCCT
The DNA here is from genome assembly GCF_000951045.1 of Mandrillus leucophaeus. Classification (NCBI taxonomy): domain Eukaryota; kingdom Metazoa; phylum Chordata; class Mammalia; order Primates; family Cercopithecidae; genus Mandrillus; species Mandrillus leucophaeus. Next base: position 5,342,509 of record NW_012098097.1, read on the forward strand.
CCCACATACATGTCTTATTTTATACACCCCATTGAATCCTCAACACTTCAAGTAGGCACAGTTCAAGTAACCTTTTATTGATTAATCATTGCTTCCCAGCATTTAATAAGTCAGGTAATTTCATCCCCTGGGTCCTAAGCCAATCCTTTCCCCACTGGTTAGGCCCAGGTATTTACTCCGTACATCCTGGACCCCCCAGAAATTTCTTCATCTGGCCTCTCTGCTATGCATCCATGCTCGATCCAGCTCTCCCAACAGCCCTCTGCCACTACCTGTCCCAGCTGGGTTCAACCTTTCCCCTTGTTTCCATGCATTATGTTTTCTCTAATGATCTCGCTCATCTGAGAATGACGTGACATTAGCATCTAGAAGGTCCCTAAAGATTAAGCTGTGTTTAATCATTTCTTAGATAGAGAATAGGGAAACAAAGGTCAAGGGAGTTGGCCCATGTCACACAACCAGGCAGCAGTCACAGGTTGGACTTTTTTTCAATCTTCCAACTGTCCTTGCTGTATTGCTTCCTCAAAACTCACCTTTTGGTTAGGCATGATCAATAACTTGTCTCCAGAAAAGGGATTATAAGAATAATACACATATTAATTTTGGGAGGCAGGAGGGCCCCTCGGTACAATGGCCAAACACCGGAGCTCCATCCAAAAACTGATGGAGATGACATGAGCCAATGGTACACATTTAAGAGGTGACGCTCTCCCAACTAAACATAAGTCCTGGACAATACCAGAGGCAGAGGCGTCCCAACCCCAAAGGCTGGGATCAGATGCTGTGTATTAAGACTGGTCAGTGGGGAGTATGAGGCATGGCTGGAGTAAAAGGAGATGACTATCAGAAACCACGCAACTGAAGCGTGACCACAGGTGACATGTATTGTGACAAGGCCAGTGGTTTCATTATAGCGTATTTTCTTTTGTCTGCATGAATGTTATGTTATGACCCTCATTTGAGCATCAAATTCTTAGAGGTCGGCCTTCATTTTTCTCCCAGTCACCAGAGGGGACAAAGGCTTTTTTGTTTGTTTGTTTGTTTGTTTTAAGACGGAGTCTCACTCTGTCGCCCGGGCTGGAGTGCAGTGGTGCGGCCTCGGCTCACTGCAACCTTTGCCTCCCTGGTTCAAGCGATTCCTCTGCGTCAACCTCCAGAGTAGCTGTGACTATAGGCGTGCGCCACCATGCCCAGCTAATTTTTGTATTTTTAGTACAGGCGGGGTTTCAACATGTTGGCCAGGTTGGTCTCAAACTCCTGACCTCATGATCTGTCCTCCTAGGCCTCCCAAAGGCTTTGACTGCAGTGTAGTATTTACCCTGTGGCCAAACAATCTCGATATATTTGTTAACTTAGCACATGCACTGTGACATGGTGTCACGGAGAACAACAATGGAGGCCACCTCAAAATTCAAGTCAAAGAAGTACTTGTTAGGGCAAAGGGCACAAGAAATGAAGGATGGTTTTGTAACTGGCTGTGAAAGCAGGTTAACTGTCACCCAGGTAAGAACCATCCCTGGGAACAGGCCTAAAACTCGGAAGATAATAGCCATAGCTCTGGTTCCACCCTTCAGTTCACATCAGCAAACACTTATTGGTCACCCACTGTGCAGGGCAGACTGATATTTGGAAACATAGAACAACAACTTGATTAAAGGCCACACTTCCTCTGAAGCCTCTGAATAAGTTATAAGAAAGAACCTTTTCATTATAAGGGTTATTTATTATATAGAACCTCATTCCCTGGGGTGGATGAAATCCAGGCATCAATATCCAGGCCGAGAGTCAGGCCTTACTGAAGAATGGGGAAAGATCTGTGGGTATGTATGGGCCTCCTGCCGTCTGAATGAATAATTCAGGAACATGGCCATATTTCACCTTCCGTGTCTGGTCTGGCAAACGTGGAGATGCTTAGGCAGGGAATTTAACTGGGTTTTTCTGACTTCTTCTGGAGTGCCAAAGATTGAGCTGAGGGAAATCAGGGATGCCAGAATCCTATGAAAGCTCAAATCCATTCACCTCCCCCCGCAGGATTCAAAGACATAAAGTAGCAGCACTGTATGCAAGGGAGCTCCTTATCTGCTGCCACATTATAGGGGAGCTGAGGATAACAAGCCAAGTGGGCAGATTATCCATTTATTTTTGTCTTCGAAAAGTCTAGGGGGCATCATTTAGTGTCCAATTTCCTGTGTCCCCAGGAGAGCACACTGGTGCATCCCCCCAGCCAGGCTAGGGGGTCATCCCAGGGGGTTTCTGGCTGTGAGAAAGAATCCATCCCGGTTGCCCACGAACAAACATGTGAAATACAAACCATGTGACCTGGATAAACAGAACACGGTGAGGAAGTAGGCAGTGCTGGTCTGGAACAACAGAACTGCACCCTCCTGGAATACAAAGACACCAGATGGTGGTTTTCTCTGGCCAGGATATTCTTCACACCATGGACAGACCTGAAGCTGCTTCTCCAAGGAATGAGAAGATCAGACAATCCATCTTTTAACAAAAACAATAATTTCCCCCTTTTTTTTTTTTTTTTTGAGACAGAGCCTTGCTTTGTCTCCCAGGATGAAGTGCACTGGTGGGATCTTGGCTCACTGCAACCTCTGCCTCCTGGGTTCAAGCGATTCTCCTGCCTCAGCCTCCATGAGTAGCTGGGATTCCAGGCATGTGCCACCACACCCAACTAATTTTTGTATTTTTTAGTAGAGACGGGGTTTCACCATGTTGGCCAGGCTGGTCTCGAACTCTTGACCTCAAGTGATCTGCTGCCTTGGCCTCCGGAAGTGCTGGGATTACAGGTGTGAGCCACCATGCCCAGCCAAAAACAATGAATTTCTTGAATTTGTATCACAATTACACGCACAGTTAGTGGGACCCTGAGCAGAAGGAAGAAGGAAAGCTTCAAGGCAAATGATGAGACCAATCCATGTGGTAACGTAGCCATGTTGAGGACAAATCCCCAGCTCCCTCACCTGCAGATTTACATGAATCCAGTGGTTCTCAAAGTGGAGTCCTCAGACCAACAGCATTGGCATTGCCTAGGGACTTAGAAATACTAATTCTCAGGTCCCATTTCAGACCTACTAAATTAGACATTTTCGGGGTGGGACACAGCAAAGCTCTCCAGGTGATTCTGATGCATGTTAAGTTTGAGAACCTGGCTGGGTGCAATGGCTCATGCCTGGATTCCCAGCACTTTGGGAGGCCAAGGTGGGCGGATCGCTTGAGGTTGGGAGTTTGAGACCAGTCTGGCCAACATGGTGAAACCCTGTCTCCACAAAAATACAAAAATTAGCCGAGCGTGGTGGTGCACACCATGTCCCAGCTACTCGGGAGGCTGAGGCAGGAGAATCGCTTGACCCTGGGCAGCAGAGATTGCAGTGAGCTGAGATGGTGTCACTGCACTCAAGACTAGGTGACAGAGACAAACTCCATCTCAAAACAAACAAAGAAAAAAGTTTGAGAGCCACTGCACTAAGACAAAAATAGCAAATTACAATGGCAAATGCTTCCACAGTGCTTCCTGTGTGTAGGCACTGTTTTAAGTCTTTATAGACATTATTTCATTCAATGCTCATGGCAAACCTGTGATATAGGTACTGATATAGTGTGGCTCTGTGTCCCCACCCAAATCTCATCTTGAATTGTAATCCAAATTGTAATGTCCATGTGTTGAGGGAGGGAGCTCATGAGAGGTGATTAGATCACGGGGACAGTCCCCCCATGCTGTTCTCATGATAGCAAGTGAGTTCTCACAAGATCTGATGGTTTTATAAGGGGCTTTTCCCCCTTTTGCTAGGCACTTCTCTCTCCTGCTGCCATGTGAAGAAGGATGTGTTGGCTTCCCCTTCTGCCATGATTGTAAGTTTCCTGAGGCCTCCCCAGCCCTGCGGATCTGTGAGTGAATTAAACCTCTTTCCTCTATAAATTACCCAGTCTTGGGCAGTTCTTTACAGTAGCATGAGAATGGACTAACACAGGTAGTATGGTAACTTCTCATTTCTCAGAGAAGAAAATCGAGGCACAGAGGGTTAGGTCATTTTCACAAGTTGTTCTGACCCCCTTTAGTCACTACAGTGGTGAGGGAAGGATCCCCCACCTTAAATAGTATGAAAATAGTGTGACATAGCTGAACATATGACAAGCAATGCTGCACAGACTAGTGACATAACTCAGAAGATGAGAACATCGCAGGCTATGTGGGGCCACTCAAAGGTTGCACACAGTGAACTAGAAGGGGCTGTGCAAGGCAGGTTCTGCAGTGACAAAAGCATGAGGTGACCCTTGGTTCCCGTGGGAGGATGTGACTGGCTTGTCTGAAGAATTCTGCTGGTGGGCAGGGAGGTAGAACCCAGAAAGTTGAGGACTGGGCTGGGTGCAGTTGGTCTGGCTGATGCGGAGCTACCTAGGTGGGGAGCCTTTCCTACTGGGTGGGAAGAAATCTAGCCAGAGCCAGGGAACTCACAGCTAAGTCTTTGAGGTTTTATGAGGCTCAAAGGTGTCAAGGAAGCACACGAAATGTCAGTCCTTAAAAAGTATGAGAGAGAAGGTGATAGAGCCAGCATTTGAACCCAAGCTCCTGTGCTCCAGGGTCCATGCTCTAGTTTTAAGACACAATTCTATCCCGTCTCCCACTGTCTTTAATCAAGGCACACTGCACACTTCTGTAAGAATTGCCATGATCCCTCCTGGGTCAATATGCACCTGGAAAAGCAGCAGGCCAGGTCACGGAGGCTGTGGGAGGTTAAGGTCAGAGGTCTTCCTCTACCGACTTAAATGCTCCTTTATATGGCGGTTGCATGTCATCTTCACCAGCACCTCCACACACCCCAGTGGAAATTAATAAGGACACAAACACTGCCCAGTGTGCAGAGCACGCACAAACAAATTCATTCACTAGCAAATGGCACTGACTCTTTTTTCAGAGACTGTGTTAGGACCAGACACACAAAGATAACATCAAAACAAGGCTCAGGATGCTCCCCACTGCAGGTGGGGTGGGGGCTAGGGACAAAAATACAAACAGAGCATTTCGGGCAAATTACAAAAGGCTTTATATTCATTTCCAAGGTGTTTGGACTGCATCCTGAAAGCTCTGGTGAGTCGACAGAGGCCTGTAAGTCAGGGAATGAGGAGCAGATTTGCCATTTTAGGAAGGTAATTCTGGGGGACAGTGTGGGAAAAGCTAGAATGAGGATGGGCTTATGGCAAAGCACCAGACAAAGGCTATTGTACAGCCTGAGACAGAGAAGCAAGATGATCATAGAAGAGATGCAGGGCCACAGATCCCCATGGTGCCACTAAACAAGGGTGACAGAAGGTTTTGGCTGACACATCTTAAGTCCTGTAGTTGGGAAAGCATTCTCCAGTTAGCCACAGACCCCACCTCTCCCTGTTGTCTTTTATTGGCTGACTTGCTGTGTTTACATGAATTGCCTGGTACCCTGAGGTGTTTATGTTTGAAAGGCAGAGATTTCTTTCTTTCATACAATGTATAACACGTGATGGCAGATTCGATTATGTGGAATAGAGAGACAGGGAGGAAAAGGATTAAGGGTGCTAGATTTCTAGTTTTTAAGAGGAAAATGCCTCTTTTTTTATTTTTTTAAAAATAGAGATGGGGGCTGGGCGTGGTGGCTCACGCCTGTAATCCCAGCACTTTGGGAGGCTGAGACAGGTGGATCACGAGGTCAGGAGATCGAGACCATCCTGGCTAACACGGTGAAACCCCGTCTCTACTGAAAATACAAAAAATTAGCCAGGGCATGGTGGCAGGTGCCTGTAGTCTCAGCTACTCGTGAGGGTGAGGCAAGAGAATGGCATGAACCTGGGAGGCAGAGCTTGCAGTGAGCCGAGATTGTGCCACTGCACTCCAGCCTGGGTGACAGAGCAAGACTCTGTCTCAATAAAATAAAATAAAAAATAAAAAAGTAGAGATAGGGTCTCGCTGTGTTACCCAGGCTGGTCTCAAACTCCTGGCTTCAAGCAATACCCCTGTCTCAGTCTCCCAAAGTGCTGGGATTACAGGCGTGAGCTGCCACACCCATTCTGGAAAACGCCTCTTGATGTGCACCTCGCTCTACCTGAATTAATGGAATACAGTGCCCAGAAAGGAAATGAACAACAATGATGAACAAATTCTGCTTCTCTGAGATTAACGGGGGTGCACCTTGGCAGTTGCAGAACCTGACTCCTGTATCCTTTCTCCCCCTTCACAGCAAGGCTGGGTTACAAAAGACACAGCTGATACCACACCGGCCAGTACATAGAGAAGGACAAACTGTCTTCAGGCTGAAAGAAAGCTTGAGGGACCCACAGTCCTACCTCTAACTGTAATAACAGCCTTCAAAATCTAGGTCATTGTTAGCATCAGGCTGTGCCTGAGGTTTGTGGCATTCTCCTGAGAGAAGCTTTACCCATCCTGAGAAAATGAGATTTTGCACCTTGGAGCTGATGGGAACACCTGGGAACAGTCACTGTACACAGCTCACGATGGGCCCCAGCACCTGCTCTCACCTAGAAAGGAAATTCAGAAGCTCCACACGGTCCGTGAGTACAAATCACCCATCGTAAGAAACGAGCTTGCTACAGAAAAGGCAGCAAAGCCTTGGAGAACACAGCAGAGGCAACCAGCCCCCACCAAGCCAGCGAGCATGGTGAGGACTCACACTGACTCCATAATCCTTCTGTTGGGTCCCAGGCAATGATTTTTCTAATTGAGAAAAGCTGATGATATTGTTTCCCTGACTGAAGCCTTCGTTTCTTTTCATCACTCTTAAGATGAAGTGCAAAGTGCTTATCATGATCCCCAAGGCCCCGGTGTCCTGTCCTCTGACTACATCCCCAGCTGTGTCCAAGCTACTCCCTGATCCCTCCTTCTCTACACTCAAGCTGTCCAGTCCTCCCTTCTTTTCCTGCATCTCATCAGCACCTTCCTGGTGCAGGGCTTTGTGTGTGCCGTGCCCTTGGCCTGGCACACTCGCTTCCCTCTTCCCATCTCTTCACCTGGCCAATTTCTTCTCTTCCTTCAGGTCTCAGGGTGAATTTCATTTCCTCCAGCAAGTGCCTCCTCTCCACCCCTCTGAATTAGTTATCTATTGTTGAGTGACAAGGCATCCAACATTTAGCAGCTGAAAACAACACACATTGACTATCTCACACTGTTTCTGTGGGTCAGGGACGGGGAAAGAAAGGCACAAGACCTGTCAACATCCACAACATTAGCATCCACAATGGATACGAGGGATGAATGCCACCAGAATTCTGAGGGGAGAGAACCTCTGACTGTGAAAGAGCATTCTATCCACAGTCAAGTTATCAGCCCAAAATGAAGTTATGATAATGACATTTTCAGGTAAGCAGAGTATCAAAGAATGTATCTCCCTCATGCCCTGTATTAACAATCTACTGCTGTATAACATCTTCCCTGCAAATTTGGTGGCTCATACCAATAATCCTGTATGGTCTCAGTCTCTGAGGCTCAGAATCCAGGAGGGGCTTAGCTGGGTGGTCCTTGCTTGGAGTTTCTCATGAGGCTACAGTCATGACAGTAGTCTGGGCTGCAGTCATCAGAAGGCTCGAGTGGGGCTGGAGGATCCACTTCTGAGCTCACTTATGTGGTGCTGGCTTGGAGTTCCAGTCCTTTGCCTTAAAGACACAGGGCTGCTGATAACATGGCAGCTGGTTTCCCACAGAGCAAGGCATCAGAGAGAGAGAGAGAGAGAGAGAGAGAGAGAGACAGACAGAGCAAGAGAGCAAGAGAGAGCAAGAGAGTGGTAGCACAACAGAGCAACCAAGATGGAGGCCACAGAGACTTCACTTGACCTCAACTCTAAGGTCGCACACCATCACTTCTGCTTTCTCCTATTTGTTACAAGTGAACCACTGAGAAGTCTAGCACACACAGGAGAAGGAGAATTAGGCTCTATTTCTTGAAGGGAGGATATTAAGGGATTTCTGGACATATTATTAAAACCACCCCATCCTCCCAATAGAAGAGTTCAAAATTCCCTGCGAGGTGGCTCAGTGGTCATAGCACACTGTGCCTTGGCTTCTTACTACTTGTCACAGTGGCAATTAACCAATTAGGAGCGTAATCCGCAGGGTACTATCAGTCTCTCTTTCTAAATCCAAGGTTTCAGGAAGGCAAGGACTATTATAAGCTATATCCCTGGTGAAGAGCACATCATTTGGTATGGCTCAAGAGATATTTATTGGATGAATAAACAAACAAGCAAATAACAAATGAAAGAGGAAAGAATATTGGGGGGAAAGAAATAGTATATAGAAAATGACTATAACAAAGAGGTCAAAACTGCAACAATTTTTATACAGTGCAATGCTAAGATCATGAAATACGTATTCACAGCAGCACGCCAACCAGCCTCCATTTGCTAAGACTGCAGCTCACATACTCTGAGTTATGAGGATGAAGCCCTGGGTGCAGCCTTAGGCAGCAGGAAACTCCTTAGACTGGCTCAGCAGGCCGCTGGTAAAACAGAAAACCTATTTTCCAATACATGAGACAGAAGAGCTGGGAAGTCACATCTCCTTTATTAAAGTGAGGCTTCCCTCATCGTCCTCTTGGTAGCGACAGGCTTCGAATCCACACACTCCCATGGACAGCACCGAGGCAAGCCAGCCAGTAGGTTTGCCCTGCCTTCTGCTGGTGAGGTCACTCTGCATGCATGAGAAGGAGGGCTTTTTGGCTGCCCTCCTATTCCCGAGACCACTAGTACAGATTCTTGGAAATACACCCTCCCTGTGGAGCTGGGCTTCCAGGATCAACCACACAGCAGTCTGAGCTTGGCCCCTGCAGGCACAGCCTGGGGCAGGCCAGGTGAGGAGAAGGGCAGGTGGCAAAGGAGAACAGAGGGGAAAGGGAAGACAGGATCATGAGCGGAAAGCACGTTTCAACAGGCAGCTGAGAAAATGAGACCCAGGCGCTGGAGGGGACACACTGTGCCCACAGCAAACCACACACACACATCCAGCAGCATCACCACCTAAAACTCGGTGCTGACTTAGCACTGACTACATGCTGATACTGCAAAGTGCTAAGTATGCAAGAAGACGTGACAACCCAGTCATGATTTTCCAAGATACCTGTGGGCATAACACACAGACAAAACGATGACCGAGAATGTAATACAAGGTGGCAGGTGCCAAAGAAGTGATGTGTACAGCATGTGTCAGAAAGGACCTGCCCCTAGGATAGGGCCATCTATGAACTTTCCTGAGGGAGTGAGAGTTTGAACTTCATGATTCCTGCAACAGTGTTGTAGCTTGAAAGGGCCTGTGTGTGAGCAGCGTGTATCTCACACATTGTTCCATGTTCAATGTGCCTAATACAAAACAAGAATTTACCTACAAGGGGTTTATCATCTTGCTGAGGATGTAAGACTCGTGCACAAATACCTGCCACCCAAAGCAGCTCAAGAGGCTATGCTAGTGTTAATAATAATAAATAATAGTAGCCATGTCCCTGAGGAATGCCATCCCATCTGGTTGGCATAGTGAAAAATCAACTACTACTGCTGGAGGCAATATGGAGCCTCTGCAGGGCTCAGTGTCCACATCTGTGAAATGGGGTTGTAGGAACACTGACTAAGGAATAAAATAACTTCTGGCAGGTAAAAAGCACTTGAGTGTCTCTCCTTCCTCCTCCTTCCATCTTCCATCAAGATGATCAGGCAAGAAGAAGGTAGCATTAGATCAGGGCACCACATCTGGCCCTGCATCCTGTTTCTGAACACTGGACCTAATGCTCTTAAATCCTAAGACAAGAAGAATTACTATATAGTTAATTCATTTATTTTTTCAAGATAATTTATTGAGCATGATTTATCCACCAAGCAATGGGCCAAGCATTGAGGATAAAATATGAAAACTCAATCTAGGAGAATAAGCCAGGCACTTGACATGCCCTGCCTGGTCTAATACCCCACTAACTCACGGGACGCACACCATCATGGCCCGGCTCTGCAGAAGACAGAGCTGAAGCTTAGGGATATCAAGTGTCCAATCTAAGTTTGCAGGTGGCACAGCCAGAACCTGGACCCAGGTCCTTTATTCTGACGTGCTCATAACCACTTCCTAATGCTACCTCTGGAGGACCTTTGTACTGGGGTGCACCGACCCATGAGGCTGAGGCTGAAGGGGAAGCCTAGAAGAAGCAGTTTGCATCTAGCATCTGGCAGCCTAGGAGTATATTTCCTATCACCCAGGGAGGCTATGTCTTGCTCTTGGTTTCTCTCTCATGCATTCATGGGAGTGACGAGAAAAGGAAAAAGACCACAGACTTAGGGAGTGCAAATGTTGGAAGGAGAGGGCTGGAATGGCGCTGAGCCTTCCCGTTTGGGCACGGGGAGATGGGTGTATCACTAAGAGAAGTCGGGTTACTGGTGGGGAGGAGAGGAGGCAACTTAGGTTATGTGTGTTGAGTGCTGGGGGAGGGGGTCACTGGATACCTTCAGTAAAACCATTTTCTTTAAATGGCAGGGGACTAGAGGTTGTGGGTAAACTAAGGAAGGAGAGAGGCAGAGGGCGATGGCTCAAAAGGCAGCAGGGTGGGGTATTCGCAAACAGACAACTGAGAGGGAGAAAACAGAGTTCAGGGAAAGGGAAAATGTTCCACATCAGTTCTGTTAGTGAGATGGACTGCTTAGAATTTAGAGGTAATGAAAAAGGTAGAAAAGTGAGGTACCATAATCATTAGTATATGTCTATCATGTCATTCAAATATACTTAAAACTAATGTGCCATGCAATGGAATATTTATTGGCAACAAAAAGGGATGAAGTACTGACACATGCTACAATACAGGCACGCCTTGATAACACTGGGCTAACTGGAAGAAGCCAGACACAAAAGCCCACAGAGGACGTGATTTTATTTATATGAAATGTCCAGAAGAGGCAGATCTAGAGAGACAGAAAGTAGATTAGTGGCTGCCTAGGCCGTGAGAGGGAATGGGGTTGGGGGATGCTGGCTAAGGGGTGCAGGATTTGCTTCGGAGGCAATGAAATACTCTTTTTCCTTTTCTTTTTTTTTTTTGAGACGGAGTCTCATTCTGTCACCCATGCTGGAGTACAGGGGCACGATCTCGGCTCACTGCAACCTCTGCCTCCTGGGTTCAAGCGACTCTCCTGCCTCAGCCTCCTGAGTATCCGGGACTATGGGCATGCGCCATGACGCCTGGTTAACTTTTGTATTTTTTGTTTTAGTAGAGCCAGGGTTTCATCAGGTTGGCCAGGCTGGTCTTGAATTCCTGACCTCAAGTGATCTGCCCGCCTCGGCCTCCCAAATTGCTGGGATTACAGGCGTGAGCCACTGTGCCCAGCCAGGCAATGAAATATTCTTAAATTGACTGTGGTGATGGCTGCACAATTTTACATATATTAAAAGTCATAGAATTGTACATTGTAAATGGTTGAATTGTATGGTATGTGAATTAAATCAACAAAGCTGTTTAAAAATTTACTATGTATATTGTCTTCAGGATGGCATTTTAAAAAAGAAAAATTTACTATGTGTATCTATGAGTAACAAGTGATCTTTTGGGGTGATAAAAGCTCTATAATTGGATTATGGAAATATCTGCACAACTATAAATTTACTAAAAATCATAAAATCGTACATAAAAACTGGTAGATTTTATGGTATGTCAATTATGCCTCAATAAAGTTGTTTAAAACAATAAAAAAAAATTTTAAACTTTATGACAAAGATAAAACACTCTATAATAGGGTTGCAGTACATTTAGACTAAAACAACTCAAAAATATACCAAGTCATCTGTCAAATGACAATAACAGTTATGTAGAATCGCTGTGAGGATGGCACGAGGTAAGATATCCCCTGGCCTACAGAAGGTTCGATGCAGTGCAGCTCTGATTAAGGGAACGAATCCCACCATCTCTGAATCTGGCTTGCCTGTGTGGTATCTCCAGGGTACGGCAAAGCCTGGGTGGGATGTGCACCCAGACACGTTTCTTGGCAATGAAATATCCCACAGCCCAGGAAGGAGGTAAGGGCAGACTGATTCCACTTCCTGTGGCCCAAGAGAAGTCCTGCAGGTCCTAGGGATGAACTTTGTCTTGAAAATCATATGGGTGGCCAGACGTGGGGGTTCACGCCTGTAATCTCAACACTTTGGGAGGCTGAGGCAGGTGGATCACCTGAGGTCAGGAGTTTGAGACCAGCCTGACCAACGTGGTGAAACCCCGTCTCTACTAAAAACACAAAAATTAGCTGAGCATGGTGGCAGGCGCCTGTAATCCCAGCTACTTGGGAGGCTGAGGCAGGAGAATCCCTTGAATCCAGGAGGCTGGGGTTGCAGTGAGCC
>NW_012098097.1:5355254-5356424 GCF_000951045.1 Mandrillus leucophaeus
ACTGGGAGCCACCCTCAGGCTGGAAACGTCCATGGAGCCCCTCTAACTGCTGGGGACAAGCTGGCTAGCCTGTCCTATTGGACCTTCAAGGGCAAGCATGCAGCCTTGTGATTCTTGGCCCTGTTAAAGCCACCGTCCTTTCTATCAAACAAAAACACAATGTCCTGCTTTCTTGTTTGTAGAGTACAAAGACGGGATTTGGTTTGTAGAGTACAAAGACGGGAATAGAAGGTTAAATCTCAATCCTCAGTGCACTGCTTTAAACCCCATGGATGTGCACCTCTGAGGCATCTGGGCTCCCCTCGCTTCCTGCCCTTGTTGTGAGACTCCAGTGCAGCCCCATCCCTCTGGTGCTGCCAGGAGATGCTTACCGACTGCTGGGCCGTGGTGCTGCCATAGGGCCACCCACTTCATCCAGCCTGCGGCCAGCCAGGGGCTTGGTAAATGACCCCAAAGGCAGACTCTGTCGGCTGTGTCCCTGTCTCTACATAAACAACTCACAAACACAAACCTTTCCCAGAGTCTGTACCACCTGCTTCAGGCATGAAATGCCATACTCAGGAGGCACAAAGGAGCTGCCCAAACAGGTTACTCAGGGGAAAGTGGGGGAAGGCTGTGTGGACCATTGAGCTCTATGTAGTTATAGCGTGCCTCTTCCCTCATGGTGTGAAGGACTTAAAGCCCCCAAAGAGAGGCTCCTTCCAGGGTTCTCCTCTCAACCACTTGAAAATAGTCCCACTGAGAGATGACTCCGCTCCAGCCAGGTTCTCAGCTCCTGGTGGGCAGATCACATTTGCTTTCTCTGACTTGCATCTCACATGTGGCACAGAGAAGACCCCGTTGATCTGTATTCGGCAGAATAAAGGACTAATCTCCCTTCATCCCCTACGCCTAACTCTCCCTCGATGGCCTTGAAGGGAAGCAGGTACATCCAAGTGAGGGTAGAATTCAGGTATCCTTGCTTTCAGGTCAGATGCTTTCCTACTAGCCCTCATCAGTCATATTCCATTCTTACCGACTTTCCACACAAGACAAACTCTTACACATGAATACCTTATAGAAGATTAAATCTCAATCCTCAGTGCACTGCTTTAAACCCCATGGATGTGCACTTCTGAGGCATCTGGGCTCCCCTCACTCGGATTTGTAAAGTGGGCACATTAGGGTAAA
>NW_012098097.1:5357834-5370971 GCF_000951045.1 Mandrillus leucophaeus
AAAATACAAAAATTAGCCAGGTGTGGTGGCAGGCACCTATTTAATCCCACTAGGGAGGCTGAGGCAGGAGAATCACTTGAACCGGGGAGGCGGAGGTTGCAGTGAGCCAAGATCACGCCACTGCACTCCAGCCTGGCAACAGAGCAACACTCCGTCTCACAAATAATAATAATAATAATAATCATCATCATCATCATCATCATCTCCCAAGTCCCCTTCATCACTGAATATGACTATTCTATGACACATGGATGAAAAATTGTAAGGATGAATAAATACCAGGTCGGTTCTTATACCTCCCTCCTGTGTGTGTAAATATTTTGGTGCTATTTAAAGAGGCATGTGGGTTGGTGGGGGTGGGGGCTCTGGATCTCTACCTTCTTCTTTTGGTGTTAGCATCCTGCTTTTCCTTGAGAAACCCCCAACCTCCATCCTATGTAGTCCTGATGGAATTGTTGAACAAGCCTCCAGCCTCCCACCTCCAGGCAGAAGGAACAGTAACTCAAGCTTGCCTACTCTCGACAACTGCCCCTGCCTGGAAGGCATCCCAGGGCTCTTGGGAGGCTAAGCGTGAGGGATTGATGGGTGAACCTGGGTGGCAGGAGTCACCACTTGTTCATTCAGCAGACTCTGCACTTAGCATGTGGAACTGGCCACCTACAGTGCCCGATCTTCTGTGGCCAGATGTGCTGTCAAGGCAGATTTATATTCAGCAGTGCGGGAGGCCTGGTGGCGCTCCTTCCCGCCCTGGATCACTGAGACACAGCCTCAAGTTTCTGCTTCCTTCCGTACATGGGCTTGGATTTGTATATTACCTAATCAATTCTCATCAGGAATGTCAGACCAGCTGTGAGGTCCTCCTGAGTGCAAACAGTGACAGCCAGGAGACGTGGCTCAGAGTCAATTTTTTCTTTTTCTTATTTTTTTTTGAGATGGAGTCTTGCTCTGTTACCCAGGCTGGAGTGTACTGGGGTGATCCTGGCTCACTGCAACCTCCGCCTCCCGGGTTCAAGCGATTATCCTGCCTCAGTCTCCTCAGTACCTGGGACTACAGGCACCTGCCACCACACCAGGCTAATTTTTTTTTTTTTTGGTATTGTAGTAGAGATGGGATTTTGCCAGGTTGACCAGGCTGGTCTCGAACTCCTGACCTCAAGCGATCCTCCCGCCTTGGCCTCCTAAAATTACTGGGATTACAGGTGTGAGCCACCGCACCTGGCCGCTTAGAGTTAATTTGCAACCAACCTGCCTTTAAAACTGGGAAACGAAGAGAGACCTATTCCAGTTCTAATTAGAGATCCTTTTGGACTAGTGAAGGCAGAAGGGTGTTTACAGGATCTCGTTATCTTCTTTCTTGGCTTATCCTGGCCGCCCCCTCAGCCCTTACTTTTCCTAGCCAATCTTCAACTGCTTCCTAAGGAGGGGTACAAGTCTGAAAACATCTTTAGTCTATGAGTCATCATTGAGTGAATGTGAGTATAGAAAATTCTAGGTTTAATACTATTTTTCCTCAGAACTTTGAAAGCTTGAAATTTGGGAACTTAAAAGTCTTGTTGTATTGCTGGGGAGACGTTTGAAGCACTTCTGCCAAACTACTTCCCCCCTTCTGGAAGCTCTAACGATGGTGTTCGAAAATTTCATGCTGATACATCTTGGCAATGGTCCCTTTTTAATATAGCAGGCTGGCACACAGGGGGCCATTCCAGTCTTGAAAATTCAGGTACTTCAGTTTGGGAAAGTTTTTATTGTTACCACTTTTGCACTTTTTTATGAGACCGAGTCCCTCTCTGTTGCCCAGACTGGAGTGGAGTGGCATAATCTCGGCTCACAGCAACCTCCACCTCCCAGGTTCAAGTGATTCTCCTGCCTCAGCCTCCTGAGTAGCTGTGATTACAGGCGCCCACCACCATGCCAGGCTAATTTCTGTATTTTTAGTAGAGACGGGGTTGTGCCATGTTGGCCAGGCTGGTCTCGAACTCCTGACCTCAGGTGATCTGCCCGCCTTGGCCTCCCAAAGTGCTGGGATTACAGGGGTGAGCCACTGTGCCCAGCCTCACTTTTGTGCTTTTTAAGCTCCATTTTCTCTTTCTTTCTGGAATGCCGACCAGTCAGCAGTAGATCCTACTGGATTCATATTCTCATTTCCTTACCTTCTTTTCTCACATTTTGCATCTACATGTCTTTTATTCTATTTTTTAAGAGATTTCCTCAACTTCATCTTTTCATCCTACTGTTTTATTCTAGCTATCTTGTTTTTGATTTCCAAGAGCTCCTTCTTAATCTGATTGTGCCTTTTCATTATTGATAGCATCCTCTTCTTCTCCCTCTGAGGAGATTTATCATTTTCATTGTTGCTTTTGTTTTATGTTTCCTTGTGATCTCTGCATTGTTTCTGTTATCTCCAAATTAGTTTTTTGGTCTTTATCTTTCATACCGAAGGCATGCCTCAAAAGTCAAAGGAATTAGAGCTATCCAGTTGTGGCATAATACAAAACATATTTTGTCTTTGTGTCTGGCGGCACAGAGCTTCCCAAACTCCTGGAATTAACTGAGGAATAGGAGTGTCTTTGCTTATTCATAATGAGCCCCTTTTGTTCACACCTGAGTTTATGCTAATAAAGTGCCTTAAGGGGGGCCCCTAGATAGTCTCAGGGTGGGCTGGTCACCAGAAAGACCAAGTGATTAGAAGGCTAGAACTATCGACCCCACCCACTGACCTCTTGGAGGGGATTGGAAGGAGACCGGATATTAAGCCATCTAAAAACTCAACAAGAAGACTTGGTAAGTTTCCAGGTTGGTGAACACACAGAGCTGCTTGGAAGGGCAGTGTGCCTGAAGAGGAAATGGAAGTTCCGTGCCTCTTTCCCTATAACGGCCCAATGCATCTCTTCCATCTGGCTGTTCCTGAGTTGTATCCTTTTATGATAAACTGGTAATTTTGCAAGTAGATGGTTTTCCTGAGTTCTGTGAGCCATTCCAGCAAATAACTGAACCCGACGAGGGTCGTGGGAACCCCTGATGTACAGCCAGACAGTCAGAAGCCTAGTTGACAACCTAGACTGGTGTTTAGCATCTGAAGTAGGGGATCTGAGCTCTTAACCTGTGGGATCTGACATGATTTCCAGGTGGATACTGTAAGAATTGAGTTAAATTGTAGGGCACCAAATTGGTGCTCTCAGAAAACTGGAGAATTGGTTGTTGTAGGAAAAAAAAATACCCACATCTTTGCTGGCCATAAGTTCTGTGTGTGAGTGGAGGGAAAACAGGAGTTTCTCCTATTCACTGGTCATATTTAATTGCAAAGCATTAAGAAATGGACCAGAAGTTCATATGCATAGAAGGGGCCTGTTGGGTGGTGAACTACCATCTAGGAGGACTGGGCCTCAAGTCATCTTTTTAGTAGGTGGACCTCCAAATATCAATGTTTTGAAAATGCCTTTGCAAAGAATATGACAGCAAGAGAAGCTTGACGTGGTGGACTCCATCTTGGCTTCTAGCCCCGCAGGTGGGCTGCCCTCACTCATTCTTGGGTGTAGGCAAGGAATTTAGTTTATAGTTTAACTTTAAAGCAAGGATGATAATAGTCCCTCCCTAAAACTGATCCCCTTCCTGTTCAGGGACTGAAACTGGCTCCGTAAGACTAAGTGGAGGCCACAAGATTAGGATTATGGGAGGGGCCTGAATTCTGCTAAAATGTAGGTATAGCTAAATGACAGCCAGCGAATGTCCACTAGCTTGTTTTTCTATAATCCCTTACTGCTTAGGAGTCGTGTGGCCAGAGGTCACAAGATTTGTGATTTCTGCAATTGCTCCTATAGATAACACTATACATCACTATTGTAGAACCTAAGATTGGTCTTTTGAGATGTTTTTCAGACTTTTTGCATTCTGGCAACTGACGGACCCCCCTGGACCTGTGATTCACAAGTCATCCCGTCTGTGGTTCCCACCCAGAGTCGGACGCAGCACATGAGGACTCTTTTCCGCACCTCTATGACTTCATCCCCAACCAATCAGCAGCACGCATTCCCAAGCCCCCTGCCCACCAAATTATCCATAAACACCCTAGCCTTTGAGTTCTCAGGGAGGCTGATTTGAGTAATAAACTGTCCTCTCTTTCCACTTGGCTGGTCTTGTGTTAATTAAACTCTTTCTCTACAGAAACAACATTATCTCAGTGGACTGGGTTTATCTGTGCAGTGGGTAAGAAGAACCTGTTGGGTGATTACAGTTTGGAGATTATTTCTCTAAGATCCTACAGCAAAGTCCAGCAATCTTTTCCTCTCTTCCCTGGAGGATATACTCTTGGTTTCACTATTTCCAATTTCAGCTTAGATCATCTTCTTTCTTTCTGCCCACTCAGGCCCACCTTCTCCTGGGATTCACTTTCTCCAGATACCTCTCTTGGCTCATTTATCTGGATAACAAACTTTTCTCCTGCCATGGTATAGGAGCGGCAATTGCTCTGTTGTTTGGTGTGGGATGAGCTCTAAGGACTCCTGACACAGATCACAACCAACCATCCTGTTTGTTGTCCCATCTCTACTCTAAGTTTGGAGCGTTAGGATCTAGACACTTCCTAGGATTTATGCAGGACATTTCAGCTTGCTTCTTAATGGCTTCCCTTTTGCAATCGCTTAGACTCTATCTTTCTCTACTCTTTGTCCATTTCTGCATCCATGGTCCAAATATCTAAGGACCTCTCATCACTCATCACATCTTGGAGTGATAGTATGGTATTACTTTCATTTTGGTGGTATTTTAGGAAGCAGCAGAAATGTATGTGTTAAAATCTGCCACTTTAATTTAAAAAAGGTCTGCTTAACTATCCTAAGCCTCAGGTTTTGTTTGTTTGTTTGTTTAATTGAAAATGAAGAGGTCAGGCGTGGTGGCTCACACCTGTAATCCCAGCACTTTGGGAGGCTGAGGTGGGCAGATCACTTGAGGTCAGGAGTTCGAGACCAGCCTGGCCAACATGGAAACCCCATCTCTACTAAATATATGAAAATTACCCAGGCCTGGTGGCGGGCACCTGTAATCCCAGCTACTTGGGAGGCTGAGGCAGGAGAATCGCTTGAACCCAGGAGGCAGAGGTTGCAATGAGCCAAGATTGTGCCACTGCACTACAGCCTGGGTGAAAGAGTGAGACTCTGTCTCAAAAGCAAACAAACAAACAAAGAAAATGAAGAAAACACTAGTAATAATAATACCTGAATACCTTAATAAAATACCTTTCTCCAATTCTCAAATAGTACTGGTTAACCTATTAAAGCTAAACACATGCCTATCCTATGACCCAGCAATTCTACCCCAGGTACATATACAAGAAAAATGAGTGTGTGTCCATCAAAACACAAATACAAAACACTCATTGTGGTTTTCCTCCTAATAGCCCAAACTGGAAACACCCAAGCATCCATTCACAGAAGAACGGACAAATAGTAGCATATAAATACAACAGAATACTACACAGTAAAAAACATGTAATCAACTATTGCAATGCACACAGATGAATGTCAGAGATGTCACATTATGCAAAAGAAGCTGGCTACAGAACAGAATGTGCAGTACGATTCCATTTAAATGATATTCCAGAGCAGGCAGAACCTATCTATGGTAAAAAGAATTAGAATACTAATTATCTCTTAGAGGAAATTACTGCTTAGGAAGAGCTATCAGGAAGGCTTCTGAGTTGCTAGCGTGTTTTGTATCATGATCTCAATAGTGGTTATATGGGTATATACATATGTAAATTTTTTTTTTTTTTTTTAAAAGATGGAGTCTCACTCTGTTGCCCAGGCTGGAGTGCAGTGGCATGATCCTGGCTCGCTACAATCTCTGCCTCACAGTTTCAAGTGATTCTCCTGCCTCAGCCTCCTGAGTAGCTGGGATTACAGGTGCACACCCTACATCCAGCTAATTTTTGTGTTTTTAGTAGAGACAGAGTTTCACCATGTTGGCCATGGCTTGGTTTGAAACCAGCCAGGTCTTGACCTCAGGTGATCTGCCTGCCTTGGCCTCCCAAAGTGCTGGGATTCCAGGCATGAGCCGCCATGCCTGGCCAGTAAAAATTCTTTAAGTTATATATTTAAGATTTGTGTTACTGTATATATGTTAAAACTTGATTTGAATAAAAGCAAAAAAAGGAAAAAAATCCCACAAAACATTGTTTAGACAGCTATAACAAAATACCTGAGCAGCTTATAAACAACAATTGTTTGTTTCTCACAGTTCTTGAGGCTGGGAAATCCAAAATCATGGCACCAGCAGATTCACTGTCTGGGAGGGTCCATTTTCTGAGCGGCAGACTGCCAACTTCTTGCTGTACCCTCACATGGTAGAAAGGGTCAGGCAATTATATGGGGCCTTTCTTTTAAGGGCACTAATCCAGTCTCTAGGGCCCCACCATTATGACCTAATTACCTCCTGATAGTCCCATCTCCTAACCATCACATTGGAAACTGGGTATTTTGGGGGCACAAACATTCAGGCCATGGTAATCACTGATTATAATTTTAAAGTTTTGTGGGAAAATGTTTTTCTGGGGTAAAAATACTACCTAATCAGAAATCCACCTGATCTCAGAAGGCATCTTTGCCTGTCAGCGATGCAGTAACTGAGACACTATACCTAAAATGCATAGCTTAGTCCTCCTTTCTCTCTCGGTTCTGCTATGAGTGGTGTGATCTTTGAGGAGTCACGCTTTCTGTGAGCTTCAATTTCCTCTTACAACAAAGAGGTGAACTGTATTATCTTTCAGGTTCATCCAAATTCCAAAATTCTTTGTCCACTTGGGAAACGTTTGTTGGTTTTGTTTTTTATTTAACAAAAATATTCTCTTTCCTCCCTTTCAACCAGACACATGATTTCTTTGCTCTTAATCCTCCCACTACTGACCAGATGGTAAGAGGACCACATCACCTGTCTTTTATACTCAACTAGCTCACTGCAATGAATACAACAGATGCTATTAGATGAGAATGTAACTTTGCCATAAAAAGAGTGAATCTAAAGCAAAGCCTTATATTTATAAAGCGATGAAATTGCATCCACAATAAAAATTCTATCAGCAAAGCTGTGTAACAATACGAGGCTTTGGAGAGAGTTATTTCTACCAACCAACTTAGTAAATCACTAAATAAACTGTCTTTTGTCTTCCCCCAAAAAACTTGGCCTTAGTATAAATGATATTATATTTCCTTTGGCCAGAAAAATAAGAAAAAATAAAATACTGTTATGTTTGGAGAGAAAGCTGCTCCCCAATGTCATGTTAGTGTAACCAGAGATCCTTTCGGAGGGAAGACAAGCATCTGGGCAGTCAACCTGATGGGCTGGCAAACTTTATCCTTTAGTAGATTTTCTCCCAGGGTCAGGTTTAAGAATCATCACAAATGTATCCTAGACATTTTCGTTTCTATGTGAAATCAGAGCAACAATAAAAATTAAGGTACATTTGAATAATTTAGAATCTAGAGTCTAGGGTTGGACACAATGTATAACAAAGATGTCTAAGCAATTTAATTGCATCATTCAGATTGCAAAAGAAATGGTTAGCCACACAAGAAGATAATGTGCCTTTAAGCAACTTAAAAGTAATTCTTGGCCGGGCGCGGTGACTCAAGCCTGTAATCCCAGCACTTTGGGAGGCCGAGACGGGCGGATCACGAGGTCAGGAGATCGAGACCATCCTGGCTAACATGGTGAAACCCCATCTCTACTAAAAAATACAAAAAACTAGCCAGGCGAGGTGGCGGGCGCCTGTAGTCCCAGCTACTTGGGAGGCTGAGGCAGGAGAATGGCATAAACCCGGGAGGCGGAGCTTGCAGTGAGCTGAGATCCGGCCACTGCACTCCAGCCTGGGCGACAGAGCGAGACTCCGTCTCAAAAAAAAAAAAAAAAAGAAAAAAAAAGTAATTCTTGATGAGCGAGGCAGAATGGAATAGCAACGTGGCCTCATACCACAGTCAAAACTGCTTCTGGTCCCATCTCTGCTATTACCCAGCCTTGGACAAGACATCCAGTTTCTTGATTTGAAAAGTGCACATATTACGGTAAACTGAATAATTTCCAAAGTCATCTTTTTACGGTGAACTTTAACATTCTATGATACATGGATGAAAACTACAATGACAAATAAATAGCAAATTTGTTCTTGTAAGTCCCTCTTGTGTGTAAATATCTCGACGTTATTTAAGAAGGCATTGTGCTTGGGGAGACTTAGTTTTCATACACTCAGCATCCTTACTGCTTCTTTTGGTGATAGCATCCCACTTTTCTTTGAGAAATTCCCTACCTCCATCCTATGCAGCCCAACAGGACTTTGAACAAGCTCCTCCCCACCTCCTACTGTTGGCCTCTACAACCTGACCTGGATTCTCCCAATCCGATTTTCTCTTCCAAAACTGAAAGCTGAGCTTCATGAATGACACAGGGGCAGAAAATGGTTGTTCCTGAGTCATTCTGACATGAGCTCTTTAAAAAGACTGCCCATAGCTCCCATCTATTATTATTATTATTATGTTTATTTATTTTAATTTTTTTGAGACGGAGTCTTGCACTGTCACCCAGGCTGGAGTGCAGTGCCACGATCTCAGCTCACTGCAAGCTCCGCCTCCTGGATTCACACCATTCTCCTGCCTCAGCCTCCCGAGCAGCTGGGACTACAGGTGCCTGCCACCATGCCCGGCTAATTTTCTTTTTTTCTTTTTTTTTGTATTTTTAGTAGAAATGGGCTTTCACTGTGTTAGCCAGGATGATCTCAATCTCCTGACCTCATGATCCGCCTGCCTCAGCCTCCCAAAGTGCTGGGATTATAGGCTTGAGCCACCATGCCCGGCCAGCTCCCATCTATTATTGTAGGTTTTGGGATGCCTTGCTGTTGGTCTTTCAAAGACTAGCTTTTCCTTAGATTCTTTGAGTTACTCCTTATACTTTTGAAAAACTTCTTCATATGCTTTAGCTGGCCAGAGATGACATCTGTTGCTCACAACCAACGAACCCTAATGGATGGAGAATTCTTTTCTGGTCCCCATTGTCAGACTTTAATTTGTATTTTTAAGTAATAAAACCGAATTTGTTTAAAGTGCTCTAAAAGTTTCGATATTTTTGTCTAATTAAGACATCCATTTTCTCTAATTAGAATAAGCAGAGCTACTGCACATTCTAAAGCATAATATTAATGTCCTGCTACCTTAGACTGTACTTGATTAACTTGGTAAAACAGCATGGCTCTTTATAAAGCTGAGCCTGAACTAAGGGCAAATGCATTCATGGCTCAGACCCTGGAACTAGTTCTCTCCTTCTCTGTAATCATGGATGTCATCAGAATGCTGTGGAACTCTTGGCAGCATCCAATCTACCAAGTGTTCTCCGGAGAGAAAAGCAGAAGTTGATCACTCTGCCTCTCAGCCAAAAGCCCATCACAGCACTGCCAGGGGCACTTCTGCCAGGAAAGCAATGAGCTTTTTAGCAGGTGGTCAAAAAGTATGCCAGGAGCTAAGACTTCAAATGTTACCCTCAAAAGAGTAAAATGCCTTTGGTTAAGGCAGGATGGGGCAGAGGGAAGCTGCAAAGAAGGACCTACATATCCCACTAGTGAGGGCTAAAGTCTACCTCCAAAAGAGTGCTTTTGTGAAGCAACATTTAAAACGTGACACTGACAGTGCTACTTATGGATGGGTTAGGAGGCCATGAGAGCAACTTCTTGAGAGAGCTGAGCAAGACATATAATGGGGCTTATCTGGTCTCAGAACTGTTGCTGAGAAAAACTGCTGACATTACCCTCTCGTTCTACATTCTAGAACAACACGGCATGTCTAATACAGTAGCCACATGTGGCTTTTTACGCTTAAATTAGTTAAACAAGATTACACACTAGTTCCTCAGTCATAGCAGCCATCTTTCTTTTTTTTTTTTTTTTTTTTTTTCAGACGGAGTCTCGCTCTGTCGCCCAGGCTGGAGTGCAGTGGCCGGATCTCAGCTCACTGCAAGCTCCGCCTCCCGGGTTTACGCCATTCTCCTGCCTCAGCCTCCCGAGTAGCTGGGACTACAGGCGCCCGCCACCTCGCCTGGCTAGTTTTTTTGTATTTTTTAGTAGAGACGGGGTTTCACCGTGTTAGCCAGGATGGTCTCGATCTCCTGACCTCGTGATCCGCCCGTCTCGGCCTCCCAAAGTGCTGGGATTACAGGCTTGAGCCACCGCGCCCGGCCTATCAGCCATCTTTCAAGTGCTCAAAAGCCCCAGGGATTCATGGCTACCATACCGGACCAGGCAGATATTGAGTATTTCCATCACTGCAGAAAGTTCTACAGGACAGTGTGGCTCTACTGAGAAGTACTTGACCCTCTTGCAGAACTGGATAAGGAGTAGTTCCTCCCAAATGGTGCCCCCCGCCCTCAATGGTCCCATGGAAGGCAGAGAGACAAGAAGGACGACCACACCAAGAATGGCCCGGGAGAGTTGTCAGAGCTCACCCTGAGGATGGAGGAGTTTCTCTATACTCAGGCCAAATGAGGGCCACTGCAAGAGACATGCTTGCAGAGTTTGGCATGCTCCTCTGGAGAACTGGTCTCTGAACACATCATGGAATAGTCCCAAGGTGAGAAGGTGCCTGAGAGAACTCCAGTGGCCATCAGAGAAGAGGGGGCTGCCCTGGAAGCAGCCTGCATTTCCAGAGGCAAAGAGCCAAGGTGACATTTTGGAAGGTGACTAGATACAAACAAGCTATAAAGGTTCACCCCTGAGAGATCAGCCTGCAAGGACAAACTGATTCTAATAGAAGCTGTGCAGAGAGGATCACCTGGGGCTGGGGGGATCCCAAGAGGTCATCCACAGTGTACCCTGCCCATCCCTGTGTATATTTCCATGAAGAGGCTCTAAAGACCCCTCACAATTAGGACCCCAGGAGAACAACGGTCCACACTTGAGAATCTGCTACTTCAAGGACACCAACACTGTAACCTTTAGGGAAGGCCTTTTGTCACTCACCACCCAAACATATTCCTTCACTTCTTTCTTCCTTCAATCCTAAGGAATTGGCAAGGCAAGCAGGGTAGGGGGTAAAAAAAACAAGGGAGGGGCAACCACCCACATCTTGCCCACTGCAGGCTGCCAAGGCTAAAGCAGCCCAGGAACTATTGGCAGAAGGAAAGAATGCTCTACTAAAGGAGACGCTGAAGTTCTATTAAGACTGGTCCATTGGGATTGTATATGACAGTGAATCTGCTCATCAATACTTAAAACTTACAGGAAAATGTAGCTATCTGTCCATGGAATCACCCAGGGGCAGGGAAGGGAGAGCCAACAAAACAGGTTAGGAAGACACTGATGTGAGAAAATCAAGCTGTTATGATTTGACCCTGCAGACTTGGAAAGCTCCAGAAAGAAGGGACGACAAGCCGGGCGCAGTGGCTCATGCCTATAATCCCAGCACTTTGGGAGGCCGAGGTGGGTAGATCACGAGGTCAGGGGTTCGAGACCAGCTTGTCCAACATGGAGAAACCCCATCTCTACTAAAAATACAAAATTAGCCGGGCGTAGTGGCACATGCCTGTAATCCCAGCTACTCGGGAGGCTGAGGCAGGAGAATTGCTTGAACCCGGGAGGAGGAGATTACAGTGAGCCGAGATCACGCCACTGCACTCCAGCCTGGGTGACAGAGCAAGACTGTCTCAAAATAAATAAATAAAAAAGAATGCATGAGAAAAGTGCTACCCAGGTAGGGCAATGGGGCGCAAAAACACGTGAAGGGGCAATGGCAAAAGCACATGAACAATGAAGTAGGTGTCCTGCGGCTTTTGAGATGTAGATGATGAACCATAGGAATGTCATGCGGCAGGGACAACGAGCTACAGTTTACACAGAGGAAATGGAGGCTCAGAGAAAATGTAACTTGCCTAAAAACACTTGTGGGTGGCCCAGCCAGGACTCAAGCCCACCATACTCCACTTCTGCAGGAAGTAGTCTTGAACGGGGGTCCCCTCCCAAGAGGTTGTTTGGGCATCACCGGTTCTGATACACTGTAATCAACCACCCACTGTGTGGGGCAGAGGCTGCTGTCAACTTCCCATATCCATTCTGTTCCTTTCCTTAATAAAACAGCACTGCACTAGAAATTTCTAGAAGACAAAGCAACGGTTTGAAGTTATCCTCCTTGGTACTACTCTCTGAAGGAAGAATTGATGGCTGCAGCTCCAAGGGCAATCTTGAACTATAAGGTAACCTTAAAGATCAAAGTGATCTGGAAAACTGAAAAAGACTTATGTCCGGCTAGGCGCGGTGGCTCACACCCGTAATCCCAGCACTTTGGGAGGCTGAGGTGGGTTGATCACCTGAGGTCAGGAGTTCGAGACCAGCCTGGCCGACATGGTGAAAATCCATCTCTACTAAAAATACAAAAGTTAGCCGGTCATAGTGGCAGGCGCCTGTAATCCCAGCTACTCGGGAGGCTGAGACAGGAGAATCACTTGAACCCAGGAGGTGGAGGTTGCAATGAGCCAAGATCATTCCACTGCACTCCAGCCTGGGCAACAAGAGCAAAACTCTGTCTCAAAAAAAAAAAAAAAAAAGATTTACGTCCTAGGGCCAGGTGTGGTGGCTCACACCTATAATCCCAGCACTTTGGAGGCCAAGGCAGGCAGATCACTTGAGGTCAGGAGTTTGAGACCAGTCTGGCCAATGTGGCGAAACCCTGCCTCTACTGAAAATACAAAAATTAGCCAGATGTGGTGGCGGGCACCTGTAGTCACAGCTACTTGGGAGGCTGAGGCAGGAGAATCGCTTGAAACTGGGAGGTGGAGGTTGCAGTGAGCCGAGATTGGGCCACTGCCCTCCAGCCTGAGCAACAGAGTAAAACTGTGTCTCAAAAAAAGACTGATGTCCCTAAAAGTGTTTTGTTGTTGTTGTACCTGTGCTGGAATGCCTGTCTCTAGCTTTCCTTTAAATGAGAAAAGATACCATTGTTTTAGATGTTCTGTACATGCAGCCAATCCCTTATCCTAACTCGGAAGCCAGAATCCATTATGGAGAGTTGAACTTGGTCTTCAAAGTCCTACGTGCTTCATTCTAAATCATCTATCCTTATTTCTGCAGGCTGAGGAAAGTTCCTGAAGGTAGTTGCCCAGTTGTAGAGTGTCCTT
>NW_012098097.1:5372173-5373650 GCF_000951045.1 Mandrillus leucophaeus
AACAACTAATTCTTGCTGGAACTAAGAGTGAGAACTTGCTCCCAGGAGAATGGCACCAAGGCATTCATAAGGGATCCACCCTCATGACCCAAACACCTCCCACCAGGCCCTAGCTCCAACAGTGAAATTTGGGAATCAAACTTCAATGAGATTTGGCAAGGCCAAACAACTCACATCCAAACCATAGCAGGTACACCCATGGGAAGCGCTCAACGGATGATGGCTATAACAACATTACTAACTCCCAAGACGAACCAAGTATTTCATCTTTACACAGTTCTAATTGTAAAAAATGTATTCCTTAGACTGTGTTAGCATCTGTTTCCCTGTACCTTCCACTCCTGAGTCCTATTTCCAGCCTGGCAGTAAACATAGGATAAACCCAAAGTCTTGTCCCCATGGTGCTCTGTATTATTCCATTCTCATGCAGCTAATAAAGATATATCCAAGACTGGCTAATTTATTTTAAAAAGAGGTTTAATTGACACACAGTTTCACGCAGCGGGGGAGGTCTCAGGAAACTTATAATCATGGCAGAAGGTAAAGCAAACATGTCCTTCTTCATGTGGTGGCAGGAGGGAGACATGCCGAGCAAAGAGGAAAAAGTCCCATATAAAACTATCAGATCTCATGAGAACTCACATACTATTATGAGAACAGCTGAATGAAGGTAATTGCCCCCATGATTCAACTGTCTCCCACCAAGTCCCTCCCATGACACGTGAGGATTATGGGAACTACAGTTCAAGATGAGATTTGGGTGGTGACGCAGCCGAACTATATCAGTGGTCCTTCCAAGACATAAAGCAGTTTATATCACCTGTGTCTTCTTTTGTCCAGCCTGAAAGGTTCAATCACCTTGACCTGAAAGGTCAAGCCACTGCTCCCATGGCTTAATTTCCAGTCCAGTCTGCCGAGATTCTTGTCTGAAAGCCCCAGGGTGTGGCAGTCTCTTCTATCTTGTAGCCCCTGGGATACCTGGGAGATATCTGAAGAGTGCACTCCTCCAGGTGTGGACAAGCACCTGCAGATGAAGTAGCTTGTTCCAAAAGGAATGGCTTCACAAGGATGGCTTAGACTTGCAAGCTACCTCGCACCTTGCAGAGGAGGTAGGAGGTAAACAGTGACTATTTCTTGAATCAATATATGACTGAAAGATTAAGCCTATTGATTTAAAACCCACACTCTTTTTCCCACGTCTGAATATACTTTTAGCATTTCTTTGGGGGACCTCATTTCTGGACTCTACTTAGGTCCCTATTTCTACTCATTTCATCTTGTTTGAGCTAACAGGAATTCTAGTCTGTTGAGATCCTTTGATTTAGTGACTCAATCATTCCAGAAATGACCTGTCCCTCCCAGGCTCATGTCAACTACAGATTGTCATCTGACCAGTATACTCCTCTGAACATCTAATTAGATTATATTTGGCTTATAATCATATTACAAGTTTTTTTCTTAATGTCAGTAGTAGAAT
>NW_012098097.1:5373700-5397236 GCF_000951045.1 Mandrillus leucophaeus
GTAGGAGGTAAACAGTGACTATTTCTTGAATCAATATATGACTGAAAGATTAAGCCTATTGATTTAAAACCCACACTCTTTTTCCCACGTCTGAATATACTTTTAGCATTTCTTTGGGGGACCTCATTTCTGGACTCTACTTAGGTCCCTATTTCTACTCATTTCATCTTGTTTGAGCTAACAGGAATTCTAGTCTGTTGAGATCCTTTGATTTAGTGACTCAATCATTCCAGAAATGACCTGTCCCTCCCAGGCTCATGTCAACTACAGATTGTCATCTGACCAGTATACTCCTCTGAACATCTAATTAGATTATATTTGGCTTATAATCATATTACAAGTTTTTTTCTTAATGTCAGTAGTAGAATGATCCATCCTTTTTATTTGTAAAGTGTGAACAGAAAGCTACCACATTCTACACGACTTTAGGACATTTACAAAGAGTTATCTTCACCTTGAGAAGAAACTGGATAAAAATAAATGTCTGCCCTATTATAAGGTTTTTTTTTTTTTTTTAAAGCAGGTAAAATATTCTCTGCCTAGTCTTCTCTGGATGGAGAGTGTCATAAATTGTATTGTCTCTCCTCCAAATTAATATGTGGATGTCCCAACTCACACTAACTCAGAATGTGAGCTTATTTGGAAATTGGGTGGTTTGCAGATACAATTAGCTCAGTTAGAATGAGATCATAATGGAGTAGGGTGGGCCCCTAATCCAATATTAAAAGTATCCTTATAAAAAGGGGAAATTTGAACACAGACTCAGACATGCATAAAGAGACAATGACGTCAAGAGACAGAGGGAGAAGAAGCCATCTGCAAACCAAGTAGACAGTCCTGGAACAGATTCTTCCCTCAGAGCCCTCAGAAGGAACCAGCCCTGTGGCCACCTTGATTTCAGACTCCCTGCTCAGCAGGGAACCATGCAGAGTCCTTCCCTATTTCAGGCAAGAACACTCGCTAAGAGCGAGTGAAGGTGAGCCACTCTCTGCAAAATCCCTCTTGGATTTTGAGCATCTAGAAGCCCAAAGAACAGCCTATGGAATAACAACCATATGAACAATTCAACAGTACACTGAATGCATTTTAGGCTTTTCCAATGGCCTCTTGGTAGATCCCAACCCATCTTGGGAAGTAGGTGGCACCGAAGTTATTATTTCTGTTTTGCTGAGGAAAAATTATACTCAAATCAGAAACTGGCTCAAGGAAATGAAGCTAGACAGTGGTCAGCTCCAAAGGAGAGCCCAGAGACAATGACTTCCTCTCTGTGTTAAGAGGCTCACACCACGCGTGCTCCTCTATGCTGTGCTGTCCTCAAACTCAAGCCTGTAAATTCACGCTAGGCCCTGTGTTCCCTTTGGGTCTCTCTCTACACATTCTTAAGGGGGCAGGACTCTAGGGAAGGCAGGTGAGACATCAGCACAGGTACACAGGCTTCCTTTGGATTGACAACGAGCATGTCAAAGCCAGAAAACGAGAGACTTCTGTGATCTCCTTCAGTTTACACTAAGAAGGAAGGTCACTGACAATTGTCTTGGGTGATGTGACCTATGGACAATCATAATAAAAGTCATATGACTGCCCGCTAGAAAAAGTAGGTATGGGAGAAATTGCCCATGGAAAATGATGTTTGACTATTTTCTCCTCCGGCTGTTGAAGCTGTCTTCCAAATAACTGAATTTTGTTGTACCCCCACGGTCACTTGGAACCCTGGTTTAAGTTCTTGGGATGACCCATCCTCATGAATACATTTGTAGCTGTCTTAAGCGAAGTGAAACAACAGCATCTTTAAGGCATTCCCAGTCCCTCCCTAATTTTCGTTGTGCCTCTCCTCTCTCCTTTGCTGAGCCTTTGCAGCTCAGGGCACCCTCACAACCTCCCTTCAGCAGAAGCACCCTCTCTCTCCTGCCACCGTGGATCTCTTACGTGGCACATCCTACACTGGGATTGCAGAGCTCAGCAAGACTCTGTCCCCCAAAGAGCCCATGCTCTTGTCAGGGAAAAGTCATTATGGAACAGTGTTGGGGGTACAGTGCTGGGGGAGCCAGAGTGCTGGGGACGCAAGGAAAGGCGAACGATGGACGCTATGCAGGCATGGAGTGGGATGAGAGATGTTCCCCATAAAGATGCCCTGGAGCTGGGTGCTAATGGGCGGGTAGAAGCCGGCCAGGTGAAAAGAATGGGGCAGAAACTGGGGGACAGAGGAGGAAAGGGAGGAGGGACATGTGGGTTGGGTGGGGCTGCCTCCCGGGCAAGTCAGAGCACAGGGTCCCCCCTGAGCACTTCCTGGATTACTAGGGTGACAGTAGGTGAATGACAGAATAGCAGGGTCTTGAAGGGGAGGAGGAAGACTTTACTTTAGGACATTTACAAAGAGTTATCTTCATGTTGATAAGAAACTGGATAAAAATAAATGTCTGCTGTATTATAAGGTGTTTTTGTTTTGTTTTGTTTCTATAAAGCGGTAAAATATCCTCTGCCTAGTCTTCCCTGGATGGAGGGTGTTGCAGACTGAATTGTCTCTGCTCCAAATATGTGGATGTCCCAACTCCCAGTAACTCAGAATATGAGCTTTTTGGAAATTGGCTAGTTTGCAGGTATAATTAGTTACGTTAGAATGAAATCATCATGGAGCAGGGTGGGTTCCTAATCCAGTATTACCAATGTCCTTATAAAAAGGGAAAATTTGGGCCAGGCACAGTGGCTCATGCCTGTAATCTCAGCACCTTGGGAGGCTGAGGAGGGTGGATCACCTGAGGGCAGGAGTTCGAGACCAGCTTGGTCAACATGGTGAAACTCCATCTCTATTAAAAATACAAAAAAAATTAGCTGGGTGTGGTGACACACACCTGTAGTCCCAGCTACTCAGGAGTCTGAAGCATAAGACTCGATTGAACTCAGGAGGCGGAGGTTGCAGTGAGCTAAGATCGTACCACTGTACTCCAGCCTGGGTGACAGAGTGAGACTCCATCTCAAAAAAAAAAGAAAACAAAATGGAGTGGGAGGATTTGAACAGATTTTTTGTGGAAAAAAAAATCTGAAAAGACATACATACAGCACAGTGTTAGAGGTCAAAACAATCTAATGTATAGGGATATCCATGTTTTAGCTAAGGACAACTCAAAAGAATGGATTTAAAAGATCAAGTTCAACTGAAGAAGGACAGTCCTGGTGATGTTTCCACCTGAGAAACTCAGTATCTCCCTCAGACGGAGGCAAAAGGGACTCCGAGGCCAGGCCTCACAGATGGGCCCCTTCTCACGAGGCAAGGATCGCATGCTATGGGATGTGACCACACTCTGGATACCCAGCACTCTGGAATTCTCCATCCAGAGTAGTAGAATTCCCACTCCACTGACAGGGCCTGCATAGGCCTCTTCCCTGCGTCCACCCACTCCCCTGTGGGGAACCAAGGCATTGGTGTACACTGAGGGTCCAAGCAGGTCCACCTTCTGGCAAGCAGGTCCCCTGATGTGCAAGTTGCAGCTGGAGACAGGAAGAGAATGAGGCTGGCTGGGGCCATTTCTCCCACATCCAACAAAACTCCAGGGAGGCTGAAAATTTGAACCTGGTTTCCCAGGTCCCCATGAAGATGTCTTTGTCAGAACAGGAGACAATATGAAAAAGAATACTCATACATGTACTACATATTATATGCACACATACTATACATATACTATACACACTATACACATACTATATATACACACACATATACTACACACATACTATACACACATTCCTCTCTTTCTATGTGTGTGTGTGTATATATATATATATATATTTATAGATCTATCTATCTATCTAAATGCAATCTGTTAATTTGATTAATGACTTAAAATTTTTTAGACATATGTCATGGAAGACTCCATTTGTACTTAGGCTCCCAGCTCTGTAAATATTAGGGGCGGGTCCGGAGGGCCTATGCCTTTAGCTTCACGTGGCCAGTGCACAACAACCGAGAGAAATAGGGGTCAGTTCTCAGAGTAACTTGTTTCCTGGAAACTGTTCCTCACCACACTCTATGCCCCTGGTCAGGCATCCTCACCAGGGAGAGAAGGGTGATTCGAGGTTGAAACAGGGAAAGGGGACAGGAGACAAAGGAAATAAGGGGCAAACATTTCCAACTCTAGACTTTTTTTTTTTTTTTGCTCTGTCACTCAGGCTGGAGTGCAGTGGTATGATCACAGCTCACTGCAGCTCCAACCTCCTGGGCTCAAGAAATCCTCTCACCTCAGCCTCCCAAGTAGCTGGGACCACAGGCACACACCACCATGCCCAGCTAATTTTTTTTATTTTTTGTTGAGGCAAGGTCTTGCCCTGTTTTTGTAGAGGCAAGGTCTGTTGCCCTGGCTGGTCTCCAACTCCTGAGCTCAAGCAATCCTCTTACCTTAGCCTCCCAAAGTGCTGGGAGTATAGGCATGAGCCACTGTGCCTGGTCCTAAACTTTCACATGCCTGAAACACATACAAAGGAAAAGCTGGGAGAAGGCAGGAAGAGGTGAGTCCAAAAGCATGAACTCAGTGCCCTAAGACGAAATGGAAGAAAAAATCAACAAATACCATGAAAACTCTCTCTGTGGAAGAAAACTACCTTCATTGCAATCAGGGTTAAAGAGAAGTCCTCTAGGTCACCCAACTTTGACCTTGAGGCATAAGTCTTCTTAATCTCATCTCTCTCACCCAGAGTGCCAAGAGCCAGATTTTAGGGTAAATATCCAGGTAGCAGGCTCTGAAGTAAACTGTCTCAGTAGCCTGTTTCTTCCATCTCCTTCAGTGGGTTTTCCAGACATTGGTTCTGTGCATCAGTCTCTCTAAACTCATCTGGCAACAGCAGCCAGGCACAAACCCTGCAGTCTTTAAAGTGGCACAAATTCACAGACCGAGAGATGTTCCCACGCTGCATATGTTCCTAAAACAACCCCATCCAAGCCATCCATCCACCCGCCTCCCTCTGAGCTACAAAGTAGTTTCATGAGCTCCATTTCAGTTCTGAGATAACCAACACCTTATATCACTACTCAGAGTCATTGGCTGGAGAACAGACATCTTTTCTTTCCCATTAAACATTGCTCAGTAATCCCAAATGGGGGGCACTGCAGAGCTGAAGCTTAGAGGTGAATGGTAAATTCTAATAAGAAAGTGTAGAAACATCCAGGATCATTAATGCTGCATTAGCTCCACTTCTTGCCACACTGGCACTACGTTTCGTCTTTCTGGACTGACCACTGATAATTTTCTAGCACTTTGAAAAACACAGTGCTGTTCCTTGCAGCTAAATGGAAACCTGCAGAAAGCAACCAAATGGAGGTCCTTGAACTTGGTAATGAATAGATGGGATTCTAGGTAAGAAAGAAAGAGGAGAGAAAAACACCAAGTCTCCATATTCAGAAAATTTTTTTCAATGCCAAAGTTGCATTCAATTTAAAATAAAAGCACCAAAAAAACATAAAATTCCCTTTTATACATAAGCCAGTGGTATGGTTTGGATGTGGGTCCCCAACCAAATCTCATGTCAAACTATAATACCCATTGTTGGAGGAGGGGCCTGGTGGGAGGTGACTGGATCACAGGGTGGACTTGCCCCTTGCTGTTGTCATGATAGTGAACATGTTCTCATGAAATCTGGTTGTTTAAGTGTGATGCACCTTCCCCTTCACTCCTTCACTCTCTCTCTCTCCTGCTTCATCATGTGAAGACATGCCTACTTCCCCTTTTGCCCTCTGCCGTGACTGAAAGTTTCCTGAGGCCTCCCCAGCCATCCTACCTATACAGCCTGCAGAACTGTGAGCCAATTAAATCTCTTTTCTTTATAATTACCCAGTCTCAGATAATTCTTTATAGTAATGCGAGAATGAACTAATACAGTAAATTGGTACTGAGAGTGGGGACATTGCTATAAGGATACCTGAAAATGTGGACGTGACCTTGGAACTGTATAACAGGCAGAGGCTGGAACAGTTTGGAGGGCTCAAAGGAAGACAGGAAGATGAGGGAAAGTTGGGAACTTCCTAGAGACTTTTTAAATTGTTGTGACCAAAATGCTTATAGTGATATGGACAATGAAGTCCAGGCTGAAGTGGTCTTAGATGGAGGAACTTTGTGGGAACTGGAGTAAAGGTCACTTGCTATGCCTGAGCAAAGAGACTGGTGACATTGGACCCCTGCTCTAGTGACCTGTGGAACTGTGAACTTGAGAGTGATAAATTAGGGTATCTGGCAGAAGAAATTTCTAAGCAGCAAGGCATTAAAGATGCGGCCTGGCTGCTTCCAACAGCATATGGTCATATGTGTGAGCAAAACAATGATGTGAAACTAGAACTTATATTTAAAAGGGAGGCAGAGCATAAAAGTTTAGAAATTTTGCAGCCTGACCACACAGTAGAAAAGAGAAACCCATTTTCTAGGGAAAAAATTCAAGACAGCTGCAGACATATGCATAAGTAAAGAGGGGCTGAATGTTAATAGCCAAGACAATACAGAAAATGCCTCAAAGGCATTTCAGAGACCTTTGTGGAAGCCCCTTCCATCATGGGCCTGGACGCCTAGGAGGGAAGAATGGTTTTGCAGGCCAGACTCAGGGCCCTGTTGCCCTGCACAACATTGGGACACTGCTCCCTGCATCCCAGTCACTCCAGCTCCAGGTATGGCTAAAAGGGCCCCAGATACATCTCAGGACACTACTCCAGAGGGTGCAAGCCATAAGCCTTGGTGGCTTCCATGTGGTGGTAAGCTTGTGGGTGTTCAGAAGGCAAAAGTTGAAGCTTGGGAGCCTCAACCTAGATTCCAGAGGATGCATGGAAATGCCTGGATGTCCAGGCAGAAGTCT
Source organism: Mandrillus leucophaeus (assembly GCF_000951045.1). Taxonomy (NCBI): domain Eukaryota; kingdom Metazoa; phylum Chordata; class Mammalia; order Primates; family Cercopithecidae; genus Mandrillus; species Mandrillus leucophaeus. The sequence continues at coordinate 5,380,529 of NW_012098097.1, forward strand.
GCTGTAGGGGTGGAGCCCTCATGGAGAACCTCAACTAGGGCAGCACAGAGGACAGTGTAGGGTTTGAGCTCCCACACAGAGTTCCCACTAGGGCACTGCCTAGTTGACCTGTGAGAAGAAGGCCACTGTCCTTCCAATCCCAGAATGGTAGATCCACTGAAAACTTGCACCATGTGCCTGAAAAGCCATAAGCACTCAACATGAGCCTGGAAAAGCAACCATGAGGCTGTACCCTGCAGAGCCAAAGGGGCGGAGATGTCCAAGGCCTTGGGAGTCCACTCCTTTACATCAGTGTAGCCTGGATGTGAGGCATGGAGTTAGAGATTATTTTGGAGCTTTAAGATTTAATGACTGCCCTGCTGGGTTTTGGATTTGTCCCTTTGTTTTGGCTGATTTCTCCCTTTTGGAATGGGAATATTTAACCAATGACTGTATCTTAGAAGTAACTGATGGAGTTTGAATTTACAGGCTCACAGGTGGAAGTGACTTGCCTTGTCTCAGATGAGATTTTGTACTATGGACTTTCGAGTTAAAGCGGGAATGAGTTAAGACTTTGGGGACTGTTGGGAAGGCATGATTGTATTTTGAAATGTGAGAAGGACATGAGATTTGGGAGGGGTCAGGGATGGAATGATATGGTTTGGATTTGTATTCCCACCCAAACCTCATGTCAAACTGTAATCCCCAATGTTGGAGGAGGGGCCTGGTAGGAGGTGACTGGCTCATGATGGTGGACTTCCCCCTTGCTGTTATCATGATAGTGAATATGTTCTCATGAGATGTGCTCGTTTAAAAGTGTGTAGCATCTCCCCCTTCACTCTCTTCTTCCTTCTCCAGGCATATAAGATGTGCCTCCTTCCTCTTCACCTTCTGCCATGATTTTAAGTTTTCTGAGGGTTCCTCAGCCATGATTCCTGTACAGCCTGTGGAACTGTAAGCCAATTAAACCTCTTTTCCTTGTAAATCACCCAGTCTCGGGTAGTTCTTTTAGCAGGTAGTTCTTTATAGCAATGTGAGAATGGACTAATACAGCAGAATTTCCTTTAGGGAAGGGTTTATTAAAATCTGATTCTTTCTAATCTAATTGGAACTACACTTTCTTTCAGAACAAAGGAGACTCTTTAGAAAAGGGTTAAAATTAGGAGTCCATAGATTCAGGCAGTTTATAAACTTCCTGACATTTTATATAATATATCATAATTATGTGTATCATAGGAATTTAGAAAAAGAATCCTTAAGCTTGATTGGATATACATGGCAATTGTAATCACCAAAGAAAGAACTGCTATTGTGGACACTTAAAACAAGATGTGATAAACATGTGAAAATTGCTCACTGCTATTCGTCATCAGGGAAATGCAAATCAAAACCACAAAGAACTACCACTTACAACCACTAGGATGGCTATAATAAGAAATGCAGATAATAACAAGTGTTGGTGAAGACGTGGAGAAACAGAACCCTCCTACAATGCTGATAGGAATGAAAAATGGCACATCACTTTGGAAAACAGTCTTACATTTCCTCAAAAGGGCAAATATGGAGTTACCAAATGATCCAGCAATTCCACTCCTAAGTTTAGACCCAAGAGAAATGAAAATGCAGTTATACAAAAACTTGTATATGAAAGTACAGAGCAGCACTATTCATAATAGTCCAACAATGGATACAACCCAAATGCTCATTAACCGATGAATGATGAACAAAATGCGGCATAGACACATAATGGAATATTATTTGACAACAAAAAGAAATGAAGTACTGATACACAGATGAATCTTAAAAACACTACGCTAATTAAAAGCAGTCAGATACAACAGGCCACGTACTGTATGATTTAATTTATACGAAATATTCGGAATAGCCAAATTCATATGGAAAAAAGTAGATGAGTGGTTGCCTAGGGCTTGTAGGCGAGGAGCTGGGGGGAAATGGAGGATGACTGCTAATGGGTAGGAGTTTCTTTTGGGGTAATGAAAATGTTCCAAAATTTATGGTGGTGGTTTCACAATTTTGTGAATATTCTAAAAATCATTAAATTGCACATTTCAAATGGATGAATTGTAAGCTGTGAGAGTTGTATTTCGATAAAGTTGTTATTAAAAGAAAAGAGTATATGAGCCTATTCTCCATCTAAGTGGCCCATTCCTCTACCCCAGGTCAGGGGATATTGGGAAGGCTTTGGGAAGGGACCAACAGGGGTGCATGGAAAACATGAGTTTGATCTGAAAGAAAAATGCTATTGCCTTCAGCCATCTCATTCTCACCCTCGGATACAGATCCCTCAACCAGGGAAGGCACAACTGTCTTATAAATGCACTGAAGAGGAGGTTCCCATGGAGACTGGGGAAGTTAGCATAAGACTATCTTCCATGATGATGAGGAAAGATTATGGAATACACTGTAGCACAGGCACTCACAGACAGACCCCTGGCCAGGTTACTGTGGGACAGGTGCCCAAGTCCATAGAAGAGAGAACTGTAATAAAGCAAGAGGGAAATAGAGTTTCTTTCCCAATTAGGAAGACCCAAGGCAACACTGTTTTGAGGCTTCACATGGGCAAGGAAGACACACTGGGCAGTGATACATGGATTTCTGCTAGCTGCTAAAGTGGCCCCATCCACTCAGGTCTCTGATAGTGGTCCTCTGGCCACAACTGTGCAAAAATAAAATAATACATACTGTGGTAGGAAATTAATGACCTCCTAAAATGTCTATGTCCTAATCTCGAGAATCTGAATATGCTATGTGGCATGGCAGGGAAAACTAAGGTTGCAGAAGGCATTAAGGGGGCTAACCAGCAGACCTTAAGATGGGATTATCCTGGATTATCTGGAGGAGTCCACTGTAATCATAAGGGTCCTTAAAATGAAAAGGAAAGTAGGAGAGTTAGCAATAGAGTAATGCAATGTGAGTAAGACTCAACTGGTCATTGCAGGGGAAAAGGGGGCCATGAGCCAGGAAATGCAGGCAGCCATGGGAAGTTGGAAAAGGCAAAGAAATGGATTCTCTCCTAGAGCTTCCAGAAAGCAATGCAGTCCTGCTGACACCTTGACCTTCCCTTTGGGCTTCTGACCTCTAGAACTACAAGATAATACATCTGTGTTGTTTCAAGCCACTAAGTTTGTGGTCATTTGTTATAGCAGCAAAAGGAGACTCGTACACATCCTTGAACTCACTCTCTCGTCATTCAGTCCACAGTGACGTGAGCTGCACAGTATCTTGGGAAGATTTTCCGTTAGGGATCCGTAGGTTCTATGATGTTTCAGCTCCAAAGTCCTTTAATATGTCACCTCTGATTCTTCGGCTGTGATAGACACTGTTTCCCATTTTATAGCCTATAATAAACGTGAGGATTGGGACTGGACTATGGTCTCGTCCCTTCTGTTAGAATATCAGGCAGTTGGTCCTAATACTGGAGAATTGATGGCCTCAGTAGGAGTGAAATGGAGACACAGAGAGGAGCACTTGTCTCAAGCACACGGCTATTACGTGGAGGAGCCACTGGGATTTGAACCTAGTTCAGTAGACCCCAGAGCCTGTGTGCTTAACTAATGACCCTACAAAGACTATTCCAGCCCAGTGAGCTGAGTTCCTGTTTGAGAGGAGTCTCCGCAGCCTGAGTCTGGGGGTTTTCTCCTCCGTAGGCCATGGGCCCCCCCGGAGAGGTGGACATGCTGCAAGGAGGAGAATGTGCGCCCCATTTCCAGGACAACACATGGCCCCACTCTGGTCCAGGTGCTGCTGGAGCAGGACCTGTGCTGTCGCTGTTCTCTGACACCAGCTCCACTGTCTCCTCCAAAGGCTCCCACCCTGGTGGGCTCTGCACCCACAGATTTGATGCAACTCACAGGAGTCAAGCATCAGAGAGTAGTGAGTGGGGGTTGCGTATGGGGAGATTAAAGACACTTACAATTTTCTTTCTCGTGTAAGATGAAGACTGGCGTGAAAGCAAATTTCTATTTTCAAAAGTTAGGTTTGGTGACAGAGTGTAGAGCAGATGGATGAGGAGAGAAGGAAGCAACAGAAAATGGGCCTCAGCCGGGTGCGGCGGCTCACACCTATAATCCCAGCACTTGGAGAGGCCGAGGTTGGAGGATCACTTGAGCACAGGAGTCTGAGACCAGCATGGGCAACATGGCGAAACCCTGTCTCCACACAAAAAAATAAATGAAATGGTTTTCCGGGGACACCTGTGGTCCCAGCTACTCAGGAGGCGGAGGCAGCAGGAGGATCACTTGGGTCCAGGAGGTGGAGGTTGCAGTGAGCCGTGATTGCCTCACTACATAGAGTGAGACTCTGTCTCAAAAGAAAGGCCCCCTCACAAAGCAGTGGGGCTGGAAAAGGAAGACAGGAAATAGAGGTGGGTGAGATGGGAGCTGGTGATCAATGGGATTTGGTGACCAACTGGCTATGCAGAATCAGGGACAGGGAAGAGCTAAGACAACTACGGGGCTTCCAGCTCAAGGGTAGCTGGGCAGAAGGTCAGGACTTTAACCTAGAGAGAGGCAGAGGGAGAGGGAGGATGCTGAGAAGAAAACAAACATGCCGAATTAGGGCAGACACGCTCAGGGTGCCAACCAAAGTACATGTCTGGGCTTCCGGACAGATCCGGGTCCCTCTTCTCTTCCCCCTTTCCATCCATTAAAATCCCCTGTCTCTTCTACTGTCTAATCCACCCTAGTGTCCCCATCCTCGTGGGCCCCCATGGCACTCACACCCCTATCCAGTTAAAGTCCCCTCCTCTCTGCTCCTGACGCAGTTTTTTCCACATCACTAGTGTAGCAGCCTTGTTCCCTTCAAAGGTGTGTTTTGAGCCCACCACTCAGCTGAAACGCCCCTGGACTCAGTAAAGGAACAGAACTGAGCGTGTTCAGGAAGGTGACCCAGGGGAGCAGGGGATCTGTGCAGAGTCAGGGAATGGGGAAGAGAAACAGGTCAGAGGGCTTCAGAAAACCTGTGATGCAACTCATGATGGATGTACAGACAGGAAGGAGAGAGGAGAGGAGACAGACTAACAGAAGGTATGAGGCCACGGAGGCTACGAGGAAACGCACACATGCACACACATGCGCACGCACACACACATGCGCACACACATGTGCACACGCGTGCACACACATGCACATGTATGCACACACGTGCACACGCGTGTGCACAAACATGCGTACACACACAGAGACATGTGTGATTCCTCAAGCTCCCAGCAGGCTTCCAGCATCAGGAGCTAAAACTGCTACCACTGATCAACGAAAAACTTAAACTCCCCGCTGGGAGGGAGCATTTCGAGTACCATTCCTGGATATCGCCCCCTCCAATTCTTCTGTCCACTGATACGCTAGCATAGAGCAGATGTGATCATTTGAAGCTTCAACAAAGAATCCCTCGAGGATGACTGTGTAAAGGATTTTTTTTTTTTTTTTTTTTTTTTTTTGCTGAATCAGGAACACCAGAATCAAGAGGAAGGTAGCCATGCAAAACTCAACACTGTTTGTCAACGTGGGTACTATCTCGGCTCTGTCTTGGATAACACATCAATTTGGTAAAAACACACACAGAAAAGAAAAAACTTTCTTCCTACTGTCAGAGCAAGAATCCTTTACTCTTCTGTCCAGCAACCTGAACAAAAACAAGGGAATTTGTGGCTTGGTTTCCTTGACAACCTTATCTTCACTCCAGGCACCATCCCCTGTCTCTAAGCAACAGCGCACACTTTGGAACTACCAGGAGGCAAAACCCAGTGCTTATCCTGAGTCTTTTAGGACTAAACAAATCAGGGCAGAGCAACTGGTCCCTCACAAGGTAGAGCCCAAGGAGCCCATGGGAAGGTATGTGGCCCCAAAAATCTTCATCAAACCCCACGCACACCCTGGCACTCCTCTGATTTCCTTATTGCCTGAAATTCCACCTCTCCACACTCGACCCCTTGGCTTATTCCCCTGTCCGCTCCATGGGGACACTGACTCAGTCCATCAGGTGACTTCTCCCACATCCCCACTCCCAACGGGAAAGCCCTACGTAGCTCTAGTGTGAAGACTCAAGACCAGGGCACAGAGAAGGAAATCTAGAATGTCACTGGGACTTAGTGATTTTTGTTAAAAAAAAAAAAACCAAAAATGAGGAACCTGGAGAAAAGTGTTTGATTAAAAGAGAATGAGGGGAAATGCCTGTATTGCTATGTTGACATTTAAGAAGACTGTTTGCACCTGCAAACAGGATTCAGAGTTTTGTTTTTTTTTTTCCTCCCATTAGCATGCCCCAACCTCTTCCCTAACATCTCTGAGACAGAAAGAATGTCTGAGAATATGGAGAAAAGAAATAAACGAACCAACTATCTGGGAATGACAGCTCTGAACTTTAATCAGAGGGAGAGAAGAGAGCTGATGAGTGCAAGGCTCTGCAGCTGAAAGGAAATGGAATTTGGAAGTAGAAGGAGCTGACAAATAGTGCTTATAACTGCTGCATCCAATAATCAGGATAACTGCAATTTATCTGGTACCTTTATTTTTCAAGCAGGCTTGTGTCCATGACCTTATTTTATCCTCATATCACCTGTGAAGCATAGGGTGGAGCTGGAATTATTTATTTCTTGGTGAAGCCAGTGATATCACAACATGGAGAAGTCGTTCTTACAATCACCTAGTTGGTGATTTTCAAAATAAGATAGGAACTATAGATTCTGACTCCCAATGCTTACTTACCATTGATTATGGAAAATGTGGATGGTCTAAACTGCTATAGTAAAAATGTGATTTCCAAAACTTTATTTCATCCATGACCTTTGAGATCATTTCTAATTAAATGTTTTCAGTAGCCCATCCACAAAACAGATCAGTTTGAGATTCTTCTCCTTGTTCATTCTCTCTTAAAGAGAACTTTTAAGAAGCAGTACCTGAGTTCATTTTTGAGCCCTCATTTGATTTCCATTTATAATCTCTGTGTTGCCGAAGCTGCGGAAGGAAGTCTCCAGGACTGACAGTAGAGCTTAAGCCACGCAGATGGGCTGCAAAGATTAATTCTCAGACTTAAAGATGCCGCTAGAACTATGAAAAATAAGTAGTAATAGTAGTAGTAGGAAGAAGAGGAAGAGAAGGAGATTGGAGAATAGGGGAAGTTACCATGCTCTAGTAAACTGCAAGATGTTGGCGTATGACAAACATTGGTACAAGATTCAAGACAAAATGAAATGGGATAATCCCTGCGGCTACTAACTACTGCATGAGTAGTAGACAAAGCAGCAATTAGGATGAGACCTGAATGAGGACTTGGTGCTGCCCTTCAGGCAGGTAACACCCAAAACAGCCATAGGCTTGTCTATTCTCCAAAGAGCTGAACCACTGAAGAAATGGTGGTCTGAAATGGCCTGGAAATCTAGGTGTTATTGGGAGCTTGGATTCATCACAAGCCCCCCTACAGGCTTCACACACATTGATTTTGCAGACTTCTACCCCCTTGAATATTCTGTGGAGAACAACCTATTTTTTTCTCTCCTCTCCCAAACCCCCATGCTGAGCTCATCGCCTCTGAATTTATCTCCACATCAAGGAGAAGATGACAGCCAAAAGCAATACAATTTGTTAATTCAAGTCATGACACATCTATGCCAAATGGAGAACTCAGCTGGCAATTACCACCCTGAAAAGTGGGACAAACAACAGAGCAAGGAATAGACCTAGAAGTACATTTAGGTGTCATTTCGCCCACTGTATTTAATCAGAGAAAGAAAAAAGAAAATGGAATTCTGATTTCAGAATCCAACCCTTGGTTAATGGTTTTTTGCAGAAAACTAGTAACATTTTAATTATTTTCAACTCCACACCATAACAGCTATCAAGGGAATGGAGACAAAACAAACAGGGACTTATTAAATCCATAATTAATATGCACTAAAATTCGCACATATGAATATGAATAAGCTGGGACCATTATAAGGTAGGCAACGCAAACGTGAACAATTAATTAAACCTGTTATTGGCTGGGGCTTTGGGGAAAATGGGGCCACCTCAACAGAGGAGGGAGACTCATCAGCACATGAGATGGTTCCTTGGTGGTCCATCCTGCTTGCAATGGAGCCAGGTATTGTAAGAAACCAAACTCTTAGAAAAACTACAATTTTCTTTACAGTGAAACAAAAATAAATCAAGCCCTTGTCAATCAAGACCTTAATCGAGACCACTGTCAAGCTATAACTAGATTACTTTATTCCCTCTCACCTGGTCTCCAGTCTCCATTATCATCAAACAAAAACACTTTTCAGGCACTGTATCTGGATTAGAAATAGTCTGTGGCCAGGAAACAAAATGAAGAAAACTGGCAACACAGGAATGAAATCACTTGTGGCGATTCATTAATAACCCTCCTCTTTTGAAATGGACGAAAGTGCAGTACAACAATAGGTTATAACATGGAAGAAGAATTCAGATATTCAGATATTCAGACCTTGAGAATGCACTCCATCCTTATCACAAAGCAGCAAATGAAATGCTGTGTTTCCTGGCAGACAAAGAATAAAAAAATGTCTACACAATCAACGTCTGTCATTCTCACAGAAAGGCAAAGCTTTTCCAGGCAGTGTATTCTAAAAGTTTTATCTAGGGGCATTGGGGGATGAACAGGACAATGACTCTAGCAGAAAGCTGACAATAAAGGCTCCGGTGATTTTCATCTGACGGTTAACATCCTTTCTTTCAAACCTGAGTCAAGTCACAGAAGGCTGTTCTGTGAGAGGGGCTAAGCTGACACAGACCAATGATGTCGGCTTGGGCTGGGGTGAGAAGAGGGTGTCTACTGGCAGATAATACATAACACCACAGGAAAGGATGATGAGCTAGTACTTTAGCCCTTGTGCAGCTCCTTCCATCCCCTGACATCAGACATCACGATGCTCTCAAGCCTACTACACAAGTCCCAGCACAACTCGCAACCCACTTCAGTACCCCACTCAGGAAATAAGAAAAAACTCAGAACCAACAGGAGCAAGAGAATGGTATCACAGGATGACTCTGCAGCATCTTTATGAGAAACAATGCAAAAAGGCTGACATTCAAATTATTTTATTCACAATATATTTAGGACATACCCCATGACTGAGAACAGCTCTCTTACACTGTCTTCCAGAAATGGAACTCCTCCCAAGGCAAGCCTGGGCAGGCACTACACAATAAACAATTTGTGAAGTTACTTTTTTTGCTAAGGGTCTAGTGCGGTGTTATCCAGAACTTCCTGTGATCATGGAAGCGTTCTACGTCTTGTGTTGTCGAACACAGTAGTCACTAGATACAAGTATTTGACATGTGGCTAAGTCACGCTAAGGAGCTAAAGTCTGCATTATATTCCAGTTTAACTCATTTAAATTTAGAGAACTGCAGGTGGCCAGGGACTATGGAATTGGACAGAGCAAGTCTAAAAGATCTTAATAGGCTGGGCGTGGTGGCTCACGCCTATAATCCCAGCTCTTTGGGAAGCCGAGGCGGGTGGATCACCTGAAGTCATGAGTTTGAGACCAGCCTGGCAAACATGGTGAAACCCTATCTCTACTAAAAATACGAAAATTAGCTGAGCATGGTGACACATGCCTGTAATTTCAGCTATTGAGGAGGCTGAGGCAGGAGAATCGCTTGAACCTGGGAGGCGGAGGTTGCAGTGAGCTGAGATTGTGCCACTGCACTCCAGCCCGGGCCACAGAGTGAGACTCCATCTCCAAAAACAAAACAATAAAATAAAATCAAAGATTGTATTAAACCATGTTCTAGCCAATACCTGGTCACGGGAGAAAGACAACTGAAAGTTACTGGAAACTCTGATTCCTAATACAAAAATGTATTCAAGTTCTCTTGCTTTAGTTTTCTCTTTAATTTACATAATAGGTAGGAGGATGGCATAATACAATCGGCGTGGAAATGAGTCTTGGTTTTAACCCTAATCCTGGCGCAGCATTAGACTCTGACTCTGGCTGTAGCTTCCTTGATCTGAAGCTCAGAAAGTAGGGCTCAGGCATCTGCGTGTCTGTCGCCTGTGCAGGAGATGACAGAACATCTAAAAGTTTCCCTGCCGCTTTTATTTGGGATCACGGAGGATTCCCAGAGTTGCGATTTTGCCCTCTGGGCATTGGTGCCAACTCTCATGCTCAAATCCAACAGCGTCATTTAGAAGTGTGCCACTGGCTTCTGCTTCAGTGCACACCAGGAACACGGTATGTTGAGCAAAATGTCATCCCATGTAGAAGCCTGTGCTAATTATAATGTCAGGCTTCCCACTGAGATACTGATAATTAAAGGAGAATATTACAATGTTTTCAAACTCCAGCAGTAAATGAGAAGCATCTTCAAATGTAACCTGTTGGAGACGAAAATTAAATCCATCTGAGACGTCCCCATTTAAGACCTCCACAACCAGAACCAGACAATTTTTGAGGATCAAAGCAAGGTGAAGGCAAAAGCAAGTGGGTGGTAGAGCTCGGGGGAAGAGGAGGAGGTGGAGGGGAATTAATGTTTTCCAGGTCCTGCTGTGTTCTAGGAACCATAATACTCTTTATTTTTTTATGGAGACAGGTCTCGTTCTGTCACCCAGGCTGGAGTGCAGTGGCACAAGCACGGCTCACTGCAGCCTCTACCTACTGGGCTCAAGCGATTCTCCTGCCTCAGCCTCCTGAGTAGCTGGGACTACAGGCGTGTGCCACCACGCCCAGCTAATTTTTGTATTTTTTGTAGAGACGGGTTCTGCCACGTTGCCCAGGCTGGTCTCAAACTCCTGGGTTCCAGTGATCTGTCTGCCTCTGCCTCCCAATGATACTCTGAATAGCAGATAACACAGTGGGTGGCCCTGCTTGTTGCTACTGCTGTCATTTCAATAATGAACTGCCAAGTAGCTATTATCTGCATTTTACAGCTGGGAAAGCTAAGACTCCCATGATCTCACCTAAGGTTACAAACCTACCTAGTAAAGCATTTGGTGGCTCCAGGATCTAAGTCTTGGCCTTTCTGCTCTAAAGGTTGTGCTTGTCCTATCCCTGTGGGCGACCATCTGCCTGGGTCCTGAAGCATCGGTGGTGGTGATGGGTGTGCGGGGGCCTCACAGGCATTCATTTTACATGTCTCCTAGAGTGCCCACAGTGGTGGGCCCTGAGGACAGAGGAGGCTTCCTGCCCAGGTTTCCCTGCCCAAGTCTCCTTGCTGAACTGAGCCCAATGCATCTGGAGTGAGAATCACGCCAACATGGTGCTGCAGACATTAACATTTAATGTGGCAAGCTTAAAAACAGCAAGAAGCATTTCCTGAACTTCTCTGTAACTGTCTCTGAAAAACAGTGTGATCCACGGGAAGACAAGAAACACAGGCCTCACCAGAGCCAGACGCAACACACAGAGACAGCGTGTGATTCAAGCTGTACCCATTACTGCTTGTGTGGCCTCAGCTTTGTTTATTTTTTTATTTTTTATTTTTGAGACAGGGTCTCGCTCTGTTACCCAGGCTGGAGTGCAGCAGCACAATCTCAGCTTTCTGCAGCCTCCACATCCGAGGCTCAAGCGATTCTCCTGCCTCAGCCTCCTGAGTAGCTGTGCCAACAATCACACACCACCATACCCCGCTAATTTTTGTATTTTTTTTGTAGAGACGGGGTTTCCCCACATTGCCCAGGCTGGTCTTGAAATCCCAGGTTCAAGCAATCCACCCGCTTCAGCCTCCCAAAGTGCTGAAATTACAGGTGTGAGCCACCACGCCCAGCCTTGGGCTTGATCTTCAAACTTTCTAGGTCTCAGTTTCTAAAATGTAAAACAGGGATGCAAGTATCTAAATCATGTATGTGATGCACTTTATACAGTGTCTGGAACTTTGAAAGGCCCCCGTAAGTGGCAGCTTTTAGTATTGTCGGTATATTTTATTACGGTCAATGACAAGTGCCTTCGTGTGGCGTTCTGCTTCCTCATTAACTGAGCCTGGGTCGCTGGCTACTGAGAAGACCCTTCAGTTTCCCGAAGCAGAGCAATGTGAAGTAGAAGCTGTTGCATCATGGTTTCTCCTGGAAAGGTCTGTATCTAATAGAATTTTCTGCTCAGTCTTTACCCCAGGAAAATGAAAAATCAATATGTTCTTTCTCATGGCCAGTAGCTCCTTCTTGCAAGTCGGGGCCCTGGTCTCACTGTGCTGCCCCTCCAAGCCACCCCGGCAGCACGGGGAGACTGTACTAGGGCAAGCTGAAGGTCCAGGCTCACATTACCACTGTCAGCAGCAGCGGCCTCCCCGGCCACCTGCAGCTGTCCGCTGACTTTTCAGCACTCCAGTAGATCCTCCATATTCCACACAAAATCAAAATCCAGTAGCAACTGACACTTTGTTGGAAAGCAGGACTCAAAAAACAACTTTTTTTTTTCCCTATCTGTCTACTGACTTGGAAGAAAATTCACTAGATTAAAAAAAAATGTATTATAAAAATGTATATTGCTCAGGGAAAAAAAAAAAAAAAAAAAAAAGCAAGGCTCATAGACACCCCCAAGCAAGTGCCATGGTAGGTGGGACAGAGGTTACTCCTCTGTCTCAAAGGCCTCTGCTGGAGTATGGAATGAATGGGAAGGAGCTTAACGGAAAGAACTGGCTTCAAAGAGTTCAAAGGTTTCCATATGACCCAGCAATTCTACTCCAAGGTATGCACCCAAGAGAACATAGGTCCATACAAAGACATGAACACACATAGTAGCATTACTCACAACACCCAAAAAAGTAAAAACAACTCAAATGTCCATCGACTGATGAAAGGGTAAACAAAACATGGTGTATCCATAGAATAGAAGATTATCTGGCCATAAAAAGAAAGACTTGCTGATACATGCTACAACATCAATGAAACTTGGAAGCATCATGCCAAGTGAAAGAAACCAGACACGAAAACATACATATTACATGATAACATTTAAATGAAAGTCAGTCCTGGTGAGCGAAATTATAGAGACAAAGTAGATTAGTGCAGGGGCTGGAGCAAGGGAGGAATGGGGAGTGACTGCTAATGAGCATTCTGGTTTTTTTTTTTTCCTCAGAGGCACTGTTCAAAGAGCGTGGGGTTTCTTTACAGGGTGATGAGAGTGTTCAGGAATAGTGGTAGGTTGGGTATGGTGGCCTACACCTATAATCTCGGCACTTTGGGAGGCTGAAGCAGGAGTTTCTCTTGAGGCCAGGAGTTCAAAGCCACCCTGGCCAGCACAGCAACACCCTGTCTCTATTGGAAGCACAAAATTAAAATTAAAAATTAAAAAGATAGTGATGGTGGTTGCACAAACTTTTGGGTATACTAAAACCATTGAATTGTGAAATTTATTTTTCTTTTTTTTTTTTTTTTTTGAGACAAAGTCTTGCTCTGTCATCTTGGCTAGAGTGCAGTGGCACAACCACAGCTCACTGAAGCCTCGACCTCCAGGGTTCAAGCAATCCTCCCACCCCAGCCTCCCAAGTAGCTGGGACCACAAGCATGCACCACCACACCTGGCTAGTTTTTAAATTTTTTGTAGAGATGGGGGTCTTGTCATGTTGCCCAGGATGGTCTCCAACTTCTGGGCTCAAGCGATCTGCCCACCTCAGTCTCCCAAAGTGCTGGGATTACAGGCGTGAGCCACTGTGCCTGGCCTTGAATTGTGAACTTTAAAAGGGTGAATTTTATGGTATGCGAATTATATCTCATTCTTTTTAAAAAAGATAACAGGGACTCTTTCCTCAGTGTGGAAGTGTAATTGGCAGACCTCCTAATTACCAGTGAGCTTGGGGATGAGAAAATGCCACACAATAAAGTTGCTTGAGAAAGAGAGAGACTGAGCGACAGATCATGTGTGAGATGGAGTAGGGTCAGTAACCATTTAAATACGACATTGACCTTGAGAAAAAAGAATGTCAGTTATAATCACAAGCCACAAATGTCTGTCACTGTGAATTGGCTCATCACGAAGAACTGAAGGATAACATGGAGTTAAGATAGCAGTGGAGGCAGGCAGGGGAAAGGGACCCATGAGACATGGACAGCAGCACTTCCCCCAATTCCCTGCCATCCCCACTGCACACGTATAAGCTAAGTAAATATTACGTCATCTTTTACTAACACCCTAAAACTCTCATTTAATGAAGGACCAGGGGAATAAGTTGCTGAATGGGCTCATTAAGACTGAGGAATTCTTCAGAGGCTCAAACACAGACAGCCAGTGATGGGAAATGAGGACGACACAGCTGACAGCCCATGGGAGTCCCAGGGTGAGACTAAGACTCCGTAAGAGCCAGGCTTAGACTTATAAAGGAATGCTGGCTGCTGAAGACATTTCAGAACTCAAGCTAAGAATCTCTGGCCTGCATTCAGAATATACCTTTGGTCTCTGTGGTTGGCCAAATGCTGGCTCCAAATATATCCAGGTCCTCATTCCTGGAACCTGTGAATGTTACCTTTCATGACAAAGGAGATTTTTCAGATGTGATTACCCTGGATGATCTGGGTGGGCCCTAAATGCAACCACAAGGATCTTTATAAAAAGGCAGAGGGAGATTTGGCACGGAAGAGAAAGCAATGATCACGGAGGTACTGATTGGAGTGATGTGGCCACAAGTTAAGGAATGCCGGCAGCCTGCAGAAGCTGGAAGAGGCCAGGAATGGATTATCCCCTAGAGCCCCTAGCAAGAACACGGCCCTGCTAACTCCTTGACTTTATCGCAGTGAAACTGATGTCAGACTTCCGGCCTCCAGAACTGCAGGAGAATAAATCTGGATTGTTTTAAGTCACTAAGTTTGTGGTAATTGGTTACATCAGCCATAGGAAACCAAGGCAGTCCTTCATTCTGCTTCTAACCTGTCTAAATATTAAGACAACCCCAGTAAGATGATCTCTGGCATAAAGGAATAACATCTCTCTACTTCTGTGCATGTGTTGAGGGTTGGCATGTTGAGGTGGTTAGGTGATGGTAACTCCTTGATGAACTGAGCCTGATGCATCTGGAGTGAGAACCACGCCAACGTGGTGCTGCAGACATTAACGTTTAATGTGGCAAGCTTAAAAAAAGCGAGAATTTCACCTTTCCAAAAAAGCATTTTTATCTGATTGCAAGTCATAACTATTTACTACAGGAAAGCTTAGTTACAAATCTCACAAAAACAGGAAGAAAATAAAAATCATCTGCAATCCTATCACCCAGGAATAACCAACCACTGTGAACATTTTCATGTCTAAATTTGTGTTCTTGTTACCTGAAACAAAAAATCACTTTGGATTCAAATCTCAAGCATTTCTTTGAAAGCCATTATCAGGAGCTGGCAATGAGGACAGGCCACATGACCAAAACCAACTGTCGTGCTGTTCTAGCGACACAAACACTGGTCCCCAGGACTCTATGTCATAGCGACAACCAGCAAAACAAACTTGGTTCTTGACACTATTGACAGGAAAATAAAAAGCATGCAATTCATCTACCCTCTTCTTCCGTGGAACTTTATAAATAACTTCAAACACGAAAGAGAGCAAGAGTCTGCCAATGTATCATCAGGACCCACATGAGTCAATGTCCTCCCTTGGCCCACCTGGACAATGTAGAAAGAAAATTAGGCAGCTGGGTGCGGTGGCTCACGCCTGTAATCCCAGCAGTTAGGGAGGCCAAGGCGGGCGGATCACCTGAGGTCAGGAGTTCGAGACCAGCCTGGCCAACATGGCAAAAACCCTGTCTCTACTAAAAGTACAAAAATCAGCTAGGCATGGTGTCAGGCGCCTGTAATCCCAGCTACTCAGGAGGATGAGACAGGAGAAGCTTGAACCCAGGAGGCAGAGGTTGCAGTGGGCCAAGATTGCGTCACTGCACTCCACCCTGGGCGACAAGAGCGAGACTCCGTCTCAAAAAGAAAGAAAATTAGGAACACCTAACTCTCAAACAGCCCCTCCTCTCTTAGAATGGAGGCCAGGTATCCAATGTACCAGTTCTTCTATGTGCTCAACTATGTAATACATATTGAATATATCTAAGCTTCAGTATGTGTTATAACATTGGGTCCCCCAAAAAGAAAGCAGTATAGAAGTTCTTGCAAGAAGCTCTGTCTATTAGGGGCAAATACACATGTTTAAATACAGGTAATTGCAGCCATCAAGAGTTGAATGAATAAAGAAAATATGGTACATACCCACAATGGCGTATTATTCAGCCATATAAATGAATGAGATCCTGTCATTTGCAACAACATGGATGGAACTGGAGGTTATTATGTTAAGTGAACTAAGCTAGGCACAGAAAGACAAACTTCTCATGTTCTCACGTATTTGTGGGAGCTAAAAATTAAAACAATTGAACTCATGGAGATAGAGAGTAGAAGGATGGTTAACAGAGGCTGGGAAGGGCAGTCGGGGAGTGGGGGGGGGAAGGTAGAGATGGTTAATAGCGTACAAAAAAAAAAATAGATGGATCAGACCTAGTAGTTGATAGCACAACAGGGTTACTATAGTCAATAATGTAATAACTGTATATTTTAAAATAACTAAGGGTATAACTGGATTGTTGGTAACACAGAGGATAAATACTTTAGTTGATGGGTTATCATTATATACCTCTATCAAAATGTTTCATGCAGGCCAGGTGAGGTGGTGCACACCTGTAATCCTAGCACTTTGGGAGGCTAAGGCAGGAGAATCTATTGAGCCCAGGAGTTCGAGACTAGCCTAGGCAACATGGCAAAACCCTGTCTCTACAAAAAATACAAAAAA
>NW_012098097.1:5398366-5399797 GCF_000951045.1 Mandrillus leucophaeus
ATTTTTAGTAGAGATGGGGTTTCACCACATTGGCCAGGATGGTCTTGATCTCCCGACCTCGTGATCTGTCCACCTCGGCCTCCCAAAGTGCTGGGATTACAGGCCGTGAGCCACTGCACCCGGCCTGGGGAGGGGTTCTTTCCTGTTCTACGGTTGTGGATAGACTCCATAAAGTCTAAACACCCAGAATTGTCTGCAAAATATTGTGTGTGGCTGTGGTCTCAAGGTTTATGTCTCCCCAAAATTCATATTTTGAAACCTAATCCCCAATGGTATGGGTATTAGGATGGTGGGGACTTGGGGAATGGATGGTAGTAGGAGGTGGGGACTCAGGGAAGTGATTAGGTCGTGAGATGGAGCCCTTATGAATGGGATTAACAACCTTATGAAAACAGACTCCAGAGAGTGCCCTCTTTCCACCATGTGAGGATACGAGAAGACAGTTATCCACAACCCGGAGAAGGGCCCTCACCAGAACCTGACCATGACCATGCTGGCAGCCCGATCTCAGGCTTCCAGCTCCCGGAACTGGGAGAAATAAATTTCTGTAGTTTCTAAGCTACCCATTCTATGGCATTTTGTAATGGCAGCTTGAACAGACTAAGACATGTGTACAACATTCTCTTGTGAGATGGTGCATAACTCATCAGATTCACAGGACAACCGTGAACCACAGAAGCTTAAGAAGTATTTGACCTTGCACATGTGTATTAAATATTAACCCAAGAGCCCCAGATGTGTGCATATGCCTACGGGTGTGTCCTCACACCCCGGATATCTCGGGGAGATAGGCTACTATTAACAAGCCTTCCATTTTCCTTCCACATTAAAAAAAAAAAAAATTTAAACAAAATGTCATCCTCAGGACATACAAAACTGAAATAGCAAAGACAAAATCTTCAAAAAAAAAATCAATTCTCCATTTAGTCATTGTGAAAAGTCTGTCTTAAAAACCCAGAGTCTCAGGGAATCTCAAAGCTCTAGTTAAATTTTTAATACACTATAAAGGATAGTGTTAAAGAAGAGACCTTTTCAAAGGTAAGCTGGCTCCAAACAGGCTCTTAAAATGGTCCTCATCAAAGACATGAAGCTGCTTGACAGTAATGGTGAGGGAGTTCACTTCTCATTAGACAGGAGTAGGAGCTGGAGACTCGAGGAATGAGCCACAGTGGGTCTTTGAAGACACATCTATTTGTAGTTAGACCCTTGGTGGCCTCATCCAGTGTCAGGGGTTTAAGGAACATTCATGTGCCAAGGGGCCAGGTGCAGTGGCTCACGCTTGTAATCCCAGCACTGTGGGAGGCCAAGACAGGTGGATCACTTGAGACCAGGAGTTCAAGACCAGCCTGGCCAATATGGCGAAACCCCGCCTCAACTAAAAATACAAAAAGTAGCCGGTTGTCGTGGCACGTGCCTGTAGTCCTAACCACT
>NW_012098097.1:5404197-5405474 GCF_000951045.1 Mandrillus leucophaeus
TGGGAGGCTAAGGCAGGAGAATCTATTGAGCCCAGGAGTTCGAGACTAGCCTAGGCAACATGGCAAAACCCTGTCTCTACAAAAAATACAAAAAAAAAAAAAAAATTAGCTGGGTGTGGTGGCATGCACCTGTAGTCCCAGCTGCTCAGGAGGCTGAGGTAGGAGGATCAACTGAGCCCAGGAGGTTGAGGCTGCAGTGAGCCATGATCACACCACTGCACTCCAGCCTGAGTGACAGAGTGAGATCCTGTCTCAAAAAACTATGTGTGTGTGCATGCACGCACATATATTTCATGTGCCCCATAAATCTATACACCTGCTATGTTACTGACAAAAATTAAAAATAAATAAATAAATAAATAAAACAGGTAATTGTAAGAGTGATAACTATTGTAACAGAATATAAAGGATACAGCAAGGCATCACAAAGGAAGGGGTGATTAACTTTGTTAAATAAATGTAATTAATAATTACTATTTCTATGATTCTTCACAGAATCATCTAATGCTAAAGCTAGAAGGAGCCATAATGATAATTTACCAAAACCCCCTAAAATTTCAAATGAATGAGTGTTTGAATGAGATAACCCCTAGAATCCCTTTAAGCTTCCAATTTAACTTTCTCCCATACAAAACAATGGTGTAGTTCACTGTTGAGATCATAAGCTACTCATGATAAGAGATTAGTAGGGACTCAATTGCTAGGTGATTTTTAATTCCATTCGAAAACAAAAGGGCCAGGAATCTTTGGAAGGCTCAGAGCCCTTCAATCTGTATGATACTGCATGAAAAGCACCTCAAGAGACAGTATGCTCAAAAGGCTGCAATCATGGGTTGGTTTTCTAGAAAACATTTTTGTTTCCTCGGGGTGTCCTTCTCCAGCAGATGCAAACGCCCTAGACCACCCCGACAGATGCACCCAAGCAGAGGCCAGGGAAGTAGCTTAGAAGAAGGCGGGTGCGTCTGAACTCTGTTTAAGGAGGCGTCTGCCTGTTAGTGTTGTTTTTACTGCGCCTGCCTGCATCTGCTGGCCTCCCTCAGTCATTACCATTTCTTCCTAAGGCATTTAATTTGCACAAGTATACTTTTCTTTGTCCTCTAAAGGGGAGGGGTCCTTTTTTTTTTTTTTTTTGAGACGGAATCTTGCTCTGTCTCCAGGCTGGAATGCAGTGGCACAATCTTGACTCACTGCAACCTCTGTCTCCTGGGTTCAAGCAATTCTCCTGCCTCAGCCTCCTGAGTAGCTGGGATTACAGGCCGTGAGCCACTGCACCCGGC
>NW_012098097.1:5406914-5419634 GCF_000951045.1 Mandrillus leucophaeus
GAGGGGCTCAGGCAGAAGAACCTCTTGAACACAGGAGGCGGAGGTTGCAGTGAGCCGAAATTGCACCACTGCACTCCAGCCTGGGCGTCAGAACAGACTGTCTCAAAAACAAAAAACAAAAAAACAAAAACCATTCATGTGCCAACGATTCACAAATCTATAACTCTTAGCTAGACTTTGCAATCCAACTCCAAACTCCATCCATCCAGCTGTCTAGTCAGTATCTCCATTTGAATGTCTAATGGCAATCAAACCTCAAGATCAAAAAACGAATTCTTGATAGTCCCCCTAAAGCTCCTCCAGCTGCAGCCTTCCTCGTCTCAGTTGATGGCAATTCCATCCTTGCAGCTGGGCAGCCCTGAAACCTCCAGGTCTCCCCTGGCTCCTCGCTTTCTCTCACATCCCACATCCGATCCATCGGCAAATCCCATTGGCTCCACCTTCAATCAGGACCCAGGAAGGGATCCCTTCTCACCACTTCCAGCACTACCATCTTCATCTGTACCACTGTCACCTTTGATCTGGATTCTGCAGTGGCCTCCACACAGGCCTCCCTGCTTCCATCTTTACCCCTCCTAAGTCCTATCTCAATTCAACACCTAAAGAGAAACCAACTTTCAAAGCTCAAGTCAAGTCATACACACCCTCTTCAAAACCCTGCAACAGCTCATCACACACAGAGCAAAAACAAACATTTTTATGCCTCCAAGTTCCATCTAAAGGCGGAGCTGACATCCCTGCCCTCACCTTGTATTTCTCTCCCTGCTGCTCACCCTGCTGTGGACTCTTGGCTACTCCTTGTGGGCGCTAGACATGCTCCTGCCTCAGGGCCTTTGCACTGGCTATTCCCGCTGCCTAAAACACTCACTCTTTACCAGAGATCTGCACGACTGACTCAAATGCAAGGACATCTCAAGAAGCCCCTCCCTACCTACTCTATTTAAAATGGTAATTTCTTCCTTTAACACTGTACCATCTCCTCTCCCCTGAACTTTTTCTTTTTATTAATCACCAACCACCTTCTAACACAATAAAAAATTCATTTATTCTGATGATGTTCATCAACGATCTCACCTTGCTATAATATTGGTTATAAAAGGCCAGAGATCTTGGCCTGTTTTAGTACTGATATAACCCAAGTACATGGAATACAATACTCAAATATAATAAATAAAATACAAGACTGGGAAAGAAATGTCCCTTCAAACCTCTCCATCCAGGCAAGCCAGCTGTCCTCCAATTTACTGAAACCAGTGACTATTAACACCATGCTTCTGGTGAAATCTAACTCCGGTGAGATTCCTAGAAGGCACTCAATCCTCATTTCAATTTATTTTTTATTTTATTATTTTTTTGAGACAGAGTCTCGCTCTGTCACCCAGGCTGGAGTGCAGTGGTGCAATCTCAGCTCACTGCAACCTCTACCTGCCGGGTTCAAGTGATTCTCCTGCCTCAGCTTCCCGAGTAGCTGGGATCACAGGCATGCGCCACCACTCCCAGCTAATTTTTGTATTTTTAGTAGAGACGGGGTTTCGCCATGTTGGCCAGGCTGGTCACAAACTCCTGGCCTCAAGTGATCCGCCTACCTTGGCCTCCCAAAGTGCTGGGATTACAGGCATGAGCCACTGTGCCCGGCCTCAATCCTTCTTTCAAAAGATACTTTTGCATCACCATAAAAGTGACAAAGGCTGAACTTAGAAACTCGAAAGACACAGAAGAGGGTCTCCTGTCAAGGAAGAAGTAAGATTTTAATTTATGCTCATTTAGGATCAAGAAATATTGCTGTCATTCCACACATCTGCCTACTGTTTCTGGCTTTATTCCAAGTTGTCACTGTAGTCAACAAACATTTGAGAAAGTAAACTCTGAACCAGCCTGGCCTTCTATCGAAATGAGCCAGGAAATGATTCCAGCTGAGCGTAATGAATCACCCAAGTACAGTGGCAGGTGTGGTAGAGAAAAGGGTCCATTAGAGGGAAGTTGGGTTCTCAGTCCATTGCTATAAAGTCTGGACCTTAGACCACATTTTTGTTCTTCAGAGAAATAGTCATCATAATTTACACCTCAGTGTAGTTACCTTATTTAACACTAAACCCACTGGGCAGATCTTTACTCTTGCTCAGTTGGTTAAAGAAGGGGTCATAAATGGCAGAAAGACAGCTACTATTATGAATGAAAAACAAGTAACCTTTCCTCTCTAACTATTAGCACTTAACAGGCTAAAAGTGGCCGTCACAGCTCTTAAGCAGTCCTTTGCAGGGGACCAAGGGGTCTTCCAATGAGCTCTTTAAGATACTGGGTGTGCATGAGCAGGGTCTTCCACCAAGGCTAACCCACTTTGGGCATCTTTGTGCAGTGAGTTCCATATAAGACCCCATCGTTATCTCAAGGCATACTGAATACTGAGATCTAGAAAACCAACAGGGTCCAATACTGTGGCTCACACCCATAATTCCAGCACTTTGAGAGGCTGAGGTGGGCTAATCACTTGAGGCCGGGAGTTCAAGACCAGCCTGGCCAACATGGTGAAACCCCATCTCTTCGAAAAATACAAAAATTAGCTGGGCATGATGGCACACATCTTTAATCCCAGCTACTCGGGAGGCCGGGACAGGAGAATCGCTTGAACTGGGAAGCGGAGATTATAGTGAGCTGAGATCGCACCACTGCACTCCAGCCTGGGCAACAGAGCGAGGCTCTGTCTCATTAAAAAATAAATAAATAAATAAATAAATAATAAAAATAAAAATTGGAAAACTAACTAAAAAAAGTTTGTTCATCACTAAAAGACAAGGGTCAAGAGGGGAATGAGGGAGACACATATACTGATGAAAATATTGGGAAAACGGGCCTTCCTATGATCATGTGGTACAAATGCCTAAGGTTAGAATAGAAATAACAGAAGAATGTGCTTCTTATCTAGAGAAATATCTGAGCATAAAAAGTAATTAAACACTTAGTGCTTTAGGCAGATTTAATATATACTAGAATATATAATATATATTAGAATTTTCACTCTTTAAAGATGACCCAAAAAAAAGTCTTCATTGTGCAAGCAAAACAACATCAAGTTATACAGAGGAATAGACTCAGTGTGGCCATGCTTTTTGCCTCTGCAATACTAAAGCCAGAAGACAATGGGTCAACATCTGCAGAAGGTTTGAAGAGAAAAAAATGTCATGACTAGAAAGCTCTGCCCAGCCAAGTTCTTGCTCGTGTATTAGAATAACAGATTGACACCATGAACTCTGCAAGGACTCAGAAAATGTACCACCCAAGGATGTCCCCTGGGGAAGATTATTGCTCAAGCTCGAGTTCCCAAACAACAAAAGGTGGATCGGCATGTTTAAGATCTCGAGATCGAGGAAATCACGGCTGAAGAGGCAGCAGGAGTATCACTGATGCCACCAATGGCTCCCATTTTTCAAGTGCTCATATGTCCCAAGCGCTGTACTGAAAGTTGTGTGTACATTTAGCATCTCATTTAATTCTCAGAATAAGCCACTTGTGGCATTATCCCCATTTCTTAGATGAGAACACCAAGGTTCAGGGAGTTCAAGCAATTTGTCAAGATAACCTCATTAGGAAGTGAGAGAGTTGGAATTTCAAAATGCATCTCAAATTGCTCAGGTTCCCTCAATTTATTTATTTTTAAAAATATCTATCATTTCCTATGCTTAATCATGTTTTCTAGTTGCTCTAAAAGAAGCATTCATTATTTCTGAAATAAGGCATTAATATGTCCTTTGTTTCCAATTAAAATACATCTAAAGACATAAAACAGGCCAGCGTGGTATCTCACGCCTGTAGTCCCAGCACTTTGCAGGGCCGAGGCAGGTGGATGACCTGAGGTCAGGAGTTCAAGACCAGCCTGGCCAGCATGGTGAAGCCCCATCTCTACTAAAAATACAAAAAATTAGCCGGGCATGGTGGTGTACACCTGTAATCCCAGCTACTCGAGAGGCTGGGGCAGGAGAATCGCTTGAACCCAGGAGGCAGAGGTTGCAGTGAGCCGAGATCGCTCCACTGCACTCCAGCCTGGGGGACAGAGCAAGACTCTGTCTTTTAAAAAAAAAAAAAAAAGACATAAAAGAAATTACTCTAAAATGCTAAATAGGAAAGGATTGGTAAGAACATTGCAGAAAGATGCCTACATAAAGAAGGCAGGTAAGGCAATTATCACTGCCAAATTATATGGAACTCAATAGAGTTCACCCTTGAACAATGCAGACGTCAGGAATGCTGATTTCCTGTGCAGCAGAAAATCTGCATAGAGTTTGTGGCTTCCCCAGAACTTAACTATGAATAACCTGCTGTTGACCAGAAGTCTTACCAATAACATTGTCAATTAATACATATTTTGTATGTTATATGTATTATAAACTGTACTCTTACAATATAGCAATCTCAAGAAAAAAATGTTATTCAGGAATTTATAAGAAAGATAACATATATTTACTATTCATTAAGTGGAAGGGAGTCATCATAAAGGTCTCATCCTCCTCATCTTCACACTGAGTCGGCTGAGGAAGAGGAGAGGTTGGTGTTCCTCTCTCAGGGGGGCAGAGGTGGAAGAAAATCTGAGTGTAAGTGAACTCACGTAGTTCAGATCTGTGTTGTTCAAAGGTCAACTATATTTTCAAATAGCATTAAGCAGAACCAGAGCTATCCAGTATTTATAAAAGACACCCTCCACAGCAATCATGTAACAGTTATGAATTTATGCTCCAAATAACCTGGTAACTCATATGTCAAAAAAAGGAAGTAAAAGTTGTTTAAATGAACTGGAATGGGAAGTTTTCACATATGATGATCAAGCTCTGATGATCACAAAATAAAGTCAAGAAGGATGTGTACTGCCACCTTCACTCCCCTCCAAGAAGGACCCACGTCACAACTGCCCATTCCCCTTTTCCAGCCAGACAATTGTGCTGACAAATGACTTTACCTTCAGGCAGTGGCTGGCGCGCTCACGGACAAGACCTCACCTGGAACGTTGTGTATAGTGATGGCCAAGATGAGCAGCGCGATCCTCCTCCAGCTGCTGCCACTGGGCTGTGCCAGGTTCCCTCGAGAAGGCACGGGGACAGCAGGACCCTCTGGAAGGCCAGTGGCTGCCGCTTTCTTTCTCTGATACGCCTCACCATTTTCACTCTTGTCTGAGCAAAAAAAAAAAAAAAAAAAAAGAGAGAGAGAGAGATGGGGAAAGAGAGCGCTTTGAACATGGGCACATTAACTCTCCAGCAAGCTACAGCAGGAAGAAGCTTCTACCCCCGAACTTCCTGTAGACTATGCAAGGTTCTGTGTGTTCTCTCATTCACTCAGGCATCCATTCATTCAGCGAACAATTCGTTGACGAGGCCGAGTATGGTGGCTCACTCCTGAAATCCCAACACTTTAGGAGGCTGAGGCAGGCAGATGGCTTGAGCCCAGGAGTTCGAGACCAGCCTGGGCAACATGGCGTGATCCCATCTCTACAAAAAATAAAAATAAAGAATTAGCTGGGCATGGTGGTATGCACCTGTAGTCCCAGCTACTTGGGAGGCTGAGATGGGAGGATGGCTTGAGCCCCGAAAGTTGAGGCTGCAGCGAGTTGTGATCGCACCATTGCACCCCAGCCTGGGTGACAGAGTAAGACCCTGTCTCAAAAAAGAAAAAGAAAAAGAAAAAAAAAAAAATCACTGAATAGGCATTCAGCGCCCAATGCATAGGTACCAAGAAGGATAAAAAAGATGAAGATGTGGTATCGTAGCAATGCCTGTTTAAGACAAGCAATGTTGAGTCATGATTAGAAACACAGATTCCAGAACCATGCTGCCTGCTTCCCTTCCTGACTCAGCCACTGGTCAGCTGTGTAGCGCCAACAAGTTACCTGCGCTGTGGCTTCCTGATTCGTAAAACTAGAATAATAGGATTACCTATGTCATAAGGGTTTTGTGAGGATTAAATGTAACAATGTCTGAAAGTGCTTAGAATGTACTAAGTGCTGATTGCATCGATGGTTATTGTTACTATCATGTTCCCTCTCCCATGGCCCTGCAGAATTACATAATATGTGACCCTGCTCTCCTGGTCATACTGATTTATAAGAACCAATTCAGATGCCTGGTTCAGCCAATCAGAATCCCTCCCCAGGGAGACTTGGCGACTCCAACGTGCAAGCTGAATCTGAAAAATCACATGATGTGCCAGCAACTCTGCCACAGTGGAATGAGGGAAGCGGCTGGAGAGACAATCAGAAGGAATCAGATATACATCAACAAGCAGAGATGGGAAACCAGGCAGCCCGAGGGAAGGAGAGAGAAGGGCAGAACTGCAGCCCACGTGCCATAGACATTCATAGGCCACCCATAGCACCCAGCCCTTGGGTTTCCTGAGCAAACCTTCCTTTTAAAAATGCCTTTACAAATTGGCTTATATTGGAAGAATGTCATTCTTACAACCAGTTTGTCCTAAATATCCATGGTCCCCTGGGCTATTTGTTTATTCATAATAGAGGCAAATTGCATGGATCTGAAATTGCGAGGACAAGAGTGGGAGACAGCATCCAGCCTTCAGTTCACAGCATGGGATGGATTTGTCGGGAAGACTTTCTAGAGGAAATGGGTCTTGAGTGAATCTTAAACATGCGATGGCACAGAGAGAAAGAAGGGTCCCTCTTTTGGGAGAGAAAATAACCCAGCAAACATAACTCACACGTCTGTTAAATTAAATAAGCAGGAGACTATTGGTCTGAGGCTGTACTTTGAGTTGCTTCATAGTGAACTACAGCCTAACTTAGTATGTATACAAATGAAAATCTCATTAGGAGTATATATTTTTTGTAATAGGATAGCTAGATCTCAGCCAATCACAAGCAGCCGAGCTTCAACCAATCACAGGTAGCCAAACTTCAGCCAACCACAGGCAGCCAACTGATTAGACTATGTCCAAATAAGGTAAATGCCTAACTGTAACCAATTAAGCTATTTCTATACTTTATTTCCTGCTCGAACTTCAAAAACGGCAGAGCTGTCTGAATGTCTTCTAGTTTTGAATGCTGCCTAATTCATGAAGCCTTTAATGCTTAAATAAATTAAAAAACATTAAAAGAAAAAACTTCTTTTGAAAATCATTTTGTGGCCGGGCGCGGTGGCTCACACTTGTAATCCCACACTTTGGGAGGCCAAGGTGGGCAGATCACAAGGTCAGGAGATCGAGGCCATCCTGGCTAACACAGCGAAACCCCATCTCTACTAAAAATACAGAAAATTAGCCGGGCGTGGTGGTGGGTGCCTGTAGTCCCAGCTACTCCGACAGCTGAGTAGTGTGAACCTGGCAGGCGGAGCTTGCAGCGAGCCGAGATCGGGCCACTGGACTCCAGCCTGGGCAACAGAGCAAGACTCCGTCTCAAAAAAAAAAAAAAAAAAAAGAAAAGAAAAAAAGAAAATCATTTTGTATTTATTTACTCAAATCATACAAGTACAAGATTGGAAAGTAAGAAAGTACAAGGCAAGTAGACGCACTCCTCCCCACCTCCCAATCATTTCTCTCTTATTAACAGCTGGATCTCAGTTCCATTAGGAAAAGGGAGGTCTCTGATTCTCCATAATGCAAGGATGCCAGTCCTCCATTGGTCAGTAGCCCTGACTCACAACACCAGCCTGTGGAGAATTCAGCTGTCTCAATTGGATAGCAACTCCTCCCAGACAGTGTTTACACGAGGCGAAGCTCCACACTCATTGTGTGGTATCCACACCATGTGTATGCATGTATGTGTGTGTGTGCATGTGTGTATGTGTATGTGCGTGTGGGTGCATACAACTGCTACTCAGTGACATCCTGAGATATTAGATCTCCTTTGTGTATGTATGCATTTATCTAGTAAGACGTTCTCAGTCTGAGGTTCTTGAATCCATAAAGACCCAACAATTATTTCAAAAGTGTGTATTTTTTGCTGGATTGTAACTTTCGCTGTACTTTCAAAGGCGGTTGCTGATCCCAAATGGTGCACACAAGCGGGGAGGGGGGTTCATACATTTCGAGTAGACAATATGTAGATGACTCAGGCTGCACATGCTGGTCGAGAAATTGAACTAAACATCTGGGATTTCAAGCTCACAGACACTAAAGACATGAGCAAAGCAGTCCCTGAGAGCTGTCCATGAACTAACCTGGGTCATGGTGGAAGGTCCTCAGCTTTCTCCTAGGTCAGTCAGCAAAGATTCCTGATTTCCTGTGTCTGGTCTGAACACACAGGCCTGCGCTAGATGCTCTCCTGTGAGAGTTGATAGAGGCCAAAAGAAAAATCTCTTCTCTTGGAGACTTTTGATTGATTGATTGACTGATTGAGCAGGGTCTCACTCTGTTGCCCAGGCTGGAGTGCAGTGGTACAATCTCAGCTTACTGCGGCCTCCACCTCCCAGGCTCAAGCAATCCTCCCACCTTGGCCTCCTGAGTAGCTAGAACTACAGGTGCACGCCACCATGCCCAGCTAACCTCTGTATTTTTTTTTTTTTTTTTGAGACAGAGTCTGGCTCTGTCGCCCACGCTGGAGCACAGTGGTGCGATCTCGGCTCACTGCAAGCTCCGCCTCCCAGGTTCCGCCATTCTCCTGCCTCAGCCTCCCAAGTAGCTGGGACTACAGGTGCCCGCCACCCCGCCCGGCTAATTTTTTGTATTTTTAGTAGAGACGGGATTTCATCATGGTCTCGATCTCCTGACCTCGTGATTCACCCATCTCAGCCTCCCAAAGTGCTGGGATTACAGGCATGAGCCACCGCGCCCAGCCTTCTGTATTTTTTTTTTTTTTTCAGTAGAGATGGGGTTTTGCCACATTGACCATTCTGGTCTCAAATTCCTGGACTCAAGCGATCCACCTGCCTTGGCTTCCGAAAGTGCTAGGATTACAGGCATGAGCCACTGCACCTGGCCCCTTGGGGATTTTATAATTTAAGAGAGGGTAGACAGGGAAGATACACATAAATTCCCTCCAATCTAAGGGGCAAAACACACACTGTAACAATCACCAATGGTTGCACTTGTTTTTGTCAATGTCACAAAAAGATCCTACTCTCAATCTCCTCCAGATGCTACACAGAGAACAACAGACCTCAAAGGCACCACGAGCAAATTCTAGCGCTATGCTTGTGTTTCATAGGAACATCAAGGAGCCTAAAGAGTTCTTCCTCAAAATTAAAACGCACGCCTGGCCCCGGGCTTCCAGTGTGTGAAAACTGACGTCAATGCCTTCCCTAGTAGGAAACAGGAGGGTGTGAATGCCTCACGTCCTTGTGAAAGTTAAATAAGCCACCATTTGGTGACAGCCACTAATGAGTCTGCAACAAGGAAGATTAGTCCAAATAAATCATTACAGAGTATGATGCGTCGTGAGCAATGAATTTTCTTGCCTCTCCTGGTAAGGCTAGTTCAACCATCACACCCATCAAGTAAAATGCTAGTGCGTGGGAAAAGGATGATCCGTTAGCGGAGGCAATTGCCAAGCACACTGTGGGATGTGAGGGTGTGCCAGAGTGACAAGAACCTCGTGAGGTTTCTTGAAATGGGAAAGGTTTGGGCACTTTTGAAGTGGGATTTGGGAAGGAGGAATAGAAGGGGGACTATCTCTTTTAGGGATGAAATAGCCAATGTCAAACGCAGAAGCAAAACAACATCAGAGACACTGGTTCACAGGTAATATTGGGAACTTATCTTCAATGAGTCCTCAATCCTTACAAAAGCCCCACGAAATAGAGATTAATCCCCTTTAACGAATGAGTAAATTGAAGAACAGAGAGGCAGAGTAACTGGTCCCAGGTCACACAGCCAGTCTGCAGTGGACTCAGGAGTTGACTCAGCATCTTGGCCTCCAGAAGCCCCTCTTTTAACTAGGGCCTCATGGTTGACTGGGGATGAAGGGGGTGGGAGGGGTGGAGCAAAGGCTGAACTGCTCATGGCTTACCAAAAAACGTAGTGGGAGCAGTTGCTGCAGTGAGAAAGAGTCTGATGAGCTCTCACTGCCTGTGACCAGAGTGGGGAAAGACTCAGGGGAAATCTCGTATCTATGATCATTCTTACTTGTAGACAAACCTGAAACATTTTGTAATAGTAGTATTTCTTTTTTTTTTTTTTTTTTTTTTTTGAGACGGAGTCTTGCTCTGTCGCCCAGGCTGGAGTGCAGTGGCCGGATCTCAGCTCACTGCAAGCTCCGCCTCCCAGGTTTACGCCATTCTCCTGCCTCAGCCTCCCGAGTAGCTGGGACTACAGGCGCCCGCCACCTCGCCTGGCTAGTTTTTTGTATTTTTTAGTAGAGACGGGGTTTCACCGTGTTAGCCAGGATGGTCTCGATCTCCTGACCTCGTGATCCGCCCGTCTCGGCCTCCCAAAGTGCTGGGATTACAGGCTTGAGCCACCACGCCCAGCCAATAGTAGTATTTCTTAACCCATTAGACCGACTATTTCTAAGCATAAAGTAGCTGCAAGCAGAAAATAGTTACCCATGCTAAACCCGCAGCATGGGCTTATACTTCTTTTGGGAAGGAGAATGAAAAGATTCTTTGTTGTTAGGGAAAAAAGTTGCCCATCATTAAAATTTTATTTTTTAATTTGTAATTAAGCATCTAAGAATTCACACAAAGAAAGGACCCACTGCCGGGGCTCAGCCTCTCATCCTTCCCACTCCGTCTTTCCTGGAAAGGAACCACAGTGCTACACGTAAGGGTGAGGATGACAATGAAACAGACAGAAAAGTCCCAGGCTCACTTTTCCCACAGAATCACCAGGTGACATTTTCTGCTGTATCCGCTTCCCTGATTTCCTCTTCCCCAAAACAGAGGACATGATTATGGTCACAAAACACCATAGGATGGAGAAAAGCAGACACAGGTCTTATAGGCACAAGCCCAGGGGCCATGAGCAAACCCTGCTGCCCAGGTAAGCCTCTGCCCTTCGAGGTCTGGCTTCCTCCCTGCAGAGCAGAAATCTCTGAAGTCCTCCAGTGAATGACCCCAAACCATCTTGAATCAGCAACCACCTTTGAAAGTACAGCGAAGGTTACAATCCAGCAAAAACTACACAGACCATTTTGAAATAATTGTTGGGTCCTTATGGATTCAAGAACCTCAGACTGAGAACATCTTGCTAGATATATGCCAAGTTAACCTCCGTTTTCATAGCCTATGGGCCCAATCACACCAGCAACACAGAATGTACATGGTCCCTGAGATGGTGTAACCGGCTAAATCTAATGGACCCAGTGATGGAATCGCAGGCCTCCGATGAATACGGCAATGCTAATTAACAGAGCACTAGCCAAGAGAGAGCTTTCACAACATTCCCACGATATCATTGGAGATGATTTGGCTGGATTAGCACAAATGGCAAATTGTCATTTGTTAAGTGCAGAAAGCATCAAATCCCTGGAAAAACTCTTTCTAAACCCCTGTTACAAAACAAAATGAAGAGTGGCCAGCAACATATATTCACTAAGTAACATGTATACACAAACAAAACCAAAGGCCAATCAAAAGCAGAATAGACGGGGATCAACTTATATTGTCCCTGCCTTCTTGTTTCCCAAAGAATCAGTATAGTTTCAGGTAACACAAATTCTTATTTACATTCTCACATCATTGGACTTTTCAGCTATTTCTAGACTTTTTTTCTTGTAAATATCATTGTAACACTTTTAATTATACAAACAATTAGAATTTGGACAAAGTTCCCAGAAGTTCAACTGCTGATCAAAGGGCCATGATACAATTGCCTAATAAATCTCCAGGAAGGCTGTGTCACTTACCCATGAACAGTGTGCAATTTCCATTATGCCACTTCTTAGCCTTGGTATTTCTCATTTTGAAATAAATGTATTTATTTATGGGGGAAATGACATTTCGCTTAATGTGTATTTCTTTGACTACAACAAGTGAGGTGGAACATTTTTCAGAGTTTCAGGCATATTTCTTTCCTCTTTTGTAAGATGCCCACTGCCCAACTGAGGCCTCTTTAAATAACAGTAATATGATTGGCTAATTCTTTACAGACACTGGTATTTTCCTGTGATCCATTTAGGTTTGTCAGGAAGACCTAGCTGAGAGTAACAGGTATTAATACATCAGACAGACGTATCCACTTGGCCAAGTTGGAGTTTTAGCCTCAAATTTTAAAATTCCTTTTTGAGATTCCTCAAGACGTTATAAGGCCTTTAAAAATATATATATATATATATAACCTGCTTTTCTTAAGGAACTATATAGTATGGTCCTGAAAGCTAATTTTCTCAGGTAATTGTCTCTTTCAATATTAAAACTTTTTTTTTTTTTTTTTTTTTTTTTTTTTAAGATAGATTCTCACTCTGTCACCCAGGCTGGAATGCAGTGGCGCAATCTTGGTTCACCGTAACGTCTGCCTCCCAGGTTCAAGCAATTCTCCTGCTTCGGCCTCCAGAGTAGCCGGGACTACAGACACACACCACCACACCCGACTAATTTTTGTATTTTTAGTAGAGATGGGGTTTCACCATGTTGGCCAGGCTGGTCTCGGACTCCTGACCTCAGGTCATCCACCTGCCTCGGCCTCCCAAAGTGCTGGGATTACAGGCGTGAGACACCACATTCGTTTTTTTGTAGGGACATGGATGCAGCTGGAAATCATCATTCTTAGCAAACTATCACAAGAACAGAAAACCAAACACCGCATGTTCTCACTCATAGGTGGGAACTGAACAATGAGATCACTTGGACT
>NW_012098097.1:5419824-5421964 GCF_000951045.1 Mandrillus leucophaeus
TGAACTAATGTCACGGGGCTTTGTTGTGCAGATTATTTTGTCACCTAGGTACTAAGCCTAGTACCCAATAGTTACTTTTTCTGATCGTCTCCCTCCTCCCACCCTCCACCCTCAAGCAGGCCCCAGTGTCTGTTGTTCCCTTCTTTTTGTCCACAAGTTCTCATCGTTTAACGTCCACTTGTAAGTGAGAACAACTGGCATTTGGTTTTCTGTTCCTGCGTTAGTTTGCTAAGGATAATAGCCTCCAACTCCATCTGTGTTCCCACAAGAGACATGATCTCATTCTTTTTTTAATGGCTGCATAGTATTCCATGGTTTATATGTACCACATTTTCTTTATCCAACCTGTCACTGATGGGCATTTAGGTTGATTCCATGTCTTTGCTATTGTGAATAGTGCTGCAGTGAACATTGATGTGCACGTGTCTTTACGGTGGAATGCTTTCTATTCCTTTGTGTATAAACCCAGTAACGGGATTGCTGGGTTGAATGGTAGTTCTGTTTTTAGCACTTTGAGGAACTGCCACACTGCTTTCCATGATGGTTGAACTAATTTACACTTCCACCAACAGTGTATATATTCCCTTTTTTCTGCAACCTCATCAGCATCTGTTATTCTTTGACTTTTTAATAATAGCCATTCTGACTGGTGTGAGATGGTATCTCATTGTGGTTTTGATTTGCATTTCTCTAATGATCAGTGGTGTTGATATTTTTTTCATATGCTTGTTGGCCACATCTATGTCTTCTTTCGAAAAGTGTCCATGTCCTCTGCTCACTCTTTAATGGGGTTGTTTCTTTCCTGTAATGTGTTTCAGTTCCTTATAGATGGTGGATATTATACCTGTCAGATGCATAGTTTGCAAAAATTTTCTCCCATTCTGTAGGTTGTCTGTTTACTCTGTTGATAGTTTCTTTTGCTGTGTAGAAGTTCTTAAGCTTAACTAGATCCCATGTGTCAATTTTTGCTTTTGTTGCAATTGCTTTTGGGATCTTTATCATGAAATCTTTCCCTGTTCCTAGGTCCAGAATGGTATTTCCTAGGATGTCTACCAGGGTTTTTTATAGTTTTGGGTTTTAGATTTGAGTCTTGAATCCTTCTTGAGTTGATTTTTGTATATGATGTAAGGAAGGGATCCAGTTTAATTTCTATATATATGGCTAGCCAGTTATCTAAGCACTATTTATTGAATAGGAAGTCCTTTCCCAATTGCTTATTTTTGTCAGCTTTGTCGAAGATCAGATGGTTGTAGATGTTCAGCCTTATATCTGGGCTTTCCATTCTGTTCCATTAGTCTATGTGTCTGTTTTTATACCAGTACCATGCTGTTTTGGTTACTGTAGTCCTATAGTATAGTTTGAAGTTGAGTAATGTGATGTCTTCAGCTTTGTTCTTTTTGCTTAGGATTGCCTTGGCTATTTGGGCTCCTTTTTGGTTTCATGTGAATTTTAAAATATTTTTTTTCTAGTCCGTGAAGAATGTCATTGGTAGTTTGATAGGAATAGCATTGAATCTGTAAATTGCTTTGCAGCAGTATGGGCATTTTAATAATATTCATTCTTCCTACCCACAAGCATGGAATGTTTTTCCATTTATTTGTATCATCTTTGATTTCTTTGAGCAGTGTTTTGTAATTCTCCTTGTAGAGATCCTTCACCTCCCTGGTTAGCTGTATTCCTAGGTATTATACTCTTTTGGGGTCAATTGTGAATGGTATTGCATTCCTCGTTTGGTTCTCGGCTTGGCTGGCTATTGTTGGCATATAGAAATGCTAGTGATTTTTGTACAGTGATTTTGTATACTGACACTTTGCATATTCTGACACTTTGCTGAAGTTGTTTATCAGCTAAAGAAGCTTTTAGGCCAAGACTATAGAGTTTTCTAGATATAGAATCATGCCATCTGCAAACAGGAATAGTTTGATTTCCTGTCTTCCTATTTGGATGCCCTGTATTTCTTTCTCTTGCCTGACTGCTCAGACCAGGACTTCCATTACTATGCTGAATAGGAGTGGTGAGAGAGGGTAGTCTTGCCTTGTGCCGGTTTCCAAGGGAATAGCTTCCAGCTTTTCCCCTGTGTGTGTGTGTGTTTTTTTGTTTTTTTTTTTTTTTTGAGACGGAGTCTCGCTCTGTCGCCCAG
>NW_012098097.1:5422501-5437873 GCF_000951045.1 Mandrillus leucophaeus
GGGACAAGGGAGACCAGGACTTCCTGCTCCACAGACCCGATTCAAGGCCCAAGTTCTATGGAGTTGGGCAAGCTGACCGCACTCTACCCTGAGAGCAGCCACACACTCATGTCCATGTAAAATCTATGCAGGATGTACGACATGGGCCATGTGCAGCGCAGGGCAGGAGAAGATTCCACTGGAGACCAAGAAAACTTCATAGAAAGATAACTAAAATATTTATTGTGAGCCAAGGCAGGCGGATCACAAGGTCAGGAGATCGAGACCATCCTGGCTAACACGGTGAAACCCTGTCTCTACTAAAACTACAAAAAATTAGCTGGGCATGGTGGCACATGCCTAGAGTCCCAGCTTCTCAGGAGGCTGAGGCAGGAGAATCGCTTGAACCCCAGAGGCAGAAGTTGCAGTGAGCTGAGATCATGCCACTGCACTCCAGCCTGGGTGATAGAGCGAGACTCCCTTTCAAAAATAAAAAATATATATATATAATGTTTAGTTCCTAACCTTTAGGCAGACAAGCATCTGAAGTTTAGGTGATGTGATCACGAACTTATTTATATGCTTTTTA
Source organism: Mandrillus leucophaeus (assembly GCF_000951045.1). NCBI lineage: Eukaryota > Metazoa > Chordata > Mammalia > Primates > Cercopithecidae > Mandrillus > Mandrillus leucophaeus. Next base: position 5,423,070 of record NW_012098097.1, read on the forward strand.
ACTATAATAGATATTTCCATTTATCACGCTGATAATCACAAGCCACATGACTACCAGAAGGTCAAACACTGCCTGTGTAAGGAGGCTGACTCTATTATAGTCAGTATATGTTTTCCCAGGCATGAAACGTCATCTATGTCTTACCTCTGATGCTTATGAATAAGCAATTGCTTAGTGACAACACAGATACAAATAGATCTGCATAATTGGTGAAAATTAAATGCACATCAGAAGAGAAACTGGGTTCACTGTTTGCTAAAGATTTCTCATCCATTAAGCAGACCACCCACTACAGTGTTCCTTGTTCCAAGTATTTAAGTAAGATAATTTCTACTCTCAGGTGACAGAGCCAAAATGTCCAATAATATTAAAAGTCCACCTACTAGGTGAGCTCTTCTACTTCATAAAGGCACAAACAACCATTTCATGAGCATGGGCTCACTCCCAATGAATTAATTTTGGTCTAAAAACAAATCCCACATGGGCTCCAGAGCCACCTCTCCACTTCTCAGCCCACCCTGAACTCGCACGGTCAGTGCAAATGCCCCGTGGGAGGGAGGCCATTATAGCTTCCGCAGGGTCCACCAGCAAAGGACATTTACTTCAAAAAAAAAAAAAAAAAGTCCCAGCATGCTTACTGGAGAAAGCACATTTTGGAGAACATCAATACTTACAAGAGCTTTGCAGTGGACTCCCAAACTCCCCAAGGTAGCCCCTTGCTCAACTTACATGGTTGTCAATTACCAGGTCAAGGAGGAGGTGGACAAGAGAATAGTACCTACTTCAGGGCTCATGTTCAACTGATAATATTAACTTAATTGTCACATGGCTCACTTTGCCCTTGAGGTACTGCTGCTCCGTCATCTTCTCCAGTTCTAAGAATAACGGCGAACAGCCTTGACTGTTGCATCTCAAAGTGTTGGGTGAAGACCACCTGGTGTCGTGTCATAGTGGTAGCTCCCAAAACACCGACTCCCGGACCCACCCTGGAGCTACTAGAGTATTCTGGAGACAGACTCAGGAATCTGCATTGTTCAAGCCATATCCCTCCCAATCCACACTCAACCCATGATGATTCTAATATAAACCACATTTTGAACATCAATGTTTCAGACTGCCCAACTACAAGTTAGTCCAGGTACCTCCTCCGAACCTAAATAGACTTCAGTCCAACTATTACTGTCAGGTGTCTCAGGGTAATGAACAGGGATACACTTGATTCTTAGTTATATTATTTATACCTGGGCACCGAAGGATACGTGTGCTTCTGTTTCAAAGATACAGAGGGGACGGGGACAGCAAAGGAATGTTAAGACTACAAGGTGGAAAGGAATTGAATTGCCCTGATAGAAACCATTTTCTTATATCAAATAAAAATCTTTTCTCTCTCTCTCTCTCTCTCTTTTTTTTTTTTAAAGAGAATATAGGCTATCACAAGTGGGATAGACAAGCAAATGCAACCACAGCAGAGGAGGTGACAGAAAAAGAAATTCCCCCAAACCAAGGAATTCTTGCATCTTCCCCAAGGCTCTGCCTCAAACACATCTCTCTAGTTATATAATTTCCCACTTCCTCTCTTGTCCTAGGAGTTGGTGGCCAGAAATCAAAACATGACAATATCCACGAAAACTGTTAGTTGCTACAATCGAGATAGTATACACATTGCCAGTATTTGCAAATAGTATTCTGTTCTGTAAATTACACTAAAAATGAGAATCTTTCATCAAAGGTCACATAAGTGAAGGGAAAATGAGGAACTAAAATGGCTTAAATCGCACTAAAATTCCATAGACATTTCTTGATGTCTGGGTTTTCTGGCTTTTCAGGATATAAAAAACTGGTGCCAAACACAGGATCATCACTGCAGAGGACAACGGAAAAAGAGAAAGACGAGCACATGCCTGGAAATGTAGGTTTTGCTTCTTGTCTTTATTACAAGAAGGCCAGGAAAGCTGAGGTTTTACCTGTGCGAGTTTAGCAGCTACTCATTCATCACAAGGGTCCTGAGGAACTCAAGGGGCACTTGCCCTCTTGGAGCTGCAGATTCCAGAACCCAGGCAGGGACAAGGCAGACCAGGACTTCTTGCTCTACAGACAAAATGCCACGACAACAGCCTTGGGGCAGCGCCTCTGTCCCTGGTGCTGGACATCAAATGCCTCAACTTCAGTTGCTGACACAATGCTGGCCCCCTGCTGGCAACCCCATCTGTTATTAAGTCAATCTGACTGGCCAAGCCAAGGTCACCTGTAGCTGCAAGAGGACCCAAGAAAGGGAATGTCTGAATTCCAACTTTGGTGGGGTTTTTTTTGGTGTGTATTTTGTTTTGTTTTGTTTTTGTTTGTTTGTTTTGTTTTGTTTTTTGAGACAGTCTCACTATGTTACCCAGGCTGGAGTGCAGTAATCTTGGCTCACAGCAACCTCTGCCTCCCGGGTTCAAATGATTCTCCTGCCTTAGCCTCCTGAGTAGCTGGGATGACAGGTGCGCACCACCACGCCTGGCTAATTTTTGTGTTTTTAGTAGAGACGGGGTTTTGGCATGTTGGCCAGGCTGGTCTCAAACTCCTGACCTCAAGTGATCCACCCACCTTGGCCTCCTGAAGTGCTGGGATTACAGGTGTGAGGCACCACACCCAGCCTGAAATCCAACTTCTATCCTGAAAGGCAGGTCTGCCTTCTACCAAGACCCACGAGGTGGGGAGAAGAGATTCCCCAACACAGCCACGGGATATGGTGCTCAGCAGCCAGAGGAGGAAAAGGGGAGGGAGAAGGAAGGGAGGAGCAGAGGAAAGGACACCTTGGGAAGCCTCATTCATGTCCTTCGCCATTTATTCCTTCAGTATTCTAGACTCCATCAAATTTACCCCAGCTCTTCCTCTGCCTTTAGAAAGACACAGATGAATGGAATCCACTGCATAGAATCCATGGGCCAATTCTATCTCCAGTTTTCTGTGTGAAACCCTAGCAATGGTTGCAACCCCTAAAGGTCTTAGCTGCTTCCATCCGTAAAGGAGCCAAATTAGATGGACTTCAAGGCCCTTTCTAGCATAAGCACTCTCCCTTTTCAGGGCAGCAACAGCCTCTGACTCAGCTCGCCTAAATGACCACTCATCCCCTGTGAGTTGGAGAGAACAGTTGTTTCCAGTGCCAGTGCTTCCAGAATTCTGTTCTAGCCCAAGAAATTCCCCAAGATGAGCTTCAGGGACAGCACATTCCAACTGCTCACAGAATAAGAATGTCCACTAAATGAGGAGCAAATGCATTTGCCCAGAAGAACTGGTGTCTCACTGTGCCCAAAATTTCCTCTTAAGGTTTATTAAAATATTTTGTTAATACAGAAATTCCCACACATTAGAGAAAATTTAGAAAATAAGCACAATAAAGGACTAAAAATCATTCATCACCCAGAGGTGACAACCTTTAAAAAATTCTTAATCTTGACCAGGTGCAGTGGCTCACATCTGTAATCCCAGCACTTTGGGAGGCCAAGATGGGCGGATCACCTGAGGTCAGGAGTTTGACACCAGCCTGACTAACATGGTGAAACCCGTCTCTACTGAAAATACAAAATGAGCCATGTGTGGTGGCGGGCACCTGTCATCTCAGCTACTCGGGAGGCTGAGGCAGGAGAATCACTTGAACCTGGGAGGCGGAGGTTGCAGTGAGCCAAGATCATGCCATTGCACTCCAGCCTGGGCAATAAGAGCAAAACTCTATCTCAAAATACCTTAATATTTTTATATTTATACTGAATATGCCCACATAGAGATGAACACATATACATCCATACACATACACATTTTTTCAGCTGAATTTTGAAGCATAATTTTCCATAGCATTAAAACATGAACATATTGCATATCATTAAATATTCTCCTGTGTCGGTAGTTCTCAACCACATTTCCTTTAGCTATTAGAGGTCAAGATGGGCAAAGCGCAGAATTTCCAGTAGTCAAGCAGAGAACTAAGAATATGTACTCAAGGTTTGTTTTTGTTTGTTTTGTTTTTTGTTTTTCTGTTAGAAAAAAAGATGTGGTTGGGCATAGTGGGTCACACTTGTAATCCCAGTACTTTGGGAGGCCTAGGCGGGCAGATCACTAGGTCAGGAGTTCAAGACCAGCCTGGCCAACGTGGCGAAACTCCATCTCTACCAAAAATGCAAAAATTGGCCAGGTGTGGTAACGCATGCCTGTAATCCCAGCTACTTGGAAGGCTGAGGCAGGAGAATCATTTGAACCTGGGAGGTGGAGATTGCAGTGAACCGAGATTGCACCACTATACCCTAGCCTGGGCAACTCCGTCTCAAAAAAAAGACCAAAAAAACCAGGTATGTGCGTTGTTCAAATTACTTCAAAGTCAGGCACATCTAGTTATGTTCCAGGCCTCTAGTAAGCTTTGGTGCTTTGGATAATAAAAGTGAGCGGGACAGGAATTATAAATCACCACTTAAAAAATTGGCAGAATGTTAGTTGAACTTCAAAGGGCCAATGCATCCTACTCTGAGACATCTGTGGTATAAATGTTATCTTCATGAGTGGTCTCTGATTATTTCTTCAAGCTCAACTTAAATAATATAGCAGCTTAAATAATATAGCAGAAAGAACATGGGTATGAAGTGGGAAGCTATCTTTAAGCAGCCTGATTTTCCATCATATTTTACCATTTTCAAGTACATTATTTATCTATCATCTGCTGCTAGGCCCACCACCTCTCATGTCCATAAACTGCATGAAGAAGCACCTGGGCCTGTGTTGCTCACAACCACAGTTACATTATCTACACAGTGCCTGGCACATAGCAGGATACTGTAATTCATTGGAAATGAATTAGGAAAACCAACGGATATTCTTTCCTGAAAAAAAAAAGTCCAGGCACACCCACACAGAACATTTTGCACATCTTTAAAGAGCTCATGAAGTTCTTTAAGGCTAAGAACCTCACTCCACAATATCCTATCTTATTGATCGACCAATATTCATTTACCCAAAGACCTGTTTTACAAACACGGAGATCAAGGGCTGGCAAACTCTCTTGGTAAGGGTCCAGATAGGAAATACGTTAGATTTTGTGGGTCAGTTTTGTTGCAACTACTCAACTCTGCCATTGTCACCCAAAGCAGCCTCAAACAATTTTGTGTCAATGAATTGGTATGTCTGTATTCCAATAAAACTTTATTTATTAACACAAAATCAGGCAGCAAGCCAGATGTGGTCTGCAAATTATACTTTGCTGATCCCGGATATAGACTAATAAAAGCAGGACTTTTAAGATCCTTTAAGATTCAGATCTTTTGGTGATCAACGATCCACAGAGAATTAATCTAGAGCCTTTCTGTTTCCCGAAGAACTGAACTGCCTAGGCCCACCCAAGGACCAGCCTTCCACAAGGAGGATCAGAGACAACCCTTTTCTGGAGGAGAGAGTGAAGGTCAAGGTCATTACGAAATATACTCTGTCACAGACCACCCGCAGTGGACAGATGCACCTGTATTCTTTAAGGGAGAAAATAATCCCTGTGTTAGTGTTATCTACAAGCCTAGGAAAGTGAAGCCATATCAAGGCTCGGAGGACCATTCACAGATTGGGTGGGGCTCATTTGTAATCAGCACGAGCTCTTAAGGAGTAATTAGCAAATCGTTGAGATGCACATAATTTACACATTATGTAAATGCAGCTAAATGATTTTCTCGAAAAGTTTGTTTTCTTAATCAGCTAACTATTTCCCCAACAATATTTTCATGCTATTAATCTACTCAAGAAACAACTCAGCATAAAGGTAAACTTCCCACAGTTAAGAAAAAAAAACAAAACAAAACTACAAGAATGGGGTCCCAACTAAAGAAGAATGACAATTCTCTGAACCTGGGTTTTCTCCATGAAAAAGAACACAATCAGCGGGCGCAGTGGCTCACGCCTATAATCCCGGCACTTTGGGAGGCTGAGGCCGGCGGATCACAAGGTCAGGAGATTGAGACCATCCTAGCTAACACGGTGAAACCTTGTCTCTACTAAAAATACAAAAAATTAGCTGGGCATGGTGGTGGGCACCTGTAGTCCCAGCTGCTCGGGAGGCTGAAGCAGGAGAATAGTGTGAACCCGGGAGGCGGAGCTTGCAGTGAGGGGAGATCGCACTGCTGGGCACTCCAGCCTGGGCGACAGAGCGAGACTCCAAAAAAGGAAGGAAGGAAGGAAGGAAGGAAGGAAGGAAGGGAGGGAGGGAGGGAGGGAGGAAGGAAGGACGGACGGACACAAGTTAAATGGGATCCTGACAAACTTTTGCCGAAGTTTGAGTTGAGGGTGGGTAGTGAAGCATGGAAAGAAGAACACACAGGCAGCACTATGACAGAGTAGTCCTGCACAATGGTGGGTGCTTCTGGCAGATTATGCTTGCATCTTGCTAGTTTGCTAGTCTTGCCACCATCTTCCCATTCACAGGATCAGCAAAAGTGATTCAGACATGGGATCCACCATTTCCCTCACCAGGAGTACCAGGGTAGAAAGCCACAAAGGCTGTGAGTCCCAGAAGTTTCCCCTTACTCATCTCTTCTGAACGTTCATTCTGTGTGTGTATGTGTGTGAGACAGAATATACACATGTATGTGCCCACGTGCAGATTAAAAGTTGGGCACAGTTTATGAGTCTGTCATTTTCTCCAGTTCCTCTTCTGGTGATTGTCAATCAAATCAAAGGATGGTGGGTGCAGGCAAGTGGGGGCACAGGTGGGGACAGCCTAAGTTACTGGCATGCTGGCCAAAGGCATCCAGTCCTCCCAGCAGACACAGATCAGGCAGACAAGCAAAAAACCCATAGCAGGCTTGCTGCACGTTCCACTTTTCTTACTTCTTCAGGCTTTTCTCTTTTCCTTCTTCTCTGAGGTATTGACAAGGAGGACTATCGGTGTCATTGCAAAGAAAGCAGGAACAATGATTCTGGGGGACTGAGAACCTGGGCCACCTGCATTCACTCACTGTAAAGCAGCGGTTTCTCTGCCCATACATGTTCATGCACCGGGGCGACCATTTCCTGGTTATGCATCTTTGGGGATGCCCATTGATACCCTCTGTGCCTCAGTTTACACACTTGCCAAACGAGGGTGACAGTATCACCCACTCTACAGGACTGTGGTGGAGAGTGGGTAAGAGTAGGTACAGGACCCATCTAGCACATTACACGTACAACACAAACCACATTCTGTAGTTTCTACCACGAACTAGTATTGCACTTAAAAAAAGATAAAAGAAAGAGTAATGGCATCTAGTACACCTAATCCATTTTAACTTAAATCCAAAAGGGCAAGAGGCCCACGGTGGAGGAGAAAAAAAATTAGATTATGATAAGATTTGGTGCAGAATTTTCAAATACCATCAAATGCCAATTCTCCATGTCACCAGAGTGAAAGCGTGCCTTGGCGATAATAGCAACACTTTTTACAATTCCACGTTCATGCTGACATTTTCAACTTTCAGAAAGGATCACCTACTGCTCAAGATGATAGAGACTTTCCATCGATAAAAGGAGGGGGCTGGTGCCCTTCAAGATAGTCTATGCTGCTTTGGAATACGAAGCCACTTTGTCTTTTTTATTTTTAAACACTGGATGCACTCCTCTAATGTCATTTACTTAGGCTAACACTGATACCAGTTCGCGCTTCCTAAAAAATGCTGCAGCCAGGAAGATGGGAATAAAGTAGGTTACTAGCATCCTTAAAGCATGCTGGCTGGCTGGTTATCCAGAGTAGACTATGCTTGATAGACAGGTTGACAGATAGACAGATGGATAAGATATATACCGACAGATACATGCATAAATACATGCACCATCTATATATAACACATTATATGTATAAAATATATATTGCATATATACAGGATATATATACACACACACATTGGAGATATATATATACACACACATATTGGAGATATATATATATATCTCCAATGCTATTTCATTAAGCCATTATATTTCTATTTTCAGGCTGATTTTTGTTCAAAAATTGTATATATACATGACTTTTAGAAATTCACCCGAGACAGTGAAACTTAATGAAATAGCATGAGAAAGCTAATTGCCAGGAAGAGAAAGCTAATTGCCAGGAAGAGCAAGCACCACTCTGTGGTCTGTGGATTTGTCCATAAGAAATGAATGATAAGAAAGGAAATGGTCAGGAGGAAAATTGGTTCCTGAAAAAAACCAAAAACCAAAACCATGAATCAACTCAAATGCAGCTCCCAGCAAGGGAAATACATCTCCTTCTCTGCCATTTTTTTATTGAGTCAGGGGCCACTGCATGTTCAAAAGATGGCTGTCTTCTTTTAATGAATCCAATCAGTGCTATGCCAAGATGCCCAAGAGACTTAAGGTTCAACACAGACTCCCAGCGCAGGGAGGCTAAATTCTTGAAGCTTCTGCTTTCTGAGATGGAAGTGTTGGATCAGAAGCAAGGCTGGCAGGCAAAGGCTGACCTGAGGTTACATGGAGCTAACACAGCCAAGAAAAAAATTGGTTCTTAGACAGAAGGAATAAAATAAATTAGAAATCAAACAGCGTGGGACTTAGTGAAATCAATATGGGGACAAAGGAGGCTGCCCTGATGTTCAAGAATGGACCCTGCTTGGTGAACCCTAAGAATTAATGGGGCAGAGCAGAAATGTTTGCCAGGCTGGGAGCATCCTGTCCCATTCTATTCCTACTTAGATGGGGACCACAGGGACACACGAAGAATGGCTTAGTTCCTAATGGAAAACAAATGCCATTCAGCAAAGGTTTCGAGAAGGAGCAAGGTGGCTGCTAAGAGCTTTGTATTCTTTTCATTTCAGCTGCGGGCAGACATGTCTTGCTGAAAAATGAAGGCTCGAGAAATACAGATTTTCCTAGTGTTCAGATAAGTACTGTCCACTAAGGTAAAAAATAAATAAATAAATAAAAGGAGGGGAGGGGGCACAGGGCTGGAAGATGAAGAGGCAGTTATCCTCAACTCACCCTGTGGCTCCTATTATACAAAGAGAGGTGGGAAGCTGAGGTCACATGTGCATGCGGGGGGCAGATGGTGAGTAGCTGTATGGTAGAAGACTGGAACTGAGCCCAGCCCGAGTTAAGGATCTTTTATAGTGGTTCTCGAACTTGAGCATGCAAGCAAACAAACAAACAGAAGGACAACAAGAAAACCCCACAAAAGCACTTGGGGAGCTTGAGCAAAGTGCAGATTCTGGGACTCCACGGTAGACCCAGGCAGGGCTTAGAAGTCTGCAGGTCTGATTGCTACTCCAAGTAACATAATTCAGAGGAGGAAGATAGATCCAGGGGAAAACACAAAGGAAACCCATTAAAAATAAACTCCCAAGCTGGGCTCCCAAGAGCCCGGACCTCTTGCTAACTGTTTAGTGGGGATCTTCACTTGGGCATTATACTCTCATTTTATGCACCTTGTCCCAAACGGAGCAAATTACCTTTTGCCAAGAACATGTTCCTCTTCTTGCAATCTCTTGTAGGATGACAGATTCTATAATCTCCCCCATTTACCAAGCCAGGGGCAACACAAGAACAAGTGGCAGCATATGCTACTCACTCTGACCAACTCTGTTCTGGGAGGACCCAAGGGAAATCCAAGGAGGGACTCAGACCCTAGACATTGGGAGAGTGAGTGTGGAATAACCTGTGATGGTTCTGTTCATAAGGCTCCCAAATCCAGTCCAAACTATGTGAGCAGGAACCCAACAAACCACCCAGACACAGCCGCCTCTCATGTTTTCTTGAAGTTATTAGAGGATACCCCATAAACCACCTCAAGAGGCAAGTTCTGACCTCCTCTCTGATACCTGTCCCTTATTTTGCCACTGCAGCCCGGAGTCTGCAGAGAGTCAGGTCCTGGCTCAGCCGGGCTTGCAGAATAGCCCATGCCAGAGACAGGTGGTGGGGGCGTGGGTTGCCATGGCAACCCAGAAGCAACCAGGGATGAGGAAGAAGGTGCTTTACTTAATTGAAATCCAGGCAACGTTTTAACACAAAGCTCAAGGAAGTTAATGCTCAATTAGATTTTCTCCTGCCTCCTTTCCCCCCTTTCCACTCACGTCACCAAATGACTTTAACTATCCCTCTCTGCCACCAAAACAGAAAAACAGGGGAAAACCCATAAAACATCTCTAAAGTTGAGTCACTGTATAAGCCACTGAGACGGAACCCTCTCCTCACAACATACTCAAGCACAAAGCAACCTAAGACCCCTAGGTTCTGTTAGTTGCCAATCCATCTCAAAAGAAATTGTTTGTCCAACGGATTCTTAAAACTGCATTGGCTTTGCCAACACCACCTCACCGGGGCCACCTTTTCTCACACTATGAATACAAATTACCTGGGGATTTAAAATGCATATTCCTTGCCTTTGCATGTATGGACAAAATGCATAAAATGCAGATTCCCTGGCCTCATCCACATCCACCAGAGAGTTTGTTTAGGCAAATCAGACAGAGAATATAAGCATCTGCTTTTCTTTTTTTTTTTTTTTTTCTAGCACCCCGGGGAATTCTGATCTTGACTAGAGCCAGATCCATCCTATGAGAGCTGCGGACCAGCAGATTTGGGCTTTACCTATAGATCTGTCCTTCACAGGACAGGCTGAGCCCAGCTAAAGGTGGACATCTAATGGCCTCACCAAATAAGCCATGGCTGTGAAAGGGTTAAACGGAGTTCCCTGTTACAGCAGTGGTGAGTCCCCTAACAATTCTGAACACCATACAGACACATAGAAAACCCGTCCTGGGGTCCATCCTAGCCACTGCTTCTCCATGTTGCAAGGTGGAACAGAAAAATAAACATGCTCATAATCCAAAAATACCTGCTGATGACTTCACCACTTATAAAATTAGTCCTCCCACTCAAAAATTCCCTCCCTGCCTAAGAGCCCGACAGAAGTCCTAACCCGCTGCTCACTGTCAGTCTGGGTGATTGTGAACATTTGTTTGTATTTTCATTTTATTGTGGAATTTATGGAAATGTCAAGTTACAAGTCTTGAGAAAGATACAAGAAGCTCCAGGACATGATGCAGAAGAAAGGCTGTTCCCTGGCCGAGCCCAGAACACGAAGGACCCAGCTAGGGAGTAAAGATAAAAGCATGGCTGTTCTGCCATCTATCTGATTCCAGCAAGATGCAGGATAAAGATAAGCCAAAATCTCCCTCTACAAACACCTAGAAATGATGGGTGAGATGAACAACAACAACCAAAAAAAATGTTTTAAATGTAGATACAAGCTTGCAACAAAGGAAGGAAATCATTAATGATGAGAAACTAGAAAGTAGAGCCTTAAACACCAAAACCAGTTCAGAAGTTGCCTTGGGGTGAATATGGGTCCCAGGAACAGAGGCCTGGGTGTTACTGTCCATTCGGAGGTAAAGGGGAGGCCCTGGAACACACACACCAGGGGGTGAAATTTTACAAACGCAAGATTCATAAAATTCTGCCCCTATGCAGATAGGTGAAACAGAGGGAAAAACTACGCAGCAACGCAGGAAGACAAAAAGGATGCTCATATGTTTCTGTGCGGTCTCTGAAGAAAACAACTGCTCAAAACAACAACAACAACAACAACAACAACTTTGGGCCTACACCTTGCAAAGGTCAGGGTATGAGTTTCTCCTTTCTACATTGGCTAGAAAAACCCCAACATAAACATCAACATAAAAGCTGGTTCCAGGATAACAAGACTCTCAAAGGATGTTACAGAAACAAATGCAAACCTACTCTAAAAAAAATATGCTCCCATGATCCAGGACCCTGAAGACCTTCAAGGAAAAATGCAGCCACCAGAGAAGGACTGATGCTACAAAGCTGAAAGGTCTAAGACAAAGCAGCACTCTATGCATGAGAGTCAGCAGGCACCACAGACAGAGAGAAACAGAATCTTTGTGTAGTAGCTCTATTTTAAAATAATATAAAACAGCCTAACCTTATTCAAGACTTAAAAGAAGAAATTAAAACCAAAATAACCACATATAACAAAGAAAAAACAGACAAATCCACTTGAACAACTACGAAATAAAAACTATAGTCATTTCTATTGAAAACTCAGCAGACAAATTAGATAGTTGGATATTGGCTCAATGACTAACCAATGAGCTGGAGAATAAATCTAAATCAGAGAGAGGAAGAGACGGACAATATCAAGAACAGTTTAAAGCAGGAATCCCCAATACCTGGGTCATGAACCAGTACTGGTCCATGGCCTGTTAGGAACCAGGCTATACAGCAGGAGGTGAGCAGCGGGTGAGCAACTGAAGCTTCATCTGTATTGACAGCCACTCTCCGTCGTTCACATTACCACCTGAGCTCCACCTCCTGGCAGATCAGCGGCGGCATCAGATTCTCATAGGAGCAGGAACCCTATTGTGAACTGCATGTGTGAGGGATCTAGGCTGCATGCTCCTTATAAGAATCTAATGCCTGATGATCTGTCACTGTTGCGCATTAGCCGCAGATGGGACCGTCTAGTTGCAGGAAAACAAGCTGGGGGCTCCCACTGATTCTATGTTATGGTGAGTTATATAAATATTTCATTATCTATTACAGTGCAATAATAATAGAAATAAAGTACACAATAAATGTAATGTGTGTGAATCATCCCGAAACAATTCCCCCCAACTCCCAGGTCTCTGAAAAATTTGTTTTTCACGAGACAAGTGTTCACTTTAAAGGAGTATGCCAAATCTTAAGCAAAACAATACATAGACACACATACAAACACACACACAATCACATCATATTGAAACTGAAAACCACCAAAGACAAATGAAAAAAATGTATACACAACCAGAGAGAAAGACAAAAACTTGAAATGAAGCTGCTGCTGCGTGCATTTTTGTAATGGTTACGGAGAATGCAATGCAAAGCATGAATCTTCAGATGGATGAATGCCATCTAACTAGAATAATAAGTGTCAAAGGAAATGGACATTTCTATTAACCTAGACATTTAAATGCAATTTGATTTTTCTTTCAAAAGTCAGAGCTAAATAAAGACTTTATTTAGCTAACTAAATCCCATCACAGATCTTAAACCCCCCATAGATTCTAAGTGAAGAGATATTATAAGAGAGATTGAAGGCAATCAATTTCTCTTCCCAACAGAGTGTGACACAAGAAGCAATGGTGAGCAAAGACATTAGCCAAAATGTTGGAAAATGGAAGCAACGATTGATTGTAAAATACAAACAAACAAAAACAATAACAATACTAGCAACTCATTTGGGAGGTATCAAACAAAGGTAGATACTAAAATACTGGAAAAGTAGTAACATTAAAGCATTCTAAGGTCCTCTGATTGGTAGGGAGGAGGGGAGAGATGCAGATTAATTTTAAACATCATTATTAGGTTAACTAGGCATGTTTAAAGAAAGTAAAAGGAAGCCGGGAGTGGTGGCTCACACCTGTAATCCCAGCACTTTGGGAGGCCAAGGAAGGCAGCTCATGTGAGGTCAGGAGCTCAAGGCCAGCCTGGCCAACATGGTGAAACCCTGTCTCTACTAAAAATATAAAAATTAGCCGGGCATGGTGGCGTGCACCTGTAATCCCGGCTACTCGGGAGGCTGAGGCAGGAGAATTCCTTGAACCCAGGAGGCAGAGATTGCAGTGAGCTGAGATCGTGCCACTGCACTCCAGCCTGGGTGACCGCCATGAGCCTCCATCTCAATAAATAAATAAATAAATAAACAAATAAATAAAGGAAAGGGAGACACAGACAAGAAACTGAACTGAAAATTTCCAAATTAGTAAAAGGTAAGGGGGAAAAAAGAGGAAGATAAAAATCAATCCATCCACTAAAGTACAAAAAAAAAGGAAAAAGAAAATGCATGGTGAATAAAACATGAGGAAGGAGTATAAATCTTGAGCCAGGCCATACCCACATGCAAGAAAGGGCTGTTCCTCAAGACAGCCCCTGGTGTGCTGAATGAAGTGTGCGCGCACACACACACACACACATATGCACACCCCTATGCACAAACACACTAGACCCAGGTGGTATCAACAGTGTTTAAAAAAATTAATTGAAACACCATTAGGCTGAGACGACCCTAGTGCCTTGGGATCCCACATAAGCAAACCAAAACCCAACTCACTGTAAACGGTAAAACAAAATTGAAGCTCAGCCAATCAGAAACTGCCAACTAACCGCTAACTAGGGGTTTTCCACTTTAACCAATCAGATATTTTCTTAGTCTTGCTTCCTGGAACACCTTATAGAAGTTTTCCTACTCACACAACCTGGGCCAAGCCCTGATCACTTGTGGTTTGGTACCGGCCAATTAATGAGTCGCTGTCTGCTCAAATAAACTCTTGAAAGTTTTTATGTGCCTAAATTTAACTTTTAACATTGGTAAAGACCATCATGTTATAGAGGAACAAATAATCCCCATTCCATGCTAACTATCCCAGAGAATAAACAGAAAAATAAGGAAGAGAGAAAGAAAAATAAGTAAAACTCCTCAGCTCTGCATGATCTGGATGAGGTTGGTAAAATCTTAACCTTGATATTCAAACCAGAGGGAAATAATAATAAAAGGAATAATATTCAAACCAGAGGAATATAACATAAGAAATAAGTTTTAGGCCATGCTAACTTAAGAACATAAATACAAACTGCTAGGAATAAAAAGAATAGTATCTATCAAAATATATCTATCAAAAATCTTTAGTAAGGCTGGGCACAGTGGCTGACACCTATAATCCTAGCACTTTGAGAGGCCAAGGCAGAAGGATGGCTTGAGACCAGTAGTTCAAGACCAGCCTCGGCAATATAGTGAGACCCTGTCTCTA
>NW_012098097.1:5437927-5459988 GCF_000951045.1 Mandrillus leucophaeus
AAAAGATTAGCCAGGTGGGGTGGCACATGCCACAGGCCCAGCTACTTGGGAGGCTGAGGTGGGAGGATAGTTTGAGCCCAGAAGGTCAAGGTTGCAGTGAGCCATAATCACACCACTGCACTGCAACCTGGGTGACAGAATGAAACCCTGTCCCAAAAACAAAACAAAACAAAACAAACTTCAATAAGTATCATATTAATGGTAAAAATGTAGAAAGATTCTCTTGAGAGTTCCACAGGTAGACAGAATTCTAAAGATGGCACCCAACATTTGCCCCTCTCCCTGCCTAGAGTACACACTTTGCATAATCCCCATGGATAGGATGAATTTCACTGCTGTGATTAGGTTCAGCTGCCTTTCAGATAGGGCGGTTAGCCAGGTAGGCCTGACCTAATCCCATGAGGTCTTTAAAAGAGAGAGCTTTCTCCAGCTGATCTCCGAGTAGAAGTCAGAGGTTCTTCCGGGGATAAGGCTCAGGCATGGGCCTTTGAAATGGGCATCCCCTAATAAATGAGCCCCCCAAGGTTGTCTTTCCTAAGTGGCACAAGTGAAAGTAACAAGAAGCCCAGAGAACATCTGCTGACTGAGGAGGGCCTAGCCTTTGACAAGGTGTCCATTTGGAAGCATCTGGGACAGAGTCAGCTTCTCAAACATTGTTATTCATGTTAAATATGGAACCATGGCCTCCTTCCCCAGAGAATCTGGTACTACGAATAAGTGCAAAATGCATTTTTATTTATTTATTTATTTTTATTTTTAAGATGGAGTTTAGCTCTTGTTGCCTAGGCTGGAGTGCCATGGTGCAGTCTTAGCTCACTGCAACCTCTGCCTCCCAGGTTCAGGCAATCCTCCTGCCTCAGCCTCCCAAGCACCTAGGATTACAGGCACCCACCACCATGCCCAGCGAATTTTTGTATTTTTAGTAGAGGCCATGTTGACCAGGCTGATCTTGAACTCCTGACCTCAGGTGATCTGCCTACCTTGGCCTCCCAAAGTACTGGGATTACAGATGTAAGCCACCACGCCCGGTGGGTGAATTTTTAAAAATTGATTTTCATAATACAAAAAGCACATAAAGAAAAGAAAATGGTATGTAATCCCAATGCCCGGATAATCCCTGCTGACATTTGAAAGCACAAAAGTAACACATGTTCATGTTTAAAATGCAAATGAACAGAAAAGGTTGAAATAAAAACCAGAACTGTCTCTCTCCCATCCCCAAGAATTTCTTCCCACAAATAACTGATCACAGATTCTAAAGTATTCTTCCAGAAAATAATATAATACCAGGGCGTATGTCCTTCTCAACATTTCTACCTCAAAGGATTTAGATTGCATCCAGTTTTGTAGCTTGCTTTTTTTTTTTTTCTTTTTCTTTTTTTTTTTTAGCATAACCTGTAAATGTTTCTACATCTGCATTTTTAAAAACTACCTCATTCATTTAACTAGGCTTAAGGCAGGGAAGGAATCCCATTTTTAATCAGTGCTTAAGATGAGTCTAACGTGCGAGGTCAGCAGACCACGCTGAGAAACCCTGACCTGAGACAGGTGTATGCATGCAGAAGTCCGTCTGGTTTCTGTGTCAATCCATGCTAAGGTCTTGGGAATGTCCTCTTCCTCTCCCTAACAAGCAGAGGCCCAGATTACCTCTGAACATCCCGGATTTAGGTACTGCTGTCCCAATACAAATGGAGAAATATTCCTCTCCAGACTGTGTTTATCCACCTGCAAGGGTCTCATGATAACTGCCAGGGGTCAGGTAGCATGAAACAGGAAAATGATTCCTGGCTTCACCGCTGAAAACGGGTGACCTGTGGCAATGCGTTCATTCACAAAGCATCTTCGCTTGACTCCCAAATCACCACTCATCCACTTTCAATCTTCGGTCATTGCCAAAGCAAAGCAAGCAGCCAAGACCTGGTGTTGGTCTCACATAGCCCCAGATGCTCTCCAGATGCAGAGACCCCTCTCCCCATTCCTCTACTGGCCACGCTCTCCTGCAGATTTGCGACCAGCTGGTAAGTGGCTCTAAGATAATGTTGCTCCAGATTCGCCTGAGGCATCCTTTTGCAGTCTTACTTATCTTTTAACTGGAAAAGGTTTGCCTGCTAATGAGCCTATGTTATCCTTCATCTAATTATCTCTGGCAATCCCCTCTTCCCTGGCTGCTGCGATGTTGAGGGCCATCAGTCAGAGATTGCAGGTGGAAAGGTATGATACTGTGACAGAATAAGAATTACATATTTTGGTCTTCATCTTGATTCCTGACACAGAGCTCTTAACATTCTTGTACATTTCCTAAGTGACAGGAACAATAACGGAGAGTCTTTTGGTATTCATAACAAGCCCTTTACTAGGTGTTTTGTTTTGTTGTTTCGTTTTGGTTTTTCGTTTGTTTGTTTTTCTGAGACAGTCTCTCTCTGTCACCCTGGCTGGAGTGCAGTGGCGCAATCTGGGCTCACTGTATCTTCTGCCTCCCAGGTTCAAGTGATTCTCCCGCCTCAGCCTCCCGAGTAGCTGGGACTACAACGCCCAGCTAATTTTTTTGTATCTTAGTAGAGACAGGGTTTTACTATATGCCCAGGCTGGTCTTGAACTCCTAGGCTCAGGCAATCCACCCACCTCAGCCTCCCAAAGTGCTAGGATTACAGGCGTGAGCCACTGCACCCGGCCCATAACAAGCCCCTTTTAATCACACCTGAGTTTATGTGTGTGCGGTGCCTTTTGGAAAGTCCTTAAGGATGGGGGCGCTGTTCGTCAGGGGAAACAATCATGAGATTAGAGGGTTGGATTTGGGCCCCATACCCAGACCTGGCCTCTGGGGAGGAGGAGAGGGCCTGCAGGTTGAGTTGATCACGACTGGCCAATGAATTAATCCATCATGCCTGCATAATGACCCCTCCATAAAATCCCACAAGGATAGGGTTCAGAGAGCTTCCTGGCTGGACATGTGGGGTGCTGGAAGGGTGGCATGTGCCCCATCCTCCAGGCCTTGTCCTGTGTGTCTCTTCTACCTGGCTGTTCCTGAGTTGGGTCCTTTTATTATAAACGGATGACCTGTAAGTAAATTGTTTTCCTGAGTCCTGTAAACCATCCTAGCAAATGATCAAACTTGAGGACGGGGTTGTGGGGACCTCTGATTTACCCTCCAGTTGGACGGGTGACGGCCTGGATCTGAAATTGTTGTCTGAAGTGCAGGCAGTCTTGTGGGATGTGGCCCTTCATCTGTGGGACCCGATGCCGTCTCCACATACACAGTGTCAGAATTGAATTGAATTGTAGGACACTCAGCTGGTGTCCTTACAGAACTGGAGAATTGCTTGGTATAGGAACACTGCACACATTTGGTCACAGAAATGTTCTGTGTTGAGTGACAGTATAGAGAAAAGGCATTGATTTTTCCTGTACAAGAGGGAAAGAGAGTAATGTCTATGATGGCGTCTGCTCCTGTCCCAGTGCCTGGGGAAGGCAGGTGATTCCAACCCAGCAAAGTTGCAGGAGTGGAGGGAGTTGGAAGCCAAGACCCACATCCCTGGATTTACAGACCCTCTGGGGTATGTCCCCAGCTTGCCACCCACAGCCCATCCACATCCTCA
Source organism: Mandrillus leucophaeus (assembly GCF_000951045.1). NCBI lineage: Eukaryota > Metazoa > Chordata > Mammalia > Primates > Cercopithecidae > Mandrillus > Mandrillus leucophaeus. Next base: position 5,441,524 of record NW_012098097.1, read on the forward strand.
CACATGAGAAAACCTAGGATACAGCTGAGCTCCACTCTGATCCCCAGTGGGGTTGGAAGGTCATCATGACCAGACAGGTACAAGCCACCCAACTCTGCCAGATTCTCAGATTCGACAGACAGGTACAAACCACCCAACTGTGCCAGATTCCCAGATTTGACAAATGGGTACAACCCACCCAACTCTGCCAGATTCTCAGACTCGACTGGTCTCTTGAAATAAGGATGCAGCAACGTGGGGGCAGTGGAGTAGATCCTAACTGGCAATGGCATCGAGAAGCTGATGAAACTGCCTTTGCAAAAATACGACAGTGATAGAAATTTGACACAGCTGACTCCATCTTGCTTCTAACCTCATAAGCTCTCATCCCTGGACATAGGCCAAGCTAGCCACAGGAGGAAGTTAGTTTATAGCGTAACTTTAAAACAAAGATGATAACAGTTCCTTGCCAAAACCAACCACCCCCTCTGCTGTGGGGACTGAAACTGTCTTTGTAAAACCAACCAATTGGCCACCGGGTTAGAATTATGGTTCAGGAAGCATGTAGCTGGAGGTCACAAGATCTATAACCTCTCCAGTTGCTCCTATTGATAACATTGCTATTGTAAAACCTAAGAATGATGTTTGAGGTGTTTTTCAGACCTTGCATTCTGATGAACCAGCTGGCACCACCTGGACAGGAAACCTATACCAAGAAACTGACTCAGCTGGGTCCTGTGACCTCTGACCAGAAATTGACTAAGCACAAGAAGATAGCTTCAACCCTCTGTGATTTCATCCCTGAGCCAACCAATCACCTTATCAACTCCCTAGCCCTTTGCCTGCTAAACTATCCTTGAAAAACTGTAGCCTCCAAATATGTGAGGAGGAGAAGGATTTAAGAAACATCTCCCATCCTTCCACTTGGCTGGCCTTATAATAATAATTATTATTAGTTATTTTTGAGATGGAGTCTTGCTCTGTGGCCCAGACTGGAGTGCAGTGGCATGATCTTGGCTCACTGCAAGCTCCGCTTCCCAGGTTCACGCCATTCTCTTGCCTCAGCCTCCCAAGTAGCTGTGACTACAGGTGCCTGCCACCACGCCCGGCTAATTTTTTTGTATTTTCAGTAGACATGGGGTTTCACCGTGTTAGCCAGGATGGTCTCGATTTTCTGACCTCGTGATCCACCCGCCTCAGTCTCCCAAAGTGCTGGGATTACAGGCGTGAGCCACCATGCCTGGCCGGCTGGCCCTATAGTTATTAAACTCTTTCTCTTCTGCAACTCTTGCCATTCAGTGTTTGGCTTTTCTAGACAGCAGGCAAGAAGAACCCATCAGTCAACTGCACTAAGAAAGCAGGTTTCAGAATGAAGAGAGCTGATGGAAAACAGAAAGAAGAGACCCAAGGAGGGAGGCAAAGGAGAATACATGAACACATGCCCTCAATTTCCCACCCCCTGATTCTAGCACCCCATGAGACCCAACTTAGCACACTGCCCTTGGATTGTTTCCTTGGAAAATATTCTGCCTTCCTCCTTTAGCTGTTCTGAACTGCGTTTCTCTCCCTGAAATGGTTTGGCTCTGTGTCCCCCTCAAATCTCACTTTGCATTGTAATAATCCCCATGTGTCAAGGGTGGGACCAGGTGGAGATAACTGAATCCCGGGGGAAGTTTCCCCCATGCTATTCTCATGATTCCTTCTCACAAGATCTGATGGTTTTATAAGGCGCTCCCCCACCTTGCTTGGCTCTCATTCTCTCTTGTGCTGTCTGTGAAGAGATGCCTTCGACCACGACTGTAAGTTTCCTGAGGCCTCCCCAGTTACGCTGAACTGTGAGGCCATTAAACCTGTTTCCTTTACAAACTACCCAGTCTTGGGTATGTCTTTACTATCAGCATGAGAACGGACTAATATACTCCCTTCCAACCACAGGCACCCTTCCCTTGATGAAGACAAAACCACAGTTGCAATAAAGTCTTAATGGTTGACAGTATAATAGGAGACGAGGTAGGAAATAATCACTTAAATGTTTGCCGAGGGAAAGTAATCACCTGGGACTGGTGAGCATAAATGATTTTTGCTCCAAAGCAAAGAGAAAAATCCAGAGTCCACTCTGGGTTTCCTGCCCGATGTGGAACTGTTTCTGTTCCTTCTCTCCCACCCCAGACAAACAGTTCCGTCTCATGATTTTGTGGGAAAGCTCCATCCTCAGCAAGGATGGATGCTCTGTGGACAAGCAGCTGAGGCGTCCATCTGCAAGGGTGTCTTAGGGATGCAGAGCAGAGCTGAGACCAGGAGGGAGGGGAAACCCCCGCTGCTGGTAATTCAAGGTCCTATAATCTTCTCCCATTTTGCAGATGAACAGCCTGGTATAGGAGCCTGAAGTTATCGGTTCAGAAAGAAAATGCAGGTTCCTGTCTCCTATCACCTTCAAAACCTTGCTTCCAAAGAAATCATCAGGGAACACCCTGAGAAGAGAGTGACCCCTGGAAAATGAGCAGAAGTTTCCCTGATGGAGAGGACAAAGTGATAGCAATTTGGGGTTTTGTCTGTATCGGCCATAGCCAGCAAGAGCCCCATTCCCCTGTCCCTCTCCAAGAAGAAAGCATAGCCCAGGGCCTCCAACCCAACTGTGAAAAAAGGAAATAAGACAAAGATTGTAGAGTTTGGGACACAGTCATTCCTAGTTCTTTCTCCATGAAAACAGGGTGGAATAAGTTTTATACCCGAAATGAAGCTAAAGAGTATTACAGTGGCTGCAGATTGAATAAACTGGGGAGAAGGAGGGAGAGACCAGAACCAAAAACACTCAGATGGGCAAATATATCTCAAACACAGCACAAGAGAAACACAGGGAGTAAATCACAGCAAAGAGAGAAAAAGAGGAGACAGGGTTATTTTGGGAAGAAAAAAACTGGTGCAATTAGACGCAGAAATAACATTTTCGAAGGGGAGGAAGTCACAAGGAATGTAAGGAAGTGAGCTGTGTACATTATTTTAAATCCTGTTCACATTAACACTGTAAATATTCCAGGTAATTCATCATTATTGAATTTGTCAGCAAGGCTACAGGGTAAAATTTCAGCCCAAAGTTTAATTATACTCAGGCAGAGTGGAGCATTTTTCATGCCCCCAAGAACTGCCAGTGGAGAAAGATGAAGCTTTCATAATGGCCAGGGTGACAGCCACCTTTCTGAATACAGCTGTCACCTACCTGAGGACTTCCTAGGAGGCCAGCGGGATTCTGGAATCCCCTGAGGTTGTCCAGCTAATTTGCAAAGTGAGACAGAGTTTTATGGAAAAGCTATTCAAACCCAGTGATGCCAAATGCTCCAGCAATCTGTCCACCCTTCCCTTCCTCATCTCCCACAAAGGCACACATGGCTGTGCATGTTTATGCGTGTGTCTGTCATCCTACATTCATGTGGCTCTGGTTGATTTCCTGGTTTGCATGCATTTACTTATTAATGATGATCTAATTTGGAGTCATTGTTTCTTTTCTAACGTGTTTCTTTCTTTTTCCTTAGAGCATTTTCAATGCTTACTGTGTTAGACCCTCCTTCTGAGGAAGGAGGTGGGACTTGATTCCAAAGGTGGGACTCAGTCACTGGACCAAACTGAGGACTAGCTAAAACAGGGGCAGGGTGAAAGCAGCTTTCCATTAGATATGTTCACCAGTGTGCCGTATTAGTTTACCACTGCCATGGCAACATCCTGGAGCTACCACCCCTTTCCATGGCGATGACCCAATGACCCAAAAGCTGCCACCTTTTCCTAAGATTTTCTGTATATAGTGCCCCTTAGTCTAAATGTAATTAAAAGTAGGTTATAAATATAACGGCAAAACTGCCCTGAGCTGCTACTCTCAGCACACTGTCTATAGGGTAGCCCTGCTTTGGGGGCCCAGTCATGGGAGTGTCAAAGTTAAACCTGGAATGTTTCCTTCTTGTGGTCTTGGGACATCACCATGCTCTGCCATGCCCAAGAGCCTCCAGATCACTGGGTGGAAATAAAAATTGGATTATGGTGGTCAAATAAAAAGAGCTATTGTAGAATACTTATGGGAGAAATGGGCAGTGGTCAAATGCTTCATATCCCCTGGCCCCAAAGCCAAAGTCAAGTACAAAGAAGCCAAGGAAGCATGTTGTTAAGTTCCAAAAGTTTGTCTCTGCTTGTTAGAACATAGTGCTAGCAAGGCCACAATCACAGGAACTTATGAAACTGGCCCAATTGTTGCATGAAACTGATATTTATGGTTTCTTTTGAATAAACCCAGAAATTGACCCTCACAGACTTAAAACCTGAGAAAGTTACATTCGTCTTATCTGAGTTCCTTTCTCAGGAAACCAGCCACCAGGCCTCCTAGATAGTATCAAGGAGCTGAAACTTACCAATCACCGCATCTGGACAATGAAACCCCTCACCTGTCATGATTGCCTCACTGACCATGTGCTTCCTACTGAGGAGCTCCTCTACCCCTCCCTAATTCCTGTTTCCCCACACATGGTTACATTTCTTCCCTGCTATATAAACCCCCTAATTTTAGTCAGTTGAAGAGAAGGATTTGAGACTGACCTCCTATCTCCTCAGCTGCAGCACCTGATTAAGGCCTTTCTTGGCAATACCTGCTGTTTCAGTGATTGGCTTTCTGTACAGCAAGCAGCAGGACCTAGACCAAACCCCTGGTGTTTCAGTAACACTTAGAGCCTGTAGAAACCATTCCAATTTCCCTGTGTCCACAACCACAAAATAAGCTCCCAGGCCCTAGCCAGGCACCCAGCAAATGCAGGTCCTTGGCTATAAGGTAAACTAAGAAAAAATGCATAATGTAGGTTAGTGTCCCACCGGGTTAGATAAAATCCTAACTAAGCATCATCTTATCAAAAGAGCCAAAAGAATCATCATCTCTATAAAGAAGAGCAGCAACACACACATACACTCCCTTTTTTTTTAGATCATTGTAAGCCTCAAGTTATCATAAAAAATGCTGGTGTGTGTCAGGGGTGTGCTTTGGAGGGAAAATGCCAGAAAGGGCTTTGTGATCAATTGTTCATGTCTTTCCAATCTAACTGCCTTTCTCTCTCACCCTTTCTTTGCTTCGAGAAGACTCATGACACTGGGTCTCTAGTAATTCACAAGGCAAAATTATTGGCGGCTTTATATTACAACCCATTTTCCTGACTCCTTTGAAGAGTGGGCAATTAGAACCTCAAACACAATTTTTTCACTCTGGCCAGTGCCACGTTAAAATGGGCAAAAGGAGGGGAAATGACCCGAACCTTTCTTTTGCAACCAGTTCATGATGCTTGATTGAAACCTACCAATTACTTTTCCCCAAATTATTCATAAGAGGTAATCAAGGTGGAAGAAAAATCTGAAGCTAGGAGAGACAGAGAAATTGCAGGTAATTTTCCCAGTGAAAGGGCTTTCTCTAGCTGCCTGATTCTGATGTCCCTATTAGGAGCTGGCTGAACATGATCCACGGTCTCATGACAGATTTGGAGAGACCCAGGACAGCATGCTTTATTCTGGTGCTTTGGTGGGCTCACACTTCCAGATCCAGAGCAGGTGATGGCACTGGCCTTCATTTCATTTTTAAAATGGCACAAGGGGATCTCTCCTTTCCAGAACCAGGGCAGTCCCTAGAGGCATCTTGACTTTGTCAACCCTACACTATCACCTTCTGCTACCATCATGGAAAGGGTATCTCGATGTTTCACTTCTCTTGGGAATTTCCAGAAAAAGTCCATTAGAGTATTGTCCTCATGTATTTTAGGAAAATAAACAAGGTCCCCAGCCCCGGGGGCCTTCTTGCTGTGAACATACCAAGCTTGTTCCAACCACTGGGCTTCTGTTCCTGTTTTTCTCTCTTGGCCTGGTATTCTCTTCCTCTAGACAGTCTCATCATGATGGCTTTTGGCCAACATCCTTCAGACCTTACTCATGTGCCATCTTCTCAGTCAACAATCTCAATATCCCATTTAAAACATCAACATCCCCTACACCCCCTTTCCTGCTGTACTTTTCTCCATACCTGTATTAGATATAGGAATAAAACCCCAAAACATGTTTCCCTACTCTCATACAAAAATCAACACAGAATACTTCTATGACTTCTGGTCACCAAAATGTATGGGGATTTCTCCCCACCAACATGGAGTGGGGGTAATTCAATTCAATCCTGACACTATCTACCGAGAGGTAGCATCAGATCCCACAGGCGAAGGCTCTGTCCCAAAAGACTTCCCATACCTCAGGTCAATTGCAAGTAGTGGGTTGTCACCTATGCTTCTGACTGATCCACTATAAATTGGGGTTCCCACTAGACCTTCCCTGGGTTTGATTAATTTACTAGGATGGCTCACAGAACACAAGGAAACACTTCACTTATGTTCACCATTTATTACAAAGAATATTTTAAAGGATACAGATGAACAGCCAAATGGAAGCAATGCATAGGGAGGTTATATGGGAAGGGGACGTGGAGCTTCCATGCTCTTTCCAGGCACACCTCCCTCCAGGAACCTCCAAGTGTTCAGCTATCAGGAACTCAACCAAACCTTGCCCTTGGGTTTTTTATGGAGGCTTCATGATTTAAGCCTGAATTGTTAAATCATTGGCCCAGAGGTCAGGAGGTGAGATTGAAAGTCCCAACCTTCTAATCATGCTCTGGTCTTTCCCTTCACCAGCCTCCATCCTGAAGCTATCTAGGGGCTCCCAGCCACCAGCCATTTTGCTTCCATACAAAAGATAATCTTATCACTCATACAAAAGATTCTCTTATCACTCCAGAGATTCCATGGGTTTTAGGAACTATATGCTAGAATGCTGGAGGAAAACCAAATATATATTTCGCAATATCACAGTATCACTCACTGCTATCTAGTTTCTACATGCTCTTTTCACTTCATTATGATTTCTGCTGCCCAAAGCTAACACAAGCTCTGTGAGGACAGGGAGTTTTGTCTATTTTTGCCTTAGTGTTACTAAAACCACCCTCACAGGGTGAACAAGAATGACAAACCAGGCTTTAGACAGGATTATAGTTAGGCATCACAGGGTGAACAAGAATGACAAACCAGGCTTTAGACAGGATTATAGTTAGGCATGACCAGGGTGTCCTGGTGCACTTCAACCCACTTCCCTGCAGCTGCTAACTGAGAGACACGTAGCATGCTGACCACCTGCTCCCCTGTTGTTTCTATAGATAAATCTCTCACCCTCGGCCTTTTTATGCAAGAATTGCTTCAGGAATTCAGCAATTCCAGTGAAAATGGCAAATGCCAACTGGTCTGAAGATCCCTGCCAAGGAACTGACTCAGCACAACAATGTGGCTTCTTCATCTCCCTGTCCCATAACTTCATCCTTCACTTTTTGACCAATCAGTGACCCCCACACTTTACCCCATTATTTGTCCAGACTCCTTAAAAACCCCATCCTCAAACCTCTTGGGGAGGCTGATTTGAGGTTTCCTCCCATCTTCTCATTCAGCTGCCCTGAGATGATTAAAATCTTTCTCTGCTGCAACTCCTGCTGTTTCAGTGTGTTGGTCTGTTACTGCACAACGGGTCATCCTAAGAGCATCCTAAGAGCTCCCTACTCCTCACACACTGCCTGGCACATAGCAGGGGCTCCAGTATCTGTCATCTATCATGTGTCATGATGTGGGGAATGACAGAGGACAGCAAAGTATGCCCCACTCTTCATGGGGTGTACGAAGAAGAAAAGAACGTGGTGCTGGGCACAGTGGCTTATGCCTGTAATCCCAACACTTTGGGAGGCTGAAGTAGATGGATTGCTTGAGCCCAGGAGTCTGAGACCAGCCTGGGCAATATAGTGAAACCCTGTCTCTACCCCCTCCCCTGCAAAAAAAAAAAAAAAATGTTGGGCATGATAGTGCATGCTTGTGGTCCCAGTTACTCGGGAGACTGATGTGCGAGGATCCCTTGAGCTCTGAGAGGCAGAGGTTGCAATGAGCTGAGATCTCTCAACTGCACTCCAGCCCTGTATCAAAAAACGGAAAAGAAAAGAAAAGAACTTGGTATTGCAGGGAGGAGACAAGTAAATGCATGGGAAAAATTGGGAGAGGGACTCCCTCTTGGTTCTTAAAACAGAGACACCCAAGTTCAGATAGGTGGCGTTTTTAACTGAACTTGTGAATCCTGAGAACAATTCTTCACAGGCATGGAACCCAATGAGCTCTCAGGGCTGCCTAGGATTTTTGTCAGCCTGAATCTCCCGGCATTCCTGATCTCCAGGCATTGGTGGCATCTGGGATAAGGGACGCTGGCAGGAGCTGCAGAGTTCCTGCTAAGTTCCAGCCACACTGCCCACAAGGAGGCACAATTCCATCTGCAGTTTTTTACAGAAGACTTGGACCACTAAGTCCAGCCCTGCTAGAGCTCTTGACCCAATCTGTTGCCCCCACACTTAGATGATCAGTAGGTTTTTGATAAGGGTACCAAAACAATTCAATGGGGAAAGGAAAATCTTGATATCTCACCCTCACACCACACAGACAAGTTAATTCAAGATGTCTCATAGAGCTAAATGTGAGGCTAAAACTATACAGCATCTAGAAGAAAACATACAACAATCTCTTCACAACTTGAGAGCAGGCAAAGATTTCTTAGTCAAAGCACAAAAGGAACAACTTGATAAATTAAGCTTTATCAAGATTAAAAGTTTTCCTCATCAAAAGACACCATTAAATGGTGGCTGGGCACAGTGTATCATGCCTGTAATCCCAGCACTTTGGGAGGCCAAGGTGGGTGGATCACGAGGTCAGGAGATCGAGATCATCCTGGCCAAAACGGTAAAACCCCACCTCTACTAAAAAGACAAAAACTAGCCAGGCGTGGCGGCACACACCTGTAGTCCCAGCTACTGAGACAGGAGTCTGAGACAGGAGAATCGCTTGAACCTGGAAGGCGGAGGTTGCAGTAAGCCAAGATCACACCACTGCACTCCAGTCTGGTGACCAGTCTGGTGACTAGTCTGGTGGCAGAGCAAGACTGTCTCAAAAAAAATAAAATAAAATAAAATGAAATGGCAAGACACAGATTGGTTTTTAAAAAATTCATGGCCAGGTGCAATGACTCATGCCTGTAACCTCAGCACTTTGGGAGGCTGAGGAGGGTGGATCACTTGAGGTCAGGAGTTTGAGACCAGCCTGGCCTATCTCTACTAAAAATATAAACATTAGCCGGCAGTGGTGGTGCATGCCTGTAGTCCTAGCTACCTGGGAGGCTGAGGCAGGAGAATCGCTTGAACCCAGGAGGCAGAGGTTGCAGTGAGCCGAGATCGCACCACTGCACTCCAGCCTGGGCAACAGAGCAAGACTCCGTCTCAAAACAAACAAACAAACAAAAATTCTCAATACATATATCCGACACAGGACTTGTATCCAGAATATATCAAGAATATCTACAAATCAATAAGACAAACGACCTACTAAAAAAGGGGAAAAGACTTGGACAGACAGTAGATATATACAAATGGCCAATAAGAACAACTAAATGTGCTGAACATCTCAGTCCTCAGGAAAATATAAACAAAAACTACAAGATACCATTTTTTACACGCTGCAATATACAATGGCTAAAATGAACAAGACTGGCAACACCCAATGTGGGCAAGGATGTGAAACAAATGGAACTCTCACACGCTGCTGGTAGAAGTGTCAAATGGCACAAACACTTTGGAAGACTGTTTGGCAGTTTCTTATAAAATATAAGTATCCTGCATCTGAGGATTCAGCAATTCTACTCTAAGGTATTTTCTAAAAACAAGTGAAAACATATGTTCCCCCCAAAACCTTATAAACAAATGTCCACAGCAGCTTTATTCTTAAATAGTCCTACGCTAAGCATGCAAGAATGCAGTAGGGCTACGTGATCAATCCACTCATCCAGGGAGTGGTTCAACAGAGCCTGATGAACAGAGAAACCTTCATAGCAGAAGCTGTGGTCACCAATGAGTGCATTTCTACAGGGCTAAACAGGCAGACGAAGACACAAATATTATGAATCCTGAGCGAATAGAATGAATACCAATACATAATCTGGAGCTGGAGGAAAGGGGGCAGGAAAAAGTGTATTTTTGCAGGGAGGACTCATTCCATAACACAGTTGACCCTCGGACAACACGGGTCTTAACTGTGGATGGGAGGTCCACTTATACATGGATTTTCTTCTGCATCTACCATCCCTGAGATAGCAAGAGCAGCCCCTTCTCCTCCTCAGCCTACTCAATGAGGAAGATGGGCCAGGAGTGGTGGCTCACGCCTGTAATCCTAACACTTATGGAGGCCGAGGCGAGCAGATCACCTGAGGTCAGGAGTTTGAGACCGACCTGGCCAGTATAGTAAAACCCCGTCTCTACTAAAAATACAGAAATTAGCCAGGCGTGGTGACACGCACCTGTAATCCCAGCTACTCAGGAGGCTGAGGCAGGAGAATCGCTTGGATCTGAGAGGCAGAGGTTGCAGTGAGCCAAGACCGCACCACTGCACTCTAGCCTAAGCAACAGAGCGAGACTCCGTCTCAAACAAAACAAAACAAAAAAAGAAAGCAAGTTCTTTATCTAGTTAAAAAAAAAAAAAATTGGCCAGGCGCAGTGGCTCACGCCCGTAATCCCAGCACTTTGGAAGGTTGAGGCAGGCAGATCATGAGGTCAGGAGATCGAGACCATCCTGGCTAACACAGTGAAACCCTGTCTCTACTAAAAACACAAAAATTGGCCAGGCATGGTGGCAGGTGCCTGCAGTCCCAGCTACTCGGGAGGCTGAGGCAGGAGAATGGTGTGAACCCAGGAAGGCAGAGCCTGCAGTGAGCCAAGATCCGCCATTGCACTCCAGCCTGGGCAACAGAGTGAGACTCTGTCTCAAAATAAACAAACAAACAAACAAACAAACAGGATTGACCCTCTCTCTCTCTCTTTTTGAGATAGACCCAAAATGACAGGATATTCTCTGAATTCAAAGACCGAACTTAAAGTACCCCACAGGGCTTCATCTGTAGATCTTGTACCAGGAGACCCTGAGGGCAGCAGTGCTGTCACCTGATGCCTTCATACGCCTAGAGAAATGGGATACATTTTAGCTTAATGAGCTGCTTCTTCCAACAGTTTTATGTAGATAAATGAGAGAATGACTCACAGATCTTGATTTTTTCCAAAAACTGGCTCCTAAACAGTGCATGAGGCTATCATGATGGTTCGACTGCTTGATCACAAGAATATTCCTCCAAAGCCCATGGAAATAATACTGACTTGAGAGTTGCAAACAAACCGGGATATAGCATCAGTGGAATTTCAAGGTAATATAAGGTTGCAGGGTTGGGGTAAGGGATGTCTCTGCTGTTCTTCGTGATTTTAGTGATTTTTTTTTTTTTTTTTAAGACAGAGTCTCACTCTGTCACCCAGGCTGGAGTGCAGTGGCACAATCTCGGCTCACTGCAAGCTCCGCCTCCCGGGTTCACACCATTCTCCTGCCTCAGTCTCCTGCGTAGCTGGGACTAGAGGCGCCTGCCACCACGCCCAGCTAATATTTTGTATTTTTAGTAGAGGCAGGGTTTCATCGTGTTAGCCAGGATGGTCTTGATCTCCTGACCTTGTGATCCGCCCGCCTCGGCCTCCCAAAGTGCTGAGATTACAGGCGTGGGCCACTGCGCCCGGCCTAGCGATTCTTATTACTTCTTACTTCAAACTCTCTCTGCAATCGTTAATCCTCCATTCCCCTCTGCAAACAGGGTTACAGTCATTTCTACTCTTCTTGAATAATGAATTTGTTCTAAACATTCTTAGCATCTTAAGTGGTCTGTACTGCTGCTCCTTAAATTTCTATTTGGAAGATAAATGGAGAATGCTAAATGTCAGCGTCTAAGTGGTTCTTTCATCTATCATAGCGAGAAATGATGGTCCTGGGATTTAACAAAGAAGAAATTCCTATTTTATGTATCAAGGGTTTCTGCTTTGGTTTTGGGTCTGTTAGTCTGACTCTTTGAAGCCTGGGAGCTGTTCCTATCTCTAAAATGGATCTTGAAAAGACGGGGACTAGTTTTTCATGACCCTGTGGGAGATCTGAGATTGTAGGAGAGCTCCTAAGAAATATTAACTCTAAGGAAACCATCCAATAGTGGCATCACTACTTCTGTGTTTACACCCTTGGTTCTGTCCATGTGGTTAATTGAGGCACTAAAGTAGCAAGTAATGCTTGACTTTTGCTATGGAGGTCAAAGACATCTTAAGAAAGGTTGCCTGAACCAACTTAAAAGGTCGAGGATTCTCTAGACAGAGGGAATATTCATGATTAATAAGCAAGAAAATGTTTTTGAAATGAGGCATTCTTTACGGAACCACAAGTAGCCCCCTGTGACTGGAATGCAGGGTGTGTAGGGGGAAAACTTTGAAAAGATGGAGTTACAAAGACAGGCATGGGACAGATAATATAAGCTTTTCAGGTCATGCTAAGGACTTTGGGCTGTATCCTACAACTGCTGGGATTTTGAACCTCTAAATAGAAAAATTACCACGTTGACTGCAATTTTAGAAAGTTCACATTCATAGCAGTATGATGCTGCACTACAGATAAAAAGTACATTAATCCTGAAATCCAATGGCATATGCTTTGGAGCCTTCAATGCAACCAGCATAAAGGTAAATTGGATATTTCTAGAATGATATTCACCACTTAGGATCAGTATTACGGAGAGAGATTCATTAAAAACATGTATGACATTCTCTCTGCATTTTCAAAATGTCAAAGATGACATCTGCCTCAACGCCAAACCTATTATTTGAAGATAAAACATACATATCACATGCATTTCACATAATGAAAATGCAGGGAGTAGTAGTAGGGCTATCATTCCAATCAGTCTGGTATACGTTAATTAAAATCATAGGGCCCTCTGACTATGTGATTATAACCTCATCTTCACCAATCTGTGTTCCATAAAATTTCTGTGAGATAAAAACAGATGAGAAAAACTGATTTCCATAAACAAGGATGTTTAGAAGCTTCTGTTTACAGCAAAGATGTAGCAACAGAGACTGGGTTTACCCTCCCACCTAAAACAACACAGACAGAATATGCATACAAAAATAACCATTTCAAGGCAGTGGGTGACAGGCAATAAGAGACAGTGCTCTCTGAGAGACAGAAAACAAATGAGGTAAGCCCTGTGATTGTCCCAGCTTGCTGCCTTGAGACAGTTTCCAGGTTGCAGAGCAAGGACAGGGGCATCAGGTGGAGCCCAGCAGACTTCCTGAGTGGAGGGGACAGAGCTGAAGGTCAGGGAGAGCAAGGCAGTCAGGGTACACAAGACAAAGTCAGAGAGGACAGTATTGCACAGAGAGAGAGAAAGCCAGTTATGCAGAGGGCACCCCTCCAGGATCCAACAGAGTACTTAGTGCACGCATGGGGGAAATCTCCCTGAGGTTGGAGGAAAACAGTTTGAAAGGATTCGAGGAAACAGGTGCAAGAACAGTGCCTATTCCTACCAGTCTGACATTGGTTAGAGGACCCAGAAGGGTCCTGCCTAAGTAGAGGGGATTACCCAGCCCTAGACTCACCACAGCTCAAAGTCCACCTAATCAATCTCAAAAGCAACCCAATGGGATCAAATTATTTCTAAGTAACTTAACTGTGTTGCAGAACAAAGCCCAAGAACATTCATAAAAATACAAATGTAAGCAAGGTAGGATCCACAATGTCTGGCATCCATTCAAAAATCAATGGACATTCAAAGAAGCAAGAAAATTGAAACCATAGTGAGAAGAAGCAATCAAAACCAACTCAGAACTGACAGATGTGAGAACTGGAAGACAATATCGTGAAAGCAATTATTACAACGGCATTCCCCATGTTCAAAATATTAGATACAGGAGTTACAAAAACGAATCACATTGATGCCCTAGATATAAAAAAGGACACTCTCTGATATTTTAAAAGCACACTAGAAAGTATGAATGGAAAACTATATATTGCAGAAGAAATGATCAGAGGACTTGAAAACACAGCAATAGACACTATCCCAAGTGAAACACAGAGAAAATAATTTTAAAAAATGAACAAAGCATCAGTGACTTGTGGGACAACTTCAAGCAGCTTAATGCATATGTATATGGAGTCAGTACAGTAGAAAACATATTTGAAAGAATGGCCAAATGTTTCCAAATATGATGGAACTATTAAACTCACAGATCCATGATGCTGAATAAACCCTAAGCACAGGAAACAGGAAACTTTCCCAAGGTGCACCATAATCAAATTGTTTGAAGCCAGTGATCAAGAGAAAATATTAAAAGTAGCCAGAGACAGAATAGATACATTCCATCCATACATACATTCCTTATGTACACAGGAAGAGAAATAAGGATGACAGCATATGAAAAGATGTTCAACATCATTAGTCACTGGGGAAATGCAAATTAAAACTAAATGGCTGTGGCTCATGCCTGTAATCTCAGGGCTTTGGAAGGCTCAGGCAGGAGGATTGTTTGAGGCCAGAAGTTCAAGAGTGTCCTGGGCAACATAGCAAGATCTCAACTCTACATGAAATAAAAAGTTAGCTGGATGTGGTGGTGCCCACCTGAAGTCCCAGCTACTTGGAAGGTTAAGGTGGGAAGATGGCCTGAGCCTGGGAGGTTGAGGGTGCAGTAACCTGGGATTGTGCTACTGCACTCAGCCTGGGCAACAGAGTGAAATTCTGTCTCAAAAAAAAAAAAAAAAAAAAAAAACTAGCCAGGTATGGTGGTGCATGCCTGTAGTCCCAGCTACTCGCAAGGCTAAGGCGAGCAGATGGCTTGAGCTCGGGAGTTTCAGGCTGCAGTGAGCTATGACCACACCCCTGCTCTCCAGCCTAGAAGACAGAGGAAGACCCTGTCTCTTAAATAACAAAACAAACAAACAAACAAAAACCATACACATACATAGAAGGAAATACCATTATACACCCATTAAGATAATTTTTCTTTCTTTTTTTGGGACAGAGTTTCACTCTGTCTCACCCAGGCTAAAGTGCGGTGGCACAATCTTGGCTCACTGCAGCCTCTACCTCCTGGGTTCAAGTAATTCTCCTGTCTCAGCCTCGTGAGTAGCTGGGTCTACAGGTATGTGTCACCACACCCGGTTCATTTTGTATTTTTAGTAGAGATGGGGTTTCACCATGTTGGCCAGGATGGTCTCGAACTCCTGACCTTGGGTGATCCATCCGCCTCAGCCTCCCAAAGTGCTGAGATTACAGGCGTGAGACTCTGCACCTGGCCAAAGACAGAATTATAAAGACTGACCATACTAAGTATTGGGGAGGATATGGAGGAGATGGAACTCTCAGATGCTGCTAGTAGCAATATAAAATGGCAAAAGCACTTCGGAAGACAGTTTGGTAGTTACTTAAAAAGTTAAGACATACACCCACCATATGGTCCATTTCATTCCTTGGTATTTATCCCGAAAAATGACATATGTCCACACAAAGACTTGTACACAAATATTTATTGCAGCTTTATTTGTAATATTCTCAAACTGAAAACAACCAAAATGTCTGTTCAGCAAGTGAATGGATAAACCAATTTGGTATATCCATACAACAAAATACAGCTTAGCAACAAAAAAAAAATTAATTTGATTGTGCTGATGGTTTCCCAGGTATGCACATATGTCAAAATTTATCAAAACTGTACCATTTAAATGTGTGCACTTTTTGTACGTCAATCATACCTCAGTAAAACTATTTAAAATGTTCGAAAAATTCTGGGTTAAATAATTTTAAGTAAGTTTCTTTTCTGTAGGATTTCCAGAGCCTCTAAATGTTAAATGGGTATCATTACTCTGCCAAAAGAGAATATGATATATGTCATTTCCCAAACTTATTCTTCCACGGAGCCTTTTAAAATTTTTTATTTCTTTTTTACTAAGTATTTCAGAGAGCTGGCATCCCATGGAACACGTTAGAAAATATGACAAAATCTGTTCTTGATTTGGAAATTTCTAAGTGGCAAATGACAAGAAGACACCTGTAAATTGTCTTCAAAACAAGAGAGTTCCTCATTTTATAAAATCTGCTCTAATACATGTGAAAACATCCCAGTTGCTGAATAAAGGTGTGTGTTTGCCCCACAGGCTGCAGAATTTCTTTAGCTTTTCTTCGGCAGCCACAGATTGGGCTTGTTTCTTTTCTTCAGTTTCTACTAAATATGAAGGTGCTGGCTAGGATTTATTGGTCTGTTTTATTTCTCCATCCCATGACATCTGCTAGAGGTGGTTGTTATTGTTAACAATACTACTACTAAATTACTTGAGCACTCCAGAATAGGACGTTCTGGGGAACCAATTAAAACAGATGCTCTTTTGGCCAGCAGGCGTGGTGGCTCATGCCTGTAATCCCAGCACTTTGGAAGGCCGAGGTGGGTGGATCACCTGAGGTCAGGAGTTCAAGACCAGCCTGGCCAACATGTCGAAACCTCATCTCTACTAAAAATACAAAAAATTTTAGCTAGGCATGGTGGTGCATGCCTGTAGTCCCAGCTACTTGGGAGGCTGAGGCAGAAGAATTGCTTGAACCTGAGATATGGAGGTTGCAGTGAGCCAAGATCGTGCCACTGTACTCCAGCCTAGATATCGGAGTGTACATACTCCTAGATCTAAAAAAAAAAAAAAAAATGCTCTTTCAACTTACTTTAGGAGACACACCACACGCATGCACAATCCAAGAAACAGAGAAGAGAAATGCTCAGAAAATCCAAGTACGATGATGAGGAAGCTTTTTCTGAACTCAACAACTATCACAGGACATTGTTAACTTCCCGCTCTCTGCAGATTTTCGTTGACTACTTCAGGACCGACTCCGAGAGTTGCAGCCCTACACAGATTGTCTTTAAACCATAGAATTCAGCTGGCCTGCTCTGCTACTTTATTCATTCAAGCCACTCTATGCAACTGTTTAACCTAGTAGTCTTGAGTTTCATCTGGAGCTCTAATCACTGGCAAGGAAAGTAACACCTGACTTCAGCAGTATTGGGTCAACTGCTTTTCTCAATTAAACTCTCACAACATGCTTGAGCGAGAGAATGCTTTTGTTTGTTTGTTTGTTTGTTTGGTTGGTTGGTTGGTTGGTTTGGTTTGGTTTTTCTGAGATGGAGTCTCACTCTAGCTTCCAGGCTGGAGTGCAATGGCACCATCTCAGCCCACTGCAACCTCTGTCTCGCAGGTTCAAGCGATTCTCCTACTAGCCTCCCCAGTAGCTGGGATTACAGGTGTGTGCCATGACACCTGGCTAATTTTTGTATTTTTAGTAGAGATGGGGTTTCATTGTGTTAGCCAGGCTGGTCTCGAATTCCTGGCCTCAAATGATCCGCCCACCTCGGCCTCCCAGTGTGCTTGGATTACAGGCTGAGCCACCGTGCCAGGCCGAGAAAATGCTTTCAAGTGGAATTATCATGAGGGTTCATCACGCAGTCCCGCATCCTTAAGGCGTACTGGCTTAACATAAGCATGGGCACATGTGAGTGGAAAGTGCATAAAACACGGCCAAGTCCGTATTCTATGCAGAGCAGGCCTCCTACTGTTAACACATGTGCACTGGAGTCTACCTACCCTCGCAGGCCTGGATGTTACTATAGCTCTGTTTTCTCAGTATGTTTCCTGTTCAGATCCTCTGTAACCACAGATGGCTGCTGCCAAAAACCTGGATGAAATTCACAGAGATGACAGAGTGCGGCGCCATCTTTATGACTGAACCAATTGAGGTACCTTCTGGGTAGTATTTACATGGCACAAAACATGCTCAAGCATCGCCAATACTGAAGCTTTTCAAGGTTTCATGGCGGCAGAAGCTATCCAGTTAATTACAGGGAATCTGGGAAGGCAAGTTCTAGTCTCTGTTCTCCCGGTGGATTGTGACTGATTCAGGGGGAGGTGACTACAATTTCTGAGGCTTGACTGATAAATGACTGAGGAATCCCATTCATTGGTAAGGGAGAAACAGTCAATAAAAATGTGTTCTTGCCTCATCAAAAAAACTTGGTCCAGTGGAAAGCCATGAAGATGGCCATTGTACATACCCCCATCCCTCCTTATTGTGGAGGGAAGGGGATGCAATCTGTATAATATCATAGTTTGAAAACTGAAGTTGGGCCCAAGTAGGGTCTGGTCTTTAATCCAATTCTGCCCATAGAAAGGAGAATCTGGGCTGGGTGCAGTGGCTCAAGCCTGTAATCCTAGCACTTTGGGAGGCTGAGACAGGTGGACTGCTTGAGCTCAGGAGTTCGAGACCAGCCTGGACAACATGACAAAACCCTGTCTCTACAAAAAAATACAAAAGTTAGCCAGGCATAGTGGTGTGCACTTGTGGTCCCAGCTACTTGGAAGGCTGAAGTGGGAGGATTTCTTGAGCTCAGAGGTCAAAGCTGCAGTGAGCTGTGATTGCACCACAAAACTCCAGCCTGGGTGACAGAGTTAGGCTCTGCCTCTAAAAAAA
>NW_012098097.1:5460173-5484150 GCF_000951045.1 Mandrillus leucophaeus
CAGCCTGGGCGACAGAGCAAGACTCCGTCTCAAAAAAAAAAAAAAAAAAAAAAAAAAAAAAAAAAAGCAGCATGTCACTATGGATGGCCTCAAGCCATGTTGGTCTTTGCACTGTTGCCCAGCCACTTGCAGGAGCAGTGCACTATTCTAAATTTCATTTCAGACAATGAATCCTCAGAACATTCATCCCTTCCATTCTCTTCTTTATCTACTGCAGTGCAAGGCTGTGGCTCGGAAAGTCTTTAGTTTGGAAGATATCTAGCCCCATTAAAACTGTAGCAATTATGACTACCTGGAGGTGAATAATCTCCTCTTGGCTTTATTTAATGTTCAATACAAAGAAACAGTCACCCCATTAAATTTACCTGCGCTGTGTCTCACTTTGGATTTTTCAGGTAGTAATTGGTTCTAAACTATCATGTTCAGTATCTTAATGACCAGACTATATTGCTATGGTGAGACAGACTGGCAGGAAAGCTCTGGGATCTATCTTGAACATTAGAGTTTAATAAAAAGGAAGGCATGAGATAAACTGAAAAATATAAAATAGGAAATCACTGAGGCAGCATTCTGCATTCTTGAATAGAAAGACTGGAAACCTTAAAGCTACTAAGTCTTTTCAAATGGACAGCTCTAATGTAATTCCACTTAAAATCACAACAGAATTTTAAACCTGGACAAGGGGACTCTAAAGCTCATCTGAACAAAGAAAATGCATAATGAGAAGAACTCATCATTAAATATACAGTAGTAATAATTAAATGAGTCTTTCTTGCAGTAGGATATTTAACTTTCTTCAGATTTATCATCACCTTCAAAGGCCTGTTTTGACAAAGGGGCTAGAGCACTTGAATGATTTGTGTTTATGTTTGTAGAGTACCATCAAAACACAGTAATTCTTATCCACTTGTGTCAAGGACTTCTGATGACACTTGGAGGTTATCAAAATGGAAGAAGATTTCCTGTGGACTAGGATTTGGATTCTAAAATCAGCTTATAGGTTTTCCCTGCAGCTCCAGACAGCTACTCCTCAGTTTCTGCCTCCTCTCTATACTCGAATTAAACAGCTTGCTATGAAGCTTGGAACGTCAATGCTTTCTGCGTACTCAACTCCAGTTTCACATTTTTGCAAATCAAGCATTGGTTCTGTGCAGCTGTGAGTCTATTCCAAAGCCAGCAATAATTTGATTGGTAATTTTTTACAACTCTCTAATCCTGTAGGCTACGGGCTCACCTCTTGCAATCACCTAGTTCCCACCCAGACCCATCCTGCATTCACTGAAGATTCCAGCAGCATTATTCAGGTGCCACTACTCATGCAGATAAGCCATCTGCCTCAGCTCCAGTGAACCTGTCCTACACACCATCTCAACCAACTAATCCCAAGGGCACTTCTTACAACAGATCTACCTCTAAAATCTCAATGGCAGGCGTTCCAGGTGTTGAACCACCTGCCTGCTATACTTATTTCCAGCTCCTTCCTTGTGAGTGCTGGATCCAGTTCTTCTTTGGTACTGCTGGTACCTCTGTGCCACTGGCCCAGCCACTTTTTACTTCAACCTCCCACCTATGTCCACTCTTCCCCCCTCATCAAGCAGTGGCCCTCGCTAGAGCCACCCTCTAGCAAATACCTACACATATGCCTACTTAATGCCAACTCTCCATCTATTCTGCACTTGTCTCAAAGAGTTGAATGTAATTGGAGAGAAACCTACTGCCATGATGCATCTCCACCATTCTACTGAGACTGCTCTTGTCAGGGTCACCACTGGTGCCCATGTAGCCCAATCCGGTGCTCCCATCTCAGATCTCATCTTGCTCATCCTCTCAGCATTTCTTTCACATGCATCTGTTACCCTCTTTTTGAACACCCCTCGTTTGGCTTCCAAGAAACCTTTCTCCCTCAGAATTCCTGCATCCTCACTGGCCACACCTCTGCTCAGTTCCCTCTGCTGGATTCTGTTCCACTTCCCGATTTCTAAATGGAGGACCCTGGTGCTCGGTCCTCAGTGCTCTTCGCTCTCCTGCCTACACACACTCCCCTAGGCCATCTCAACCCACCTCATGACTTTCATCATCCCCAAACTTACATATCCCACCCCACGTCTTCCATGAACTCCAAAGTCATGAATCCATCCACATACTTGACGTTACCACTTGAGTATTCAGAGGCATCTCAGACACAGAACTTTTGTGCTTCCAACCCAAACTTGTTTTTCTCCAGTCATTCCCTGTAAATCACTCAATTCCAAAGCCTAAGAATCCTCCTCCTCTTTTCTCCTTCTCTCATAGTCCTTACCTATCGGCAAATCCCATCAGCTCAACATTCAACTCCGCCACTCTTCTGCAGCTTAAGCTATCCTCCCCCACTACAAACACATCCCCCAAACTGCTGATCTGGATTCCACCCTTGTCCGCCAGCTCCCAGAATCTCTTCTCCACATAGCCACCCAAACAATACTTTAGAGCTCGGGTCAGCTCATGGAGTTCCCCTGAATAAAGCCTCCTGATGGCTTCCTGTCATACTCAAATTGAAATCTGAAAGTCCTAGTAGTCACTGCCCACTGGGACACTTGCTGGACACCAGCCTCTTGACTGTCCCTCACATACACCAAACACCTACAAGCTCCAGGGCCTTCTCACGGATGCTCCCTATGACCCAGATGCTCGTTTCTGACTGGAGTGCTCCCTCCTAGGGTGCTCCCTCTGACCAGGCTACTCTCTTCACAGACACTCTTGGCATTTTCTCTTTCACATCTTTCAGGTCTTTTCTCAAAACCCACCTTCTCAGAGGGGTCTTCCCTGACTGCCTGATCTAAAGAAACAGCCCAGTCACACTTTCATCCCAGCACCCTGCTTTTCTTTTTCCCTGTAGAGCCAGATAACATTACATTATGTATCTTTGTCTATTATCTCTCTCCTCCACTGGGCTATAAAGTCCTGCGAGGGCAGGAGCTTTGTCTTTTTGGGTACACTGATGTCATCCCAGGGTTTAGGATAGCACGAAACACCCACCATCAGGGGAGGGAGTGAATGAATAAATGGATCAGTTAATGAATGAATGAATGGATCCACTGGCCATCAACTTCAGTGGAAAGCTGAACCCCTGGAAAAGTCTACCTCCTCCAGTCTGTATCAGGAAGGGGCTATGCAACAGGGCAGAGAAAGTGCATCGAAACTCTGTTTTCAAGCCAATGGGCTCAACCACACTAAGGAAACAGCCGCAAAGACGAAGAGCACTTCTCCCAAGGGCTCTGTCTTCCTCCTCTTTCATCTGCGTCATCTTTCTTTAGCCTGTGTATGCAGTAGGTGGCTTTGAAAGGCAGAGGAAAATGTCAGAATGCAACACTGCACAGTTCTTACTGCTTTCAACAGTTTCCCATCTTCCGTCATGACGAGAACAGTCGCTGCCACAGCTATAATTTTCTGTTTAGGTAACATCTTATTTGCATGCTGAAACCATGTCCTTTTTCCTATTACTGATGTAAAAGATTGCTTATTTCTAATTAGATTGCAGGCACTCAGGAAATTCAAAGAGCAGAAAATATGTCAGGAACAATTTACAAATTGTGGCTATTTGTGTACATGCTTGCCTGGACTCCTGCAAATTTAGAAATGAAAAAAAAAATTGCTTATTAAAAGTGCCATCTCTCCTCAGCAGATCTCTGCTTCTATTGGTTCTCCCAGTCCTAACTAAATACAAACCTAAACCCTACGTGTGAATGTGCTTGTGAAAAAAAGTACTTTTCCCCATCTCTCAACTGTTTTCAGTGGGAATTTAGAAGTGAAATTTTCCCCACGGCTCCCATCCTGCCTTGGAAACTCTATTTCTCTCACACTCAAGTCATTATTTCTAAAAACAAAACAACAAAAAGAAACACACATTTTTCTGTTTTTGTGAACTGAGATGTCTCAAGAGCTAGAAAATTCTTCCCAGAGTTGTATGAGTCAGGACCGGATAATTATTCCACGGATATTAGGACGAAGATATCGTGCATGAGGTGGAGAACCTTTATACTCAAAATAAAACCCTGAGTCTAAACTTATTTTGTTCCACATTTAAAGCTCGATTAAATTATAAGAAGCCTAAAGATCTAAAATCTGCCTTCTATTTCTTTGTATCTTGCCACAGTGCTGAGGAAAGAACAAACATACAGAACTTTCAATGTATTAATTTTCAATCCAGGAACCTCACAGATCTGAACAAAGCCACTCAAAAGAGCCCAAACACATGGCTCTACCTGTTCCCAACAGATGGGGTTAGTGGTTGATTGTCAACAGTTGCCTGCATTTATCTCCCAAAAGGCCTTCTAGAACCTCTTCCCTAACCTAAATAGAGATGCTTCTAAACATTTTATAAGGCATAATCTTTTCAGAGTCCCATGCAACAATATCATTTCACCTACTCGACCAGCTCTAAGCTTATTTCATCCAAGGTAAGTGTTGAGGCCGGGTGTCGTGGTTCACAACTGTAATTGCAGCACTTTGAGGTAGGAGGATCACTTGAGGCCAGGAGTTCAAGATCAGCCTGGGCAACATAGCAAGACTCCATCTCTATAAGAAATGAAAAAATTAGCCAGGCATGGTAATGTGCACCTGTAGTCTCAGCTACCTGGGAGGCTGAGGAGAAAGGATGGCTTAAGACCATGAGTTTGAGGCTGCAGTGAGCTATGATTGCGGCAGTACACTCCAGCTTATATGACACAGCAAGACCCTGTCTGAAAGAAAGAAAGAAAGAAAGAAAGAAAGAAAGAAAGAAAGAAAGAAAGAAAGAAAGAAAGGAAGAAAGAAAGAGAAAGAAAGAAAGAAGGAAGGGAAGGAAGGAAGAGTAGAGTAGGAGTAACTAGGTACAGTTGCAGAGACATGGTGTACAGAGGTCAAACATATTCATAAAGAGGCCTCAGAGTCAAGCAAAATTCTACTATTGCCCAAATAAACTCTGACTCTCAATACAGGACAAATCTCTATTTGCTCATTTGAAAAGGGAGACTCGACCAATGTGAATTTATAAACGTTCAGAGTTGCAGATATGGGTATCAAATATCTATTAGCCATACTGAATCCATTAATTTAGTTACGGATGTGTATTTAAAATAAAATATTACATAAAATATATTACATGGCCAGACGTAGTGGCTCATGCCCGTAATCCCAGCACTTTGGGAGGCCAAGGCAGGTGGATCACCTGAGGTCAGGAGTTTGACACCAGCCTAGCCAACGTGGTGAAACCCCATCCCCACTAAAAATACAAAAATTAACTGGGCATGGTGGTGGGCACCTGTAATCCCAGCTACTCGAGAGGCTGAGGCAGGAGAATTGCTTGAACCTGGGAGGTGGAGGTTGCAGTGAGCTGAGATCATGCCACTGCACTCCAGCCTGGACGACAGAGGGAGACTCCATCTCAAATAATAATAACAATAATCATACATTAAATAACAAATGCTACTTTTACACATTCTCACATTTCACAAAAAAATTTGATTCAATCTCTGCTTCTTTGATGCTAGTGTTGTTGCATTCATAAGAGGTGCTTCTTGACTTACCAATTTTCAACAGCACATAATTTTTACTTCCATCTAAATTAAGATTTGGCTGTTTCATAATCTGCATGATATTGCCACTCGTAATTTTATCCTGAGCCACAAAGACTCACTTTCATGGCAATAGTTTTTCATTTTGTTTGGATTCATCCTATAGGAGTATTAGTGATTTGCACTAGGAAACCACGCGCTGTACTGTGTAGCATGGCTTGAGTATCGTGTAAGGAACAATGGATTCTGACCCAGTGAAGGGCTGGAAGCAAGAAAACGCAGAGTTAGGTGGGTGAGAGATGGCACAAAACCAGAGGCACGGCAGGGTGCGGTGGCTCACAACTGTAATCCCAGCACTTTGGGAGGCCGAGGCGGGCAGATCATTGAGATCAGTAGTTCAAAACTACCCTGGCCAACATGGTGAAACCCAGTCTCCACTAAAAATACAAAAAAAATTGGCTGGGCATGGTGGCAGGTGCCTGTAATCCCAGCTACTCGGGAGGCTGAGGCAGGAGAATCGCTTGAACCCAGGAGGCGGAGGTTACAGTGAGCCGAGATCACACCACTGCACTCCAGCCTGAGTGACAGAGCGAGACTCCGTCTCAAAAAAAAAAAAAACTAAACAAACAAATGAAAAAACACCAGAGGCAGAGGAATGCAAAAGGAGGCTGTTGGTACAGTCCCAGCAAGTTATAACTAGGGATTCAACTAGACCAGTCATAGTAGGAAGGGATTCAAGAAATATTTATGAGCAAAATCAGCAGGGCTTGGTAACTAAGTGGATTTGGGGGATTAGAGAAAAGGAAGAGAGAGAAATGATGCTGAGGTTCCTGGCTTGAGTGGCTGAGTAGATTTGGTTCCATTAAATTCTTCTGGGTATGAGTAATACAGGAGACAGAGAAAGCTGAACTTGGAGAAAAAAGCTATCAGGTAATGTACTCTATTTCAGACCCACTGAATACAAGTGGCTGTTGGACAGATAAGTAAAGCTATCTGGCAAGAGCAGGGGGATTTGATTTTCACGTTTAGGAAAGAAAGCTTGGCTGGAGAAACAATTTGGGAGCCTGGCCCCTAAATTCTAAGTAGAACTGTGAGTCTGGGTGAGATTCCAAGAAAG
Organism: Mandrillus leucophaeus; assembly: GCF_000951045.1. Classification (NCBI taxonomy): domain Eukaryota; kingdom Metazoa; phylum Chordata; class Mammalia; order Primates; family Cercopithecidae; genus Mandrillus; species Mandrillus leucophaeus. Next base: position 5,466,822 of record NW_012098097.1, read on the forward strand.
AATGCCAGGAAAAAGCGAACTGCTGATGAAATATAGGGGGACAGAAAACTAATGTAATGGATAGGCAAAGAAAGAGAAGCCCAAAGGGGGACTGGTAAGATGTCACCAGAAAGGAAGGACGAGAATGGTTAACCACTGCAAATGTACTGAGAATTTCAGCAAAATCATGAGTCATGATTTTCCGCTGGATTTGATGTTTAGTGGGTTGCCGATCAGGAGGGGGTGGAAAGTGAAGAAATGCAAACAGTTCCCGTGTACCTCTATTTTCCAAAGCTTTGTTGAAAATGTAAGAAAAGAAAATGGGTATCAAGTAGAGGGGGGGTGGCAGGGCTGAGGGAAGACTTTTCCAGATATAAGACATATGAGGCCGGGTGCAGTGGCTCACACCTGTAATCCCAGCACTTTGGGAGGCCAAGGTGGGTGGATCACCTGAGGTCAGGAGTTCAAGACCAGCCTGGCCAACATGGCGAAACCCCGTCTCTACTACAAATACAAAATTAGCCGGGCGTGGTGGCACATGACTGTAATCCCAGCTCCTCAGGAGGCTGAGGCACGAGAATGGCTTGAACCCGGGAGGTGATTTGGACTCTTGCTCTCCTGCCTGGATCCCCCCGCCCAACCTTCTCCACCCTCCCCCACCCCCCAAAAAAAAAGAGAAAATAAACACTTGGAAGAACCTGAAGAAAATTCCTCAGATCACCCTGCTTCCCAGCTGCCTTACAACCTCCCACCCTCGTAGCCTCCCACTTGCTGCTCCTCAGTCTGGAAGGTTCTATCCTCACTCTCTTCCCTCAGTTCATGATTCAAGTCCCTGCTCAATGCCTTTTTTGAACATCCTATCAAAAACATTCCCTGGTCACTCTCTCTCCAGCCATTACCTTGCTTTTACTTTCCTCTTTGGTTTTAAACCTACTTGGCATTATTAAACATATAGATAGAGATATATATTAACACACACAGATACATATATATAAGTGCATATATAATATATAACCAATAGAAATGATTTTCTTACTAGTGTCACATTTTAATTTTTATTATTTTAAAATTTAAAAAACTCTCCTCCACTAACCATGAGCCTGGGGCATTACCGTTCTGTGCTATGTACTTCTGCAGCCTCAGGGCCTAGCACAGTGTCCAGCATACAGTAGGTGCTCAATAAAGATGTGCCGAATGAATGCTATGAAGTGCCAATGTAGAGATAAGACTATTTTTCCCCCCCCAAGGACTGCACAAGATGAAATGAACTTCCCTAGCAATATAAGGGAAAACATTAATAATTTCTTTTCTAATTATAAAAAGTTATTAAAGGCCGGACGCAGTGGCTCACGCCTGTAATCTGGGAGGCCGAGGTAGGCAGATCATCTAAAGTCAGGAGTTCAAGACCAGCCAGGCCAACACGGTGAAACCCTGTCTCTACTAAAAATAAAAAAATTAGTCAGGCGTGGTGGTGCATACTTGTAATCCCGGCTATTCGAGAGTCTGAGGTAGGAGAATTGCTTGAACTCAGGAGGCGGAGGATACAGTGAGCTGAGATCGCACCACTGCACTGCAGCCTGGGCAACAGAGTGAGACTCCATCTCAAAAAAACAAAAACAAAAAACAAAAAGCAAAACTTATTAGAGCCCAGAATAGATGTCAAAGTAAAACACAGAATCTCCTCTTGAGCATCTTAGAAAAAAAAAAAAGATAATTACCTTTCTGGGGTAGAAAAAGAATAAAGAGAAATAGATTAAATAATATTGTATAGATTGTTCCAAATTGAAGAGTCTATTTCCCCACTGATTTGAGGTTATTTTTTGCCTGTCTTTTCTAAATGAGCAGGAGACTAAATTGAATCTCTTGGTTCCAGGGCTAAAAGATGCTATAAATTTCTGTCGATTCTAGGTGAGATAACACAACGCAGAAACAATTGATCCACAATCCATCCAGTAAGCTGGATAATACATGATTTCTGAAGTTGTTTAGAAAGAGAGCGGTGAGACACTGTTCAGATTTGACAGTCATTTCCCGCATAACTCCTTCCTCCAACTGACTTGTTGGATCCAAAAGACAAACTGGAGGGAGTGAGGGAAGGGAATGAATGTAGCTCGTCACTCATTGCCAGCATCGATGTATTTTCCAGGGTAGGTTTTCCAACAGGCAATTATGTTAAATCAATCATCAGGAAATGAGGTCTTCGTAATGATAGCTATGACTTTGATTTCAAATACAGTGCCAATCAGAATGAGGGCTTTTGTTCCCTTGTCAAAAGGATCATTCATACTAAGTTCTAACTAAACAATACCCCCTACCCATTTCCCCCAAAAAGAAGAGAAAAGAAAAAGGAAAATGAAGCCCAATACTATCGAATGAAAATATATGGACCAGAGGCCAGGGGCGGTGGTTCATGCCTGTAATCCCAGCACTTTGGGAGGCTGAGGCAGGCAGATTATGAGGTCAAGAGTTCGAGACCAGCCTGGCCAAAATGGTGAAACCCTGTCTCTGCTAAAAATACAAAAATTAGCCAGGCATGGTGGTGTGTGCCTATAATCCCAGCTACTTGGGAGGCTGAGGCAGGAGAATTGTTTGAACCCAGGGGGTGGAGGTTGCAGTGACCCAAGATTGCACTGCTGCACTCTAGCCTGGATGACACAGCAAGACTCCACCTCAGGGTAAAAAAAAAAAAAAAACACAGACCACAGAAGCTCAATATAACAGTAAGTTCCTTAGCTACCTACACTGTACAATTTGTTCTTTAAATCTCATTCCTGCTAAATCACCTGAGAATCCTATGTTAGAAAACCTATGCTCTTTCCAAGTCTGCAGGCCAAATTTAGGGTTTTAAAAAAATGAGGGGTTGGGGAGGGCCTTAATTTGCTATCAAAACCCAAAACACACAACAACAGAAAAATAAAGGTTAGAACAAGTTTAAAAGAAGATCTGGTTGTAGACCATCATAATGTCACTATTCTAATAGGGTCCTAGGAAGAAGAGGCCTAAAGACACCAAGGAGGCTGGATAAGTCCCATTGTTGGAGAGAAAGTGAGTGAGTTCTCTTAGGCTACTAAGGCACTTACCACCCCAATAAAAATACTGTTTTCCTTTTAGATATTTCCTCGATGTCTGCCATATACCAGGCACTGTTTGTACCAGGTGCTAGGGATACACTCACAGGTGCTATATGGCATCGGAACTTGAAGAACCAAGCTGTGCGTGTGATCAGTATGTAAACTGATAAAGTACAATGCAAAATAACCAATGCTCATGATAAATAGATGGGAAAAAATTACAGAGGGGGCTGGGCATGGTGGCTCACACCTGTAATCCCAGGACTGTGGGAGGCTAAGGTGGGTGAATCACTTGCGGTCAGGAGTTCAAGACCAGCCTGACCAACATTGCGAAACCCCCGTCTCTACCAAAAACACAAAAGTCAGCTGTGTGTGGTGGCACATGTCTGTAATCCCAGCTACTCTATAGGCTGAGGCACGAGAATTGCTTGAGCCCAGGAGGCAGAGGTTGCAGTGAGCCAAGATCGTACCACTGCACTCCAGCCTGGGTAACAGAGTGAGACTCTGTCTCAAAAAAAAAAAAAAAAAGAAAGAAAGAAAAAGCCAGGCGCGGTGGCTCCTGCCTGTAATTGCAGCACTTTGGGAGGCTGAGGCGGGCAGATCACAAGGTCAGGAGATCGAGATCATCCTGGCTAACATGGTGAAACCCTATCTCTACTAAAAATAAATAAATAAATACAAAAAATTAGGCAAGTGTGGTGGCGCACGCCTGTATTTCCAGCTACTCGGGAGGCTGAGGCAGGAGAATCAATTGAACCCGAGAGGCAGAGGTTGCAGTGAGCTGAGATCATGCCACTGCACTACAGCCTGAGTGACAGAGCGAGAGTCTGTCTCGGAAAAAAAAAAAAAAAAAGTCAGAAACATTTAAGCTAAGTATTGAATAAGACCTGGGAGGTTGCCAGGCAGAGGAAGAAACACCTCCAGTGGAGTGGCCAATTTCAGCGTGGGCCTGGAGAGATGGTGCTGCGGAAGATGCATCCAGGGGTGGGGGGCTGAAGGTGGGTTGGGAAGCCATCTTTCTATGTGATCCTATAAGCAACAGGAACTGACCAGGGTGGTGCTGTGAAGGTGGGGCAGCATTCATCCTCCTCTCCAAGGTTTCCTCAGAATCGAATGCAGAGACTGATTTGCTTCACTGATTAACTTAAAACAGAAGAATGTTTCTTTGGCTATTTCAAGGTAGATATTGCTAGTCACACTGGTGGGTGCTAGTTCCACTGATAGGGATGAGATGGGATGTGACAGAACAGGCAGGGGGCAGGGAAGGCTGGGAGGCAGTGGGGGTGGTGCGACGGGAGAAGCCAGCTTGGAAAATCATTCCTGAGATGTCAGTGCACAGGAAGAAGAAAACAGCCCTATCCTGCTTTGAAAACCCAATAAATGGCCAGGTGTGGTGGCTCACACCTGTAATCCCAGCAATTTGGGAGGCCAAGGCAGGCGGATCACCTGAGGTCAAGAGTTTGAGACCAGCCTGGCCAACATGGTGAAACCTCGTCTCTACTGAAAAAAAAAAAAAAAAAAAAATCAGCTGGGCGTGCTGCTGTATGCCCGTAATCGCAGCTACTTGGGAGGCTGAGGCAGAAGAATTGCTTGAACCCGGGAGGCAGAGGTTGCAGTGAGCTGAGACAGTGCCATTGCATTCCAGCCTGGGCAACAGGAGCAAACACTCTGTCTCAAAAAAAAATAAAAAATCCCACTAAATAGAATGAAGACCCTTCTAAACAGGTTGTTTATATCAAGAAGAGCCTCTGCCACCCTTACCCTAAGGGGCAGCAAACATCTGGACTGCCAGTTCTCCACCATCCACAGTGACTTCTCTATCTCTATTTTCCTCTTTTTCCAATTTCAATTTTCTATTCTTTAGGTTCAAGGAAAGAAAATTCCATTACTTTCAGCAAAACCCTAGTTGAGAATATTCAATAAACTCCTTCTCCATGAAGAATAGTTGGAAAGGGGTATTTTATTTAACCAAATACTGTAGTTAAATGAAAATTGCTAATACAGATCACACACAAATGGCCAATTTTGAAAGAATTACTGCTTAATAAAGTACACGTAATCTCAAGGCCCTATTAAAGATTATTTTTAATCTTTTTTTTTTTTTTGGTGTGCATATGTATGATTCAGTATCTCAAACTCAATAGTCTTCAGGGAATTTAAGTTATTTTATGTTACTATGAAAACAGCATTCTGGTTATGTGATTTTTTTTAATAGATAGGATTTTTACAACAAATTTTCAAAAGTGTGTAATGTAATCTAAAACCAAAGGGAGAACATTTGGGGATTGTTCACATTAATCCTTTTTGTTTGTTTGTTTGATTTGTTTTGAGACAGTCTTGCTCTGTCACCCAGGCTGGAGTCCAGTGGTGCAATCTTGGCTCACTGCGACCTCCGCCTCCCAGGTTCAAGCAATTCTCGTGCCTCAACCTCCCAAGTAACTGGGATTACAGACGCCTGCCACCACACCCAGTAAGTTTTGTATTTTTAACTAGAGACGGGGTTTCACCATGTTGGCTGGGCTGGTCTTGAACTCCTGACCTCAAGCGATCTGCCCACCTCGGCCTCCGAAAGTGCTGGGATTACCGGCATGAGCCACCGCACCCGGCCTACATTAATCCTTTATTCACTCAGTAAACATTTGTTAGTACTGTGCCCCAACAGCTTCCTGAAACATGAGGAAAGACCAAGACTGTTCCTCCTTGAAGACTTCACAGAGGGGGACGCGCATCTATTTTTAATCATATTTATAACACATTTGTTCATTGTAACAACAGAAGTAGGAGGAGAAACACAGATGAGAAAATGCTCAATTCTGCCTGTTCCAGGGAGTGCGGGAAAAGGATGTGGGAAATGACGCTTAAGAAAAGTCCTCATGGCCAGGCGCGGTGGCTCACACCTGTCATCCCAGCACCCGGGGAGGCCGAGGCGGGAGGATCACCTGAGGTCTCAGGAGTTCAAGACCAGCCTGGCCAACATGGTGAAACCCCGTCTCTACTAAAAATACAAAAATTAGCTGGGTGTGGTGGTGGGCACCTGTAATCCCAGCTACTCGGGAGGCTGAGGCAGGAGAATGGCATTAATCCGGGAAGTGGAGTTTGCAGTGAGCCAAGATCGTGCCACTGCACTCCAGCCTGGGTGACACAGTGAGACTCTGTCTCAAAAAAAAAACCCAAAAAACAAAAAAAAACAGAAAAGTCCTCAAGGGTGAATGGGAGCACTCCAACAACATACATTTAGAAAGGACTAGGAAGCATGGAAACCAACCTGGGAGCTCCCATGGTAATTCATGGGAGAGATGATGAAGGCTTACATTGAAAGGGCCTTCAATGGGGACAGACAGTGACCTGCTGGACATTGGAGGTGGGAAAAGGAAGCCATCTGCACTGTGCTGTCTAATATGAGAACCACAAGCCACATGCAGCCATCTAATATAACCTCATTAAAACTCAATAAAATTGAAATGAACTCAGCTGCACTAGCCCCACTTCGAGGGCCTGATAGCCACGTGAAGCTAGCGGCATCCGTACTGGATGGTACAAACAGAACTTTTCTATTACCATAGAAACTTCTACTGTACAGAAGAGCCAAGTGTTTGGGGCTTGAGATAAATAGTTGAACATTGGTACCCCTAATTCAGAAGAAATGCCAGAGAGGCAATGGGTTTAGGAGGAGCTGATGGGTTGAGTTTGGGACGTGCTGAGTTTGAAGAAAGTCTAATATCCTGGTGATGTTCACAGGCAGCAGGGGAATTCGGTGTGGAGTTCTAAAAGAAGTGTGGGCTGCTGACCCAGAGTTGGGAGTCAATGCTATACAGGGAGTAAAGTATCTGGCAGAGAAAAGATTACCCAAGAGAAGAGGGATGGAGGGTGAAACCTGGAGGAAAGGGGTAAAAGCAACAGGTACAGGACGACTGGGGGAACAGGATCCACAGAAGCATAGGAGAGTCTGCTAAATCCCAGTCTGAGAGGACAGGGAGAAACAGGAACAGAGTGGTACCAGTAAAGCCCAGAATGAAGAGAAGGGGGAAGAGCCAAGTGAATTGAATGCAGCAGGAATCTAATAAGGCACCAAAAAGTGTCTGGTGCATCTGGCAATTCAGGGGCCACCTTAGTAAGACCAGTTTCAGTGGACGGATGGTGGAAAGATGCCTGTGTACATAGCCAGGTGGAAGGAAATGCTTGTTTTTCAACTGGCCGCCCCCAAAGACATAAGGATACACTGGGAGTTCCTCCAGGGGCTGGAGCATCCGAGCTCATGAGCAACACAGAGAACTGATCAGGACACTTCAGGCCTCCCGGCCTATCCACTCAGCTATACCACTGCTAATGGGGAGAAAACGTATTGTTGACCATGTTAGCACTTTAGAACAGCCCCCAGCTGGTCCCCAAAGGAGGGAAGGCATGAATTTCTGGGCTTCTCCCCTGAACAGGACCAGACCCAAGAATCTTAGTGAAACAAATGGTGAAAACCTTCTGCTGTGACATAGAGGCAGGGATTCCGATTTCACTGAAAACTCTTCAGCTTGCCAGAGAAAAAAAGACACACACAGAGTCATATACACGTGCAAGCACATGCATAGATACACAGTGCATACATGGGCATGCACACATATATGCATGCACACACATGTATACATGCACATTGTGCATATACACTCACGTAGACACTCATATATTCATACATTATGCAAAATGTACACACATGTGCACATACATGCACATACGTAACACTACCCTGGTTCTCCTTTCTTTTCTGCGGCAGCAGAACCAGGTCAAGAACCCATGTCTCCTGACTTCAGACCCCTCACTGTTTCCCCTGCAGCAGCTGCTCAGGGAGGCGACTGCCAAGAGGAAGCAGATGCTCTTGCTGGAGCAGGAGGTGACCCTTCAGGGATTATGCAAGACTCAACCTGAAGTGGGTGCCAAGTGTTCAGAACTGTTTAAGTAAAAGCCACTTGACTGACCCCCATCAGCCCAAGTAATTGGGCCGCACTCTCCTAAGCTTTATGCAGGAACGCCAGTGGCTCTTAACCAACCCAAATAGGAACAAAAGAAAATGTGATGACTTTCAGAGGTGGACATTAGCTGTGCCGTGCTACAGAGTGCCTGGGGATAGGTCCTGCCCGGGTCTCAGGCTCGGTAAAAGGGCAGCTCCATTTCCCCAGCAGCACCCCCCACCCCAAGCCCCTGCTCTACCCCACCTTTCCCCTCCCCTGCCACCACTCTTGCCGCGGTGGAAATACAGGGTGAGAAAAAAAGGCCCTATGGAGTCCACCTCCCAAACCCAAGCTACAGACTGAAGCCCACTTTAACTTCCCCATCCTGAAACCAACAATCATCATTATTTACATTGTTTTTTTTTACCTTCTGAAGTCCCATTTTCTTTGTGTTTCATCATAATGTGAGGAGAGGACGAAGGAATCTTATGGAGAGGCAAGGGTCTGGTAGACTTGATGGCCTCTCTCATTTCCCCTCATTACTTTAATACCACAATCCTTCTTCAGCCACATTCACCACTTATAAAGTGCTATTCTCATCATCAGGATTACAGCGACGGGCAAACCAACGAACTGGGGAAAGGTGACAGCAACAAGGAAAAACTCATGTAGCAGAATGCTGAGGGAGAGAAAGACAGCAGGGGCCAGGCACGGTGGCTCATGCCTGTAATCCCAGCACTTTGGGAGGCTGAAGTGGGCGGATCACTTGAGGTCAGGAGTTCGAGACGAGCCTGGCCAACATGGTGAAACCCCGTCTCTCCTAAAAATACAAAAGTTAGCCGGGCGTGGTGGCAGGTGCGTGTAATCCCAGTTACCTGGGAGGCTGAGGCAGGAGGTAAAGGTTGCAGTGAGCTGAGATCACACCACTATACTCCAGCCTGGGCAACAGAGCAAGACTCTGTCTCAATAAAGAAAGAAAAGAAAAGAAAAGAAAAGAAAAGACAAGACAAAAGACAAAAGAAAAGAAAAGAAAAGAAAGAAGGAAGGAAGGAAGGAAGGAAGGAAGGAAGGAAGGAAGGAAGGAGGAAGGAAAGAAAGAAAGAAAGAAAGAGAGAGAGAGAGGGAGGGAGGGAGGGAGGAAGGAAGGAAGGAAGGACAGACAGCAGAGCAAGGAGATGGAGAGTGGCCTTTGGGAGAAGGAGAGATACCATTTAAGCAAGGATGTCAACAAAGGAGGAACAAGCCGTGGGGATACCTGGAGGGAAGGAAGGGTAGGCATAAGGGTTCTGAGAAGGAGGCTGCCAGGATTATGAGGATGTATGAAGATCTTCAAGGAGGCCAGTGAGGAAGAGAAAGAGCAATGAAGGAGGCGGGCCAGGGGTGACAGTAAATGAGGCCAGAGGGGCAGCCAGGACCCTGATCCTGGAAGTCTATAGTTAGGTCCTTGGACTTGGCTCTGACACCATCTGATCTGCACTTTTACAGTCACTCTGACTGCTGGGTGGAGACCTCACTACAACAGGGAAAGAGTGGGGACAAAGGGGTTTGTGAGGGGGCAGGCGCGGCCCTCCAGGGCAGAGAAAATAGCGGTAAGTAACTAGGAACAATTAATGGGTGAGCACCTCATCAGCATCTGCGGTTATTAATGTAACGACAACAAACAACGGCATCCGTGCTGCAGGTGTCTCCGAGTCACTGTGCTGGGAAAGCAGACACTAATCACGGAATGGCAGCAGTTAAGAGTTCAGCATCTCACAAGCGACAGCACAGTGAGGGCCCTTGTTTTTAGCATCTTCCTTTTCTTAAACAAAATCCAAGCTTCAAAAGGTCACCTGCATGCCTGTGCCCATTAGAGGGAAAAAAACAAACAAGAAACAAACAAACAAACACGATGCTGTCCTCCAGAAGGATGATGCTGCAGGAGGTCGCAATGCTGAGGAAATCCATCAGATTTTCAGCAATGCTGATGAACTGAAAAACTGGGTCCAAGTGAAGTCAGAGAGAAATATTTCTCCTAGTAGACTGATGAAAACGAATGCCGAAAGGCAATGAGGTGCTCTCGGCAGCTGGAATTCCAATGCAGGGGCCTGAACTGCGGGAGCTGGACCACATGGGAAGTGACGGACATCTCCACTCCAAGAAAAGGGCTTTGCTCATTGACCCCCAGGCCCCTGCTGAGGTGAAGGCCCACTGCATCCTGGAGATAGTCAGTGTGTGGCTCAGCGTTAAATCCTAAGACAAACAGCGTTAAATTCCGTGGGTTGTGGGCGGAAGGCAGGGACTGGCGACAGAGCTCTGCCCTCTTGAGCTCTGAGCAAAGATACAAAATCAGGTGTGTCCTGTCTCTGAACATAAGAACTGGAGATATGGGTATGGTACAGATGAAAACACCCACCCAGATGGGAGGGCCGGGAAGGCAGACCACAGGAGACAGGCTCACGTTTGGACTGCAACTGAATATTTGTGTGAGGACTTCACCACTGTCTTCCCCACCAGACTGCAAGTTCTAGGAAGGCAGGGCCATGTCTGCTAGTGCACACCAGTGTTAAATATATTCCCAGCAGACAGCACAATGCCTAACACCCATTAAGCTTTTGCATAAACACCAGCGGCAGTGAGTTGAATAGGGTCCCCTCCAAGATTCTGAATTCTGCTCATCAACACTGCTAAGACTTTTAACAGGGCTGGTTATGGGAACAGATGCTGGTGGCTCACCCAACATATGTTGGCACTGTGCTGCGTGCATAGAACCCTGAGATAAAGACACAGCTAGGGCCTCCCTGGGGAGCAGGAAACAGGGTTGTTGTAGAGGTCATAAAAATAAGGCCATCTTGGATTGGGGTGGGCCTCAAAGCCAGTAATGGTGTCCTTATAAGAAGAAGAGAGGCCGGGCAGTGTAGCTCATGGCTGTAATCTCAGCAGTTTGAAAGACCGAGGCGGGTGGATCACCTGAGGTCGAGAGTTCAAGACCAGCCTGGCCAACATGGTGAACCCTCGTCTCTACTAAAAATACTAAATTAGCCAGGCATGGTGGCACATGCCTGTAATCCCAGCTACTCCGGAGCCTGAGGTAGGATAATCGCTTAAACCCGGGAGGTGGAGTTTGCAGTGATCTGAGATCGTATTGCAAACTCCAGCCTGGGCAATAAGAGTGAAACTCCATCTCAAAAAAAAAAAAAAAAAAAGAAAAAAGAAAAAGAGGAGAGGATACACAGAGGCCAGGCGACATCAGAAGCAGAAGCATCACTGGAGTGATGCGGCTACAAGCCAAGGAATGCTAAAAATAGCTGGGAGCCACCAGACACTAGGAAGAGGCAAGTAAGGATTCTCTGCTTGAGCCTTCAGAGGGAGCATGGGTGGCCCTACCGACACCCTGATTTCAGACTGATGGTCTCCCTAACTGAGAAAATAAATCTCTATGGTTTTAAGTCTTCCAAGTTTGTAGTAATTTGTTAGCAGCAAACTACTCCACAGGAAATGAATGCAGTTGCTAAGCAAAGAATAAATGAATAAACAAATGAACAAAGAGAAGGCTGGTTCATACAAGCATGCCAAGAGCAAGTATCTATAGATAGAATAACCGGACATACTTTGAAAATCAGCAAGGGAAACAATAGGCTTAACATGCAGCTGGTGGAGGTAAACCAGGTGTACAATTAGCTTAACAACCATTTTCTTCCAGTGGGCACCTCTTTGCTCAGGAGGAACACTCAGTCCCAAGGCCTTTTCCCAGCAGTGATCCCCTCACCCACTATAGAGCCATTACAGGGTGGGTCTTGCCTTACAAATAGGGAAAACTCAGAATTATTTTGGTTTTTTTTCTTCTTAGTCAAACATGATAAATTGTAGTTAGAAAAAAATGTCATTAAGAAATTCCATAGAAATAGGCCGGGCTCGGTGGCTCATGTCTGTAATCCCAGCACTTTGGGAGGCCGAGGTAAGTGGATCACCTGAGGTCAGGAGTTGAGACCAGCCTGACCAACATGATGAAAGCCCATCTCTACTAAAAATACAAAAAATTAGCTGGGCGTGGTGGCGGGAACCTGTAAGCCCAGCTACTTGGGAAACTGAAGCAGGAGAATCGCTTGAACCTCGGAGGCAGAGGTTGCAGTGATCCAAGATCAGGCCACTGCACTCCAGCCTGGGCAACAGAGCAAGACTCTTTTTCAAAAAAAAAAAAAAAAAAGAAATTCCATCAAAATAAACAAGAAAGGGCCAAAGGAAAAACAAGTTCTTCTTGGATGGATCTTCGACAACAAAAGGTGGTTGCAGCCCCTCATGCTGGGTCTCTCTGAGCTACAACTCCATCTATAATACTTGCTAGTTTCTAAGACACCCCTATTCAGACATTAGAAAAATAATAAAAGTTGCTCACGCTCTGTAATGACCCCTTGCAATAGCTCCAGCCACTGTGACTCTCTCAAAGGTTTATTTACTGGACTGTGGCTGTAGAGGCCCCAGCCAGCCCTATAGCACAGAGGGGCAGTCAAGCCCCCAGGTAATGAGCAGACACAAGGTCTCACAGCCCACGAGCACCAGGTCATTTATCTTCCTATTTTTGTTCATTAAATTTGAAGGGGAAGGCGGAGAGAGAAGATAATGGAGGAAACCAACGTGAATTTTTCAAAGTAATTGGGCTTGATTGGTCTTTTTATTTGTCTAGGAAGGTCTGTCTGCCTAGAGGATTGGGAGACAAAATATCCCGAGGTCTCAATAACCAGCCTCCTCCCAGAACCGGAAAACTCGGCTGCCCTCGCCCTAAAACCATGCTGCACCTCCCTCTCACCCCTGCTATATGCATAACAGGAGCCAATGAGCTCCTGGGCAGGAAAAATACTCTGCACCCTCTGCTAAAACTCTAATAGTGCTGATGATGGGAACAGATGCTGGTCGCTCACTCCACATAGGCCAGGCACTGTGCTGTGTATATGGGACCCCAAGATGAAAACACAGCTAGGGCTTCCCTCCTCAGTAGTCATTACTGCTAGGGAGAGGAAGATGACACAGAAGATGCAGTGACAGACGACACTCCCTCAAAAGAGGTGAGCCCAAGCCGGGCGCGGTGGCACACACCCGCAGTCCCAGCTACTCGGGAGGCTGAGGAAGGAGGAACACGTGAGGCCAGGAGTTGGAGACCAGCCTGAACAACACAGTGAGACTCTGTCTCTTTAAAAAAAAAAAAAATGAGTCCAGTGTTGGAAGCCTGGGGATGATGTTCCAGTAATAAAGGGAAAGGGCATTTCAGGCAAGAGAACCCAACACATTCAGTCTCCATTGAACTTTCCCCATACAGTGTCCAGAATAAGGAAGAGCGGTCACAGACATCCTTTGGTGGTGACAAAGCAAATCCTATCAGCTTCACTCTGGTCCTCACGGCAAGAGTCTATCTGTCACCCAGAGACAGTCACTCTGAGCAGGTGCGGGGCCGCTCTGAGGAATCTGGTGAAGGGAGGACTCGCCTCGCAGCAACAAGGAAGATCCCAGAGCACCCCAGGCCTTTGCCACTGAAGGAGTCCTCAGTTGGCCTGAGGAAGCCTCTGGGCTCCAACTGGGCCTCAGTTTCTTTCTTTCATTCTCAGGTGGCACTGATGGGCCAAGGGATGCAGGATCTCAGAGTGAGAATTATTTCATAGGCATGAAAAGCCTTGTGATGTAAGTGATTCTCTCACAAATGTGGACCCTGAAGGTGGGCAAGAGGGCATGGCTGCATTACAGAACCTTTCCCCCTCCTGGAAAAGCTCACCAGAGCCATCAGCCAGGATTTCTTTACTCAAGAAAGGACAGCACAGACCACGATTCCCCGGGAGAATGAGTATGACTAGGGAATACCAGTACAAAAATACCAGTGCTTTGTGGCTGGATTGATTCTGTTTCTGTTTCATTCATTCATTCATTCATTTATTCATTTTTATTTTTTTAAGATAGCGTCTAGGCCAGGCGCAGTGGCTCACACCTGTGATCCCAGCACTTTGGGAGTCCGAGGCCGGCAGATAACCTCAAGTCAGGAGTTCCAGACCCACCTGGCCAACATGGTAAAACCCCGTCTCTACTAAATACACAAAAAATTAGCCAGGTGTAGTGGCACACGCCTGTAATCCCAGCACTTTGGGAGTCCGAGGACGGCAGATAACCTCAAGTCAGGAGTTCCAGACCCACCTGGCCAACATGGTAAAACCCCGTCTCTACTAAATACACAAAAAATTAGCCAGGTGTGGTGGCACATGCCTATAATCCCAGCACTTTGGGAGTCCGAGGCCGGCAGATAACCTCAAGTCAGGAGTTCCAGACCCACCTGGCCAACATGGTAAAACCCCGTCTCTACTAAATACACAAAAAATTAGCCAGGTGTGGTGGCACATGCCTATAATCCCAGCACTTTGGGAGGCTGAGGCAGAAGAACTGCTTGAACCTGGGAGACAGAGGCTGCAGTAAGCTGAGATTGCACCACTGCACTCCAGCCTGGGTGACAGAGCAAGACTCTGTCTCAAAAAAAAAAAAAAGAAGAAGAAGAAGAAGAAGACAGGGTCTCTCTTGGTCACCCAGGCTGGAGTGCAGTGGCACAATCTCAGCTCACTGCAGCCTTAACCTTGTGGGGTTTACCCAACATCAAGTGTCAACCCTGACCCCTGCAACTGCCATTCTTGGCATGAACAAGAACTCCACTCTTTTTTTTCATTTTTCAGGTGGAGTCTCACTCTGTTGCCCAGGCTACAGTGCAGTGGTGCGATCTCAGCTCACTGCAAGCTCCGCCTCCCGGGTTCATGCCATTCTCCTGCTTCAGCCTCCTAAGTAGCTGGGACTACCGGCACCCGCCACCACGCCCAACTAACTTTTTGTATTTTTAGTAGAGACGGGGTTTCACCACGTCAGCCAGGATGGTCTTGATCTTCTGACTTCCTGATCCCCCCGCCTCGGCCTCCCAAAGTGCTGGGATTACAAGCGTGAGCCACTGTGACCGGCCGAAGAGGACCAACTCTTGATGCTCTTTTAGGTTCACAACAAGCTAGAGTAGAGCAAAAGGGCCAGAATGAGGAGTCTGGTTAGACAACACCTAAAAAGTTCCTACAAGTCGCATGGGAGACATCCAAGGGGGTCCATGATGGCAAAGGAAAGCAGATGAGAAACTGGCTGCGGTCAGGTGACCAGACCCCATTCAGGAGTCCACGGGAGAAGGGGAGGAAGTCAGCCAGAGGTCTGAGCCACAAATGGCCAGGAAGTCAGGCCAAGGAGTCTAAAATAGTCAGGATTGAGAGACGTGGGCACCGCGGGTGAGAAGGACACCTATGCCTTTGCAGGCAGCATTTCTTCCTGGGTTTCCCTCCTACCCAAAACCAGAATGGGGCTCCGGGCTTGGCTGGGTCTATGTACACAGTTGGAAAAAGTGGACAAGTGGCACGGAGAGCTGGGGAAGTGGATGCAGGCAGCTCCTGGCCCAGCAGCTGGAATGATGCCGCCGCCAAGGGTATCTCAGCTGGCCTGCTGTGCTGCGGGAGATACACACTGAACCCTCCTGACTCCAACTGATGACAGAAGGCAACTCATCTGAAATAGACCTTGTTTAATGAAACAGGGTTTTAATGGACAATCAGCATAACATCCACTGGCAGAATTTCCTCAAACAAATCCCATTAAAGGCCCAAAATCAAAATCCACTTAGGTTTCAGATAATGCTTCCCCTGGACAGCAAACCTTATAGATCACTACGATGTGTCTTACCTTCCACCCGCTTCCACTTGCTTGGAAACCTGCCTTGTTAAAGTGTGTGAGTACATGGAGACCACCCTTCAAGTCACAAATCCTCCCAGCAATGCCCCTGGGCCAGCTCTTGCACCGGAGATCAGGGCTGCCTAATCAAAGCACTTGCTCCTGCCTGGAAGGCTCTGACAGCCAATTCCACTAAAGCATAAGGTACTGACCATCCGAGAAGAAGGAAGATGAGCTGATTAAAGTCCCACAATCACCAGAGGAGAGAAGTGGGAAGAGAGAACTGGCATTTAGGAGGCAGTGAGACACTTCCCATGTTCTCAGGCAGCAAGTCCCTCCTGCTCATCTCTCTTCCTATCCTGCCGGGAGCACAAGGAAAATGCTGTCAGAAATGAGTGAGTCAGGCGCTGGGCTCAGCGGCTCACAACTGTAGCCTCTGCACTTTGGGAGGCCGAGGCAGGTGCATCATTTGAGTTCAGGAGTTCGAGACCAGCCTGGCCAACATGATGAAACCCTGTCTCTACTAAAAATACAAAAATTAGCCAGGCACAGTGGCACGTGCCTGTAATCCCAGCTACTCGGGAGCCTGAGACATGAGAATTGCTTGAACCCCGGAGGTGGAGGTTGCAGTGAGCCGAGATCACGCCACGGCACTCCAGCCTGGGGGACAGAGCGAGACTCCATCTCAAACACACAAATAAAAAGAAATGAGTGAGTCAGGAAGATGGCATGAGACCTCCTGCCCACGTGGAGCTGACAGAACTGAAGTGGGAACCTGAAAGATCTTCCTGCCTTAGTAAAGTTCTGAAATAGCCATCCTTTCTCCCTTTCCTCCCCAGAAACAACAAACAGAGCCAACTGCTCCTTACCCCAGCCCACCTCCATCCCACTCCACTCAGGTGCTCCAGTTCTGTTCCCCTGAAATGGGTCCAGGCAGAACTTCCTACGGTGGATAAAGCCACAAACCACGTGACACATGGAACCCACAGAACTCTGCAGGGAACAGTCTGCACCCATGTCCCACGCCAGAGACTGAGGCATACAGCATGGGGCAGTCACCAAAGCGGGGCGTAGGGGAGACGTGGAAGGAGGAGACAGGTCGTTCCTAGACGTGGGAAGGGGTAGAGTGTGTTGAGGTCAGTGGGGGCAGGGCACAGGCGTGGCAGCACAGAGGAGAGGGGATAAATCGTTTATTTACAGCTTGGCTCTTGTTTTCTCATGGCAGCACTTGAAGCCTTCTATGATGTGGGCCTTAGTTCCTCTTTCTCCCTGAATGTCCCTTTATCCTGCATGTGCCACAGGTGAGACATCAGGCTATGTTCTGGCATCCAGGGCCCATCCCTTCAGTGGCTGTCTTCATTGACACCCAAGGCTTCCTTAGCCAGTGTCCAGGCCAGGTGCTCTCTGCCTCCTGGGATATTAACCAGCCAACCTAATAAATCCACAGGTGTGAATGGGATGAGCCTGGGGGCCTCCACTGTTTCTCAGATAAAGAATATTTTATCAGTATTCTTTTGGTGGCAGGGAGCAATCCTGGGAGAGAGATTCTGGGGGTAGGTAAAGTCTTACAGCCTCCTTCAAATCACTGTTGCAACCTGCTAGCCACACACACAGGACCAGGCTGGCCACTTCGGGGCC
>NW_012098097.1:5484200-5486883 GCF_000951045.1 Mandrillus leucophaeus
TGCTCCTGCCTGGAAGGCTCTGACAGCCAATTCCACTAAAGCATAAGGTACTGACCATCCGAGAAGAAGGAAGATGAGCTGATTAAAGTCCCACAATCACCAGAGGAGAGAAGTGGGAAGAGAGAACTGGCATTTAGGAGGCAGTGAGACACTTCCCATGTTCTCAGGCAGCAAGTCCCTCCTGCTCATCTCTCTTCCTATCCTGCCGGGAGCACAAGGAAAATGCTGTCAGAAATGAGTGAGTCAGGCGCTGGGCTCAGCGGCTCACAACTGTAGCCTCTGCACTTTGGGAGGCCGAGGCAGGTGCATCATTTGAGTTCAGGAGTTCGAGACCAGCCTGGCCAACATGATGAAACCCTGTCTCTACTAAAAATACAAAAATTAGCCAGGCACAGTGGCACGTGCCTGTAATCCCAGCTACTCGGGAGTCTGAGACATGAGAATTGCTTGAACCCCGGAGGTGGAGGTTGCAGTGAGCCGAGATCACGCCACGGCACTCCAGCCTGGGGGACAGAGCGAGACTCCATCTCAAACACACAAATAAAAAGAAATGAGTGAGTCAGGAAGATGGCATGAGACCTCCTGCCCACGTGGAGCTGACAGAACTGAAGTGGGAACCTGAAAGATCTTCCTGCCTTAGTAAAGTTCTGAAATAGCCATCCTTTCTCCCTTTCCTCCCCAGAAACAACAAACAGAGCCAACTGCTCCTTACCCCAGCCCACCTCCATCCCACTCCACTCAGGTGCTCCAGTTCTGTTCCCCTGAAATGGGTCCAGGCAGAACTTCCTACGGTGGATAAAGCCACAAACCACGTGACACATGGAACCCACAGAACTCTGCAGGGAACAGTCTGCACCCATGTCCCACGCCAGAGACTGAGGCATACAGCATGGGGCAGTCACCAAAGCGGGGCGTAGGGGAGACGTGGAAGGAGGAGACAGGTCGTTCCTAGACGTGGGAAGGGGTAGAGTGTGTTGAGGTCAGTGGGGGCAGGGCACAGGCGTGGCAGCACAGAGGAGAGGGGATAAATCGTTTATTTACAGCTTGGCTCTTGTTTTCTCATGGCAGCACTTGAAGCCTTCTATGATGTAGGCCTTAGTTCCTCTTTCTCCCTGAATGTCCCTTTATCCTGCATGTGCCACAGGTGAGACATCAGGCTATGTTCTGGCATCCAGGGCCCATCCCTTCAGTGGCTGTCTTCATTGACACCCAAGGCTTCCTTAGCCAGTGTCCAGGCCAGGTGCTCTCTGCCTCCTGGGATATTAACCAGCCAACCTAATAAATCCACAGGTGTGAATGGGATGAGCCTGGGGGCCTCCACTGTTTCTCAGATAAAGAATATTTTATCAGTATTCTTTTGGTGGCAGGGAGCAATCCTGGGAGAGAGATTCTGGGGGTAGGTAAAGTCTTACAGCCTCCTTCAAATCACTGTTGCAACCTGCTAGCCACACACACAGGACCAGGCTGGCCACTTCGGGGCCTAAACAACACAGCTGCATCTGACCAAGACACTATGTGATTCATGATGGGACACTACCGTGCCATCTCTGCCAAGGGCGGGACAGTTGTCCAGAGACCCTCGGCTTGCCAGGCTGGTTCTCCATGAAAACAGGTCATGCAGGCCATCGAGGTGGATGGGTCTCTTTAGGATTCTGAGGAAGCGTCCACAGCCCATGAGTCGGTAAGAGAGGAGATGGGCATGCTGTGGGGGTGATGATAGGTGCATGCCAAATACCAGAGGGCAAAGGACCCCAGCATGGTGGCATTATATGGGTGAGGTCTTTACCCCAAGCTGCCAGGGTAGCAAATCCCAATTGGATGGGTAGAGATTACCTTTATCTGCCCCACACTGACCCATGACTGTATCTCCCCAGCCAAACAAGGATGCTAGCCAGAGAAGGTTCCAGATCTTATACTATGACCAGGGATGTTTCCACTCCCTCCAAGGCATGGGAGCCAAGCCTGGTCATCTCACAGGATATAAAGATTAACCAACAACATCTACATTCAAATGGAACCCCAAAGCTAAACAGAGGTATCTCAAAACCATACCTCTCAGACAATAGAAATAATCTCAGAGAACCATTTCCTAAGAGCAGGTTGCCTCGGAGTGCGTTCTGGAAAAATCTTTTGGTTTTATTTTGTTTTTTGGGAGTCAGGGTCTTGTTCTGTCACCCAGGCTGGAGTGCAGTGGGGCACTCCTGGCTCACTGCGGCCTCAACCTCCTGGGCTCAAGCTATCCTCCCACCCTGGCCTCCTAAAGTGTTGGGATTACAGGAATCAGCCATTGCACCCCACCCATTCTGGAAAATTCTATCTGGTCCAGTAGGTATGAAGAATGCTGTTCTGGGGAGAGTCACATTGCCTGTTAGCAAATTAACCTTAGAGGGGTCTTGTACTTCAGAAACACATTGACTTGAATCCCATTTTCCAAGCTCACTTGACCACTCATTATTAGCACCCATCAGAAGGGTCTCCATGCAACACGCTCTGGGGAAAGCAAATTGGAAAATTACAAAGGAAGAACCGGCCCAGGGGTTCTTAAGCTGGGCTTCAGACATTCAGGAACTGTCCAAAATCCTAAGGAAAAAAAGACCTGTCTATTTGTGTACTTTTGTTAGGGAAGACGATCCTCAGCTTCCACAGGTTCCCAGGAGGGCTGTATCTGCCAAGGTGAAGAATC
>NW_012098097.1:5487998-5490565 GCF_000951045.1 Mandrillus leucophaeus
AGGCAGAGGTTGCAGTGAGCCAAGATCACGCCACTGTACTCCAGCCTGGGCAACACAGCAAGACTCCATTTCAACAAAAACAAAGAGTGTTCTTTGCATCAGAACAACACCAACCACACTTTGCCTAGAACCTCCGTGGGACTTCTACTCACAAGTCAACACAGGCTCTTTTTTCTTGCTTAATACATATTAAAACCCACTTATAAAACAAGTAACAGAGAAATCACACCTTTATAAATAGAGCTTCCCTGTACACACAAAATAAAATAATATCGCTGCCTCTACCACACAGATTCAGAGATGAACCAGTTTTTTAAACCTTTACGCAAAAACGTTCTCTTTTTACACACCTCGTGCTCTCCCTCACACCTGCATCTCTGTAGTTTGCTGGGTCCTGTCTGGAGTGCCCTCACCCTCCCGACCTCCCTTTTCCCATTAGCCTCCCTGTTCCCCTTCCACTCGCCCAGGCAACCTTCTGTCCTTCCCAAGAAAGGCGGTCTGATTCTGATTCTTCTGTGAAGACCACCCTGAGCACAGCAAACACAACCAAACTCCACCTCGACCATTCTGAGCCCAGGCCGGAGTACAATGGTGTGATCTCAGCTCCCTGCAAGCTCTGCCTCCCGGGTTCAAGCAATTCTACCACCTCAGCCTCCCGGGTTCAAGCAATTCTACCACCTCAGCCTCCCGAGTAGCTCGGATTACAGGCACACACCACCATGCCCGGTTAATTGTTGTATTTTTAGCAGAGACGGGGTTTCACCACGTTGGCCAGGCTGGTCTTGAACTTCCAACCTCAGGTGATCTGCCCGCCTTGGCCTCCCAAAGTGCTGGGATTACAGGCGTGAGCCACCGCAGCCTGGCCCAGTTTGGAAATTTCTAACACGCAGTTGAAAACGCAGAGCTGGCGCTCAAGAAGGCATTCTGAGCGACGTGACGGGATTTGGGATGCAAAAGCACACTTCTGGTGGGCATTGGTGCTGCAGGCACGGAAGATGTTACCCAAGGAGCGTGCCAACACCAAGGAAAAGGAGGAGGTTTGAGGAGAGCCAGACCTGAGTTTAACCTCTGATTTTTCTAGCTAATAAATGAGCAGCTAAGGAAGCCTCTCTGAGCCCCAGTCGCCTCGTCTCTAGCCAGTCCAACCCTATGATATGGACCCTGCAGGAGCCTGGAGAGCTGGAACTTCACCATGTCTACAGAGGACCTAGTGCAGTCCCCAGCAAGCAGGAAGCCACACACAGAAGACCTCAAAGCAACAGGGGAATCTGGAGAAGGTGGTGCCCAAAGTCAGAAGAGAAAGTGGCTATTAACACTGTTTACATTCCTAAGACAATATCTTTTTTTTTCTTTTTTAAGAGATGGGGGTCTTGCTCTGCTACCCAGGCTGGAGTGCAGTGGCATGATCACAGCTTACTGCAGCCTTGAGTTCCTGGGCTCAGGTGATTTTCCCACCTCAGCCTCTCAAATAGCTGGGACTACAGGAGACTGCCACCACACCCAGCTCAAGGTCATTAGAGGTGCAAGGCAGGATCCTTAACGGGGGCAACTTCAGTAGGCTGACGAAGGACAACCTGAGGGCACCGGGGTGAGGAGGAAACATTGGGCCAAAAGCATTGGCCAGAGCAGAGCATCTCACTTGGTCCTGCCTGTGTCAAGGACAAGCTGACATGGAGAAGGCAGAAGATGGAATCAAGATGTCAGCAATTGGCATGATCTTACACCCCAGCCCTACTTGCTCATATCCTTGCCCAGACCCTGAGCTGTGTCCACCTTCTCTGACCTTCTCCCCATCCCTCTTGCTCCATTGGCAGTTGACTCAAGAGTGTTGACTCGTGAGACAGCTGACCCCCAAGAGCTTCCCCGAGATGTGGTGTCAGGATGGTAGCAAAACATATACCATTTCTGCTTTTTTTAATCTTCTTGGATATTAAAGTAGGAATAAAGCCATCCTGATGTTTCTAGCAATTTCTAAAAAGTCCTGATTTATACTCTCAATGCCAAATGTCCAGGATATAATATGCCATATTATATACTGGTATAGACTAGAGAAAGTTAGATAGGAGGTAAGAGGGCAGCAGGAAAGAATTTGGAGGGTGTAGGGGCAAAAAAAAAAAAAAAAAAAGAAATCCTTTTTTTTTTTTTAATGGGAAGCCTTAGGTATCTTTACAAGCTGAATGAAAGAAGTTGACACAGTGGACACTGTCACAAGTTGAACAAAGGATGAAGCTAATCATGGAGGCAAGCTCCCTGGAGAGACAGGGACAAGATCAAGAATGAGCTGGAGAAATTAATCCTAGAGAAAGGGAGGGACCTGACTTCCTTGAAGGCAGGCAGCCAGGAAGTAAAGAGGAAGGAAAAGTCAAGATACATTTTTGGCAAGGGGGCAGGAAGTGGATGGAGTCTCCTCCTGGGATGCCCAGTTTGCTCAGTGAAATAAGAGACGACATCATCTGTTGAGAAGGAACGGCCTAAAGGATAAGGATGAAGTAGGGGGTGGGGGGAGAGAGGTAGCGATTTGGACTAATCACCATGGGAGACAAATGAGAGCACAGCGGGGTGTATGT
>NW_012098097.1:5491735-5504541 GCF_000951045.1 Mandrillus leucophaeus
GTGAGCCGAGATCGCACCACTGCACTCCAGTCTGGGCAACAGAGCCAGACTCTGTCTCATAAATGAATAAATAAATAAATATGAATATCTGTGCCTTTTGTTTGTGGTGGTTTTTGGTTTTGATTTTGGTTTTTGCCAATTAAGTCATTCCCCTGTTCCTGCTTAGTGGCACAGGCTGGGGTCACTTGTTTTTCATTGGGGAAAAAATGGATTTTCTTTTTATTCATGGATGTTTGCTATCCTGACCTGAGCCTCCCAGGTATCTCAGTTGTACCCAACCTTGAGAACCTGTTGTCATCCCCACCCCATGTACTAATCATGTGACAGACCCAGGGGCAGACTGCCTGTCCCAGGGCTAGGTAACTCCACAAGACAGGAAACAGCTTATTCTGAAGATACCTCTCCGATGCTAGCCAAGCACCTCCTTATCAAATGCTCACACCGGGACACTATTTCTCTTGCCCACCATCAACCCAGGTCCAGGTACCACTCAACCAGGGACACTCCTCTAGCCCACCAGAATTATTCAAACTAGCTCATTTGAATGCTTTACCTAATCGTTACCCTGGCCCTGCCTCGCTTTTCCTGAGAAAATCCCAAGAAAGGCTCTGGTCTCAGCTTTCTCCTCACTCTTCTGTTTCCTGGTGCTTTGATGTGGCCTGTGTGGCATGGCGTGGGCATAGCATGGTATGGCAGTGTGCCCCCTTCTCTTGGGAAATGCAACTAAATACATCCTCACCTCCACAAATTAGAATCATGTGGATACAAGTGAGACATCCCACTCCCATGCCAACCGCGCTGGCCTTTCTCCAGCCTTTCTCCAGCCTTTCCCCTGCTACCTGTCATCGGGTGTTTAGCTCATATGCTAGCACCTTGGGAATCCTGGCAGTGGGCGAAAGCTGGGCCAGTCTGACAATAACCACAACCCCAGGGCCCAGATGGTCCCACGCCTCATCAGCCTGGAGCAGCTCACACCCAGTAGCTTCTACATTCACACCTTTGTGACTGCTATGAAGTGAAATGTCCCGGAATCCATTTTTTCAAAAGTCTGCTAAGTAGACATTTTTAGGGAACCTTCGCTTTCTTTTTGTGTAAATATAAGCCAGCCACCTACACCCACAGAACCATATGCCAAAGTCTGGTGCTATCTACTGAAACACATCCACACGTCTGGCCGTGCCCAGTAATACTCAAGTACACAAAGGGGATCTGGCCTTTTGTTTTTCAAGAAGGGATTGTGTGTGGAGCGGCTCCATCTTTTGGAACAAAGAGACCTTCTGCTCAATTAATGAGCAAATGCTCGAGTTCACTGCATTTGGGCACTCCATTAATCTCAGTAGTGCCTTCATCTCCAAGACACGACGTTGTAAGCTGCCCTCGCAGCAGTGAAATGCGCACACACAGGCACATTACACATGTACATACATACACCTGTACTCACAAACACGCAAACTTGAAATCTTCTGTCAAGAGGGAAAAAAAGAGACCTTAAACCACTATTTGATCACGTTAAGCATAAATGGAACCATACATCCCTCACTCTTGCCACACTGGCTCAGGCAGGCTCTTACAGGGTCCCTCCTATGAGCACAGCTGGGAGTCCTCAGGGCCAGCCCCAGGAGTTCATCGAAGTCCATTGCATGCAGTTCCTTCCATGTCTGTTACGGTCCTCCTCTGAATGGGAGGCAGCCACACCCAGCTGTTACCACGGCAGCAGCTGGGCACTGCTACCACTTTTCCAGGATGTCACTGTAGGACCACCAGGACTACATCCTCCTTCTGTTTCACAAACCTTCTCTCTGCTTCCCCCACCGACCCAACCACCCTACCCTTAGTATTTGGGCAGGAACCCAACAGTCAAAACTGAACCAGTGGCCAAGTTCAAAGGATACATCCTCGCCTTCCTCTGGCCACTGAAGCCACCTTCCTGGATCCAGATAGACCCGATTCCTCTTTACCAGGCAAGGACTCTCCCAAAAGCCTCCCCCACCTCCCTCCACGCCTCAATTCATGGCAAGCCCACCCAACTGATTGACCAAACACGCCCAGACAGGGCTGAATCCCTCTAGCCGACTCGAGCTCAAGCTAGGAATACCCACATGCTCCACACACATACGGAGACTTTAATTAAGGCTGTGATGCAATTGATACACTTCTGAAAACATTTGCAAATTAAAAGGAAGTTGGAAACGGTAAGAAAACGGAAGGGACCAGTACAAATGTCCTGATTTACTGTGGGCTGACCACTCTATCTTCAGTGACCAGATAGGAAGTGGTCCAACCCTTGGTAAAAGGACATCCAAAGGGGGAAGAATAGGTCCACATTCCACTGAGATGCCAATGCCGGTTCATAACAAACACAGCTGTTTCCCATCACCTGCCAACTCAAGATGCACACACGTGGTTAAGACACTCTCTTCTCCACTTCAGGGGTTGGCCCCTCAAATCATTCTGCTTTCCCAGCATTTGCTGAGCATCGGTCAGGCGCCAAGCGCTGTGTCTGGGCTGTGGATCCAAAGGCAAGGAAGGTTGGATCCCTGCTCTCTGGGATTTATCTCACAGCAAAATGCTTCTACCTAAATGGAGTTGGGAGGAAACTGCGAGTTGGGGAAGATGACTAGAGGGAAGAAGTGAGGGGGGATTTGGGAACACCTGGAGCACGTGAGGGACAAAGAGCATGACCACTTCTCAACAGAGCAGCTAACAGTGGAGATGAACACAGCCAGCAAGCAGCATGCAGGACACTGAAATGTCTAGAAATGGAAAAAGATGGACAAGAGGAGGGAGGAGACATTCCAAGAAAAAATTTCATTTGCCTAACAATTTAACTAGGGCTCTTGTGGCATGTGGGCATCATGGAAATCCACTGGCTGCTCTTTTTTGGGCTGGGTACAAAATAAAAGTGTGCAGGAACCACTGTGATATAAATATCTAACATGCTAAGTGTCCAACTGAGTTATCATCAGTAGGCTGAGATTAATGAGTGAAGGAGCTGTGTTGTTTTCTCCAGAGACATTCTTGAGCTGAACCATCTGAACAGACCCCATCTCCTCTGTGACCACCACCTACCTACAGCAGGAAGGTTTCTGATGAGGATGAGGGCTTAGGTGCTATAGGTGGCCAAGGAACAGAATGAAACTAATGGGATCCACAGACTTTAGTGGATCAGCCAAGGAACAGAATGAAACTACTGGGATGCACTCATCAGCGCTGCTACCTGCCAGGGCAGAACAAAAAGACCAAGGTGCAACCTAACAAGCTGAACTTACAAGATTCGTGGGCCACCTGGTGCTTATTATTTCTCCTCTACAGGACTGAGTGTCCTTACCTGTAACGTAAGGGCACTGACCCTGCTGGGTGCGGTGTCTCACACCTGTAATCCCAGCACTTTGGGAGGCCGAGGCAGGTGGATCGCCTGAGGTCAGGAGTTCAAGATCAGCCAGGCCAACATGGTGAAACCCTGTCTCTACCAAAAATATATAAATAAGCCAGGCGAGGCAGTGCATGCCTGTAATCCAAACTACTCAGGAGGCTGAGGCAGGAAAATTGCTTGAACCTCGGAGGTGGAGGTTGCAGTGACCCAAGATCGTACCACCGCACTCCAGCCTGGAAAACAAGAGTGAAACTCTGTCTCCAAAAAAAAAAAAAAAAAAGAGCACTCAACTAGACGATGATTTCCAAGATCCACTTAAACTCCTAATGTCCCTGATTCATACCTTGCACGCACTCAGTCTCAGCCGGAGCTCCGGCGTGAGACAGTGCTCTCAGGAAATGTTGGGAGGAAAGTGAGTCTATGACAACTGGCATCAGAAGAAGGGTAAAATGAAGGAAATGTCCCTCTCAGCTAGCCCCAGCTTTCCCAAACCTCTGCCTTTGGTTTGTGCTAAACAGATGGCAAATAACTGTTATCAAGCACACTTTTATAATCCAGCAACAGTCAGCCTGCCGAGCACCTCGAACTCAAAGGAAGAAGGGCACCCGGCCAGCCATATAAATCACGCTTAAGGCCAGGCACGGTGGCTCACTCCTGTAATCCCAGCACTTTGGGGGTCGAGGCGGGCAGATCACTTGAGGTCAGGAGTTTGAGACCAGCCTGGCCAACATGGTGAAACCCGTCTCTACTAAAACTACAAAATTATCTTGGTGTGGTGGTATGTACCTATAATCTCAACTACTCAGGAGGCTGAGGCAGGAGAACTGCTTGAACAGGGGAGGCTAAGGTTGCAGTGAGCCAAGACCGCACTACTGCACTCCAGCCTGGGTGACCCAGCGAGACTCTGTCTCAAAAACTAAACTAAAATAAAAATAAATCATGCTTGAATTCATGCCTCCAAATCTGGTTTAATAACATCTGCCTCTCCACACGATTCATTCTAGAGCACAGTTATACATTTCTCAATTTGCCACAGCATGCTCTTGAATAGTTGGGGCCGAGAAGAGTGTGCTGAAAGACAGTCTCTGCCCACTCTTGCTGATAAAAATAATAACAAAGCTATAGAATAGGAAATGGGTAAGTCATTTGGGGAAAGAAAAAAAAACAGAAATAACCAAGCAAACCACTTTACTGTGATCATAAAGATGAAGAAAGAGACAGGGAAGAGAAAGGGAGAGAACTTGGACCACAGCAACAACGGTGAATAGCGTGGAGGGGCTTTTGATGATACCTAGCATGCGGGGAGCTGAGAAGTCGATCTCCTTCCCAGAAGTAAAGAGAAGGTGAGGAATTGAAAACCCAACGGAAGAGAAGCCAGAGCCCTCTGCCTGTGATGACCCCATGTAGGGTGGAGGCAGAGCTGCCAGGGTGGTCGGGCAGCACAGCCACCACAGCTGCATCTCTGATGCTCTGGTTAACCCCAGCGCCCTGCTGGGACCACAGGCTCTGGCTGGAATTCACTTTCAGAGAGTCTGGTGGACAAGTACAAATGTGGTCACAATGAATTTCAAGGACTTCTTCGAATGCCTCTATTACTGCAGAAATTCATTGTCCTGAATGATGTTTGAGAGCAATGGACCCGCCAGCTAGAGCTTGGGTTGCTTTCTATTTTGGGAGAAATTGCAGTTTCAATAGATTTGGCTGGTATGGCCGTTTCCACAAGGGCTCCTCTTTTTGTGCTTTCGCTAAACATTTAATAAATTTATGATTTCTCTGTCCACCAAACACGGCCAGAACCACTTTAGACATAAGTGGAAATACAACAGGGGGATAAAGGAAAATGTTCTCCCTGCTACAATCTATCCCAACACAACAGCCAGGGTGATCCTCTTTAAACTGAAGTCAGATCCTGTTCAAACAGGAAGCCTCAGCACAAAAACTAGGATCTTACTAGGACTTCTGAAGGCTTATGCAAGCTGGCTACCATTTTATTTACCCCCTTCCTCTCCTACCATTCTCTGCTCAGGTAACCCCTCTTTCTGGCTCTTCTTGAACATGCCAGCTCTGCCCTCACCTCCAGGCAGTGTCACCTGCTGTGCCTTCCACCTGGAATACTCTTCTCCCCAAATATCTGCCTGATTTGGTCCTTCACCTGCTTCAGGTCCTTATAGAAATGCCACCTTCTCAGGTGTTCCCTAACCATGCTCTCTAAATTTACAACACTTACATCCCATACACACATGCACACTTCCCACTCCCTCTACAACACCAACACCCCATACACACACACACACACTTCCCACCCCCTCTACAACTACACCCCATACACACATGCACACCTCCTACCCCCTTACAACATGTACACCCCTACGCACACACATACTTCCCATCCCCTTATAATACCTACACCCCATACACACACGCACACTTCCCACCCCTTCTACAACTACACCCCATACACACACGTACACTTCCTACCCCCTCATCTGCTGTTTCTTTCTCCTTAGCAGTCAACACCATCTAACACATTATGTATTTTGCTCATTTAGAACTCATTCTCTGTCTCCTCTATGAGAGGGGACTTCTATTTCTTGTTCTTATTCTCGGGTTTGGTTGGTTGGTTGGTTGGTTGATAGGCTGGCTACTACAGTAATGTGCAGTGCCTAGAATGTGCCAGGAAGCATTTAAGAATTTGGTAACTGCATGAAACGAATGAAAAAGTAAGAACACAAGCCAAGCATCCTGCTCCTTCTCACTGCCTGGCTTAACAAACCACAGGACTATGCTTCACGAGAACCTATTGCTGATGCTGACTTAGGGTCAGGATTTGGAGAGTGTGACACTGAACGCGAGAATTCTTCCATGGGGGATGAACTGGTGATACTGAATCAGAAGACAGTGAGGGCAGGGAAAGTGAACGGGACTAGTAGGGTGAACACTTGTCATAGAAAGACTATTGTATTTCCTAAAAAATGAAAACAGTTACAACTTAAAACATGCCTCAGTGAGCAGATCAGAGTGGAGAGGAGAAAAAGAAAAATAAAAGCAAAGAATAATTATAGTATGAAGAATGCATGACATCTGCGCCTTCTCCCAAGAGACTGGGCCAAAGGAAGAGCCCGAGGACATTCTATGAAATGCTGAAATCATATGCAGAATTTTGCAGGAATATGCAATATTGCTGGAATGAAGATCCATAACTTTCACCAGCTTCTCAAAATAACCCTTGATCAAAATGTTAGAGGAATGCTAACTTATACAAGAAAGTCCTCTGTAATTCCTTTTATTTCCACTTATACCCATTTATTAAGTGCCTATTACCATATCTCACCAAAATCTAAGACATCAACAATTCCAAGACACAGCCTTATTTTAGGCAGCATGTCAATTCCACTATGACATGCCATTGAATGTAAGGCAAATACTAATTTCAGAGATGCTAAAAATGCCAAACAATGTGAGGCTTAGAAGCTACAAATCACAGTATATGTCAAGCTCTGTTGCTAGTCCCGTTACATATGTTATCTGAGTCCTAGTGTGAAAAATGTTATTATTCAATTATAATTACAAATGAAGACAAAGCCAGAATTCCAAGATGAGTTGAAACCTAGGTCTGTCTGAAAGCCCCCACACCAGCACATCACCTCCCAGCAAAGATATGGCTCCCACATCTGCAGACCTTATAACCAAGTGCAGGACAAGAACCTCTAAACAATCTAGCTACAGACAGGTAATGAGAGTTGGGTATCAAATGATTGCAGAAGGAAGCACCCAGCTTGTATCTGGAGCAATCCTTCAAACAAACTTCCAAATGCCCCGAGGAGAGTTTCACATTTATTATGCTAAGGAGCCTCTGCTCTTTCATCTACTTTATAGCTCTCTCTCTCACTTCAATAAACAACGACTTAAGTGGAATTTAATGATCCAGAACATATAGTGCTCTGTGCTGAGAGGAAAACTTAGGAACAAAAGGTGCATGATTCCTTGTCAATGTTAAAACACATCCCTATTATCAAAGGGTTGACGAAAGCAGGTCCCGGAAGGTTGGGGTGAGATGTGTGCAAAAGCACATGTGTGTACACGCTACAGGGTGAGAAGAAAGAGGCCTTGAGGAGCAAAAACAACCATTTCACTTGATGTCTTCATAAACAGGATATGCTGTCACTTCCCTAAGGAGCTTTTAAGGAGCTCAATGAGTAGAACTACTGCCAGGAGAGAATCAGAAAGAAATCACTCCAGGAAAACACTAAACCCTGGTCGGGCATAGTGGCTCATGCCTATTATCCCAGCACTTTGGGTGGCTGAGGTGGCCAGATTACTTGAGGTCAGGAGTTTGAGACCAGCTTGGCCAACACTGCGAGACCCCATCTCTACTAAAAATACAAAAATTAGCCAGGTGTGTTGGCACACACCTGTAGTCCCAGCTACTTGGGAGGCTGAGGCACAAGAATTGCTTGAACCCAGGAGGCCGAAGTGGCAGTGAGCCAAGATCGTGCCACTGCACTCCAGCCTGGGTGACAGAGCGGGACTCCATCTCAAAAAAAGAAAAGAAAAGAAAAGAAAAGAAAAGAAAAGAAAAGAAAAGAAAAGAAAAAATACTAAACCCTCTCCCCCGACTCTCCCCAATTTTGCTTTGCACGGTGATTTGGGTGTGATTTTATCTCATTAGTCAGCTCTTTCCTGTCATTTTCTGTCTAACACTGAACAAGCCCAGTGGTAGATTGTAATCGCTGTTTACAATTACTCAATCCTCCCCTTTGCTGTAAGAATTATACATCCCTGCACAATGTCATACACTGTGTGGGGCTATGGACCACCCTGCCCTATGATCAGGGTTGGACACGTGAGTTGCATAGGCCAATAGGACCCAGTGGATGTGAAGCTCGCTACATCCAAGCAGGAGTTTCAAGAAGTATCATGAACAGGTATGGCCCATGTGGGCTGGCCGTGAGTCTCAGAATTACAATGCATATGAAGCAGAACCATAGCCTGCAGCCTGCATATACAAAGAGCCACGGAGATGCGGGGGTGCAGGCTGCTCCACCAAAGCTGATAACACAAAAAAAGTAGTATCAGAAGTGGGATATGCCATAACAGATAAAATATAAGGCATAAGCTTTGGAGCTGGGCAGTGAACGGTATGGAAAGTTGTCACTACAGGATTGAGAAATACTGACCCCTCTTATACAGCAGTAACACATTTGGTAACACTGCCCCTGTGATCACTTCGAAGGCAGGTGTTGCAATGAATCAATGTATAGCTCTAGGTGACAAGGTCGCAAAACAGAACATTGCTAGTGGGATTTGGTTACTATTAGGTGCATTTGACAAAGTACTACAATAAAGAGATGAGCTCAGAAAAGAGTTAGCTGGTTTTGCAATAGGATTGAGGTGGGAAAAAAAGAAAATTAGGAAATTTGGGACTTAACAATTACAAGATACAATGATTTCTCATCTCCTACAAATAAAGAAAAAAAAATAGGCCAGATGCAGTGGCTCACACCTATCATCCCAACACTTTGGGAGGCTGAGGCGGCCTGATCTTTTGCGCCCAGGAGGTCGAGACCAGCCTAAACAATATGGTGAAGCCTTGTCTCTCCAACAAATTTTAAAAAATTAGTCAGGCACAGTGGCACGTGCCTATAATCCCAGCTACTAGGGAAGCTGAGGTGGGAGGATCACTTGAGCCTGGGCTGCGAAGGCTGCAGTGAGCTGAGATGGCGCCACGGCACTCCAGCATGGGTGACACAGTGAGACCCCGTCTCAAAAACAAAATTTTTTTTTTTTTTTTTAAGGAAAGATGATTAAGACCTACCCTCAGGACACAGACAAAACTAAGGGCACATTAAATCTCTAAATGAATTAAGACATCCGCACCTTGCCCTACCCTAACCCTAGTAAATCCTTTTAGTTGAGCAAAATTGCTACAGGAAAAGTGATTAGTGGCATGGTCTCACAGAAACCTGATAAGCTCACAGTGGCCTGTAATTAAATGCAGGAGGAGAGATATGTCTGGTAAATAGTTACCTCAAAAGAGGTGTGGGTGTGGCTACTGGCCCAGGGAGTAACTAAAATCAAATAGAAATAAAAATTGATCATTGTTTAGCATGAATGACATCCCCAAAAGAGACACCAGCCTGGTCTAAAAGAGACTGTGATCGTAGGGGACTTAGAACAACTTTTGGTGCCCCAAATTTCCATAGGCAGGAAGTAGCCTGAGAAAGCTGCCAAGTGCCCAGTGAAGGTATATTCTCTAATACTTCTCCAGGTGTGTTCAAAGAGGATGATCAAAAAGGAAAAATCTCCCAGAGGGAGAAGTCAAGAGCCATAGAGAGGCTGGGTGCGGTGGCTCATGCCTGTAATCCCAGCACCCTGGGAGGCCGAGGTAGGCGGTTCACAAGGTCAGGAGTTCGAGACCAGCCTGGCCAATATGGTGAAACTCCGTCTCTACTAAAAATACAAAAATTAGCCAGGTGTGACAGTGTGTGCCTGTAGTCCCAGCTGCTCGGGAGGCTGAGGCAGGAGAATCGCTTGAACCCGGGAGTTGGAGGTTGCAGTGAGTCAAGATTATGCCACTGCACTCCAGCCTGGGTGACAGAGCGAGACTCCATCTCAAAAAAACAAAAAACAAAAAAAGCCACAGAGAACAATGGATTTGAGAGCTTCCCATTCGAGGAGCATTCCCTATCCCAGGGCAGGTGAGCCTCTCATGTTGTCCAGTGGAATTTCACGATGGCCATATGGCTGCCCTTCTTTCTCTTTCAAAATATAAATGCTCACTGGGGTTGGCCTGTTCATGTTCTTCCACAATGGACATGTGGACCAGGTCACTTGTTTTGGTTCACAGCTCTCTAGATCAATAGCAACTAAATCCAGACCTGCTGATAGAATCTCATGAGATCCTGAAATTCACACCTGATTCCATGATTACATGAGAATTTTTAGGTATCTTCCATGAGTCAGAAATGAATTTATGTTGTATATAAATATACATAGTGATACATAAGATGATTATTTATGACCAGGAGGGAAGACTGTAGCAGACTGTATTATACGGTCGTCCCTTGGTATCCATAGGGATATCCCCTCCCTCCCACAGATACCAAGATCTGCTGATCAAGTCCCTTGAGCCACCTCTTCATATCTGTGTGTTCCTCCCCATGGACGCAGAAGGCCTACTCTATTCACAGTTATTCACGCCTCCCTTCCCTTAGTGGATGTTTATGTACCCGCCTGGAATTGCAGAGCCGCCCTATTGGCCAAGCATACTTCCCTGCACAACGTCAGACTTTGCCATATGATTTGTTAAGCAACAGAATGGGAATGGATACGAACACTCCACATCCAAGCAGGATTCTTCAAGGACATCGCGAGTTTCCACCAACTCTCTAATTCTTCCCCTCCACCACGACATGGCACATGGCCGTCGGGGCTGCTGTTTCAGCCTGGAATCCAGAAGGAGAAAGCAATGCCACAGAGACACAGCCAACCTGCAGCCTGCATGTTATCTGGAAGCAAAATAAACCTTCATGATGGTAAATCACTGAGATTTGAGGTTGCCTTGCTGTGAGGCAAAGCTGACTTAAATAGCCTGTTCCACCCAGACAAATGAAGTTCAATGCTTAAACTCCTAGAAGTACACGATCTAACGCAAGGAATATGCCTGGAGTCCCATGTGAGCCCTCAGGCTTTTAAGTCCTCATCTTTCCTGGGAAGGAGATGTAGAGCTCAACTGGTTCCACATAAATGCTTCTTCAATGTTTGAGTAAATTCCATCATCTCTGTGAGTCACCTAACAGTGAAAGTTATTAACAACGAAATTTAAAAAATCAAATCATAATCTCCTTTTAACCAGCCATGCTTTGAATGATAAATATATAGAGAGTGAGTTTGTTCTCATCTCTCTTCTCACTGCATTCTTACTGTAGCCTCTCACCTAACCTTATTGGCTCCAGAGACCAAAAGAAAGTCAGCTAAAGCCACAAAGGCCAAATGTACATGAGAAAATGTCCGAAAATGCAGCATCAGGGATTGTGTTTGCCTTGTGAAGTCCTTTTTGCCCCTCAGGGAAAAATGACTGGAGGCTCCTCTGACTTTGGAATCATTGCTCTGAATGTTTTGGGGGAAGAATTTTGTTCTGGGGATGTTGTGTTGCGAAAAGGATGTCCATCCAGAAAAATGTAAGATTGCCTTTGTTTTTAAACTTGATGGTAAATCAGCCCTGAGAAGCCTTCTAAGAGACTTCCATAAGTCTTTTGAATAATGTCATCATTCCAAGTTGACCATTTCCAGGGAGCCCAATCTCATTTGCCAGATGAGTTCTGCCGTGTTTGTTCACATATCAGCTTTCTGATGTTTTAACCGGTTGTTATCTTTGACCCCAAAAAGGGATTCCTGAGCACCTCAGCATGGAGCTCACAGGCACTGGAAGGCCTCAGTGGCCCTTTTTGCTCCTGACCCCAGGGGGACACTTGGGTATCAAGCTGAGGTGAGAAGCAGACTGAACGTCTTCTATTCACAGATAAATGCCCCATGTGACCTTGCATGGGAATTACTGAATAAAAGAGACCACCACCCTGATTTGAACAGCACCAGACACAGAGCTGTGAAAGAAAATGCCTCTTACCGATGACAACATCTGGTTGTCCAGTTCTGGATTTGTTTTATTTACTTATTGAGACAGAGTCTTGCTCTGTCGCCCAGGCTGGAGTGCAGCAGTGTGATCTCGGCTCACTGCAACCTCTGCCTCCCGGGTGCAAGCAATTCTCCTGCCTCAGCCTCCCGACTAGCTGGGACTACAGGTGCACACCAGCTAATATTTCTTTTTTTTTTTTGGTAGAGATGGGGTTTCACCATGTTAGCCATGTTAGCCAGGCTGGTCTTGAATTCCTACTCTCAACTGATCCACGCACCTCGGCCTCCCAAAGTGCTGGGATTACAGGCATGAGTCACTGCGCCCAGTCCCAGACCTGGATTTGAACCAGTGTTCACTGAAGCATTTCCAAGCCTGTTGCTGTGCCTTTAGGTATATGCAATTCAACACATATTCTAAAAAGTACCTTGCCAGCGTTCAGTAGAATGAAAGGCAGTCCCACGAATTTCAGAAACACTGATACTGCTTTAAAACAAAAAACTCCTGGTGATTATAAGGCTTACCTGGAGTATCTCAAATATTTTATTAAAGAGAACGTTCAAAGACAAGGACCAGCAGGAATGCCAATTCCATGTTGCAATCACGCTTCCCCACCCACAAACATGTTATTAGTGTGTGCTTCCAGTGCACATCTACCCTTCATTTTCCTGTAGGATTTCAGGAAAAAAAGAGCACAGGGCTCAGAAGGTCTGTGAAATCAATAGATGAGTTTATCTCTTACATGCAAAAGTAATCAGTTCTCTTGAGAAGGAATACACACACACACACACACACACACAC
>NW_012098097.1:5507171-5520847 GCF_000951045.1 Mandrillus leucophaeus
ACAGGAAATATCCATGAAAAGGGAACATTTGTAGTGTCATCCTGAGCCATATACCACACTCCAAAGTACATGTGTTAATAAAGGAAGAAACCATCTCATTCTCAATAAGGCTGAATTTGATGTGCTCAAGTAATACTCATTACTCCAGAAAAATAATAAAATTCCCACAAAGAGGAGGATCCCAGGCCTAATGACTGGGTTCTTTTCTAGACAACTGTAACCACCCTCTGGAGACTATAAAAGAAACCAAGTATCAAAATAGCAGGATGACTCTTTGTAATTACTGTGTAATTGTTGGTTTTACATGTCTGTCTCTTCCTAGGCTTAGTGAAGGCAGAGACCAAGTTCACTAATCGGATTCAGCCAAGAAGAGTGTTGGCTCCATGAAGTATGAATGAACAAACGAACTAACGAAAAAAAGAACATGAAAGTTCTGTACCAAAGAAAGAGGAAAGAAAATCATGAATCCTGGTGGCACCAAGCCTGATTCTATCCCATCTGCCAGCAAACAAGAAAACACAAGAACCATCGGGAATTCTTCACTTAGTCCAAGCTCTGAGAAGAGAAAATAATTCCAAAATGTCATATTAGAAGGTAAGGAAGACATGAGAATTTGAAGGGAAGAAAACACAGCAGTGGGTGGGAAAAAGTGGAGACTGAAATCTTACAACCAGGAAGTGTGGGCTGTGGTTTTGAAGGCGAAAAAAAAAAAATTGAATTTCCAGGTTCCCAGGGCCCTGATAGTTGATTCTCTCCCTCGCTCTCCTGCTTTGAGTCTGTGCCAATAGAATCTCACAGCCTGAACGTCCCCGGCCATACCTCAAGCATTAGCACAAGATTGAAAAGGCTTCTAGACAGAGGTGATACAAACAAAGGGAAGTGTGTGCCTCTGGGAACCGAGCCAGAGTTCATCACCAAGGATCTTTGCCCCCTGGCAGAACCACAGGTAGGCTTCATTCATTTCACTCAGTCAACAGACATGCCCTGACCACCTGCTGCATGCCAGGCACTGCACTGGGCCAGTCCAGAAGCACTGGGAAGTCGAATGTTAAATGCCTGTGAACCCACATAGGTGGGCTTTGCTGGGGAGAGTCTCCAGCAGCAGGCTGTAGCCAGGGGCGATGGCCGGGCACAGAGCGAACCCACAGAGCCTCCCAGTGCACACGGCAAAGGTACCCCTTCCTCTACACAGACCCAGCCTGGCCCCAGGCTGTCTACTCCACAGCAGAACCTCACTGGAATTCAAACTCTTTGGGTCCAGTGTCCTTGTGAGAGACCCATCCTGCCCTACCCTATCTGCTCCCTTGTGGACAGCCCTCTAGCGACCGTCAGAAGTGTCTGGGGCATTTCTGCCCCATGCACACATTGACGAGGGGGTACTATAGGCAATTAGGGGCTGCGGACCAGCAGTGCTAAGCGTGCTGCAACATACGAGACATGGCTACCCCATAAAGAACTGGCCCACCCCGAATGCCAATAACCCAAGAGTGTGTGGTTTCTATCAGGTGCACAGGTAGTCTCCTTTCCACAAAACAGTCAAGGTCAGTGTGCTAAGGATGACAGGCCAGGGGTCATCATGGTGAGAGCCCAAAATAAGGAAGGAGTGAGCAGTCACTTCAGGCAGTCTAGATAGACATCACTGCAACCTTGGAAGATCTGTCACCCAATTGTTAGCCAACAATTCCATTTAATTAAAAAATTCCCAAATATTGAAACTTCACATTTTAAGATTAAGGCTGCATCTTTTTTTTCTTAAAGGGAGAAAAATAGGAATCAAGGCCCTTTGATAGTCACAGCAGATGACTCCCTTCCCCTCCAGACCTCTCCAGTGGTGCCCTGAGGGTCTGGCTGCCCTTGGAAATTGTGGATTTAACTTTTGGTAAGCACTCTATAGAATAAAGAAAGAACTGCCCATTGGTTCAAAGAAGACACTGAGCTTAGAAGATTGGACACATCGCTGTGTTTAATGTATGGTATTGAAGAGTTTCCTCTAGGGAGAGACAATGTGTGTGTCTGCCTCAACGTACCCAGGGAAAAGCAACACTGAAATGTCCCTGACTTTGCAAGGATATTAAGTGGGAATCCAAAGTGGAGGCAGGAAAAACAGAGCTTCTGCAGGTAGCCCTTTCCTAGAAATCTCCTGACTTTTAAAATACAGGCTCTGAGTTGAAACGTCCTGTTCTGCAGGTTGAAGTATATGATCAAAACCTGCTTTGTGCAGCCCTCTGCATACAGCATTTTAGACAAGCTTCTGGAGCCCCATTACTCCCTAATGGCAGGCCAGCAGAGACGCCGGAACAGCTCATTAGTTCTGGGAGAGCCGTTTCAATTACATTCCAGTTGAGGCCCTTCCTGTTCCCTTGCTTTGCTGTTAAACGTTCCACCTGCAAATGCTTTCCTCCACTGGTCCAGTCCTGTAAATTGGCTGAGCTACAGGGGCTGCTTAATCCCATAACTAGCAAAGGCGGGCTCTGAAGTCTTGGTCAAATAGGATCCTGTCAGATAGCAGTAGAGAGTCTCTACCCTCATCTTACTGTTCCTGTCCAGCCTCAGACAGGTCTATGGCAGCAAAGGGAAGAGCAGCATCATTAAGAATCCTCAAGCTGAGTAGGACTGGAACATAAGGTCCTGAGGAAAACAAAATTAAGATGGCAAATCTTTATTCCCTGGCTGAGACAAACAGAAGAAGCAACTACAGTTTGACACTAAGTGGTTAATAACTCTAATCCAGCAGGCTGGATGAAGGGCTGAAGGATTGTCACAGAGGCACTGAGAAGGGTGACGTCAAGGAGAAGCTTGTGCTCCATAATAAACCTCATGGAAGCGTCTAGACTGGGGTCGCTTCCATCCTGACTGTATGGTGGGGCCCTAACAGACCAGTGTCTGAGTTTATTTAACACCGTAGGCTCATGGGCTTCCACTGTGCAAAGCCAACCTAAACCAAGCCTAGAGGAGAACTTCACCCAGATCTCATTTTCCAAAGAGAGGGAAGGACCCCAGGTGGAATCTACCCACACAGGTCTCCATACAAAGAAAGAAGACAGGGCCCCAGAAGAGCTCTTCCAACTCCTGGTACCAACCACCCAGGAAATGCTGCACTGGGGCTGCACATAGCAGCCTTGGGCCCAAGAGAGCCTGAGAGAATTTTCCAAGGAGCTGCTTGTGCTTAGAAGTGAGAGAGAGACTGGGGGACTTCACTCCAGCCTCGGATAGAATGGAAGAGGGGCAGATCACCTGAAATAAAAGACAGAGAGGAGTGCAGGCCAAAAAGAGAGGTGCAGAGAGAGCTGCAAAGGAGTGAGTGAGAGAGACCAAGAGAAACGGAGGGAGCAAGAAAAAAGACAAGATGAGATGAAACCAAACAGGAAGAGACGCCTTGTTAACCAAGTCGAGAAGTACTGGTGGCCTGCAGAAAAGAGAGGAAAAGGTTACCATGGCAACACCTTGCAGAAAGCGTAGGCTGTGTAGCTGAGTGAGCCCAGCGAAGAGAGCCACAGCTGCCGATGGCCTCACCTGCTGCTTCATCTGTTCACCTGTGGGACTGTGCCTCGACGGCTATGCCCAAGCTCCCACTCCCCATCTCCAAGATCTCAGCCCAGAACCCACTCTCCGTTCATCGGCTGCCCCAGACTTTAGTGTGACATGATCCCTTCCCAAATGCGTCAGATAGACAGAGGAAGGCTGGGGAGCCATGGGCTCAGCTGCACGGCCCCCTCCCCAGGTGTCCTTGTTCTTGGCTCAAGGTTGAGGAATCTTGGAGCGTGACGAGAGTCTTAGCACGTTACTCGACCCAAACTGTCAGACTGCACAACAAGCCTCTCTATAACTTCCCTGACCACTGGTCACCACACTCTGCTTGAATCCTTTCACTGACAGGGAGCTCAGCCCACTGCATGACTCAAATGCTTACGACTTCAGCTTTCAGCCTCTGATCTAAGATCTTGCTCTATCAACTGAGTAGAGGCAAGGGGGAAGATGAACAAAGACCACTGTGACTAGTGAGCCATCAGCCATGCTCCTACCATATGCTGCGACTCAACCCCCAACCCCACGCCCTGCTCTCGCGACAGACATGCACGTCTTCTACACCTCTCACTGCAATTCTCTATAATTTATCACATCCATTTTATAGTATATGTTTCCTTAACCTCACATTTGTGCCTATTTCTCTGGGGATTTATCTTTCCTCTTCTACCTGAGGAACAACCTGTTCTAGTATTATTATTATTATTATTATTATTATGATACATTAAGTTCTGGGTTACATTTGCAGAACGTGCAGTTTTGTTACATGGGTATACACGTGCCATGGTGGTTTGCTGCACCCATCCACCCGTCACCTACATTAGGTATTTCTCCTAATGTTATCCCTCCCCTAGCCGCCACCCCCCGCAGGCCCCAGTGTGTGATGTTCCCCTCCCTGTTTCCCTGTTTCCTGTTACAAAGAAACAACCTGTTCTTTTGGCATGGATTCCTCCATATCCCTGATTCAGAGAGTGTTCGAACCCAAATGTGCTTGATGACTCAATGAGAATCCACACCTGAACCCAAACCTTCTCCAAAGTTTTCAATATAGGCATCAAAATCTCCACGATCTGGGCCAAAAACTTCCGACACATCCAGGCTCCATGAGCTCTTCGGCTATTTTTACTGTTGTCCGGACAGAATAACAACTAACATTCATTGAGAGCACACAACACACTAGGCACTATTCTAAGCATTTTACATGTATTCACTTAGCCTGTCTTCCCCAAAACTCCAACGTCTAGCAGCCGCTAAGGAGTCGAGTCAGAATTCAAACCCAGTAAGTCTGACTCCAGAACCTGTTCTCTGAACTCCAAATCTATACCATTTCTATATTGTGACATCTTTCATGTCAGTGGTGGCTTTTCAAATATGCACACCTTTCATCTACCGAAAACCTACAGATAACATCATGCTCAGTATGAAACACTCAATGATTTTCCCCTAACATCAGAAATAAGACAAGACTGCTCTTACTCCTCCCTTCAACATTACACTACAAGTCTTAGCCAGTGCAATCAGGTAAGAAAATGAAATTAAGAGCATACAGATTGAAAGGAGGACATACAACTGTCACTATGCACAGACATGACATAGAAAATTCCAAGGAATCTACCAAAAAACTCTTAGAACCAATGAATGAGTTTAGTGAGGTTGGAGGATACAGGGCTAGCACAGACAAAGTCAATTATATTTCTATATACTAGCAATGTGCAATTAGAAATTTAAAATACAGTATCATTTACAATAGTACCATAAAATACTTAGAGGTATAAATCTAACTAAACGTGTATAGCATGTACGATGAAGACCACAAAACACTGATAAAGGAAATCAAAGACGACTTTGGAGAATATACCATGTTCATAAAATGGAAAACTCTGTATTTATTCAGATGTCAATTTTCTCCATATTGGTTTATGGATTCAGTGCAACCCCAGTCAAAACCCCACTGGGATTTGTTTTTTTGAGACGGAGTCTTGCTTTGTCGCCCAAGCTAGAGTGCAGTGGTTCGATCTCCGCTCACTGCAACCTCCGCCTCCCGGGTTCAAGCAATTATCTAGCCTCAGTCTCCTAAGTAGCTGGGATTACAGGCATGCATCACCACACCCGGCTAAGTTTTGTATTTTTAGTAAAGATGGGGTTTCACCATGTTGACCAGGCTGGTCTCGAACCCCTGACCTCAAGCAATCCACCCGCCTCGGCCTCCCAAAGTGCTGGGATTACAGGTGTGAGCCACGGTGCCTGGTGCCATTAGGATTTTTTTGTAGATATTGGCAAGCTGATTCTAAAATGTGAAAGGAGAAAGGATAGGCACAAAAACCAATGAATCAGAATGAAGAGTCCAAAAACAGAACCAAACAAATATGGCTGATGAACTTTTTACAAAAGCAAAAAGAAAACACAGTCTTTTCAATAAATGCTGCTGGGAAAATTTAACATCCATATGAAAAAAACTCAACCTTGAACTCTACCTGACACCATATTTTTTAAAAACCTCAAATAGATAGTAGACTTAAATGTAAAATGTAAAACTTCTAGAAAAAAAAATATGGGAGAAAACCTTTGCGAACTTGGGTTATGCAAAAAAATTCTTAGATACAGCACCAAAAGCACAATTCATAAAACAAAAAAAAAGAAAAACTGATACATTGACAGTTCATCAGAATTAAAAACTTTCGATCTCCAAAGGCACTGTTGAGAAAGGGAAAGACAAGCCAGGGACTGAGAAAAAGAAATGCAAATCACATATCTGACAAAAGTCCTCCATGAAGAATACAGAAAAAGAACTCTAGGGGCCGGGCGCAGTGGCTTACACCTGAAATTCCAACACATTGGGAGGTTAAGGCAGGTGGATCACCCAAGGTCAGGGGTTCGAGACCAGCCTGACCAATATGGTGAAACCCCTGTCTCTATAAGAAATACAAAAATTAGCCAGGCATGCTGGCGTGTGCCTGTAGTCCCAGCTACTCGGGAGGCTGAGGCAGGAGAATTGCTTGAACCCGAGAGGTGGAGGCTGCTGTGAGCCAAGATTACACCACTGCACTCCAGCCTAGGTGACAGAGCAACACTCCATCTCAAAAAAAAAAACAAAAAAAAACTTCTCAAAAGTCTCAAAACTCTACCA
Source organism: Mandrillus leucophaeus (assembly GCF_000951045.1). Classification (NCBI taxonomy): domain Eukaryota; kingdom Metazoa; phylum Chordata; class Mammalia; order Primates; family Cercopithecidae; genus Mandrillus; species Mandrillus leucophaeus. Next base: position 5,513,824 of record NW_012098097.1, read on the forward strand.
TAATTAAACAAATGGATTAAAAAATAAGCAAAAGATTTTGACACCAAAGAAGATGTACAGATGGCAAGTGAGCATATGAAAAGATGCTCAACATCATTAGTCATTAGGGAAATACAAATGAAAGTCACGAGACCACTACTACACTCATTAGAACGGCTCCAATTTTCAAAACAAAACAAAACAAAAACCTGACGAGGCCAAGGGCTAGTGAGGGTGCAGAGCAACTACAACTCTGCTGGGGCTGAAGAATGACATATCCACTTTAGAAAATGGTTTGGAGGCTTCCTATCACATGACCCAGCCATCTCACTCCCAGGTATTTACCCAGGAGAAATGTAAACATATGTTTACATAAAAGCCTGTATGCAAATATTGATAGATGTTGCATTCATAATTGCTGAAAAACCAGGAAACAACACAAATGTCCTTCAACTGGTGAAAGTAAACAAATTGTGGTGTATCCACACGATGGAATACTACTCAGCCTTAAAAAGGAACACACTATTGATACTTGCAACATAATGAAGTACTCTGAAATGCATGATGCCAAGTGAGATGACATTCTGGAAGAGGCAAAAACGTAGGGGCAGAGAACAGCTCAGAAGTTGCCAGAGGTTAAACAAAAGGGAAACAGGGATGGGTTGGGAGTAGGGTTTGACTACAAGGGGCCAAGAGGCAGCTCAAGGGAATTTGGGGAGGTGATGGAACTTTCCTATGGTGATGCTTACACAAATCTGTGCATTTCTTAAAAATTCATGGAACTGTACACTCCAAAAGAATGAGCTTTAAGATACAGTAATTTTTTAAAAATAAATTTTAAAAAATATTTATGCCCTTCATCACCTGAACAATTCTTGAAATAGCCACAAAGGCTGGGCATGGTGGCTCACACCTGTAATCCCAGCATTTTGGGAGGCCAAGGCAGGTGGATTGTTTGAACTAAGGAGTTTGAGACCAGCCTGGCCAACATGGCGAAACCCCGTCTCTACTAAAAAATACAAAAATCAGCCAGGCATGGTGGTACTAGCCTGTAATCCCAGCTACACAGGGGACTGAGGCACAAAAATCATTTGAACCCAGGAGACAGAGGTTGTGATGGGCCGAGATCACACCACTGCATTCCACCCTGGGCGACAGAGCAAGATGCTGTCTCCAAAACAAACAAACAAAAAAGAAATGGCCATGAAGCTTGGACTGTCACATTTGTATTTCATAGGGTTTTTGAGACAAAGTTGCACATTTTCCAAGATGATCCCAATGTGGTGTGTGGCTTATTACTAACGAACTAATGAATCCTGGCATCCTTGTTTTGGAGAGACCACAAGGTATAGCTACAGGTTTTGGCAGTATCTCATTTGAAAAAAAAGTAAAAAAAAAAAGAAAAGAAAAAAGAAAAAAAAAAAATTGCCCCTGGCAATTACCCTGGGAACAAACAGGAGATCCTAGGAAAGGCAATGGAAATTTGGAAGGCAAGTCTTGGCCTGGGCCTCACTTTCTTTATCCAAGGTGGTGGAAATGGCCTCTCTCTGGGGGAGGCAGGTCTGAAGACCTGAGAAAAACCAGACCTTGAACTCCACCTCTAAAAGTGTGGAACTAAGTAAGAACCCAGCCCTGAAGCCAGACAGGGACTCTCCCTGGAAAACAGCAGTCCCCAGCCTTTTTGGCACCAGGGAGTCATTTTGTGGAAGATAATTTTTCTACAGATAGGAGGTGAGGGGTAGGGGATGGTTTCAGGATGAAACGGCTCCATCTCCGATCATCAGGCATTAGATGCTCATAAGGAGGGCGCAACCTAGATACCTCGTGTATGTAGTTCACTACAGGGTTCGTGCTCCTGTGAGAATCTAATGCTGCTGTTGATCCGGCCAGACTCAGAGCTCAGACAGTAATGCTCACTTGCTCACCACTCACCTCCTGCTGCATAGCCCAGTTCCTAACAGGCCACGAACCCATACAGGTTTGCTGCCCAGGGGTGGAGACCCCTGCTGTAGAGGGTCCTAAGAGGTTAGCAAGCGCCAGTGGGCTCTGAGGGCTGCCTTTGCCATGGCCAACTGATATCCTATTCTCTTTGTTATTTACTATATTTACTCATCCTCATGCCTTAAATAAAATCTCACTGGCAGTCGGGCACTTTGGTTCACGCCTGTAATCCCAGCACTTTGGGAGGCTGAGGCGGGTGGATTGCCTGAGGTCAGGAGTTCAAGACCAGCCTGACCAACACGGTGAAACCACCCCCCTCCCCGGTCTCTACTAAAAAAATACAAAAATTAGCCGGGCATGGTGGTGCGCGCCTGTAATCCAGGCTACTTGGGAGACTGAGGCAGGAGAATCGCTTGAACCTGGGAGGCGGAAGTTGCAGTGAGCCGAGATCGCGCCATTGCACTCCAGCCTGGGCAACCGAGCAAGAGTCCGTCTAAATAAATAAATAAAAATCTCACTGGCCAGCTGGCCTCAGAAGGGCTGTAAGGCAGTAAAGGCATGCTTTGCACTACAGAGGAGTTAGGAGAGCTGACCCACTAAGGCCAGCATGGTGCTGGGACCCACTTACATGATTATTAGTGGTTTATGCAGCTTTCATGCTGAACCATACAAAACGGCCCATATTTGTTTCCCCAGGAGATCCAAATCGCCTTAAAGGCACGTGTCTCCTGGTTTTATGTGTACAACAGGGTCTTCCCTATGGGAAAGGGCACAACCAACTCACTAAGATTGAGTTGAGCAAACCTCACCAAGGTCTGCTAAGGGTCAGTGTGGAGAAACCGCTAGGTGAGCCTGGTGTCCTGGGGAAAAGAGCAGAGAGTTCTGGCTCACTACATCTAAGAGCTGTAAGAGACCATCTCATGCACTTCCGGCCCCTGCCACCCTCCCGGAATGCCTCTGCCTCCCAGCAAGCTCAGGGTGAGTTTGCGTAATCAAGAAGTTGGCAGTCAGAGAGAGTGAGTTCTGTTTCAGAGACCTAAGCTGGGAGTTGCTGGCAAATCCCTGAACGTCCAGCTCCAAAATGTCATGACCCTCAAAATCATATTTCAACTCTGAAAATCATGTTTCCTTGAGACAACTGACCTCGTTTTCAGATATGCAGAGCTATTTCCTTTCTCTGGACCCAGGAGGGAAAATACACCAGAGAGAAGAAAGCAGATCAGAATGCTAGAATACATGCAACCCAGAGAGGAGACGGAGGGTTGAACAGGAAAAAGCAAACTCAGGTCGAGTGGAGCATATCACTGACTCCTTTCTTTAGGGAAGAGTTGCATGGGCCCCATCCCAAAGGTTAGGGCCGTTCTGTACTTCACACAGATTCGAAGCCCAGTTCCACATCTTCCTCCTAACCCTTTCCTTCTCGAAGGCTGACTATTCCAGTAACTGCTGTCAATTTCCTCCCAGCTTCACAGGCTCAAATCCAGCCTTCTGTTTCTTATTAGGCACTTTTAGTAACGGGCAAGAGGTTGACAAGGGAGTGAATAAATGGAAAGGACTCTTAAAGATCTCAAAGTGCTCAAAACCAATGTGCCACCCTGTTGCGTCCCCAGAAGGAGCTTCTGCAAAAATAACTTCTGCAAAACAGAGTAAAAGAATAATATGAAAAGCGCCCAGGCTGTGTGACTTCAGACACAGACTCTTAAATCTTCGACTAATAAAAGCCTGGCAGGAATATCCTCATGAAGGCTGGTGCTACCCAAGCCACTCGTCCGTTCTGTTTCCCTAAAGCACATTAAAAACACATTTTCCAGTTTAATAGACTTACGAGCTGAAATGAATGTGTCAGAACGCTTATAAATATGATAGAACCTGCTAACCAAGCAAATGTTAAATTTTGCATAAGGAGACTGTATCCCTAACTCCTCAGTAGACAATGAATATTTCAAACGAAGCACCTGGCAGCTGCTCTAAGGGCTCCAGATGAATTAAGTGGGCTTTTATTACTGCCAGGAGTCGTCCTCTTGCTTCCTCTCATTTTATCCATCTTCCTCCTTTGTACAAGACAAACATGGTCCTTCAGACGAACCAAGCTCCTGAAGTCTGGTCATGGAGCGATCAGAGTATGGGGTTGGTCAAAGTACAGTGTTGAATATTGTCCCCCACCAAAATTCATGTCCAGCCAGAACCTCAGAATATGACCTTACCTAGGCAGGGCACGGTGGCTCACGTCTATAATCCCAGCACTTTGGGAGGCCGAGGCGGGTGGATCACCTGAGGTCACGAGTTTGAAACCAGCCTGGCCAACATGGTGAAACCCCATCTCTACTAAAAATACAAAAATTAGCTGGGTGTGGTGGCGTACACCTGTTTCCAGCTACTCCAGAGGCGGAGGCGGGAGAATGGCTTGAACCCGGGAGGCAGAGGTTGCAGTGAGCTGAGATCGCGCCACTGCCCTCCAGCCTGGTGACAGAGTGAGGTACCATCTCAAAAAAAAAAAAAAAAAGAATATGACCTTACCTAGAAATTGGGTATTTGCAGATGTGGTTAGTTAAGAAGCTGTCATGCAGGATTAAGTGAGACCTAAATCCAATGACCGGTGTTTTTATGAGACAAAGGATAGGGAGTTTTGGACACAGACACACTTCACAGACACACACAGGGACGAAGGCCATATCACAACATGGGCAGAGATTGAACTGATGCAGCCAAGAAATGCTGAGAGCCAAAAGAAGTTACAGAATTTCTCTAGAATTTTCAGTGAGAGTGTGGCTCTGCTGATACTTTGATTTCAGACTTCCGGCCTCCAAAACTGTAAAGGAATATATTTCTGCTGTTTTAAGCTACTCTGTATAGTACAAGATAATCATCTCTTCTCTGAAGGGACCAGAGTGTTTCAGATTTTTCAGATTTTGGAATATGTGCATGATTTTACCAGCATTATTTACCAGTTAAGCATCCCAAATCTGAAAATCTGAAATCTGAAATGTTTCAATGAGCATCATGTCAGCACTCAAAAGATTTTGGATTTGGGAGCACTTCAGATCTTGGATTTTCGGATTTGAGATGCTCAATTTGTACTTCATTGACAGCAACAGGAAACTTACACAGTCAGGAGAGAACTTCTACACATTCAGATGTGTATTGCAATTATTTCCCCAAAAGTTACCTAAGCCAACCATTTCAGGTGACAGTGGAAGCGGTCATCCCTTTAACAGTGCTATCCCTTTAACTTCATGATAGCATAGATGTACACCTGCCACCAGTCTTAAAAGATGAGACTTAGAGCCATCTGACTTTTTTTTTTTTTTTTTTTTTTTTTTTTTTGAGACAGAGTTTCGCTCTTATCGCCCAGGCTGGAGTACAATGGCACGGTCTCGGCTCACTGCAACCTCTATCTCCCAGGTTCAAGTGATTCTCCTGCCTCAGCCTCCCATGTAGCTGGGATTACAGGCATGTGCCAACACACCTGGCTAATGTTTGTATGTTTAGTAGAGATGGGTTTTCACCATGTTACCGAGGCTGATCTCAAACTCCTGACCTCATGATCCGCCCGTCTCGGCCTCCCAAACTGCTGGGAACACAGGAGTGAGCCACCGCGCCCGGCCCTGACTTTCTTTCTCGCCACTCTCTTTGAGTAACGTTTCAACTTCATTCTCCTATTTTTTTATCCTGCATATTCTGCGTTCCCAGCCCATGCAGGTATGAGGCTAATGTAAGGAGGCAGCCATGCAGGGAGAGAATCCACAAAACAGAAACAAAGAGAACTCCTTTCTCCTGCCACCTGGAATTCCTTGAAGCTGAGTACTATCCACGGAAGACAACTTCTCAAAAAATTGTTCAGTGTGGCTATGGCCTGAATCATGTCCCCCCGCCTTCAAATTTCTATGTTGAAGTCCTAACGCCCCGTACCTAAGAATGTAACTGTAAGGGAGATAGGATCTTTAATACGTTAATAAGGTTAAAATGAGGTCATTAGAGTGGGTCCTAATCCAATATGACTGGTGTCCTTATAAGAAAAGGAGATCGGGACACCGACAGGCACAGAGGAAAGACCGCACTTTGGAAGGCCCAGGTGGGTGGATAGCTTGAGCCCTGGAGTTCAAGACCAGCCTGGGCAATATGGCAAAATGCCATCTCTACAAAAAATACAAAAATCAGCCAGGCATGGTGGCGCGCTCCTGTAGTCCCAGCTACCCAGGGGGCTGAGGTGAGAGGATAGCTTGAGCCTAGGAGGTTGAGGTTACAGTGAGCCATGATCGCACCACTGCACTCCAGCCCGGGTAAGACAGTGAGACCTTGTCTCAATAAAAAGACAGACCAGTGAAGCCATAGGGAGATGACGGCCATCTACCAGCCAAGGAGAAAGGCCTCAGAAGAAACCGACCAATCTTGCCAACTATTAGTCTTGGACTTCCAGCCTCCAGAACTGTGAGAAAAAAAAATTTCTGCAGTTTAAGCCACCCGGTTTGTTGTATTTTGGCTACGGCAGCCCTAGCAAACACATACAAGTGCCAAATTGCCTCTAGCCTCATGTCACATGAAAGTTTGCTCTGAAATTACTGCCTGGCTTAGAAAATCAGGACTGTGTTTTTTTTAAAAAGGCAGAAGCAGATAAAGTGCTATTTGAGTGCTCCATATTAGGCCAAATAGAACCCTCTTCAGAAGCAGAAGACTCTAGAAACTGTACCCACCCTGATAACGTTCCCACGAGCTAGGACACTAACAGTCTCATGCCGTCTGCACAGAGCCCTGTCCAACAAGGTATTTCTGCATTGTTTATTTTATTTAATATCCAGATGCGAAAAACCTCCTGGCAGTTATTATTATTGAGCCCTTTGCCCTCCTGCAAAATATATTTGTGCAGCACATTTTAACTGCTGGTTTGCTTCATTCTCACTATTTATTTATTTGCGTATTTATTTATTTATTTATTGAGACAGAGTCTCACTCTGTTGTCCGGGCTGGAGTGCAGTGGCACCATCTCAGCTCACTGTAGCCTCTGCCACCTGGGATTAAGTGATTCTCCTCCTACCTCAGCCTCCCAAGTAGCTGGGATTACAGGCATGTGCCACCATGCCCGGCTAATTTTTTTTTTTTTTTTTTT
>NW_012098097.1:5524967-5527592 GCF_000951045.1 Mandrillus leucophaeus
CATCCAAGGGTTTGCCCATTTTTACCTTTTTTGACTGACAGGCACTGAATTCACTGCACCACCTTCCCCCGACCCCACCAGCCCATGGCCCTGAAGATAAAAATATCGGAGAAAGTCTGGCCAATTTTATATCCTAAAGAAGGCTCAGAATCAGGATTGTAAGGTCTTCAAAGGGGCACCCAGGAGCCCAGCGCAGTCACGTTAGTGAAAATAGACAGAAAAGGCCTGTGGCCTTGTGTTCAGGACTCAGCATGAAAAATGACAAGTTTTACTTGAATACAGTGCTCTACTGTGTCACCAGACAGTCCTTGACTATGTTCCAGTAAAAAGAGAAGATGACACCTAAGGCGTTCTGATGAGTAAAAGTGACAAGTGTGATTGGAGGCAGGAGGAAGATTTGTCGTTCTAACCCTCTATCATTCAAGCTCACATTGGATGAAATTTTTACTTCCTGGTTCCATCCCACATAGGAAGTTGTGGGAGGCAGTGAGGATTCACCCAAGTGGAGAAGACATTTGAGTTCTCCATGAATAATTCACGTACGACATAATCTGAACACAGATATCGGAGCCCTGGTTGCAGCATAGCTGTAACTTTTGTACATTTGCTCTCCCTGAGGGCTAGAGATCATCTTAGCATAGAGATGGCAAAAAGATCCAATTAAAATGCCAGCATGGAAATGGGAAAGGACTGTTCTCCCTGTAATCACTCCTGTGAACGCAGTGACCGGTCACCAATTTGTTTCTCCTTAATTCACTCAGGAGAGCGCTCCACATAAGTGAGGAGGGGCCCATTCTCCACAGCATCTTGGCGTGGTTTTCGTCCCCAGGGTCTTGCAGGATTAAATAAGGGAACTTCTTACATAAATCCAAAGGGGAAAAAAAGGCATCCAACTCTCCTCATGCTCCTTGGCCCTTAAACTAGCCAAGTGCCCTTAGTAAACAATGAGGGGCAAGAAGGAGAGGGTCTGACCGTGAGGTTGGAAAACAATCTATTGCATTCCTTCTTCAACGACTTCTCAAAGGGCAACAGTCCACTCTGCCTCTCTCCTGACTGAGCTTCAGTAATTGCTATCTGATTCCTCTTGAGGGACGCATTCCCTCTAACTCTGAGAAAAGGCATGACTATGCTGTCAGCGTCTTTAGCTTTTCTGGCTCCAAATTGAATCAGTGAGATAAACATCCACAGTTGGCCGGGTGCGGTGGCTCATGCCTGTAATTCCAGCACTTCGGGAAGCCAAGGCGGGCAGATCTCCTGAAGTCAGGAGTTCAAGACCAGCCTGGCCAAATTGGTAAAACAGCATCTCTACTAAAAGTACAAAAAATTAGCCATGCGTGGACCTGTAGTCCCAGCTACTTGGGAAGCAGAGGCAGGAGAATCCCTTGAACCCGAAAGGTGGAGGTTGCAGTGAGCCGAGATGGCGCCACTGCACTCCAGCCTGAGCGACAGAGCAAGACTCCGTCTCGAACAAGAAAAAAAAAAAAATCCACAGCAGTCTCCCCAGGTAAATCAAAAAGATGTAAATTACAACACAAATGAAAAGGAGTATTCAGAGTTCAAGCCCCATCACCATCAGAGTGACCCCTCTGTCCACCTGTGCAAGTTGAAAACATGATCAAAAGGTACCGTTACCTCCTGTAGACTAAGCATGTGGTTTGGACAACAAATGAGAAATGAAGGTTCTGGGCCAGATGCCAGTTTAGCTCCAGGCAGTCGTAGGGTGAGTGATTCAGAGGGACAGGACAGTGCCTGGCATTTCTCTCACTATTCATCCTACCACCAGCCCCCACGTCCATATTGCCTGACTCAGCTCAGCGTCTGCAGCAAAGAGCTTGCCTGAAAGAAGCCCAGCTCTACCTATCCGGATGGAAAGTTCACTCTCAGGGAAGAGCAGCGCGGGACCCTCAGGATCAGACTTCTTCTTCGTCAATGTAGCGCCGAAGTTCAGGGCCAGGGCCGTCTGGGGGTCTTCTGCTGCACCCTGAAACAAGAAGCGGTCACATCACTATAGCACCACTACTATGTGAATTCCCCAGATGCTCCTGGCTCATGGGCACCGAGGCAACTTGCCAATATCTACCAAGACCACCACAGCTGAGCCAGTCCTCCGGCCAACCCAGTGGCCAGGCCAAGCTGTGTCTTTGGGAAGATGACAAACTTTCTAGGTATAGGACTTCAGTGGTTACAAAAAAAGAAAAAACAACACGATCTAAAAAGTCAGTGCTGATCCTAAAAATGGGGAAAATATACACCAGGAAAGACGGGGGCTCAAACACCAAAACCCCACTGCAAGCATCACTGCCACACACACACAAAACCCCACTGCAAGCGTCGTCACCGCCAGGCAAATGAGCAAAGAAGTTGGTTCCTGATCTATCAAAAGAAGTCCGTGTGGCAGGTTCACATGAATGGCAGCCTCAGTACAGGAACCAAGGTCAACTTACTTAGGAATTCACCATCTCCACATCTTCACGTGTCTTATGAGATCAAAAGAGGAGATCCAAACAAAAGCATCTCAAAGGACCGGGCGTGGTGGCTCACGCCTGTAATCTCAGCACTTTGGGAGGCCGAGGGGGGTGGATCACGAGGTCGGGAGATCGAGACCATCCTGGCTAACGTGGTGAA
>NW_012098097.1:5528002-5533244 GCF_000951045.1 Mandrillus leucophaeus
TAAATGAAGAAACCCAGGTTACAGGTCTTAGCCCAGAAAGAAGGTAGCAGCCATGGCCTGCCTATTTTTCAGTTCCTAGATAACTCTTCTCCATTGGGCCAAGACAAGATTTTAAACTCTCCCCTAACCAAACAGGTACAGGGAAAAAAAAATAAATTTAAAAAACTCTAATTGCCAAAACCACATGCCAAGAAATTATATCTTCATGAACTACTGTGAAAATATTCTTTCATTTTTAAAGATCTTAGCAATAAAAAGTCAAAATTAATAACATCTCAGAGACTTCCCTAAACACATTATTTTGGAAACCTAGTTATAAACACTCAGAGCTTTTCCTAGGAGTGACACCTCACTCTCAATCAAATTTAAGATCACTAAATTTGACTGGAAATATCAGTGACAAAAGGAACACGTCCTTCAGGAAGACACGGAAAGTTAGAAGATACAGAAAAAGAAAGGTAATAGGAACCATGAAGCTGTTTAAATAAGTCCTCTTTGCTTCCCTAGGCTTAGGCTATTCCAAGCAGTTTTAGTGCCAAGGAAAATTGGGAGTGGAATGTATGTGGCTGAGCTTATAGAGAGAACCAGCTGCTTCAGAGAAGACATTGCATCCCACACAGCCTGGCTACCCTCCCTAAGCCCCAATCGTTATGTCTAAAAATGCAATCCTCCAGAGGCTAGCCAGTGTGAAAACCCACCTATTGGGTTCACTGCTGAACTAGAGAAACCGTTCCCAGTCAACAGACAAACTCATAAGCAGTAGTAAAACATGAAGTCAATGGCCAATACCTCCCTGTTCTTTAGTTCATCAAATCTTTTTCCAGAGGCACCTAAGGGAGGATGTTTAACAGGGCAAATGAGAGAAAGGGATGATTCCAAATACAAGATTAAAAGAGGACACTGAGCTACTTGGAGAAGAGAGAGTGTCTTGAGGAGGAAGACGGGGATCAAAGAGCACCTGAACTCCATCGTGTTCCCGAACAGGACAAGCCCTGGGGTTGCTGATCTGGGGATGGGCACTTGGGAAGCTTAAGCTAGAATGGAAAATCATCTCCTGCAAGACCATGTCCACAGGAAGAGTGCCATGCAGCAAATCAGACGCAGAACCAATAAGGAATTCAAGATTTTAGAGTAGAAAACAAAGACACTTAGCTAATGGCCGGCGACAGCAGTTCCATAATCTATAATCCACTTGACATCAGCTTGGCATCAGTTTCATTTTGCAAAACATGGCTTCAATAATTGCATCAGATCTGCAAGGCTCTGTAGGTAGAATTCTTATTGCCAAGTGAATTTTCCTATAAGAATAGGACATTAAGAGAAAAATCTGTTTCTTACCTGAGTGTTGTACGGCTTACGCTTCCCTGACTTGAGTACCCATTCACTTTTTCCCCCAATACTTCGGAAAGATTTACAGAAAATGCACAGATGGCACCTCACAACTGAATAATCTCCTAAAGTAAATCCACCTCTTGCTCTACCAGAAAATAATGCCTTCTCCTGGTCTTTCCACAGATACACAAAATGATAGGCAATTCTTGTATGCTAATAGACCAATGAAATTCACCAATAATGATAGTGATGACAAAGTTCACTAGTGAAGAATATCTATAACTGCATCAGACCAATCCGGTTCAACTTTTATGTCACAAAGCTGTGAGCTGCTTTTCAGTTGCCACGGACCCTCAGGTCATGTAACCTCAGCATGCCCAGATGAACCAAGTGTAAAACCGCAGGGGGAACCTAAGTGCTGGGACAGAGGAGTGGGACTGAATTAAGAAGCGGACACCACATGACCGGATCCAGGATCCAATCAGATTGAACTCTGGCATCACCCCATGGCAGGATCCAATCAGATAATGCCTCCTAACATCACCTCATTGCAAGATCCAATCAGATCACACCTCATTACTTATGTTTATAAAACCCAACCCAACTCCTAGCTGAGGGAGAGAGATTTGGGCATTCCCTCCTGTCTCCCTGCCAGTTGACTTGACTCCCAGTAAAGCTGTTCTTCTCTCAAAAGCCAGTGCCATGGTATTGGCCTCTGTGTGCGTCGGGCAGCAAGCCCATTGATGTTTGGTAACATTTCAACTTCCTCCCCCAGAACACACTGCATATTTAAATGAGGCAATTAACAATTAGTAAGAGAATCAACTGACTCACTTTTAACTACCTTCTCTTTAGCCTACATAGGATGCTACGAAGAAAAGAAAAAAAGCTCAACTTGACAGCTGAGTGGGGACAATTGACACAGAGAAACCCAAGATCTTGAACAACACTGGGGGTATGGAGCCATCTGGGGTGTGATGAAATATAACCTATAGTCCCCTTGCCTTTCAAACACACACACATACACACACACACACACCTTGCATAAAATGTCAAGAGGCTCGTGAGCCCTTTGGTACTCATGCATGGAGCCCAGATATAAAGAACTCCTGGCCTGATTTCTAGAATTTACTCAACAATGTAACTGTCCACACAGATGTAGATACTAAAATGCTCTATGCCACATTCTTTGTAATAGCAAAGCATCAGAATTAACCTCATGGGCATCCAGAGGGGGCTAATTAGGTAGCATCATGGCCAACAACAAGAATGGGATGGATCTATGAGAGCCACAGGAAACAAATACCCAAGGGTGCAAAAACACACAATACAGAACAATGGGTCAGGTGTGATTATATAAACATAATAATTCTGAAAGGATGCACAAGAAACTAGAAACGATGCTTGTGTCTGAGATGGGGGGACTGGACCATAAGGGATTTGAAGGTGGAAGGAAAATTACTTTTAACCCATGTCATTATATTTTTAATTAAAAGAAAGCTAACTGGAGATGGATGGATGGATGGATGAACGGACGGGAGAGAGAATGAAAGAAAGAGAGACTGATAGATTTAAAGGAACTTCTTCTGGTCTACCTAAGTCCCAAAATATCCCCAGCCTTGAGAATAGCTGATATCAGAAAACATTGCACACTAAGACATAAATAGGAAAGTATCTCATAAATGCTTTTCCCAGCTCAGGCTGCCGTCACTGCTGCCGCTCCTCAGAGCAGCTGAACTCCTCTCCCAGAGTGTGGCCTTTCTAGCTCTTCCTCTGGCCGAACCAATTATGGGACATTACAACAGCAGCACCAATATTATGTTTTAAAGGCTAATGTTATTCACTAAATACCCATTAAACCAATCTCCTTGCTTCATTTACAGCAAGCTTAAGGGCAAATCCAGATGGTACAAAGAATGCATATTCAGGCTCCATCTGCATGAAGCCAGTCATCAAATAGCCATTATCAGTGTTGGAGTCCTCAGCTGCCTGACACCCACAGGTGTGCCCAGGTGAGAAGAACAGCAACCTTTCAAGAGATGGCTGGGAGATCATCTTTGTGCTTCCCCAAGAGCCTGCATATGCCTTTGTAGCTGAACAGCTAGCAACGGTTACAAGGGTTGCTTGGTAACCTGGTAACAGGCTGTGCCTAGTGCCTAGTGTTCTGGAGCAGGGGGACAGGATTACATCTCCCTCCCACACACCTCACTCCCCCACCATATAACTCTGGGTTGGCCAAGACCCAGGAGTCCCCAGAGGCTGTTCTGCAGAGCCAACTCCCCTGACCCTGTCCCTGGCTGTGGCTCCACTGGAAAATGTCCATCCAAGGGTTTGCCCATTTTTACCTTTTTTGACTGACAGGCACTGAATTCACTGCACCACCTTCCCCCGACCCCACCAGCCCATGGCCCTGAAGATAAAAATATCGGAGAAAGTCTGGCCAATTTTATATCCTAAAGAAGGCTCAGAATCAGGATTGTAAGGTCTTCAAAGGGGCACCCAGGAGCCCAGCGCAGTCACGTTAGTGAAAATAGACAGAAAAGGCCTGTGGCCTTGTGTTCAGGACTCAGCATGAAAAATGACAAGTTTTACTTGAATACAGTGCTCTACTGTGTCACCAGACAGTCCTTGACTATGTTCCAGTAAAAAGAGAAGATGACACCTAAGGCGTTCTGATGAGTAAAAGTGACAAGTGTGATTGGAGGCAGGAGGAAGATTTGTCGTTCTAACCCTCTATCATTCAAGCTCACATTGGATGAAATTTTTACTTCCTGGTTCCATCCCACATAGGAAGTTGTGGGAGGCAGTGAGGATTCACCCAAGTGGAGAAGACATTTGAGTTCTCCATGAATAATTCACGTACGACATAATCTGAACACAGATATCGGAGCCCTGGTTGCAGCATAGCTGTAACTTTTGTACATTTGCTCTCCCTGAGGGCTAGAGATCATCTTAGCATAGAGATGGCAAAAAGATCCAATTAAAATGCCAGCATGGAAATGGGAAAGGACTGTTCTCCCTGTAATCACTCCTGTGAACGCAGTGACCGGTCACCAATTTGTTTCTCCTTAATTCACTCAGGAGAGCGCTCCACATAAGTGAGGAGGGGCCCATTCTCCACAGCATCTTGGCGTGGTTTTCGTCCCCAGGGTCTTGCAGGATTAAATAAGGGAACTTCTTACATAAATCCAAAGGGGAAAAAAAGGCATCCAACTCTCCTCATGCTCCTTGGCCCTTAAACTAGCCAAGTGCCCTTAGTAAACAATGAGGGGCAAGAAGGAGAGGGTCTGACCGTGAGGTTGGAAAACAATCTATTGCATTCCTTCTTCAACGACTTCTCAAAGGGCAACAGTCCACTCTGCCTCTCTCCTGACTGAGCTTCAGTAATTGCTATCTGATTCCTCTTGAGGGACGCATTCCCTCTAACTCTGAGAAAAGGCATGACTATGCTGTCAGCGTCTTTAGCTTTTCTGGCTCCAAATTGAATCAGTGAGATAAACATCCACAGTTGGCCGGGTGCGGTGGCTCATGCCTGTAATTCCAGCACTTCGGGAAGCCAAGGCGGGCAGATCTCCTGAAGTCAGGAGTTCAAGACCAGCCTGGCCAAATTGGTAAAACAGCATCTCTACTAAAAGTACAAAAAATTAGCCATGCGTGGACCTGTAGTCCCAGCTACTTGGGAAGCAGAGGCAGGAGAATCCCTTGAACCCGAAAGGTGGAGGTTGCAGTGAGCCGAGATGGCGCCACTGCACTCCAGCCTGAGCGACAGAGCAAGACTCCGTCTCGAACAAGAAAAAAAAAAAAAATCCACAGCAGTCTCCCCAGGTAAATCAAAAAGATGTAAATTACAACACAAATGAAAAGGAGTATTCAGAGTTCAAGCCCCATCACCATCAGAGTGACCCCTCTG
>NW_012098097.1:5534504-5549857 GCF_000951045.1 Mandrillus leucophaeus
CTGTAGTCCCAGCTACTCGGAGGCTGAGGCAGGAGAATGGCGTGAACCCGGGAGGCGGAGCTTGCAGTGAGCCGAGATCGCGCCACTGCATTCCAGCCTGGGCAACAAAGCGAGACTCTGTCTCAAAAAAAAAAAGCACCTCAAAGGAAGGAAGCAGTGCGAGTTGCAGAGAATGCACACATATTTAGAGTGAATCCAGAGGACCTTAAAACAATCATGTCATTCTTCTGCTTTATCCTAACTAGTTAAGCACTGATCAGTTTGACCGTTTCTCATTAACCAGGCAAAATCGTCCACTTGATCCTCACGTTAATTTGACAAATATTAATTAACTGCCAACTCTGTGGCTATTTAGTGAACGAGACACAGTCTCTTCTGAAGCTTGTGTTCCGCTTAGGAGTAAATAAATGAACCCATAATGGGGTGGTAAGCTTCTCTTCCAAAGGCATCTTCTGGAAGCCCCAAGCCCGCTGACCACTTACAGATGCACAGGATCTCAACAGGAACAACGAGGCAGAGGACAGACTCAACCAACTACACAAGCACCTCCACTTTCACCCAAATGCCTCAAAGCTAAGGGAAGGGAGGCAGAATCATCTCAATCGGCAAACAATAGTAGGTATTTCTTGAAAACTAGGTGTCTCTGTCCGTTCAGGCTGCCATAAAATAAAATACTATCAACTGGGCAGCTTTTTGTTTTGTTTTGTTTTGTTTTTTGACAGAGTTTCACTCTGTCACCCAGGCTGGAGTGCAGTGGTGCGATCTCAGCTCACAGCAACCTCCGCCCTACCGTGTTCAAGCGATTCTCCTGCATCAGCCTCCTGAGTAGCTGGGGTTACAGGTGCTCACCACCACGCCCGGCTAACTTTTGTGTTTTTAGTGGAGATAGGGTTTCACCATGTTGGCCGGGCTAGTCTCGAACTCCCGACCTCAAGTGATCCACCTGCCTCGGCCTCCCGAAGTGCTGGGATTACAGGCGTGAGCCACTGCGCCCAGCCAGCTTTTAAACAACAGAAATGTACCACAGTTACTGGAGGCAGGAAATTCCAATCGAGGTACCAGCAGAGTCAGTGACTGGTGAGAGCCTGCTTCTTGCTTCACGACGGCACCGGCTAACTATGGAAGGGGCAACGGCTCTCTTTCACGCGTCTTTTATTACGGCATTAATCCCACTCATGAGGGTTCTATCCCCTTAATCCAATGATCACCCAAAGGTCCCGCCTCCTAATACAATCACTGTAGCGGTTAGGATTTCAGCATAGGCATCCTGAGGGGACGCAAACGTTTTCAGGCCACAGTACCAAGCAAAAATAGGTCCAAACAAACAGAAGTTTTCGTTTAAAATATGTGTCACTAATACGGCAGAGGAGAGAGCTTATAATCTAATCACATAAATGCATCCATTTATTTAAAAAAAATACTAAAACAATTTTCTTGGATTAGTTCCTTTCATGAAGGAATCTCACAAAAGGGATACCAGGCTGCTGTGACGGGCGCGCGCGCGCACGCACACACACACACACACAGACATCTTTTTTCATTGTCATGATCAGAGTTAAGAAAGAGAACCTAATGATTCAGAACTTTTATTTCATTATCTGCTTCCAACCAAATGTTGAAAATGAACACACAAGCCTTTCCTCCCATCTGTTCTCATTTATCTAGACATCACTATTGTCATCATTTATTTGCAATGTCCTCTATGAACGTCCTTTAAGAAAGGTGCCAACACCCCCATTTAACTTTGTTTAAACGAAACCCCCAAAAAAGCCTCCTGCCCCTCTTTGAGCTACCCTTGTACAAGTTTTCAGGCCCCTTTGGGTATCCACCTCTTCTGTCACATAGAGGCAGCTGCCCTGCAGTATCACGGTCAAGGTAGACCTACAGATGGCCAGAATCCTGGGAACAGAGAGGCTTTGGGAAGGCCAGTCTCTGCGTCTTCAGAAACCCCCCTCCCTAACCCTGCTGACACCTGGTGTCTGTGTGATATGCCACAGGCCATGGAGTCACAGCTCTGTTTGTTTATATGCTTTAATTATTTCTAATTCTACATCTCCTGCTGACATCTGAGGAATCATTGCAGCAATAAAAGATATGTTTCACTATAGTATGTCAGCTGATTTTCCCTCCTTTGTCTTCTTTCTTTTTATAATGTGATTAATGCGTAACTGGGGGAAGGAATAGAAGGAGAACCATTTCATTACAGCAGAAATGCCACAGCATTAATACGCTTTAAGCTGCAACCGTGTATTTGATTGAAGCCCGTCTGGTAAGGTGCAGCTTGCAGAGACCCTGGTTTTCATTTAGAACATTTGTTTTCGATTATGTGATTTTTGTCCCCTGCAACCCAGAGGACATTGAGCACTGGGCATTTTGGAATGTCATAACTGGGGGGCTGAGGATGCTGCTGGTATCTCTAGTGGGTAGAGACCATGGATGCTATGAAACATCCAACAATGCATAGGACAGCCCCCACAACAGAGAATGAGCCAGGGCCAGGCACAGTGGCTCATGCCTATAATCCCAGCACTTCTGGAGGCCAAGGCAGGAGGATCACTTGAGCCCAGGAGTCCGAGACCAGCCTGGGCAACATAGTGAGGCCCCATTTCTTAAAAAAAAAAAAAATTAGCCAGGTATGATGGCACATGCCTATAGTCCCAAGCTACCTGGGAGGCTGCAGCAGGAGGACTGCTTAAGCCCAGGAAGGCGAGGCTGCAGTGGGCCAAGACTGCACTACTGCACTCCAGACTGGGCAACACAGAGTGACCCTGTCGGCGGGGGGGGGAAAAAAAAGCCAGCAAAATGTCTACAGTGCTGAGCTTAAGATACCTGCTTTAGAAAGAATTCGGATGATCCATCAGGACGCCACAGCTCCCTGTAATGCTGGAAACTCACATACCCTCTTTTTACTGTAAAGAGAAGAGTTTTGCTAGTTTCTCTAGGAAGATTCCCCGCCCACCTTCATGCATTCCATACATTTCTATTAAGCGTCAATTCTGTATCAGAGCTGCTCCGGGTACTGGCAATTCAAAAAAGCCATGTCTCCTATCCTCAGTAATCCTACATTCTCCTCCAAGAGACAGATAATAAACCCATCATAATAAACTAAAAAATAAGAGCGCCAGGTAGTGATAATGCCGAAAGAAAAATAAGCCATATCTGTAATTCACAGCCATCCTAGAACATTGCCTGGCACAAACCAGAACCCAGCCCATATAATACAGGCTGGGTTCTGGTTTGTGCCAGGCAATGTTCCAAGCATTTCACATGTACTAGCCCATTATTAACTGTAAAGATGGAGCGTTCCTTTAGGGAAGATGCTGAGAGAGGTCTTTGTGGGAAGATGATATTTGTTCTTCCCTTATTTTCAGGTCTTTGCCCAAACACTGACTCCCTCTTCCCCTCCAACTCTTTTCGCCTTTCTATCAATCTTTGCTCTGTGGGTTGCATTGCTTTATTTCAGTGTTTTAGGGGCAGGGAGAAGGGCACTAAGAAAATCCCACCCTAACTTCACTTAGAAGCTGCCCTTTTAAAAGCTAGACGGAGATCCAGTGTCTCCACCCGTACCCACTCCCACCTGTACCCCCTCCTTCCCCCATGTGCTCCATCCAACATTTAGCCTTCAGAACAACCAGGGTCAGCTATGCGGCGTGGGAGCCGCAGAGAGTATCTCCGGAGTAACGCCAAGGACAGCTCCTTCGCTATCTCCACACCTGGCAACACCTCCACACGCCTCTGATCCCAGGCACTGGCCTCCCAGGGCTCTTTTTAGACACCTTTCCAGGATTCTCAACATTCCCCCAGCTCTCAATTATTGATAAGGAAGAGGAATACATCCCTCTGAATTTCAAAAAACTGCGTGGAGGGAGATGCCAAGCTCTGCTTTGCTAGCTTTATCATCGTGTCCCTGGTGGTGGTGGAAACTCAGAAGTCCTGCTGTGGCAAAGTGGCTCTCAACCTGCTGGGCTGACACGCCACCGCCTCCCCCCACCCCGCCATGCAGCCCCATCTGCTCACTGGGCATGGGGACTGCAGGTCGGGGGAACTGGAGCTCTTTACCAGGAAGCCTTAAATAAATACAGCCTTGGCCTGTGCAGGAGGAACCACGGTCCTCAGGGAGAAATTCCTTCTCTACGTCCCTCTCTTCTTTACTTGATACTGTTGTTTACATTTCTGGTTTGGTTTGGTTTGATTTGGTTTTCATCTCTGCAATGCCTTTCTATCCACGTTACCTCACTCAATCCTCGTAGCCCCGCAAGGTTGGCAAAGTGCAAGCGTGATCCTTCTTAGGGCAAACACGTGACCATTGCAAGCTGTTCCTGACTTTCCACAGCAGCCCCGACAGTCTGCTCTGCTGCCCATCAGAGGGTCAGTGAGTCACTCTTTCCGGTCTCCACAACACACAGTGCTTCAGGTAGGCCTCCAGGGCTTTGAATAGTTCAAGTGTGCTATGTCACCTTGCAGCTCCCAAATGTCAAGTGTCAAATACGAGGGCTCTTTCTCCAGCTGCAAGGTCACCCCCTCTTCTTCTCCACTGTTTCCTCTCCTGAGTCCCTTTCCCTGTCCTTCTTCCCGCATCCCCATCCACTCCAAATCCAGCTCAGTACCAAAAGCAGAGCGTGGGCCAATGGTGGCACAAGGTACCACGCACCCACCACCCAGGACTACGGAACTTGAGACTCCCGTCCTCTTAGGATGGAATTATTATCATAATGATTCTTCTTCTTGGTGTGGGGCCAATCCCTGGCTCAGAAAAAACAGCGCAACTTCCACCCACTTTGGAAAGGCCATGCAGAAAGGCAGGAGCTGGAGAAGAAGGATAGCACTTTCCAGAAAAAAAAAAAAAGAGAGGAAGTAGACAGAAAGGAAAAGAAAGATGATGAAATAATGTGAAGGAGGAGAGGCGGGCAGGAGGTAGGGAAGCAGCCCTGCAATATGCCTTACATTAAACCAAAAAGGCTTCACAAAACAATACATACATCTCCTTCGAGAAATAAAATCCTGGGGCTGTGCAGTGTCGCCTGCTGTCCCAGGCAGGAGAGCAACTGCTGGTGGCTGATGGCTCCAGATTCCCCCAAAAGAAACAAGTCACCTGAGAAACAGGCCAGAGCATCACTGAAGGGACACAGCTGTCTGCATATTAAGTCTACAAGGGTGAACTAAGGCCCCCCCTCTGCAAAGCACACCGGGTGTCCTAGCACTACAGACCCTGCAGCCCTCAAAACTTGCTGCAAGCAGCTTGGTGCATCTGCTCCAAGTCCCAGTACCAACCTTCAATAGGTCTTAAGTCCTATCACCTCCTCTCTGGCTCTTCCTCTCTGGGATGAGTCATTGCTACTAACAACCGCATCCGAGGATGGCAAAGTAGAGCAACGTGTGATGCTTGCCAGCGTCTGGGAGGCAAACCTGACCTCCGCCAAACCCGCACACACCTTCTATCACATGGATTCAGGATCAGGGAGCTCTGCTCATTTTTTTTCTGAAGCTTCATTCAACAAGGGCTGTGATGGCCCTGTACTTCGCTGGCCCACGGAGGGCAGTCTCTTCATTTTTTTAAATTCTGCATTTGTTATTTTTATTTTTGAGAGACGGAGTCTCACTCTGTTGCCCAGGCTAGAGTGCAGTGGTGTGATCTTGGCTCACTGCAACCTCTGCCTCCCTAATTAAAGTGATTCTCCTGTCTCAGCCTCCCAGGTAGCTGGGATTACAGGTGCCCGCCACCATGCCTGGCTGATATTTGTATTTTTAGTAGAGACGGGGTTTCACCATGTTAGCCAGGCTGGTCTCAAACTCCTGACCTCAAGTGATCTGAGGGAGGCAGTCTCTTTAATTGAAGCTTGTCAACAAGTCAGAGCTCCCTGAGGAAGGGCCAGGGGCAAGGTCAGGGGATTAACTGGTGCCCCCTGCCAGCCACAGCTACATGGAGGCCAAGAGTTACACACCAGTGGAGAAGGGTACAGGGATCTCAAGAGGAACCACCCTAGGGACTCGGGACGTGTGGCTGCCAGGGAAGGGGCTGGCGGGTGGCCTGCCTGGGGCCCAGCATAGGCGCTGCCTCCTCCCATTCCCCAGCCTCTGCCTCCTGCCATCCTCACTTCACCCCAGACACACAAGGCAACATTCAATAATTGATGCTGTTTTTATTACTGAGAAGTTGCCATAATAATGACACTCATAACACAATCTTTTAAATTATTCCACATAATGGAAAAAAAATTAAATGTCGCCCCTGATCAACAGTCAGAATATGGATGGTGCTTACATAACAGATGACCTTCTCTCCTTGGGAGCCCGGCAGTAGGCGGCTGCCCAGGGCCAGGCTGGCTCCCGGTGATGAGCAGCCAGCTAAGAAGCAAACAGGGACACGGAGTGGCAGAGACACTGAGGCAGAGGGTACAGTCCTGCCTCGGGTATCAGGCAGGTCACTGTTGTCTTCTTTGCCCTGGTTAACCTATATATTCAGGGATCACGGGTCACAGTCAGAATCCCTAAAGACAAGGAGGATCACAGCTTAAGTACTTGGGCCCTCCTGGTTTTTTAATGCAATTCTTGCCTTGTCCAAAGCACTAGGATTATACCTCTAACTCGGCTTCAGTTCATTCCTCTTATAGCAATAATGCTACATCCAATCAGTGGACAGCAAGGCAGGTTATCAAGCTTTGAATTATTCTGTACTTGAGGTTTTTAAATCTTGGCCAAAGAAGCCTGAGCTCCCTCCTCCAGGAAGCCTTCCTAGATTTACCCAACCTAGTATGGATCAAATGCACTCCCTTCCATCCTCCCCTGGCACCTGAATGAACAGGCTTTAACTTTTCAGTTATCTCTTTTTTTTTTTTTTTTTTTGAGACAGTCTTGTTCTGTCGCCCAAGATGGAGTGCAGTGGTGCAATCTTGGCTCACTGCAACCTCTGTCTCACAGGTTCAGGCAATTCTCCTGCCTCAGCCTCACGAGTAGTTGAGACTACAAGTGTGCAACACCATGTCTGGCTAATTTTTTTTTTTTTTTTTAAAGTAGAGATGAGGTTTCACCATGTTGGCCAGGCTGGTCTAACACTCCTGACCTCAAGTGATCCATTCTCCGCGGCCTCCCAAAGTGCTGGGATTACAGGTGTGAGCCACTGCACCCAGCTGACTTTTCAGTTTTCTTAACTATCGCAAAGCCATGAGGCTCCAAATGGCAGCTGTGTCTCGCAGCCCTACTGTCAGCGCCCAGCACATGGTCTGTGTTCAATAATTCAACTAATTTACCTGAATGAACTAAATGACAGAGACTCCAAAATAAGTGGAAAATGTTGCATAATACAGAACATACCGATCTAGGGTAACCACAAGTGGTTAGGCCCTGAGAAAAGAGAGGATTGGTGCAGAGAGGGGAAGAAAAGGCTTAAAAGAATTAAAGATGTTCTAGCTAATGCCAAAAAGCGTGAGGTTCCATCCACCCCTGCTGTCTATCCTCTTGATGATTAAGATAATCAGTATCAGCCCTGCGACCACATGAGGATGGGTAGATATCTATCCTGTGACTCTCCACTGAAAGCTTCCATCTCCATCCCCCTTTCTGGCAGAAATAGAGTGGGACAGCCTAGCTCGCTCCCTTTTACGGTAAGATCTTTCCACCCTGAAGCCCATGATCCCTCCAACGCCATATCTTCCAGCTTCCTCCCCATCTCCTTCATGACCTTACCATGAAGCTTCACTAATGGTGGAAGTTAATTACGAACTTCTAGCTATATTTAAGCTACATAAGTACGCCATTACTCAAACTATCTTGTAAGAGACAAAACCTTTTCCAAGTCCCGATGCCAAAGTTCTATTCATAATCAAGCGTATTTACCCACATAAAAACAGATTTTAAAGCATTACACAGCTCTGCAGACATACAGTTCTATGAGAATCTGCAGAGAGCCCTCCAGTAGCCATTCCAGGTAATCAGCCCTGAGCTTGTATTCCAAAGAGCTAGGGCTCCTACTAGCACAGCTGACAGAGAGATAGGGCTTGGCAGAGTTTTCCAAAGTATTATGCTTTTTCTTTTAGCTCAAAAATATCATTGTCCTTAAAACAGTAATAGAAATCTGAAGGAACACAAGTAACTGAAGTATAATGAAGTATTTCTTTTCTAATCCTCAATGATGATCCAACACTCTTAATCTAATCCTAGACTTAGTCCTAGAGTTTATTAAAATGCACCCATATAATCCACTCTGAGCTTTTTCTGGCTTCTCAACAGACTGAGAACCTCCAGCTGGTGTTTCTCAATGAAGTTTTTCTGACCTATGTTATCCATTTGGAGGATATTAGATGCCTTCAAAAATCCATCAAAAGCCACAATTTCTCTTTCCTAAAAATGTGTATGTATCATGCAACTATTGCTAGGTAGCAAAACACCCCAAATCTTAGTGGTTTTAAAAAACTGCCAGTTATTATTGTTCTGTGGTCAACTGGGCATGGCTGCTCACCCACCTGGGCTCACTGGTGCATCGGAGGTCAGCTGGTGGCTCATCCAGGGACTGGATGGTCTAAGATGGCACATGCACCTGGCAGCCAGCAGGCAGTTGGCCAGGAGTGGACTGGAAAACACTGATTCTTCTTGGTGGGGCCTGTCATCTTCCAGCAGACTAGATGGAGCTCATTTGTAGGCTAACCTCAGCACCCAATGCTAAGTGCTTTTCAAGTCTCTGCATCACAGAGGCCAAAGCATCATCCCACTGGCCAAAGCAAGTCAATGGGTATCCACATTGAAGGGGTGGATGACTCAATGGTACTTTTTGTTGGGAGGACCTGCAATGTCACATTGTCAGGTCTGGATGCCGACGGGGGAAATTTGTGACTGTTTTGCCATTTATTGCAGTACCTATGCACAGACATACAAAATGTTGTGTGTAATATGAGGAACCCCAGGAATTCCCTGCAGCTGTCCATGGATCCAGACTAGAAACAATTGCTTTAGCTTAAACCCACAAACTCAATCTCAATCACCTAAAATAGGGTTTCTCCAATGGGGACCCAAAGATACATTCTTAGAGGTCTGAAAGTTTTATACAGATTTTTTAAAATTTTAGCCAGGCGCCGTGCCTCATGCCTGTAATCCCAGCACTTTGGGAGGCCAAGGTGGATAGATCGCCTCAGGTCAGAAGTTCGAGAACAGTCTGGCCAACATGGAAAAAACCCCATCTCTACTAAAAACATAAAAGTTAGCCAGGCATGGTAGTGCACACCTGTAGTTCCAGCTACTTGGGAGGCTGAGGCAGGAGAATCGCTTGAACCCAGGAGACAGAGGTTGCAGTGAGCCAAGATGGTGCCACAGCACTCCAGCCTGGGCAACAAAGCAAGACCCTGTCTCAAAAAAAAACAAAAAAATTAGCCGGGCGTGGTGTCTTGTACCTATAACCCCAGCTACTCAGGAGGCTAAGGCAGGAGAATTGCTTGAACCCAGTGGGGTACAGAGGTTGCAGCGAGCTGAGATTACACCACTTCACTCCAGCCTGGGTGAAAGAGCAAAACTCCATCTCAACAACAACAACAAAAAAAATAGACACATAGACCAACGGAACAGAATAGAAAACCCAGAAATAAACCCAAATACTTAAAGCCAACGGATCTTCAACAAAGCCAACAAAAACATAAAGTGGGGAAAGGACACCCTTTTCAACAAATGGTGCTGGGATAATTGGCTAACCACATATAGGAGAATGAAACTAGAT
This sequence comes from Mandrillus leucophaeus, assembly GCF_000951045.1. NCBI lineage: Eukaryota > Metazoa > Chordata > Mammalia > Primates > Cercopithecidae > Mandrillus > Mandrillus leucophaeus. Next base: position 5,544,205 of record NW_012098097.1, read on the forward strand.
CCTCATCTCCCACCTTATACAAAAAACAAATTAAGATGGATTAAGCACTTAAATCTAAGATGTGAAACTATACAAATTTTAGAAGACAAAATTGGAAAAACTCTTCCAGACATTGGTTTAGGCAAGGATTTCAAGACCAAGAACCCAAAAGCAAATGCAATAAAAAATGAAGATAAATAGCTGGGACTTAAAGAGTTTTTGCATGGCAAAAGGAACAGTCAGCAGAGTAAAGAGACAACCCACAGAGTGGGAGAAAATCTTCACAATCTATACATCTGACAAAGGACCAATACCCAGAATCTACAATGAACTCAAATCAGTAAGAAAAAAAACAAACAATCCCATCAAAAAGTGAGCTAAGGACATGAATGGACAATTCTCTAAAGAAGATGGCCCGGCACAGTGGCTCACACCCGCAACCCCAGCACTTTGGGAGGCCAAGGCAGGCATATCACCTGAGATCAGGAATTCGAGACCAGCCTGGCCAACATGGCGAAACTTCGTCTCTACTAAAAACACAAAAATTAGAAGGGCATGGTGGCATGCACCTGTAATCTCAACTACTCAGGAGGCTGAGGCACAAGAATTGCTTGAACCTGGGAGCGCGGAGGTTGCAGTGAGCCGAGATTGTGCCACTGCACTCCAGCCTGGACAGAGCGAGACTCTGTCTTAAAAAAAAAAGAAAGAAAGAAAGAAAAAGAAGATATACAAATGGCCAACAAACATATGAAAAAAGGCTCAACATCACCAATGATCAGGAAAATGCAAATCAAAACCACAATGCAATAGCACCTTAATCCTGCAAGAATGACCATAATAAAAATAAAATAAAGTAACAGTAGATGTTTGCATAGATGTGGTGATCAGAGAACACTTCTACAATGCTGCTGGAAATGTAAACTAGTACAACCACTATGGAAAATAGTGTGGGGATTCCTTAAAGAATTAAAAGTACAACTACCATTGGATCCAGCAATCCCACTACTGGGTATCTACCCAGAGGAAAAGGCGTCATCACATGAAAAAGATACTTGCACATGCGTGTTTGTAGCAGCACAATTTACAACTGCAAATGCCCATGAATCAATGAGTGGACAAAGAAACTGTGGTGTATATATATATATATATATATATATATACACGATCGAATACTACTCAGTCATAAGAAGGATTGAATTAACAGCATTCGCAGTGATCTGGATGAGATTGGTGACTATTACTCTAAGTGAAGTAACTCAAGAATGGAAAACCAAACATTGTATGTTCTCACTGATATGTGGGAGCTAAGCTATGAGGACACAAAGGCATAAGGATGATACAATGGACTTTGGGAACTTGGGGGGAAGGGTGGCAGAGGAAGGAGGGATAAAAGACTACAAACAGGGTGCAGTGTATACTGCTCGGGTGATGGGTGCACCAAAGTCTCACAAACCACCACTAAAGAAATTACTCATGTAACCAAATACCAGCTGTACACCCATAACCTATGGAATTTTTTTTTAATATATACTAATATTAAGAACCTAATAATGATTCTTCTAAGTTCAAAAATAACAAAAACTATTTAAGTCACCACTCTCTGTGCCTCCAGTGGTTTAAGTAGGAGCCAACAGTCCATGCATGCCTCTGTACATGGACAAAATCTCCTTAATGCCTCATTCTGTCTTAAACCACAATTTCCCAGAGTTCCCTGCTTCGTGAGATGCTCCAAACGAAAGATTCTGCAGACAAACATGTTTGGTGAGGTCTATTTCATAAGCAGATAAAGATTCTGAGAAATCTCGCAGTAAAGAACAAGGTTTTGTTTAATCCTATATTTCCCATACTTATTTGGCCACATATAAAGCCTATTCATACTCAGCAGATGAATTTTTAGGGAACAGTGTTCAATGCAATTCTATTCTGTATTCAATGAGCAGAATACTCAGCAAAATATATCCTTACACAGGAGCATGATCATATTTATCCAGGGGAAAAGGCACTGGAACCCTTGGCCTCAAAATGTCTATCACTTTCACAAATAAATGTCTGTGTTTACCATCCTTAAAAAATGATTCAGTAGCATTTATCATAGATAGATGAATGGATAGGTAGCCTCTTAGGTAGATAGGTAGGTAGGTAGGTAGGTAGGTAGGTAGGTAGATAGAGAGACAGACAGACAGATACATAGCCTCTTGTAGTCATAGCGGCTAGAGATTATAAAAACCATAAGGTAATTATTCTATAAAACCCAGCCCTCAGGCTGGATATGGTGGTTCACACCTGTAATCCCAGCACTTTGGGAGGCTGAGGCAGGAGAATCCCTTACCCCAAGAGTTTGAGACCAACCTGAACAACATGGTGAGACCCCGTCTCTACAAAAATAAAATAAAGAATTAAATTAAATTAAAAAGTGGGTATAGTGGCACATCTCTGTGGTCCCAGCTACTAGGGAAGCAGGAGGATCACCTGGGCCCAACAGCTCAAGGCTGCAGTGAGCCATGATCGCACCACTGTCCTCCTGCCAAGCAACATAGTGAGACTCTGTCTCAAAAAAACAAACAAACAACAAAAAGCCCTTCCTTTTTCTTTACCACAATTTATAAAAATAAAAATAAGTACACCAGCCCTTCTATTACCAATCCTGGAAAAGGGATCTTTATCTCAGCACTGCTGAGGAAAAAAGGTTAAAGTATGGCTTATCAACATTTTTCATAGCTCTGGCAACCATAAAATGATTTTTCCTGACCCCAGGAACAAGAGCGAGAGAGTGTATGCACAAAAGAGCCAGCATGAAAGAGCAAGCTGAAGACAGTCACAAGCCACCGGAGTGGACTGATGGCTTGGGAGGCCTGTTCTCATCACCTTCTGGTGAGGAATCCCAGTATTAGGACAACGGATAAGGCTGGAAAGACATATGCTTGATATTCTCACATCACTTAGAAAAGCAATCACTAAAAGTCAGGAAACAACAGATGCTGGAGAGGATGTGGAGAAATAGGAATGCTTCTACACTGTTGGTGGGAGTGTAAATTAGTTCAACCATTGTGGAAGACAGTGTGGTGATTTCTCAAGGATCTAGAGCCAGAAATATCATTTGATCCAGCAATCCCATTACTGGGTATATATCCAAAGGATTATAAATTAATCTGCTATAAAGACATATGCACACATATGTTTATTGTAGCACTGTTCGCAATAGTAAAGACTCAGAACCAACCCAAATCAATGATAGACTGGATAAAGAAAATGTGGCACATATACACCATGGAATACTATGCAGCCATAAAAAATGATGATTTCAGTTCCTTTGCAGGGACAAGGATGAAGCTGGAAACCATCATTCTCAGCAAACTAACACAAGAACAGAACACCAAACACCGCATGTTCTCACTCATAAGTGCAAGTTGAACAGTGAGAACACATGGACACAGGGAGGGGAATGTCACACCCTGAGGCCTGTCGGGGGGTGGAGCTAGGGAAGGAATAGCATTAGGAGAAATACCTAATGTAGATGACAGGTTGATGTTGCAGCAAACCACCATGGCACGTGTATACCTATGCAACAAACCTGCACATTCTGCACATGTATTCCAGAACTTAAAGTACAATTAAAAAAAAAAAAAAAAAAGGAAATATGCTTGGTATTAACCCCAAAGTGATAGAAAACAACTCTGCACAAACCCTCTGGTCTGAATACGCTGAAATCCTAATATGCCTTCTCCTATGATTGTATTTGTTCCTCAATATCTTGCAGTGATGGAAACAGACAGGTAGCATCCCAGGGGCTGAGCCATGTCCCCGGCCACCAAAGTTTGTACGTCCTAACTCCCACAACCTCAGAATGTAGCTGTATTTGGAGACAGTGTCTTCAAAGAGGTAATTAAGTTAAAATGAGGTCACTGGGGGCCCTAATCCAATATGACCAGTGTCCTTATAAGGAGGAGAAATAAGGAGGCTGAGGTGGGAAAATCGATTGAGCCTGGGAAGTGGAGGCTGCAGTGAGCTGTGATTGAGCCAATACACTCCAGCCTGGGTGACAGGGCGAGACCCTGTCTCAGCAAGAAAAGTGCCGGGCAGGGGGTAGGATTTAAACACAGACACAGATAGAGGGAAGACGGTGAAGACATAAGGAGAAGGTGGCCATCTACAAGCCAGAGAGGCCTGGCCCAGATCCCTCCCTCCGAAACCTCTGAAGGGGCCCACGCTGCTGGCACCTTGATTTCAGACTTCCAGCCTCCAGAACTGAGACAATAAATGTCTGCTGTTTAAGCCACCCAGTCTATGGTACTTTGTTATGACAGTCCCAGCAAACTAAAACAGTTGCCATTTTACATGGGTAGAAACTAAGTCACAGAAGCTAATAAGTTACTTCACTTCACACCATCAGTCAGAGGTACAAGCAGGATTTGAACCCAGAACTTCTGATTTCAAATCCCACCACTTCTCTGGCCCCATGCTGCTCCCAGTGGTCAACCAGCAATGAACTGCAACAATTGAGGCTTCAAGAAGTGACACCCTAATGATGGACACAAGGGGTGTGTATGCACATGTGCGCACACCAGGTGCTAGGTTATGAGCCACTGCATTCAGCGGAGGAGACTGTTTCACATTTCAGGGCAATCGGGGCTCCTCTTGGTGTGGCCTGTCTCTGTGGTCCCAGCACAATCCCAGAAAATGGAACCATGAATCCCAACCTCTTCTCATCCTGTACATGACTGCCCATGCAAACCTCACTTCCCTGGTGCAGAGAGATGGAAACTAAAGCAAGATTCTGTGGGGCGATGTCTCAACTTAAACCCGACCTCCACGCTGCAAGAGAAAAACTGGCAAATGCACTTTGGAAAAAAACTTTCCAAATGCATGCCACTGGAACTCCCCACCTCACCCTCAACCCCTCAGCCTTTGGCCACTCCTCACAGCCTGCAGCCTTCTCAGCAGTATCCAGTCCCCCATGGGGCCTTGAGCACCAGGGTCTGAAACCTCAAACTGTTTCTGAAAATAGCATTTGTGTCTCCTGATAATTGCTACCTCCAAAGCTGGTACAGCTTCCTAAAAGGGATGTGGACCAGGGTATTCTGTCCAAACCAAGCCCACTGGAATAGGTGGAATCGGGTGCAACCATCAGTGATGCCAAGGAGGGTGGGGACAGTAGGGGAGGGGTAAAGTGGTGAGTGGGGAAGTCCCTGCACATTTTTATGCTAAAGAAATAGTGTGCAACACGTATGTTTATTGCGGCACTATTCACAATAGCAAAGACTTGGAACCAACCCAAATGTCCATCAGTGATAGACTGGATTAAGAAAATGTGGCACATACACACCATGGAATACTATGCAGCCATAAAAAAGGATGAGTTCATGTTCTTTGCAGTGACATGGATGAAGCTGGAAACCATCATTCTCAGCAAACTATCGCAAGGACAGAAAACCAAACACTGCATGTTCTCACTCATAGGTGGGAATTGAACAATGAGAACACTTGGACACAGGGCGGGGAACGTCACACACCGGGGCCTATCAGGGGGTGGGAGGCTGGGGGAGGGATAACATTAGGAGAAATACCTAATGTAAATGATGAATTGATGGGTGCAGCAAACCAACAGGGCACATGTATACCTATGTTTCAAACCTGCACGTTGTGCACACGTACCCTAGATCTTAAAGTATAATAA
>NW_012098097.1:5550592-5554172 GCF_000951045.1 Mandrillus leucophaeus
TTTCATCATATTGGTGAGGCTGGTCTCAAACTCCTGATCTCAGGTGATCCACCTGCCTCGGCCTCTCAAAGTGCTGGGATTACAGGCATGAGTCATCGCGCCCAGTCAGCCCTTAGGTTCTTGATACGTGTCTGCCTCCACGGGGAGTCAGTTCCATAAAGAGCTGGCTATATGACTACAAGCTAGCACAGCTGTTAGCTTCTGCAAGAGCAGCAGGAGACTTCTCTCTCACTTCAAGTCTCTCTGACCTCAAGGAAGGCCCAGTCTCTCTTTTAAGAGCTCATCTCACTATGCCAGGCCCACCCAGGATCATCTCCCTTTCCCTGGACTCAAAGTCAACTGATTGATAACTTGATCAGTAACTTAATGGGAGTTAAATCCCATCACAGGGAGGGGCTTCTAGGGCACACACACTATGGGGTATAATTCTTAAGGGCCGTCTCAGATCTCCACCCACCACACACATGCCTGTCATAGAAAAAACTCTCTCCCTGACATTTCTAGCACGTTGACATTTCTAGGGTCTCAATGTTCCCTTAGGACACTCATTCTGGAGCCATGTGTTATGAATAAGATGTAGCACTCCACCGATTTTTTGATGGCACAAACTTATAATCAAAGCTCCAAACTCACAGAACGAATCCCATTTCTTCTGATACATCAATAAATGACAACAAGGTATTATAATCGAGGTTCTGCCAGGCAGAGGCTTCAGCTCAGCCATCTGGGGAAGATATCTGCGTTGGCCTCAGGGCCAAGAGAACCATTAGGCACAGGAGATACAATGCCCAGCAGCCCACCTTTAGAGATCCATGAAAATGTTTTCATTTCTTCTCAAATCAGAAGAAAAACTAATAACTACATAATAATGAATCCAGCCTAGATGATATTCATCCTTATACCAACACAGCTGCAAAAGACAACTTTTAGTCTTTTTTTTTGTGGAGAAAGGAGCCACAAAAGCTGCTAGGACCCCCAAAAGTACAAAGGTGGTTCTGCTAGTGGTGCCCCGCTGAGGTACACACATAAGTTCTCCTCCTACGATGCAAGCGCCGTGGCTATTCCAAAGGGCACCTGAGCCAGTCTCAGAAGGAGACTTTAGTCAAGACTCTGATCCTCTGGTGCTGACCTCTGGGCTAAGCAACAAATGAAGATCGTTTCCAGGCTACTGCAGGACAGAATTAATATGCTAATTTGCTTAATGAGAACAAATTAACCTAAAGTTACAAACACGGGGCTAATGAGGCCACACGTGGTCCCTGGATGAGCTGAGTAGTTTTGGAACTATGGTTACCTTGGCCCCCCCGGTCAGCCACATAACAGCTGTAAGCTGATGGCCTCCAGGGGGATGTAAGGGTATAAATGAAGCAATTAAAATCCTCCTCAAATGCCAGAAAACAGACATAAAACTATTACCAGCAATATCAATAGGATTCTCGTCCTGTTTAAAAGCAAAGGAAGAAGGAAAAGGAAGAAATTGAAGTAAAAGACTGTAAATTGGGAATGGGCGTGACACTCAAGGTTCTGAGGTAAGTGCTAGTGTGAGATACTTGGCCATGAGTATGAAACTGGGTACAGAAATGCCAACAAGAGCTGGAGGAAATAAGGGATTAGAAAAACGCTGAGATAGATAAAAGTGTGCATGATCCCTGGTTTCTGGCGTTGCAACCTTTTTTTGACTTTACAATGGTGCCAAAGTGATATGCATTCAATAGAAACTGCACTTCGAATACCTACAAGACCATTCTGTTTCTCACTTTCGGTACAATATTCCATAAGTTTCATGAGGCATTCAACACTTTATTATAAACTAGGCTTTGTGTTAGATGGCTTTGCCCAACTGCAGGCTAATGTAGGTGTTCTGAGCACGTTTAAGGTAGCTGGGCTAAGCTCAGCAGGTTCAGTGTATTAAATGCATTTTTGACTTACAGTATTTTCAACTATGATAGGTTTATTGAGATGTAATCCCACTGTAAGTCAAGGAGTATCTCCAAAAGGAAGAGGGTGAGGCTTAATGTGTGGGAAAGATACCAGGATGGAAGACCAGAAAATCATGCAGGGAGATGCGAGGTGCCACACCATGCCAGGAGCTGAGAAACCCGAACACAGAGGAAGTTCTGCTGCTAAGATACCTGAACTTGTCACTTCAATTTCTTGTTCACAAAACTAGGGAATTCAGACTGAATAGTCCCTGAGGCCTGTTCTATACCAAACCATCCATAAACCTACAAATTTCTAGAAAAATAGATATCAACTCCCATTCCATGGAAAAGACAATGGCTCCGACCACTCCCCATAACTTTCCAAGCCCACTGGCATAAGACGTAGCACACCTTGAGGAAAAGAGCCCTTGGCTGCAAGGCAGGTCTTCATTCTGCTAAACCGGGGAGACAGGCCCAGCTGAGGGCAACGCAGCCCCTCAAACCCCACAGGGCATCCAAGGGAGGCGCAGGCTGGCACCCCTGCTGGCCTGGGTAGTGCTGCCTTTCTCAGTTACAGGTTCCCTGTGCAAACATCACATCCAGTGGGTTCCGGAGAGGAAGAACTCCCAGCAAAGGCGAAGGTTTAAACGGAGGAAACTGTGGCATCCACGCAAGCCGGCCCAGGCTCTTTCAGGTGGCAGCATTCCTCCTACGAAGATTATCTGCTGAGAATTACTAGCTCCCCCACGGAGGGAGGCTTAGCACGTATACTCAGGTGAAAGATAGAAATGTTCTGGAAGTGACAGTAGTTTCAGAAACTAACGGATCTGCTAGAGCAGAGGTCCCCAACCCCAAGTCACAAACCGGGCTGCACACCAGGAGGTGAGCAGCAGGTGGTTGAGGAAAGGAAGCTTCATGTGTATTTATAGCCACTCCCCATTGCTGGAATTACTGCCTGAGCTCCACCTCCTGTCAGATCAGCAGCGGCATTAGATTCTCATAGGAGCGTGAGCCCTATTGTGAACTGTGCATGCAAAGGATCTAGGTTGCACGTTCCTTATGAGAATCTAATGCCTGATGATCTGTCACTGTCTCCCATCACCCCTAGACAGGACCATCTAGTTGCAGGAAAATGAGCTCAGGGCTCCCACTGATTCTGCATTATGGTGAGTTATACAATCATTTCATTGTAGATTACAATGTAATAATAATAGAAATAAAGGGCACAGTAAGTGTAATATGCTTGAATCATCCCACAACCATCCATCCCCCAGTCCATAGAAAAATTGCCTTCCATGAAACTGGTCTCTGGTGCCAAAAATGCTGGGGACCACTGTGCTAGAGTGAGATATTATACCTTTTTATTATTTAGAAAAACACTCTCATGAGAAGAAAATGCTATATAAGCATGCTGAGAGAGAGAGAGAGAGAGAGAGTGTGTGTGTGTGTGTGTGTGTGTGTGTTTTCCTTTTATCTGGAAGACCAGCTCCTAAGCATATCCGGGGAGGCCTCCTAAAACTGGCCTCCACACCAGAGTGCCCACCCAGGAAGCAGGTAAAAGACGGTGGCATGTCCGCAGGTCCCTGGAGGATTGGGCTAACTTAAGCTAGGAAAATCACAAGCATCTCTTCCCAAGCGGGAAAAATAATCTGTGACAA
>NW_012098097.1:5554772-5558542 GCF_000951045.1 Mandrillus leucophaeus
GGAGATAAGATTGTGTTCCCTTGTGGGCCTGGAAAGCAATGTTTGGTTTTGGTTTTAGGAGCCGATGCATGTCCAGAAAATTAGCTGTTGCCCAAGAAACCCCATGAGCTAAGCGGGAAAGCAGGAAGGGAAGATATCAGTTCTAGAATTTAAAGGGAAGGCATCTGTGAAGGTAAATATGGAGAGCCCAAGGCTCAGTCCAGAGAAGAGAGAAGAGTTTGCCCAGGTTCCACCAGTGCCGAGGCCAACTCACAGCAGAGTAGCTGCATGATGATCTCTCTCTCTCTCTTTTCTTTTTTTCTCCATTCCTAAGACCAGGACAGTTGTATGGAGGGAACTCGTTGGGAATCTGAAGGGCTACAGGTCATGCATAAGGTCACATAGAAGGCAGTAACTAATGGTCTTTCAGTTTCCCCAGTCCAGTCAGACCACTGCCCCTCTGCTTCTGCCCAAGGTGGGAACTAGCCTGATGTGTAGGTGGTGGACTGAGCGACAAGGGACAGAGTGACCACAGAGGCCTCGCTCTTCACACACACCTGTGCGTTTGGTCAGACTCCTCCCCGACCGCCCATAAGCACCTACAGGCTACAGAACTCTACACAAAGGACAGAGGAAAAAAGCGCGGTGTTGACCCGTGTGTAAGAAAAATGCAGGCACCACAGAATTCGCAAAGAGCAAGACACGATCCTTCTTGGCCAAGGAAGGTTCTACACACGTGCAGAGGACACAATCCCTGGGCCTCTCAAAGAGTTCACTGAAAGGAAAGAATTTCTTTTATTCTTTTTTTCTTTTGGCTGATTTTCCAAGCCAATGTCATTGTGCCCTGCCCCCACACCGTCCCTGCTTGAGTGGGAGATCAGAGTCCACGGTCCTCTGGCTCCCCCATCCTCTGATGCACACGCTCGGATCTACCACGGGAAGCCAGTGCCACCAAAGGACGGGCCACGATGTCCCATGTTCTGGGGGCACAGAGCTCTCCGTGGCTTTTCCCATGTGTGGGACACATACCCTCAACGTAAGGAGCCATGCTGCCGTCGGGGAACACACTGCAGGAAGGCCATGGGGTTTGACATTTTCACTGGAGCTTAAACACGATGGCCCTGGCCTGGGGTAAGGATGGGAAAACCAGCTGGTTCCAGGGAGAACCAAACAAAGCCATCTTCAGGGGCAGCAGCTAGACACCGAGTACAAGTAACAAGCCCTCAGACTTTCCAGGGAGGGCTGTAACGTGTGGAGGGAGGGCAGGGTCTTACAGAAGAGGACAGCCAGATTCAGGGGAGAGAGGACAGAGGGAAAAGGGGGCGGGACCAACAGAAGATAGACAGGATCCATTTCAATTCTCCACTAAAACAAGCCTCTAGGGATAAAAACTAAGGCATCTCCAGAGTTCAAAACCACTTCTGTGTCATGCCTTATGGACAACAACCAGGAAGCTTGAGATGCCAACAATATGCCACTCATGTTCCCTCTTGTTCCCTCCTCTCTCGCATCCTCTTCCCCCGACTCCCTTCCCCTGCTCCCCTTTTCCCCATCTTTCTCTCTCACTCACACACCTCTACATTTCCTCTACATTATGTATATAAATTTTCAAAACGTATGTATATAAATACACAGCAGACAATCCAGAAGGAAACACACCCAACTCATCTCCCTGGTTACTAGGGAAACGGATGGAAACACTAAAATAGATGGGTGGCAGAGAGCATGCTGGTTTTCTCTTCAATATTAAAAAAAAAATTATGACACAGGCCACAGTGTGGGAGGTTCATCCCAGAATATAATGTCCTCTAAAATATTCGGCCCAAGCCTGTCAGGCCAGCCCCTGGCACAGAGATTCCTCCTCCTAAAATGAAATCTTCCTGCAGTGATGCTGGTGTGGGGACCAGTGCCCAGAGAAACAGAGACCAATGGTAGTCCTGGCACCAGCTCCACATACCTGAGCAAGAGGCTTCCCAGCATCCATGGAGCACTTACCTTTTGTTCCAAAAAAAAATGTTAGTAGTCCCCAAAGCATTTCGACTTTCATCTTTCAACCGTTAAAAGGCCAGTCTTTCCAAAATAAGTCTGGAAAAAATCATCAATAAGCAGGCCACGGTCATTTGGTGGAGTTAGAGAAAAGATATCAGCAGAGTCGGCACACACTCTCTGCCTCCCTCCAGAAATAAATTCGTTTTTTTGCTCTGAACTGGGAACCAGGTTCCTAGCTTCGAACTTTCTGCTTCTCGTGGTCACAACTTTTCACACCTTCACATTTGCAATACTATTTATGTGAGCCGGGAAGCAAGAGCTTAGTACAAGTAACAAGCCCTCAGACGCAGCAGCGCTCCGCAAGCAGCCACATCACACCAACACGGGTTTCCCTTTTATGTCTGAAACAAAGAGAATTCTGAGCAAATGTGTTGCTGAATTGCCAGAGAGGCAGGGAAGCAAAGCTGCTAGTAAGAGAAAATATATAATAAGCCCCATCAGCTTAAAGCTCACACACACACAAAATCAAGCTTTTGACATCTTGCTGGGGGTAAACTCACTGATGAGAATTAAGTCAGCTGTAATGTACCAGGATTTGCCCAGAAGACGGTCATTTTTATTTTTAAAAAGTGGCTGGAGGATTGGCTAAGAAAATGGCAATCCAGGAGTGCCCGGGTCAAAGGGTCAGTGGATCCTGGGGTCACCTTGGGTTTCTAACAGCCCCCCAAGGGGGTGAGAAGAAGCCTCCCTACCAAAAGCAAAGTGGAGAAACAGTGGAAAACTCATTTCTCCTTAGACAGCTCCTTCGAGCTGGCCACACGGGCCCTGTGTCCTCAGAGCCTGGCTCATGGGCTCCCTGCCTTGTCTTCCCCTTGCATGGCACCTCCGCTTGGTGTCTGGGGCCCTAGGTGTCCCCACCACTCCTCCAGTGTCCACAAACAGGCTGATCGCAGCAGCACCTTCCTTATGCGGCCGGATGTTACATCGGAGAGGCTGTCCTGCCTCCGAATCACCCAGACCTCTCGTTTCTGGAATTCCCTGCTTTTTGATCAGTCTCTGCTGACCACAGGAGTGACACAGAAGGAAGACGATAAAATGCAAACAACCACTCACTTACTATGACCATCTCTGATGATAGACTTGGGAATGGTTGAGAACTTGAACTAAAATGAGATTTCTGGTAGCCGGTTACCTCTAGAATCTGCTTACAGAAATAATCATGGTTTGTACGCACCATTGCTCACCCCCTACACACACACACACACACACACACACACACACACTCTCTCTCTCATTTTCTCCCTCTCTCTCTCTCTGTCTCTCTTTCTTTCTGAAAAATCAGTTTATTTCTCAGGTGCCAAGAAAGCAGCTCTGGGCGTGCTGCTCAGCTTCCCCTCCCACAGGAAATGGCACAGCGCCCCGATTTTAATGAACATCTCAGCCCTTTGTTTCCAAAACCCTCTGGACTGGGAATGCATTTTCTCCCATTTCCCATCCAGATGGAGAGCAAACATAAAATCCACATGAGAGAGACTGCCATCAGCACTTGTGATCAATAGCATTTCGAGGAAGCTCGACTCCCACGTGAGCAGAGCACCAATGTGAAGGCGGGTCTCAGCAGCTCCTGGCTGTCCCAGCTGGGGCGGGGCCGCCCCCTAGGAGGACTACCGAACTGTATCCCTTGTTACTAGCATATGCACCCAGGATGCCACCCCCACACTCTACCTGTACAAGTGGGCTTACAACACCAAAACTGGTTTGTAGTGTGTTTAAAAAGGAGAAGACGGCCAGGCGCGGTGGCT
>NW_012098097.1:5558689-5577605 GCF_000951045.1 Mandrillus leucophaeus
CCTGTAGTCCCAGCTACTCAGGAGGCTGAGGCAGGAGAATGGCGTGAACCCGGGAGGCGGAGCTTGCAGTGAGCTGAGATCCGGCCACTGCACTCCAGTCTGGGCGACAGAGCGAGACTCCGTCTCAAAAAAAAGGAGAAGACACGGGGGCTAGAGGGGGTGCAGTATTCCGAATGAGCCATTGGGGAGACAAGGTTTTATCTACAAAGCACCTACGGTTTGCAGACTCAAGTTCTGCTTACAACCTGTTGGGACCCGAGCTTCTCTCTAGAAGGGGAATAAAGACAGTGTGTGTGAAGTTTAGCAGGACACCTAGCATGCAATAAGCCCTCAATTAATATGAACTGTGATCATCATCAGAATCATTATTATTAAACCAAATATTATCCTGGAACTACCTTAGCAGTGGAAGGAACAGGGAAGGAGAAAGAAAAACGGTCTCAACGTCGCTGTAACAAAATCACAGCCACTCAAATCTAAATAAGTGTATAAAAGCATATCCCACAGAATAGAAAAGGACACTTCATAATTATTGGTGTTACCGCTTTCTCCCTTCCCCATGGATGACAGCCATCGTGGCCCATCATGTCCGGAGAGCCAAGGGTGCAAATCAGTGGGTAGGAGGTGAGATGAAGTGTTCAGAGCCCAGCCGGGTGAGGGCATTGCAATACAGATCACTGCCCCACCCTTCCATTTCATAGATGTGTTCTGTGGTCTCCCGATCCAATCGTAAACCTAATATTTACCCAGTGAAAGCGGTATTTGTGTGCGTTGCCATCTAAAATCCAATAAGTATGGAGACAGAAAAGAGGCTGTCTGTTTATGAGGCATGAGGGCAAACACAGAGAGCTCTTTAAAGAACCATTGAGCTAATCAATACCCTCTCCCATTTCCATTCAGGGGCCCTGAGCCAATGGAGACTTAATAATTATTTTCCATCATTACAACCCTCCGAGAAGCTTACAAAGAAAAGGTCACTGTGTCTAAGTTTGTTCTTCTCTATTTGCCAAACACAGATTATTTCCTAGGGTTCATGAGGATCTCTTCCCAGACTGTAGCAACCAAAGCCAGCCCTCACTAGGCCTCTTGGAGCTGGCTTTTGAAACAGGATATTGCTCTGCCTGTGGAAGTCACTGTGGTCATCACATTTAGTTATCTGGCCTCCTGCCCTGACCTTCCCTGCCAAGGTCAAGTTATGGCCAAAACTCCTGTTGGATATTCTTTTTAATTTGTCCAGGTCTCAAAAATAAATACCAAACTCTGTGGTAGGTCAGGCAGGAAGGAAAAGGATGCTGTGGGTTGCTGGACACCATGACTAGCTCCTTCAACTGAGCTCCTGGGACAGCGACCACACAGGCTTCAGCTGAGCCTCTGTGCCCACATGGACACCACGACGCCCACCACAAATACCCCAAGCTGCCTTCTGTTTGTCCTTTTCTTAGGAAATGTGAACAAACAAGAACACAGAAACATTATGGAAACCATCTTTTCCTTGCACAAAAGTTGGCTCAAATAACTAGTTAAGATGAGGTTTGACTAGAAGAAAGAGAAAACCCCACTGCAGTGACTTACACAGGAAAGGTTGATTTGTCTGGGTCAGCAGAAGGACGAGGGTTAGCTGTCCAGCGGGTACAGGGGCCCCAGCACTGCCAGGGGGGCACCAGGCTACTCTGTCACCTGAGTGATGGCTGCTGCCCCCCAGGGGCCACCCTGCTGTTCCCAGGAGAAGGAAGGGCAAGTAGAAGATGAGAAGGGATGGCCGGGCGCCGTGGCTCACGCCTGTAATCCCAACACTTTGAGAGGCCGAGGCAGGCGGATCACGAGGTCAGGAGATCGAGACCATCCTGGCCAACACGGTGAAACCCCATCTCTACCAAAAATACAAAAAATTAACCAGGCGTGGTGGCGGGCGCCTGTAGTCCCAGCTACTTGGGAGGCTGAGGCAGGAGAATGCCATGAACCTAGGAGGCGGAGCTTGCAGTGAGCCGAGATCGTGCCACTGCACTCCAGCCTGGGCTACAGAGCGAGACTCTGTCTTAAAAAAAAAAAAAAAAAAAAGAGGAGAAGCGCAGTGGCTGACACCTGTAATCCTCACTATCTGGGAGGCCAAGGCAGGTGGATCACCTAAGGTCAGGAGTTTGAGACCAGCCTGGCCAACATGGTGAAACTCTGTCCCTACTAAATACAATAAAATTAGCTGGGTGTGGTGGTGCATGCCTATAATCCCAGCTACTTGGGAGGCTGAGGTAGAAGAATCACTTGAACCCTGGAGGCAGAGGTTTCAGTGAACCAAGATTGTGCCATTGCACTCCAGCCTGGGCAACAAAAGTGAAAACTTCATCTCAAAAAATAAAATACATTAAATAAATTAACTAAATTTTAAAAATAAAGAGGTCTTAGAGAGCTGCCTCGCCCCTTCCACCATGTGCAGACACAGCGAGAAGGTGCCCTCTATGAACCAGAAAGTGAGCTCTTCACAGACACAAATCTGCTGGTGCCTTGACTTCGGACTTCCCAGCCTCCAGATTTGTGAGAAATAAATGTCTGTTGTGTATAAGCTACCCACTTTATACTATTTTGTTATAGCAGCCCAAATGGACTAAGACAGTAGGGTATCAGTTTGGCTGCTGTAACAAGGATAGAAAGTGAACAACGACTAAAGTATGATAGACCATTATTTCTTAGCCAGTATTATTTCTTAGGTAAAAGTCCTGGTAGTAAGTCTGCAGCAGGTATGGTGTACAGGGCAAGTATCAAGAAGGACTGAGGTTTCGAGAAAACGAGAATGAAAATGGCAAATAGGCCAGGCGCGGTGGCTCACACCTGTAATCCCAGCACTTTGGGAGGCTGGGGCAGGCGGATCACGAGGTCAGGAGATCAAGACTATCCTGCCTAACACGGTGAAACCCCGTCTCTACTAAAACTACAAAAAATTAGCCAGGCAGGCATGGTGGCATGCACCTGTAGTCCCAGCTACTCAGGAGGCTGAGGCAGGAGAATCACTTGAATCCGGGAGGCGGAGGTTGCAGTGAGCCAAGATCGCACCACTGCACTCCAGCCTGAGTGACAGAGCGAGACTGTCTCAAAAATTAAATAAATAAAAATAAAGGCAAATAATGTCTTAGTATTCTTATGAAAAATTCATTCTTATGAAAATTTCATTCTTATGAAATTAGTATTTGAATTTTCAAATTATTATCATTCTTTTAACCTCTCAGCTCCCTTGAAAGGATCTTGAGGAACCTCTAGGGGGTCCCCCAAACACACTTTGAGAACTACCACTTTAAGATCACACCTCTTTAATAAATAAACCAAAGGATAAAGACATTGCAAATAACAACTCTGTCCCTAGGTCTCACACTCACCCTCCATTCCAATTTTCCACTTAAAAAGAAAAAGAGTAATAACTGACATGTTAGAGAAAATATGAGTCATCAATGGGCAACAACCACTGCTGGGAAAACAACACCGAGGGGAAAAATCCTCATTTGCAGAAAGGCACAGAAATGTCTCTGTTGGCCGGGCGCGGTGGCTCACGCCTGTAATCCCAGCACTTTGGGAGGCCAAGGTGGGCAGATCACGAGGTCAGGAGATCGAGACCATCCTGGCTAACACGGTGAAACCCCGTCTCTACTAAAAATACAAAAAGTAGCCTGGTGTGGTGGCATGTGCCTACAATCCCAGCTACTCAGGAGGCTGAGGCAGGAGAATCACCTGAACCCAGGAGGCGGAGGCTGGAGTGAGCTGAGATCGCACCACTGCACTCCAGTCTGGGCGACAGAGCAAGACTCTGTCTCAAAAAACAAAAAAAGAAAAGAAAAGAAAAAAAGACACGTCTCTGTTAGGTCTCAGGATTATACACTGCAACCAACCCCGAGGCCAGGTGTGGTGGGCAGAATTTCTAACCTGGTACCCCCAAAGATGTTTTGCCCTCATCCCCTGAACCTGTGACTGTGACACGCCATCAGGACCATGCTGTGGTGTGTCGTGACTCACAGCTTGCCTCAGCATGAGGAGATCACCCAGCTGGGCCTGACCTAGTCCCAGAGGCCCTGAAAAGCAGAAAGCTATCTCCGGTCAAGGCAGAAAGGGAAATCAGAGAGATTCGAAAGTGAGAAAGTGCCTGAACAGCGGCTGGCTGAAGAAGCAGGGGGCCACGTGGGAAGGAATGTGGACGGCCTCAAGAAGTGGAGAGAGGCCCTGGCTAAGAGCCAGAAAGGACATGGGGCCTCACTCCCGCAGCCCTGCTGTATCCTGCCAGCAGAGAGGAGCTTGGAAGGGGACTCCGGAATCCAGATGGGAACACGACCGGCTGACCCACCCACGTCCTCCCAGCCCTCTGACCTACGGAGCTTTGAGCTAATAAAGGGTGCTGTTTAAAGCTGCTACACTTACAATCATTTGTACACAGCAAGAGGAAACTAAAATATCAGGGCAGGGAAAGGGGTGTGTCCCCGGGCCCTGGTTCATGCAGACAAAACCTGTCTCGGGTATCACTGAGGCAAGGGGAGAACGCCCCCATGCCCTGGCGAGACACACCAGGGACAAGTTCAGATGAACCACCTGAAAAAGCATCAGAGAAAGTGAAAAAGCAAAGAGCAGAGAGAGGGACTCGGGACATGTGGGAAAGAATCATGAGGTGCTAGCACCTTCCATAAAACACACAAACGAAGAGCTGGAACAGAAACACCCCCACACAGCAACAGTGAGTTTGGGGAAATGGTAGCGATATTATCCAAAGGGTAACAGCTCCCTAAGTGAACGACTGCTTCCTATTCAATAAAGCAGTAAAGTACCGAGGCGGCCTGGAGAGCACCGACAGCCACCAGATGCCTGGGAGAGCGAAGATGCCCAGGAGACCGACTGCATCGGCGCCTGTTCCCAGGAGCCTCTCCCACCCACAAAGCCGCAGGAATAGCAACCAGCAGTGAGTCACCGGGTCACCAGAGAAAAACTAGCAAAATGTCAGTCCCCAAGTAAGCTTCTCTATCATTGGATTCCTAGCCAGGGTGGTCGCTGAGAATCTTCCAGGCCGTCCTCCAGCCTGAGGATGCAGGGAGAAGTACAGGGAGATTATAGCGAGAATCTGGGCTGTCATCTGGGCCCCATTTTTAAACCCCAGACCATAGCCCTCTTCCCTGCCCCTAGGCGTTCCCCGCCTTCCTCTTCCTTTTCCTTCCTTCCTCTTTCCCTTCTTTCCTCCCTTGCTCCCTCCCTCCCTTCATCAGATATTTACCGAGCGTTTTTCCATGTGAGTCACTGTGCTAGGTGTTGGCAACACAGCCAAGAACAGCCTAACGAGTCCCTGTCCTCGGAACCTACATGACGGTGGGGAAACCGATGATAAAGAAGTAAAAAATATGTAAACAAACAAACTGGATAAGGAAGGTTGCTGACAAGTTCTAGGAAGGAAATAAACAGAGAAAGCCATGTACATTGCAGGGGCTCAGGGAGGAGCTTGGGAGGAGATATTTGCACTGAGGCAGCCATGCACAAAGCTTCAGGAACTGTGTTTCAGAGAAAAGGAAGAGCAGATGCAAAGGCCAGGAGGTGGGACAGGGCTTGGGGAGCTTCTAAGAAGTGGGTGGGGAGACTGCGGGGAGCATGGAAGCGGAGGTGAGGGAGTAGGGGCTCCAGTCCGGGTTCAGGTTCTGGGACAGAGACAGTAATGTCTTAGGCTGGGGTGGAAAGGAGTGGATGGGATGGGTCCGCAAGACCTTTTGGGAAAGGTGCCAACAGCACTTGTTCATGAGAAAGAAAGGAAACGACAAATCCTCTCTGTTATCATCGAATGCTTATGGCACGCCAACTCTGGTAAGGCCCTGCCTTCAGCCCTGGGATACGAAGAGGGATGAGGCCTGGGTCTTGCTTTCAGTGAGGTGACTGACTAGCCAGAAACACAATTTTACAAAGATAAAAAGAAGGCACTAGATCTGCGGCTGATATGGTTAGGTTTTGTGCCTCCACCCAAATCTCATCTTGAATTGTAATCTCTGTAATCCCCATGTGTCAAAGGAGAGACCGGGTGGAGGCAACCGAATCATGGGGGCGGTTTCCCCCATGCTGTTCTCGTGATAATGAGTGAGTTCTCAGAGATCTGATGGTTTTATAAGGGGCTCCTCCCCCTTCACTTGGCACTTCTCCTTCCTTCCGCCTTGTGAAGAAGGTACTTTTCCCCCTTCACCTTCCGCCATTATTGTAACTTTCCTGAGGCCTCCCCAGCCATGCAAAACTGTGAGTTCATTAAACCTCTTTCCTTTACAGATTACCCAGTCTCAGGCAATTCTTTATAGCAGTCTGAAAACAGACGAATGCAGGGGCTATGTAAGTGACATGGGTAATTCTCACTCCAGGAACGCTGAGAGAGAGGAACCCGGACTCCGAGAGCACATCTGATCCAGTACTGTCTGTCTTCACCTGGTCTTGAGAAGCAGAGCAGAGACAAGCAAGTATTAGGAAAGGGAAAGGGATGAGAGACGGATAAAGACACTCCCAAACAAAGTTGGTGAAAGTGTAAATCTGTCCGAGCTCAGGAGAGGGCAACTTGAGAATTTCTAGAAAAGGGAAAATTTGGGTCCCGATATGTGAAGCACCACAGCAAATCGAGCCAGTTCAGGCCCCTGCCTTGTCCCTACCCAGCTGAGCTGCCAGGAGGCTGCTCTGCAGAGCTCACACACTAACCTGCCTCCCTCCAGCACAAGGCCCCCAAACAAATCTTGCCTATAACAGATAGCATGCTGGAAAACCAAGACCTCAGATGATGCAGCTGGCAGTCTCAAACCTACGCTACTACCCAAGGTAGGTGGAGGCAAAGCAGCACACCCTCCTCCCATAACCTGCTCCCCAAAGCAGCAAGCTCTCCTCCCATGACTTGCTCCCCAAAGCAGTGCACCCCCCTTCCCATGACCTTCTCCCCAGAATGGCACATCCTCCTCCCACAACTTGCGCTGGATCCACTGATTCCTACATCAGCTCTCCAGCTGGGACAGCCGCCCAGCCAGCCTCCTCTGTTAAGACCATGACATTCGATTTGCATCTATAACTCCCACCAATAATAGCTGGACCCAGCTACTTATTTGTGAACATATTACTATATACGTACAAATCTCAAAGAACGATTGTTAACAAAAAAAGGTATTTTGTTTGGTGGCTCAAGACAAAATTAGTGGTGGTTCAAGACAAAATCAATAGCTTTTCTATGCAAAAGCAACGGCCTGATGGAATAGGTCATGAACTAGAAGACCCCATTTGTAATAGTCATAAAAGGAAACGAAATACCCAGGAATACACTCAACCCGAAACATGGAAAGTCCTTATGAAGGAAGCTTAAAATGCTACTGGGAGATGCAATGAGTAGCCTGGATAGAAGGAGTGGTGAGCTTTGTTCTTAGGTAGAAACGCTCATCATCATAAATCTGTCATTTCTGCCTACGTTAATGTAGAAATTTGAAACAAAGCTTGTAAAAAATACCGAGAAGATGTTCTTGAAACTAGCAAGTTGATGCTAAAGTTCGCCTGGGAAAATATGCTATAAGAATAACCAAGAAACTTTTGAAAAGGAAAGTAATACAAGTAATAGAGAAGATGAATAGATGATAAGACATAAAGCTCCACTAACTAAAACAGAATAGTACCTGCAGAGGCAGAGCTGAACAGATTAAAGCAGCACCATATAATACAAACAGAATGTGAGGCTGGGCGCGGTGGCTCACGCCTGTAATCCCAACACTTTGGGAGGCCGAGGCGGGTGATCAAGAGGTCAGGAGTTCAAGACCAGCCTGGCCAAGATGGTGAAACCCCGTCTCTACTAAAAATATAAAAATTAGCCAGGCGTGATGGCGGGCACCTGTAATCCCAGCTACTTGGGAGGCTGAGGCAGAGAATTACTTGAACCTGGAAGGCAGAGGTTGCAGTGAACCAAGATTGTGCCACTGCATTCCAGCCTGGGCGACAGAGGGCGACTCCATCTCAAAAAAAATAAATAAATAAAAGTAGAATGTGAGCCACAAATATAATTTTAAATTTTCTGGTAGGCACACTCAACAAGGGGGAAACAGGTGAAATTAATTGTAATAATATATTTTATTTTATCCAAGTATGTCCAAAATACTTTCACTTCAATAATGTAAGCAATATAAAAATTGGTAATGAGATATTTGATACATATATATTTTTAGTAAGTCTTCAAAATTCACTGTATGTTTTTTATTTATAGCCCATCTCAGTCTGGACTAGTCACATTTCAAGCACTCAATACACACATATGGCTGGCTAACCGGCTAGTGTATTATTCACCTTAGGACTAAAAAAATCCAGAAACAAATATGTAAACACATCCTCTGATTTAGTAAATTTTATAGCTGGCATTTACATCAACGGAGAAAAGATGGATTATTCAACAAATGGTATCAAGACTTCTGAGAGCCATCTGGAAATACATACATTTTAATCTCTATCTCACTTCTTATACCAAAATAGATTATTTTAATCCCTATCTCACTTTGTATACCAAAAGAGATTCTGGATGAATTAAATATTTAAATGCAAAAAAAAAGGAAACCAAGTCGTAGAAAAAAATAGGTATTTTTAATCCTCTTGGAATGAGGAAGACTTTACTAAGTATGAATCAAAAAAGACTAAGTTCAAAGAGGTACAAATTAAATAAAAATCTACATGGTGAAAAGCACCATAAACAAACTCATAAGTGACCAACTGAGAAAAGAGTTATAATAATATGACAGATAATTTTCTGAATATATAAGGAGCTCCAAAATGATGAGTTAGGAAAGACCAACCATGGAACAGAAAAGTAAGAGAAAGATACAGACACTTCACAGAAAGGGAAACATAAACAGCTTTGACACACGTGGAAAGATGCTGAGCTGTCTAATAAGACAAAGGCATGGGCCAGGGGCAGTGGCACACATCTGTAATCCCAGCCACTTGGGAGGCCAAGGCAAGAGGATTGCTTGATGCCAGGAGTTTGAGACCAGCCTGGACAGCATGGTGAGACTCCATCTCTAAACATAAAAAAAAAAAAAAAAAAAAGAAATCTCTATGAAATACCATTTTTTACATATTCCTATTAACAAAAAATCAAAAATGTTCCTAAAACCCTATAGGGATGGGATATGGATAAAGACATTCTCAAACATTGCTGGTAAAAGCATAACTCAATAGAAGCTCAAGGAAAGGCAACTTGAGAATTTCTGTAAAAGAGAAAATTCACAAATATCCACTGTATAATCCCACTTTTAGAAATGTAGTTTTATAGATATGTTCACATGGACTCAAAAGCAGATGGTAGCTACTTTCTCATCTGATGTGGTCCAAACTGGTCATTAGTAGGTTAATTTTAAACGTGGAAAATGGGAAGACTCTCCCCCAAGAAGTAATTTTAATTTCAAGCAAATAAATGTGCATTCACTTGCAAATCTTATGATGTAAATCAGAGGCCTTTTTAGTCCATAAAGGTCAACTGATAAAAGTTCTGTTTCATCTATTTTGCAAAAACCTTGTTCATAATGCTTCATTTACAATCTTCAGATTTTGTTTCTTTAAAGTGGTAGAAGGACTTAAAGACACCTGGGGAGAAATTCGGAAACAGAATCTCCATTTTTCTAATTTGCTGCCAAGTCTTTTTTTATTTTTTTAAACAGCTGTCTCTACTATGCCTTATTTGACAGAAATTTGGTGATTCAACGTTAGCAAATCTCTTCAAATCTGAACTTTCACCAAAATTGCATAACATTTGATTAAATCAAACGATGGCAGCAAGTGCAGCTAAAATAAATAGTTGGATGAATGAACAACTGACTCAGGTTGCACTGACGATGGGGCTGCAGGTATTTGGAGTATAATGGGCAGCAGAAACACAGAGCATCTATTATCCACGCATCTCCATCCAGGCAAGGTCAACTCAGAGACCTTGTCTATTTAATACCCACCAGGGTATTCACTGCTTCACTGTTCCTAAGAGTGAAGGACATGGAAACACTCAAAATGTCCCTCAACAAGGAACTGATTAGATAACTCCCAGTACCTCCGTTTGATGGAACAATACCCAGGGTATTTTTGGGTTTTTTTAATTTTTTGGTTTTGTTTCTGGTTTTGTTTTTGTTTTTGTTTTTGTTTTTTTTGAGTCCAAGTCTCATTCTGTAGCCCAGGCTGTGGTGCAGTGCCACGATCTCAGCTCACTGCAGCCTCCGCCTCGCAGGTTCAAGTGATTGTCCTGTCTCAGCCTCCTGAGAAGCTGGGATTACAGGCATCTGCCACCCCAACCAGCTAATTTTGTATTTTTAGTGGAGATGGGGTTTCACGATGTCGGCCAGGCTGGTCTCGAGCTCCTGACCTCAGGTGATCCACCTGCCTCGGCCTCCCAAAGTGCTGGGATTACAGGCGTGAGCCACTGCACCAGGCCTGTTGTTTTGTTTTGTTTTATTTTAAATAAAGCAACACATATGGATGTGCTAACATGGAACTCCTCTGTTCAAGATGTAGTGAAATGAGGATATGGAACAGACCGATATATTTACACTTACATGCTTAGGGAGACAGAAAGCACTTCAGGAAAAATACAGAAAACAATCTGGTTACAAGTGGTCACCTCTGAGGAAATAAAATAAGTAACCGGAAGACAGAGGTGAGAGAGACTTTGCACCACAGACCCCTTTCTACCTTTTGAGTGATGGGCTGTGGGCAGACAATTTTCTCTTTCAAATCAGAGCCAGGCTCTTCACCCAGACTCCATAAAGATGCCCAATGGTGAGAATGAAGTCAGAAGAAAAGAGGGGGTGCTGAGAGCTGGTTATTTACTAAGGAAAAGGGAACCCTGGGATCTGCCCTCACCATCTGGGCCAGGCCCCAAGGGGAATGGGGAATCTGTAATATCCCCAGCTGGACTTGGGAATCTAAGGGCAGGGGCCCTCTAGACCTCCTTCCTGAGTGCTGTTCAGGGTGGTGGCAAGCTCCAGAGAAGTGCCAGCAGAGGGGTAACCAGGCAGAGAGGACCCAGGTAGCCTCAGGTTTCTCATGGCTCAGAGTGGGGCTGGAATCATGGAGTGATTCTGGGAGCCTCAGAGCCACACTGAAATACAGAAATAGGCGGCAGGTCCATCAAATTGCCAACATCAGCAGCAAAAAACCCCAGTTCTTGCCCCTATTCTTCCCCCATGAAGCAGAATGGCCTTGGGAAGCTGCTTGTAGCATCCCATTGCACAGAGCATGAGCAGAACAAACTCAGCCAACCCAGGATGGGCACACAAGTAGCCATGAGACCTGAAGAGGCTTGGTCAAACCCAGCCCACAGCCTGTTTTTGTAAATAAAGTTTTATTGGAACCCAGACATTAAAAAAAAAAAAGAAAAGAAAAGAAAATTCAAGAAATAAGATTCCTTTCCTTTGGGTGTTGTGGGGTACATGTAAGGCCCAGGCACACTGAATCCACAGGCTTCCCAGGAGTTCGAGTTTGATTCAGGAAGGCAGCTGTTCTCCAAGTGGGGTCCCCAAGACCAGCAGCATCAGCAACACCCAGGAACTTGTTAGCAATGCAAGTTATCAGGCCTCATTCCAGGCCTCTAGTGGGCCCAGCAACCTGTGTTTCTGCAAGACCTCCAGGGGATTCTCATGCACTCTCAAGTCTGAGAATCGCTGCAGTGAAGCAGTGCCTTTTATAGGGGCTGAGAAAGGTGAAGTCCCACCGCATCTGGTTACCACTCCTGTGTGCCACAAAGTATTTTATCAGGCTCTGAGTCATCTGACATTTCCTGCTGGAAGCAGAATGTTAAATGAATAAGGAGGAAGCCCATTTGTTTATCTGAAACGTAACAATATCCCAAATCTATTTCATTTACTTCTAAAGCTAATGATTCTGCAATCCAATAACTTCTAGAGAATTGCACACAGCGGCAATAACCCTCTTACGGAATCAATTTTCTCTGGTTAGGAACAAAGAATTCTCCCCTCCAAAAATCCTGCATTGATTAGTTCATCAGAGAACCTAGGAGGCCCCCCTGGGCTAGGGGCAGGGCAAACACATCAAGTTGTCTAGGGCCACACCGTCCCAGGAGTGTGCACACTCCGCGTGGTTGACGCCACTCCACAAGGCACCAGGTACGAGGCAATGATCTACTCACGCTAAAGTGGCCTGGGAGGGACATCCAGGGGGAGGGGACAGAAAGAGTTAGCTGAGTGAGGGCCACGCAGACAGTACCCACAGAAGGAGGAACATGTCACAGAGTCGCTCTCTGAATTTTTGCCCACATCTTTGCTGACGGGGCTAGCCAGCTATATCTGACCCTATCAGGTATTACTCACTTGTGACATTTATTTCCATGCAAACCTTCTTGATTTTCATGGGGCCTGCCTTTTTTTTTTTTTGAAACAGAGTCTCACTCTGTCACCCAGGCTGCAACCTCCACCTCCCGGGTTCAAGCGATTCTCCTGCCTCAGCCTCCCGAGTAGCTGGGACTACAGGCATGTAGCACAACACTAAGCTAGTTTTGGTATTTTTAGTAGAGACGTGTTTCGCCATGTTGGCCAGGCTGGTCTCGAACTCCTGACCTCAGGTGATCCGCCCGCCTCGAATTCCCAAACTGCTGGGATTACAGGCGTAAGCCACCGCATCTGGCCAGGCCTAACTTTTTATTATTGTCTTTTATTTATTAATCTTCCTGCGATCGATGCCCTATCTCGTGTGATGTATTGAACTGTTTTCCTGCAAAAGATGCTATCTATAAGTGTGACCTTTTTTGCAAACAGGGTCTTTGTAAATGATCGAGTTAAGGTCATTAGGGTAGGTCCCAATTCAATATGATTTTTCCTTATAAAAAGGAGAAATTTGGACGCAGAGACATGCACACAAGGAAAATACTATGGGAAGACTGGGGTTATGCTACTAGAAGCCAAGGAACCACCAAAAGCTAGGAGAAGGGCTTGAAGCTCCTCCTTCCCCAGAGCCTTCAGGAGGGACATGGCCCTGCTGACATCTTAAGGTCAGACTTTTAAAACTAGTTTCCAGAAAATTCTAACCTCTAGAACTGAGACAATAAATGTCTGTTGTTTAAGCCATTCAAATTGTGATATATTGTTCCTACAGCCCTAGGAAACCAGTTCACTCCCCAGTAAGACTCCAGGGTCCCCCAAAGGCCAGAGGGTGTGTGGAGCTAACTCTGAAAGCCAGGACTTCCCGGTCACAACACAACCACTAGGGGGAGATGTTGAGGTGATGCAAATCACGGCTGGGGAGTTGGACAAACTGGTGGTTCCCAAGCCTGGCCATGCATCCAAAGCCCCGGTGAAGCTTTATACAAATACGGATGTCTAAGCCCCACCCAAAGCCTCCTAAATCAGAACATCAGAAAGTGGAGTGCGACGCGCCACCTGCCAGGCACTGGCCCACAGACCCTCCAAGGACCCTTCCAACTGTGAGGTCCCATTACTGTCACACTGCGGCACCCTCCGCCCCCAGCTAGCCCAGGGAGGCTCCACGGATCAGGAGCATCAGCCACCTTGAGAGCGTGGGAGACACACAGAGTCTCTGACCCCAACCCAGACCTGCCAAATCATCATCTGCATTTTAACAGGATCCCCGGGTGAACCGTGCCCACATTCAGGTGTGAGGAGCACTTGTAGACTGGATATAAGACATAATCACAGGCCGGGTACGGTGACTCACGCCTGTAATCCCAGCACTTTGGGAGGCTGAGGCAGGCAGATTACTTGAGGTCAGGAGTTCAAGACCAGCCTCGCCAACATGGTGAAACCCCGTCTCTAGTAAAAACACAAAAATTGGCCAGGCATGGTGGCATCTACCTTTAATCCCAGCTACTAGAGACTAAGGCAGGAGAATCACTTGAACCCAAGAGGTGGAGGTTGAAGTGAGCCAAGGTCCACTGCACTCCAGCCTGGGCCACAGAACAAGACTCTGTCTCAAAATAAATAAATAGATAGATAGATAGATAGATAGATAGATAGATAGATAGATAGATATTTTTTAAAAATTTTTAAAAGACAATCATAACCTGGCCAGGTGCACTGGCTCACACCTGTAATCCCAGCACTTTGGGAGGCCGAGGCAGGTAGGTCACCTGAGATCGGGAGTTCAAGACCAGCCTCGCCAACATGGTGAAACCCCGTCTCTAGTATAAATATAAAGATTGGCCAGGCATGGTGGCACCAGCCTGTAATCCTAGCTACTAAGGCAGGAGAATCACTTGAACCAAGGAGGTGGAGGTTGAAGTGAGCCAAGGTCCACTGTACTCCAGCCTGGGCCATAGAACGAGACTCCACCTCAAAATAAATAGATAGATAGATAGATAGATAGATAGATAGATAGATAGATAGATATTTTTAAAATTTTTTAAAAAGACAATCATAACCCGGCCAGGCGCAGTGGCTCACGCCTGTAATCCCAGCACTTTGGGAGGCCGAGGCAGGTAGGTCACCTGAGATCAGAAGTTCGAGACCATCCGGGCCAACATGGTGAATGAAACCCCATCTCTACTAAAAATACAAAAGTTAGCCGGGCATGGTGGCAGGTGCCTGTAATCCCAGTTACTTGGGAGGCTGAGGCAGGAGAATCGTGTGAACCTAGGAGGCGGAGGTTGCACTGAGCTGAGATTGCACTCCAGCCTGGGTGACAGAGTAAGACTCCGTCTTAAAAAAAAAAAAAAAAAATCATAATCATATGAGGAAAGAATAAATAAATTAGAATGATTTGAGAGGCAGCACTGAATTGCTGCCAACAGCGTGGGCACTGCAGTCGGACTCCTTCATATCACGGCTCTGGGCCTCAATCTTTGATCTGTAAAATGGGGAGGGAGCAGGACCTGCCTCATCAGAGTGTATGGACTGAGGTAGTTAACATACAAGCAGGGTTTAGAACAGCACCTAGTGCACACTAAGCACTCAAAAATGCTATCTGGGCCAGACACAGTGGCTCACACCTGTAATCCCAGCACTTTGGGAGGCCGAGGAGGGCAGATCACTTGAGGTCTGGAGTTTAGATCAGCCTGGCCAACATGGGAAAACCCCGTCTCTACTAAAAATACAAAAAATGAAAGTAAAAAAATTAGTCAGGTGTGGTGGCATGCACCTGTAGTCCAGCTACTCAGAAGGCTGAGGCAGAAGAATTACTTGAACCTGGGAGGCAGAGGTTGCAGTGAGCTGAGATTGCACCACTGCACTCCAGCCTGTGTGACAGAGCAAGACCCCCCCTCCCAAAAAAAAAAAAAAAAAGTTATCTGGCCCAGAGAAAACTAAGGGATGAACTGGTTACTGTCTTCAACTACAATGACTAGTTTTTTATACCAGAAGGAAAAGAATAAAAAACACAGGGTTTTACCCAATAAAACCACGAAGCTCTGTGACATAGTATGGATGTGTGTCCCCTCCAAATCTCATGTTGAAATATGATTCCCCAGTGCTGGAGGAGGGCCCGGTAGGAGGGCTTTGCGTCATGGGGGTGGATCCCTCATGAATGGCTTGGTGCCCTCCCCACAATAATATGTGAGTTCTCACTGTATTGGTTCAGGACAGCACTGGTTGTCTGAAAGATCCTGCTAGTTCTTTTGCTCCTTTGCTTGCCATGTCACACATCTGTTCCCCCTTCACCCTCTGCCATGATTGGAAGCTTCCTGAGGCCCTTCCCAGAAGCAGATGTTGGCACTATGCTTCTTGTACAGTCTGCAGAACTGAGAGCCAAATAAACCTCTTTTCTTCTTAAATTACCCAGCCTCAGGTACTCCTTTATGGCAACACTTAATGGACTAACACACTCCACAAGGACCTGAAGTTTGTCTCTTGTTAGGTAATCACCAAATGTACTTGTATAAAGTGTATCCAGTTTGAGTGAATGGGGCACTTAGCATAAGTTTCCCGGATTTGTGACAGAAATAAGACAGAATGAACAATTAATCCCACAATCCACTAAAGAAATCAATAAGAGGTACCATGGCAAATTCAACAATGTTAAAATATGTTCTCCATTCCCCAAAAAGGGGACTGAATGGGCTATTAGGGGAACATATGGCTTGCACTATAATTCCTTAGCAATCTCTGGAAAATAAGAAGTTTTTTTTCTTATTGCTTAACGACAAAGTCCTGAGTCAGAATATCCCTTCCTCTTGCACACCAAGTCCTTCTCCACTCCAAAAATCCTGACACTTACAGAGAAAGGTGAAGCCCCAAAGGCTGTTTTGGGAACAATCTCCCTCATCCACTCACTCATCCAAAAATGACACCTCTTTAAAAAAACACAAACAGCAGGTGGGGGCTGTTTCTTCCCATGTTCTCGTCCTGCGTCGTAAAAGAGCAAAGCCTGCTTTCCATTATTACTCTTGGCATGAATGGTTTAAAAAGAGCATCTATAAGCCAGAAAAGAGAGCCACGTAAAAGCCAGCTCTCTTTTTTTTATTTTTGTGAGTACATGGTAGGTCCGTATACTGATAGGGTCCATGAGATGTATTGATACAGCCAGGCAATGTGAAATAAGCACATCATGGAGAACGGGGTGTCCATCCCCTCAAGCTTTTACTCTTTGAGTTACCAACAATCCAATTACACTCTTTATTTTAAAATGTACAGTTAGGCTGGGCACAGTGGCTCACACCTGTAATCCCAACACTTTGGGAGGCCAAGGCGGGCAGATCACCTGAGGCCAGGAGTTCAAAACCAGTCTGGCCAACATGGTGAAATTCCATCTCTGCTAAAACACACACACACACACAAATTGGCCGGGCGTGGTGGTACGCACCTCTAATCCCAGCTACTTGGGAGGCTGAGGCATGAGAACTGCTTGAACCTGAGAGGCAGAGGTAGCAGTCAGGCAAGATCATACCACTGAACTCCAGTCTGGGTGACAGAGCGAGACCTTGTCTCAAACAAAACAAAAAATGAACAATTAAATTATTATTGACTATAGTCACCCTATTGTGCTATCAAATAGTAGGTTTTATTCATTCTTATTCTTATTTAACTTTTTTTTTTTTACTTTTCCATGTTGCAAATCTGAAACTCTGTACCTTTTAAACAATAACTCCCCTTTTCTCAGTGCCCCCAGCCCTTGGCAAACACAGTTCTACTTCCTGTGTCTATGAATTGTGTTACTTATTTATTTATTTATTTATGTTTGAGACGGGGTCTCACTCTGTCACCCTGTCTGGAGTGCAGTGGCACAATTTTGGTTCACTGCAACCTCCACCTCCCAGGTTCCAGTGATCCTCCCACCTCAGCCTCCTGCGTAGCTGGGATTACAGGCACACGCCACCCCACCCAGCCAATTTTTATATTTTTAGTAGAGACAGGTTTGCTCTTTTTAAGATTACAATATGCAGGCAGGCCATGGTGGCTCACGCCTGTCATCTCAGCACTTTGGGAAGCCGAGGAGGGCAGATCACTTGAGGTCAGGAGTTCAAGACGAGCCTGGCCACCGTGGTAAGACCTCATCTTCATCTCTACCAAAAAGATGAGAAAGTTCTAGAAATATGCTTCACAACCATGTGAATGTATTTAACACTACTGAACTGTGCATTTAAAAATGGTTATGATGGTAAATTTTCTACTATGTGTCTTTTACCACAATAAAAATAAAGCAACAACACAGAAAACAATTGTCCATCCTTAGTCAATGCCAGAAGCTAGAGTTCCACAGCACAGCCAGATCTTGGCTGTGTTTCACAGAGTTCTCCTGACTCTAGAATCATCTTTCCTTTAATTGTTTAATCCTTTTATTTGCAATGAAATGATTTTACCGAGATAACAGTACAAGTTTCTCTTACATTTCTTGGAGCTACTATCATCCCTTATAACACAACAGTGAGGGTATAAATATTCCATTATGTCAAATCATTTTGTTTATACCAGCCCAGGATATGTCTTAAAGACATAGATTACCTTTAAATGATCTAGTCTTGTATCTGTTTTTGCCTTCTAATAGAATTTTTAAAGGGCATCCACTGTTCTGAGAAATTATCATTGTATTTGGGAAGCATGTTAATTTATAATGACAATTCTGTCATGCACCCTCACCTTCCGTAGTTTGTCAAGCTGGCTTTGAGTGAAGACTGTTTTTCTTATTCCACTGCTTCAAGATGTGGATTTTTGCATTTGTTAAGAGAAGGTGATACACTCTCATCTTGAAAATGAAACAGGTCATTACACAAAGTCTCCACCAGTATTTGAGCCCTGGTATACTCCTCTTCCAGTGATGGGCTTCACATACAGAAATTACAAAACTTATTTAGGGACATAACTATCACCTAGGAGAAAATGACTGCTCTCGTAAGAGGCTCTTCGGTAAATTTCTTTTGTCTTCCTCATTTCAGTAATTTATTCTTTCGATGAGACGTCATCCTAAATTACACAGCCTAAAAATGGATAATGCTGCACATAGTATCAGACTATTCGCAGATGATGCTGTCAGTGGCTTACCCATCTCATTACATGAAAGGCGTAACATCAAAAATATTCCATCTCAAAAGCAAGCATTAGGCTCCTAAGTTAATTAAACAAAAATTGGTGACATGCACTACCCTTAGGTCCTGCTTGGTCTTACGGTTAGAATGCTGACATTCAAACTGAGGCAGAGCCTTGATGGCTGCTACAGATAAATTATTCCAACCAGTTACAACCCTAAGACTGCCGGGTTCAGACAGCTTGATTCTAGTCACTACAAAATGACCAAGAAAGCAGAAAATAAATGAATAAATACAAAATGACCAAGAAGGAAAAAACCCCAGGAAGGATTCAAGTATAATAGTGTGATATATTAAAGAAAGGCATTTCCTAGCTGGGCGCGGTGGCTCACGCCTGTAATCCCAGCACTTGGGGAGGCTGAGGCGGGCGGATCACGAGGTCAGGAGATCGAGACCATCCTAGCTAACACGGTGAAACCCCATCTCTACTAAAAATACAAAAAA
>NW_012098097.1:5578399-5591120 GCF_000951045.1 Mandrillus leucophaeus
ATATAAAACCCAGAGACTACAGTTTAGGGTGCTTAAGTTAATGACTGTCACGGCCAGGGACCATTACTGTTATACAAGGTACAGAAGAAATATTTTGGTAACGATTACATGAGACAAAGTCTACTGATCTACTGTCAAATACGATTTTTTTTTCTTTACTTTGAGGTCATTTAGTCAGTAGTTTTTAAGACTCCTTCTTAAGGCAATCTTTCAGAAATGTAGAAGAGTACAGAGAATAACAAGATGTAAGTCCACGTTCCTACCAGCTAGATTTAATAAAGGTTAACCTGTTACCATATTTGATTCAGATTCTTTAAGTAAACTATTACAGAAAGAATTGCAGCTCTTCTCTCTCCACATCAATTAGAGGTACTCAATATCTGAAAAATTCCATGGGTATGCTTTATAGGGATATTTTTACACTTTTAATATCATGCTAATATATTTTTATATGTCTACAAAAAATACACACTATTATTTTATACAACTTCAAATTTTAGTTAAATAGTATTTTACTGTATGTAGCATTCTGCAACTTACTTTTTTATTTTTTTTTTTATTTATTATTATATTTTGAGATGGAGCCTTGCTGTGTCACCCAGACTGGGGTGCAGTGGCGTGATCTCGGCTCCCCACAACTTCCACTTCCTGGGTTGAAGCGATTCTCCTGTCTCAGCCTCTCAAATAGCTGGGATTACAGGCACGTGCCACCACACCCGGCTAATTTTTGTATTTTTATTAAAGA
Organism: Mandrillus leucophaeus; assembly: GCF_000951045.1. Taxonomy (NCBI): domain Eukaryota; kingdom Metazoa; phylum Chordata; class Mammalia; order Primates; family Cercopithecidae; genus Mandrillus; species Mandrillus leucophaeus. The sequence continues at coordinate 5,579,145 of NW_012098097.1, forward strand.
CGAGGTTTCACCATGTTGGCCAGGCTAGTCTTGAACTCCTGATCTCAGGTTATCCACCTGCCTTGGCCTCCCAAAGTGCTGGGATTACAGGTGTGAGCCACTGTACCCGGCCATGTAACTTACTTTTTTAAATGGCTACTTAGCATGCTATCCTAATGAATTTACCACAATTTAATTATTCATTCTTCTATTGACTGATAATGTATTTATTTCCAATTTTTCACCATTACAAGAAAGGCTGCAATGAACATTCTCATGCAGGGTTCCCTGTGTACATTTGCAAGAATGCTTGGAGAACATGTATCTAAAACTGAAATTGCTTGGTCATGGGATATGTTACATCTTCAGTTTTACCAGATATTAACAAATTACTCACCAAGATGGTTGCATCAATTTGTACTCCCACCGACAGTGCATGAGAGTTCCTATTTGTCAAAAATCTCTTTGTCAGTACTGAATATTGTCAAACCTTTTTTCATTTTTTTGGTCAAATACAAAAAGTGAGAATTTAAATTGCAGAGGCCGGGAGCGGTGGCTCAGGCCTGTAACCCCAGCACATTGGGAGGCTGAGACAGATGGATCACCTGAGTTCAGGAGTTCCAGACCAGCCTGGCCAACATGGTAAAACCCCATCTGTACTAAAAATACAAAAATTAGCCAAGCATGGTGGCAGGCACTTGTAATCCTAGCTTTACTTGGGAGGCTGAGGCAGGAGAATTGCTTGAACTCAGGAGGTGGCAGTGAGCCGAGATCGCGCCATTGCACTCCAGCCAGGGTGACAAGAGTGAAACTCCATCTCAAAAAAAAAAAAAAGAAAAAGAAAATAATTTAAATTGCATCCCCTTAATTACCAGTGATACTGGGCATCTTTTCATGTGTTTATTGGTTCTTTAGGGCTCCTTCCTCATAAATTCCTAACCAAATAGTTTGTTCAATTTTTTTACTGTGTATGGTTTGCCCCTTTTCATTGATTTGTGGGAGACCTTTATATATTCTGGACACCAATACTTCATCAATTGTATGTATTGCAAATATCTTCTCACAAGCATTGGCTTGGATTTAACTCCATAGGGCCTTTTGTCACAAAGAAGTTTGTTTTTCTTAATGTTACAAATTGCTTTATTTTATCATTAGTTGGCTACTCATTAAAATCACCTGGAGAGGTTTTAAAACATACTAATGCTAAAAAGATAAGTTATAGTGTTAGAAAGCAGATCAGTGGTTACCTGGGTTCAGATTGGCACATGAGGGGTGTATTAGTCTGTTCTCATGCTGCTAATAAAGACATACCCGAGACTGGGTAATTTATACAGAAAAAGAGGTTTAATGGACTCACAGTTCCACATGGCTGGGGAGGCCTCACAACCATGGCGGAAGGCAAAAGGCACATCTTACATGGCAGCAGACAAGAGAGAACTTGTGCAGGGAAACTCCCTCTTACAAGCCATCAGATCTTGTGAGACTTATTCACTATCAGGAGAACAGCATGGGAAACACCCGCTCCCATGATTCAATTATCTCCCACTAGGTCCCTCCTAGGACATGTGGGAATTGTGGGAGCTACAATTCAAGGTGAGATTTGGGTGGGTGAGAGACACAGCCACACCATATCAGGGGTGCTGACTTAGAAGGGGCAGCAGGCACCAGGGAATTTCAAGGGTAGGAAAAAAATCTTAAATTTGATTATTGTAAAGATTACACAGGTGTATACATTTGTCAAAACACACCAAAATATAAGCTTCAAATGGCAGCCTTTTATGTAAATTATACCTCAATACAGTTGATTTGAAAAATACAGATGCCTGGGCTCTACCACATACAATTTTAGTCAGCATCTCTAGGAGTTGAAACCCAGAATCTGTATTTGTTTTAAGTGCCCACAGATGATTAAAATGTGCAGCCAGGGTGGAGAACCACTGTCCTAAATATTGTTTAAGCATTGCTAACTACACCTGGGAGCATTTTTGCAAAGGGTATATGGTAGAATCTAATTTTGGAGGCAATTCCATTGGATTGACACTTATTGACTAATCAATCCTTTCCCCACTGAATTATAATGGCAATTCTGCCATGTTCCGTACACCAAGTTTCTATATATTCATGAGACTTGCCAATCTTCCTCATTGATTCTGTACAGTTATGGGACAATGCCACACGGTTATAATTACCAACATGTTCTGCTGTTTGCAAGGTCAAATTCTTTCTCTTCCTCCTCCCTCTCTTACTCTCCTTCAAAAATTGCCTTGCCTATTCTTGGTCTTGTATTTTTCCATATGAACTACATGCTTGGCTTCACGAGTTTCACCCAAGTTTCACTCATTACAGTCATGAACCGCTGCACCTGGCCTGGTTTCTACTTTTCTTCATAAAAATTCTGCAATATTTCATTTGCTTCATATACATAGCCAAAACCTAGAAGCAATTCAAATGTCCACCAACAATAAGATGAATAAATAAATATATTTATATGGTGGAGTACTGTGTAACAGCCAAAAGGAATTAACAAGAACTATAGACAATGATGTGGATACATTTTATTTCTATAACATTTAATGAAAGAAGCAAAACACATAACAGTACATATATAGAATGTTTTCATTTATATACAATTGAAATACTAAATTACGTTGTTTAGGGATGTATACATAATGGGTGAAACTATAAAAGAAGAGTTAATTATAAAAGTCAGAATAGTGGTGACTTAACAGCAAGTAGAGAGGGGGATTGATCAAGAAGAGAACAGGGCCAGGCACGGTGGCTCACGCCTCTAATCCCAGCACTTTGGGAGGCCAAGGAGGGCAGATCACGAGGTTAGGAGATCGAGACCATCCTGGCTAACACAGTGAAACCCCGTCTCAATTAAAAACACAAAAAATTAGTCAGGCGTGGTGGCAGGCGCCTGTAGTCCCAGCTACTCAGGAGGCTGAGGCAGGAGAATGGCGTGAATCCCCAGGAGGCGAAGCTTGCAGTGTGCTGAGATCATGCCACTGCACTCTAGCCTGGGCGACAGAGCGAGACTCCATCTCAAAAAAAAAAGAAAAAAGAAAGAAAGAAGAGAACACATGGGGAGTTAGGGGGGCTTTTGTTTCTTGGCATGGGGGTGGTTACAAAGATATTTGCTTTAGAATTATTCATTACGTTTGCTGTATAAAGTTTTTTATGTGTATCATATTTCACAATAAAGTGAAAAAGGGCTTTTAATTAGAAACCTGAGCTCTGTGGAAAGCAGTGGTACTCCACGAACAGGATCCAGCCTACTTTAAGTAGAAGGTTCTCTCTAGATACGAGCTGGAGATATGGCCTGACCTGCTCTGTGCATCATTTAACTCTAAATCACCTCTTTAGAAAGAACAAACATTCCATGAGACTTTCAAATCAAATGCCCTATACAGCCTGGGTTCTTGATGCTTTTAGCTTCTCCATGCTTTGAATATACTATATGTTGGGGGTGGTGGAGGGGGTCATTTGGGCTAATTTAACATATTACCAGCCAAAGCATGGTGCTAGTTTCCACCTGGATACAGAGGTGAGTTAGATAATGATCCCTGACTATTACACTCCTCAAGCCAAAAATAATCAATCTCCCACATCCAATTGGTTACCAAGTCTAGCTGTTTCTTTTGAACATCTTTTTTTAGATCTACCCCTAATTTTCTTCCTTAAGTGCCACCCTAATCCCCACCCTCCTGCCTTCCCACCTAGCCTATTGTAGTAGTCGGAGTCTAGTCCAGCACCCTCCACACTGCCCTCCTTCACCCCAGAGCCACCTTTCTAAAATGCAGATCTGAAGATGTCACTCCCTCGCCCCAAATCCCTCAGTCCCACCACTGCCTATAGGATAAAATCGAAACTCTTTGCGTAACATGCCAGGCTCCTCCTGATACAGCCCTGCCTGGTGTCTTGGCCCCGTCTCTTACTGCAGCTGCACCCTCCGTGGCCACTTGAATGTTTGGCCTCAGCTTTTACCTCTATTTGCATCCACATTCTTCCCGTGGCCTTGTCATGGGAATAGTATATTTTCCTACTGTATTGGTTTTCTAGGGCTACCAGAACTAATCACCACAAACTGGGTGGTTTCAAAGGACATACATTCATCCACTCAGAGTTCTGGAGGCTAAACGTGTGAATCAAGGTATCGGCAGGGCCATTTTCTCTCCAAAGGCTTGAAGGAAGAATCCTTCTTGTCTCTTCCAGCCGTTGGTGGTTCTCAGCAACCCTCAGCGCTCCTTGGCTTGTGGCAGCATTACTCCCATCTCAGCCTCCATCTTCGCATGGCCATCTCCTTTGTGTCTTTGCTTCCCTTGTCTCTTCTCTTTTTAGAAGGACATGAGTCATATTGGACTTACAGCCCACCCTACTCTAGTATGACCTCATCTTAACTAATTACATCTGCAAAGACCCTTTTTCCAAGTAAAGTCACGTTCTGAGGTTCCAAGAAACACACATTTTGGGAGACACTACTCAACCCGGTACATCCACCCCTCGATGCTGGCTTCTACCACGTGACTTGCTTAGCCAGTGGTAGGTGGATGGAAGTAGCCATGGATCAGTTCTGTGCCTAGGTCTTAGGAAGCCTCGTTACTGCTCTTCCTTTTGTGCCTCTGCCCCTGTCATGAGAAAAACACTCCCTGGTCCAAGGCACATGGCAGACACTTGGGGCAGAGCCACCCTCCCCACCACCATCTGCAGTCTTGCAGCTTCATGTAGTCAAGGGCAGCTGACTCTCAGCTGATCCACAGATGCATGAGAAAGCTCTATTATCAATAGAGTTGGTCTAGCCAATTCACAGACACCTGGAAAATCAATCCTTCTTGTTGTATACCACTGAGATTTTGGGGTTGTCAGGCAACAATAGTTAACGAATATATACACTTTGTGCCACCGCAACAATGAACGCGTCGGCCTGCTGCAGTGTCTCTTTAACATATAGGGCAGCTCCCTCTTTTTTTGAGATGGAGTCTCGCTCTGTCGCCCAGGCTGGAGTGCAGTGGCATGATCTCAGCTCACTGCAACCTCCGCCTCCCAGGTTCAAGCGATTCTCTTGCCTCAGGCTCCCGAGTAGCTGGGATTACAGGTGGCCACCACCACACCCGGCTAATTTTATATTTTTAGTAGAGACGGAGTTGCACCATGTTGGCCAGGCTGGTCTTGAACTCCTGATCTCAAGTGATCCTCTGCCTCAGCCTTCCAAAGTGCTGGGATTATAGGCGTGAGCCACCACACCCGGCCAGGGTAGCCCCCTCTTATCCATGGTTTTGCTTACCACATTCCGAAACTACCCAGTCAAGTGTGGTCCAAAAATATTAAATGGAAAATTCCAGAAATAATTCATAGGTTTTAAATTGTGCACTGTTCTGAGTAGCATGATGAAATCTCACTCTGTCTGCGCAGAATGTGAATTATTCCTTTGTCCAGAGTATCTGCATTGTCTACGCTAGCCATCCATTAGTCACTTAGTAACCCTCTTGGTTATCAGATCAACTGTCACAGCATCACGGTGCTTTTGTGGAAATAACTCTCAATTTACTCAGTAACGGCCCCAAGTCCAAGAGTAGTGATGCTGGGAATTTGAATATGTCATAGAGAAGCCATAAAGTGCTTCCTTTAGATGAAAAGGTAAAAGTTCTTGACTTAAGAAGAAAATCATATGTTGAAGTTGCAAAGACCTACACAAATCTGTTATCCAGACCCATCCATGGACAATAGGTCTGACGTGACGTAAGCACGGCCCTACCTCCTATCCTCACCAAAAGGGGGATGGTGGCTCCTTTCTCAAGGCCTAGCATCTCAAAATACATCCTGTTAGAAAAAAAAGATCATAGGTTCTTAGCACAACACTAATATCTCTTTCTAGAGCTTTGAATTATCCAAATTACATTCTTCACTTTTTAACTGTCTCTCATTCTCTCACTGCCATCCATGAAGAAAGAAAATAAATTCATGCCAGTTTTGCTGTTGCACCACGGGGTATGTAACTGCTAAGATGAAAAGGGCGTTAAATTTACGAGTGGAAGACATGAACAGAAATGTGTTTTGACTGACAGCCCTCAGGTTCGATACTATCCAAGATTTGAGGCATCCACTGGGGGTCTTGGAAAGTATCCCCCATGGATAAGGACCACCATCTTCCTTTTAGTGAGGATAGGATGTAGGGCCGTGCAACATCACAAGGACCACTGTACTGTTCCTTTTCCTGAAATGCATGCCCCACCACATCTGCCTGACAAATCCCAACTTAATCTTTAAGTCCAAAGTCATGCACCAACTCCAGGCAGCCTTTCATGACTCTCCCAAGTAGACTGAGTCACTGTTATTCAGTGCTCCCATCCTATGCTCACCTCCATTACAGACAGTAATTACTGCTCTGTGATTGCTTGTTTATATAATTACAAGGCTTTTGATCCCTGATACAAGCAAAATGTCTGGCACCAAAAGTTGGCACTAAATGAGTGACAGAAAACAAAGACGTGATAGGAATGGGGCAGTAAGTGGTAATGAGGAAAAGGGAAGAAGACTCTCAGCCTAGAAGGGAAGACTGCAAAAGTCTGAAAAAGTCTCTCAAGTCCAGACTCACATCTCTATGTGGTTTTGACACATGCAGCTGCTTTGGGGTACATCTTGCGGCATGAAACTCATCCAATCACTGAATCACAGAACTGAACTGGGGGGGTCACCGCTGAAACAACTCAGTCAAGGTGCAAGAAAAGCCAGACAGCATAGGAGTCCCGTTCTGAGAGGTGGAAGGGAGATGGTGGCATTTTTCACAGCCACAGAAATGGGGTTAGATGAGAAAAGCAACAATTTTAAAGCAGCTGTTGGGAAGAACTCTCTGACTTTAATGTGGTGAGAGTGAAGCACACACCAAGAGTGGTTTTAGAGTCTCACTGAGCAGAACAATGACAAGGACAAGGACGATGACAATGAAGATGATGATGATTCCAAGAAGGCAATAAGTCTGACGTGATGTAAGCATGGCCCTAGATTCTATCTTCATCAAAAGGGGGATGGTGGCTCATTTCTCAAGGCCTAGCATCTCAAAATACATCCTGTTAGAAAAAAAAGATCATGGGTTCTTAGCACAACACTAATATCTCTTTCTGGAACTTTCAATTATCCAAATTACATTCTTCACTTTTTAACTGTCTCTCATTCTCTCACTGCCATCCTCAAACATTTACTTCTCTCCCCAGCCATCTCTTTGTCTGGAATGCAATAATATTTGATCTTTCCACTCTGCAAGCCGCTGGAAAATTAATTAAAAACCAGACTGAGCTCAAAGAGGCCCTTTCAGCCCAGGAATCTCACAGGGCTTAGCACTCTGCAGGGAAAGATCCCCTCCAGGTTGCTAATCATTAGCCAACCTGCTGAACACGTTGGAGCCTAAACCATCAAAGGGTTCTCATCACCAAGGGTTTATTGAGCCTTATATCTGGAGATAATTTCATACACGTATTTTGAGTGCTCTCCAAGGAGTAGTCCCTAGCAGTTTTTAGCGTATTGGGGATTGCAGACTCCTCTGAGGAGCCACGGAAGGTAACGGGTCCATTTCGCGCTGTGGTGAACACTGACTGCCTAGAGCTGCAGATGGTTTTCTTTTATTTTAGCTCTCCTGTATCTGTTTTTTGTTTTGTTTTGTTTTTTTGAGACGAAGTTTCACTCTTGTTGCCCAGGCTGGCATGCAGGGGTGCAATCTCAGCTCACTGCAACGTCTGCTTCCCAGGTTCAAGCAATTCTCCGGCCTCAGTCTCCCGAGTAGCTGGGATTACAGGCATGCACCACCACGCCCGGCTAAGTTTTGTATTTTTAGTAGAGATGGGGTTTCGCCATGTTAGCCTGGCTGATCTCGAACTCCTGACCTCAGGTGATCCACCCGCCTCAGCCTCCCAAAGTGCTGGGATTACAGGCCTGAGCCACCGCACCTGGCCGGTGTCCTGTATCTGAACCCCTTTCTGTGTCTAGGGAATTGCCCACTTTATGAGACTTGGTAAAGGACAAAGACCTCTCTTCCCGTAACAGGAGCTGAAAATGCTAGACACTCTTTCCTGGCATTGTCAAAGGCAGGGCACAGCCAGATGACCGAGCTCTGCCTACCAGAAGCACCGATAGTCAGACTATCTCAGGGGGCAGCAAAATCAGCTGAGGGATCCATTTCTCCCCCTCCTCCTCCCCTCCCCTCCATTCCCCTCTTCTCCTTCTCCCTCTCATCTCTCCTTTCCCCCCTCTCTCTCTGCCTCCTCCTTCTCTCCCTCTCTCAATCCCTCTCCCTCTCATCTCTCCTTTCCCCCCTCTCTCTCTGCCTCCTCCTTCTCTCCCTCTCTCAATCCCTCTCCCTCTCCTCTCATCTCTCCTTTGCCCCCTCTCTCTATGCCTTCTCTCTCTCTCTCTCTCAATCCCTCTCCCTCTTCTCTCATCTCTCCTCTCCCCTCTCTCTCTGCTGCTCTCTGCCTCCTCCTCCTCCTCTTCCTCCTCCTCCTTCTTCTTCTTTCTCTCTCTCTCTCTCTCTCTCTCTCTGATGTTGGCTGACACAAAAGTGGCAGCAATTGCATCCAACTTATGTTCCTGACAAGGATGTGGGCACAAGGCACATAGGTCTCTGGTGCTGCATGGCTAGTAGCAGTCGGCTCAGCAGAACAGCTCAGCGACTTGGTTCTCCTTCCCTCCTCCCCCATCAACATTCTGGGAGCTACTTGGTATCCTTTAATAAGCTCCATTCCTGTCATTCCTGTTTCATCAGCCAGGGTGAGTCTCTGTTGCTTGCAACCCAGAACCCTAAAGAACACACTCATTTTCATGTATCATATCACAAGGTCAGAGGCCAACTGAAGGTGTTTAAAATCGTACATTGACTCTCAGCCCAAACATACCTTCCTATATCTCCGTGATAATAGGGCTGAGGCTTTGAAACTACATTTTTGCTTTGCCAGTTGTTCTTGTTAGGCTCTGCAAGTCAAGGATATTAGAAGAAAACTTTAGTGCTTGAAAAGGGACATGTTCCTTCCTCTCTGCTGACTATTGTTGTGAGCTTTACCCCAGAAATGCTTCTTCACTGTGGCAGCTGCAATTCATTCCTACAGTATCTGCTGCATCCAGTTTGAACTTTTTCCAACATTTGCAGAACTGTCTTCATTGTGCCCTAGCCTAAGTCACCATCACCAGTCTGCTGGCCCCTCCTCGTGGACATTTGAGTTTCAGCTCTGAGACGCCCTTCTCTAAGTTTCTAAGTTTTACTAATTCCAACTTCTTTCTCTATTTCCTCATCCCTAGCAGTGGTAGCTGCTTTCTGTAGTTGCTGGCAACAAAGTTGCTGCCACTTTTGTGTCAGCCAACATCAGAGAGGGAGAGGAGGAGGAGGAGGAGGAGGAGGAGGAGGAGGAGGCAGAGAGCAGAGAGAGAGGGGAGACCAGAGATGAAAGGAGAGGGAGAGGGATTGACAGAGAGAGAGTTGTCTTTTTACCCTAGCTAACAATTTTATTTCAGTTAGTCATTTGTTGTGTTAAATTCTCTCCGTTCAAATAACTGGTGTGCTTTCTATCTGGAACTAGAACCTGACTGATAGATATCAGCCTTAAGAAAAAGTTGTATGAGTATCCCGTTTGCAACCAGAGAAAACAAAACAGAGAAATAGGAAGGAAGAAGAGTTTTCAGCCAAGTCAAGATATAAGGTCTCAGACTGAGAGGCCATGGAATGAGTTCAAGCTACACAAGTCCAGCAAGCAAGGTTATGTGTACACCTGAGTGATTTCTGCAACGTGAGGAGGCAAAAGAAAGACCAGATATACTACTCAGAGCCCACAGGTCCCCTGCACCAAGTCCTGCAGAGAGGCTATACTAGGGCAATGGAAAGTATCAGAGACAGAACAGGTTTGGGAAAAAATAAATAAATAAGTTTTCTGAGCATGGGGTGTGGGAAGCAGGAAATAGACTATCAGACTTAGAAAAGAATAGTGAAAACACCTAAAACCCTCTGCTTGTTTGCCACAATTGAAATAACAACAGCATCATTACTAATAGTTATGGAGCTCTTAGGATGTTCCAGGCCTTGAGCTAAGCATATCTGCATGGGTTGCCACAGTCATCAATTCCAAGATGCATTCTATTGTAACACATACCATTACTTGAGGTATCACTAAGAAAGAAAAATATGCTGTCAATTAAACAATGACCCGCCATGGCCTGTAAGATGCATCCCAATTGTAAAGATAGGAAAATACGAAAAAAAAAATGCTTCTTACAATCAATGGAACATGGCAGTTCACTTAATCCTTATAACAAGTCCTATGAAGTAGGTATTGGGGCTTAAAGGGGCAGAGGCTGAGTGACTAGTTCCAAGTCCTACAGTCAGCAAGTGGCAGAGCGTGTATCTGATCTCAGTTGCTGGGATGCCAGAGCCTGTGCTACTGGTAACTCTAGTGCCTCTTAAACCATTTAGAAGTCAGGGATCAAACTCTTACTTAACGTGTGCAAATGTTACTGATCTATTCTGAGCTTTTAGACGACCAAAAGGTATTAGCCATGAGCACGGAGTTGGTCAGACAGAGTCAGAGAAAGGGCTCTTACTACCAAATTTCCTTCAATGGCACAGAGCAGAGAGCAATGCTAGCTCCCCTGCAAGGCAAGAGGAACAGGCACCCTGCAGGGAGAACTAAAGATGCAAACTGTGTGAGTTTCCTGCAGCTGCTATAACAAGTTATCACAAATGCAATAGCTTCAAACAACAGAAATTCATTCTCTCATAATTCTGAAGGCCAGATATGCAAAATCAGTATCTCTGGACTGAAATCAATGTGTCAGCAGGGCCACGCTCCCTCTGGAGGCTCTAGGGAAGAATCTGTTCCTCGCCTTCTGACTCAGGGTTTTATCCCTCCAATTCAGCCTCTATGGTCACATTGCCTCCTCCTCTTCTGTTCAAATCCCCCTCTGCCTCCTTCTTGATAAAGGAACCCTGAGATTGCATTTAGGGCCCACCCTGGAGATAATCCAGCATTACCTCCCCATCTCCAGATCCTTAACTTAATCGCATCTGTAAAGGTGCTTCTTTCATATAAAGTAACATCACAGACTCCAGAGATGAGGACCTGAGCATCTCTGAGGGCCCTTATTCAAGTGATCACACAGACCAAAGGTGGAACCCGCTGCTGGGGCTTCCCAAGCCCAGACACATAAGCAAATATACGCAGGTTGTTGAAATTTGAAATGTTTGATATTTCAATTTTTCCAAACTTGCAGTGGAAGAGAAACTTTACCCCCAAATATGTGGAAATGTCCAGATCACCCCAGCTTGATGGGCCCGGAATCATTACAACAGAAATTAAGTTGTGTGTGCTAATGCTACAAAGGACTGATATGACAAATGACTTTAGACAGGTCTGACAGGATGTTGGGGGCAGAGTCCTGGGTGGAGACTAATGGAAAACTAGAACCCTCACAAAGGCACTGGTGGGTAGTAAACAGAAAAACGATGAGACTGGCACCTGTTTGAGAGAGGAGGCAGACAAGACCCTGGGCTAGGATGAGACTGGCACCTGTTTGAGAGAGGAGGCAGACAAGACCCCGGGCTAGGATGAGACTGGCACCTGTTTGAGAGAGGAGGCAGACAAGACCCTGGGCTAGGATGAGACTGGCACCTGTTTGAGAGAGGAGGCAGACAAGGCCCTGGGCTGGACACTGAGCAGGCAGAGAAAGCAATCTGAGTCTACACGAGAAAAGGGGAAGAGAACTTCACAGAGGTGTGCTGGCGTGAGTCCTGGGCAGGACAATGACTGAGCCAGGGGTAAGGTGGCCACATTGGTCGAGGGCAGCATCGACCAATGCAAGGGACAAAGAAGACCTGAGTCACCAAGATCCAAGATAATCACTATAGATTTCACAACTCTCTTAGCTTGGCTGCCACTATAAAACGCCACAGGCCAGGTGCGGTGGCTCACGCCTGTAATCCCAGCACTTTGGGAGGCTGAGGTGGGTGGATCACCTGAGGTC
>NW_012098097.1:5591305-5605713 GCF_000951045.1 Mandrillus leucophaeus
AAAAAAAAAAAAAAAAAAAAGACACAGACTACAGGGCTTACGCAACATTTATTTCTCATAGTTCTGGAGGCTGGAAGTCCGAGATCAGGGGGCCAGCATCACCAGGTTCTGACATGGCCTCGCTCCTCGGCTCACAGAGGGCTGTCTTCTCACTGTGTCCTCACATGGTGGAGTAAGAAAGACAGCGAGCTCTCTGGCGTCTCTTCTTAAAAGGACACTAATCCCATAGGAGAGGGCCCCATCCTCATGATGTCATCTAAACCTAATTACCTCCCAAAGGTTCCCATCATACTCGGAGTTGGGGCTTCAACATATGAATGTGGAGGGTTTACAATTCCGGCCCTAGCAGTAACCTAGGTATCTTGCCAGGTTGGCACTCCACTAGCAACTTGCTCAGTGGGTAAAGTAAGTCTCATTATTTGAAGTTAAAGCATAAGATACCTGGAGGTTTCTACTCCACCTGGTCAAGTCATTTGATCTTTAACTGTTGCTTTCAACAACCTCTCTGAAAGAAAGAGGCCACAGGCGATGGGGCAAAGATGGACTATGGTCCTAGGGCACAATGTCATGGGCAAAGCTTTCTGGCCCATTCCCTTGGGAATCTTGGAAGGAAAGGGGCCATCTGTTCATGGAATACCCAAACAGTCCATGACAGGCAGGACCAGCAGACACTGCAATGTGAACCCCACGAAGATCACAGCACATAAACACACCAACCTAACCCCCCAACACATACACACATGCCATGTTTTGTTTGTTTGTTTGTTTGTTTTAAACAGAGTCTCACTCCTTCCCCCAGGCTGGAATGAGATCCCCCAGGCTGGCGTGATCTCAGCTCACTGCAACCTCCACCTCCTAGGTTCAAGCAATTCTCCTGTCTCAGCCTCCTGAGCAGCTGGGATTACAGGTGTGCACCACCACACTCAACTAATTTTTGTATTTTTGGGTAGAGAAGAGGTTTCACCGTTTTGGCCAGGCTGGTCTCGAACTCCTGACCTCAGACAATCCGCCAACCTCTGCCTCGCAAAGTGCTAGGATTACAGGCATGAGCCATCATGCCCGGCCCACACACACAATGTTTTGTTAAGCCTGAACCACAACTTGTGCAAATAAGAAACAGGACCAAAAAGTTATCCCCAGGAGCTTCCACAGTTCCTGATATAAGGGAACTGACACACATTGAACACCTACTGCATGCCTGACTGTGTGTCTCATACTGTCTGCGTGTTATTTCATTTAACCCTCATGGCCACCCTCTCACAATTAATATGGAGGCTGCTCAAGTGTCTCTATGGTGCAGGGTGCCAGTCAGGATGGGCTGGGTTCTGCTGCAACAACAAAATACCCTCCTGTTCTATATGCAGGGGCTCTGCCCACTCCAGCCACCTAGGGACCTGCTGACAGAGGCTCCATGTCAACACGTGGGTCTGTGATCACCACCTGAGTGACCTGGTCTTGTTACTTAGTGAGATGGGGCCTTCTTCATCTGTTCTCAGGCAAATGAGCCTCAGTTTCCTCGTCTGTAAAATAAAATTACCGGCCAGGCACGGTGGCTTACGCCTGTAATCCCAGCACTTTGGGAGGCCAAGGTGGGCGGACCACCTGAGGTCAGGAGATTGAGACCAGCCTGGCCAACATGGTGAACCCACATCTCTATTAAAAATACAAAAAAAAAATTCCCCGGGGGTGGTGGTGCGGGTCCATAGTCCCAGCTACTAAGGAGGCTAAGGCAGAGGAATCGCTTGAACCCGGGAGGCGGAGGCTGCAGTGAACCAAGATCGCGCTGCTGCACTCCAGCCTCAGCAACAGAGCAAGACTCCAACACAAAAAATAAATAAAAATAAAATAATAATAATTAAATAAAATTAACAGTAGCACCTGCCTCACAAGATAGTGCCTACAAAGAGCATGGCGCTGTGCCTGAGACAGGACACACACTCCATGACTGGGAGTGATTGTCACGACATGTCCCATACAGAAAAAAAAGCTCAGAAAATACTCAGACAGCCAATATTCCAAAACATGGATAAGGGTGGCATCCATGTGATGAGATTCAAAGTGGATTTTCCTTACCTGTTGGAGTTTCTATTCTCTACATTTCTTCTTAAAATGAGCATACATAATTTTCATCATCAGGAAAAAGGGCAACATATAATAAATACATCCAACATGAGAACACAAAACAAAGTTTTAAAAGAACTGGCCTTAAAGAATCTTCTAGATCAGGGGTTTATAAACGATGGATTGTGGGCCAAATCCAGCCAGTTTTGTACAGCCCATGAGCTAAGGATGTGTTTTACATTTTTAAAGGGTCTTGGAGAAGGGAAAGGAAGGGGAAGGGAAAAGAGGGTAGGGAGGGGAGAGACAGCAACAGAGGCTGTGTGTGGCTACAAAGCCTAAAATATTTACTATCTGACCTTTTACAGAAAAAGTGTGATCACCCTGCTTTAGTTCACCCAACCACCTGAATCTTCAGACAGTAAGTACCCAAAGCCTTGGGTGCTTTACTTAGAATTCAGTTTGTAAACACACACACACGCACACACATGAACCCCTACAAAAATTATCAGGAACACAAAGACCCTTGATATAAAATCATGAAGATACAATTACGTGTCATCATGCCGCAGACAGTACATGACTGAGTCTCCTTTCCACCCAACCATTCACACATTTAGGAAGCGTTTATTGCGGTGGGAGTTGTTAGGGGAGAGATTAAGGGGGCCTCAGCATCTAGCATGTCCCAGGCACTGTTCTAAGCCTCGAGAATTCAATGATGAATAAAGCTCCAGGCTGACCACTCACTCCTTCCCGCAGCAAATCAGTTTCAGGGCCCCTCCGTGTCAGGCTCTGTGCCAGGCGCCAGGGATGCCGAGGCAAACAAGAACAATGACGCCACTGCCCAAGGAGCCTACAGCCCATCAGTGACGCGGGCAGCTAAGCAACCACGAAGCGCAGCGCTCAGTCAAGGGGCCACAGAGAGATTCAAAACCAAGACACAGGGCCCGGCACAGTGGCTCACGCCTGTAATCCCAGCACTTTGGAAGGCCGAGGCAAGTGGATCATGAGGTCAGGAGTTCAAGACCAGCCTTGTCAACATGGTGAAAACCATCTCTACTAAAATCACAAAAATTAGCCAGGTGTGGTAGCAGGTGCCTGTAATCCCAGCCACTCAGGAGTCTGAGGCAGGAGAATCACTAGAAACCGGAAGGCGGAGGTTGCAGTGAGCCAAGATTTTGCCACTGCAACTCCAGCCTGGTCAGCAAGAGTGAAACTGTCTCAAAAAAAAGCAAGACACAGCCAGACAGCCTCAGGGCAACGCCATCATCATTGACTAATGACAATGGCCAAAACCTGAAAGGGAAGGACTTGGCCTGGTGAAGGCAAAAAGAGGAAAGTGGTTCCTGGCAGAGGGAGAACACGAGAAAAGGCTCAGAAAGACAAACAGCGTGATGTGTGCTGAGAACCAGCTGCAGGAGCTGGTGGGTGGTTTGGGTGGTGGAGGACTGGCCTGAGCCCAAGCTAAGGAGGGAGGGAGGGGCAAGGAGGAGAACGGTGAAGTAAGTCCAAGCGAAAGGGAAAAAGAGGAAAAAGGCCTGGACTTGATGGGAAGATAGCAAAGGATTTTGGACATGGAATGACATGGTCAGAAACATTTGTGGTTGGGCCAGGAGCAGTGGTTCACACCTGTAATCCCAGCATGTTGGGAGGCCAAGCCAGGTAGATCACCTGAGTTTGGGAGTTCAAGACCAGCCTGACAAACATGGTGAAACCCCGTCTCAACCAAAAATACAAAAATTAGCGGTGTGGTGGCGTGAGCCTGTAGTCCCAGCTACTCAGGAGGCTGAAATAGGAGAATCACTTGAACCCAGGAGGTGGAGGTTGCAGCAAGCCAAGATCAGAACACTGCACTCCAGCTTGGATGACAGAGCGAGACTCAGTCTCAAAAAAAAAAGAAAAAGAAAAAGAAATATTTGTTGTTGGGTGTTTTTTGTTTTTTGTTTTTTTTTTGAGATGGGGTCTCACTAAATTGTCCAGGCTAGCCTCAAACTCCTTGCTTTAAGCAATCCTCCAGCCTCACAGCCTCCCTCATAGCTGGGACTACAGGCACCTGTCACTGCACCCAGCAGAAACATATTTTTAATAAGATTATTCTGGCTATTTCCTCTGTAGCCTTGCAGAGTGAAGGCACTTAAAATGAAAGCTAGCCTGAGGCTCTACCCAAAACAACCACACTGCCCTGACCAGGCCACTCCCTCTGCCCCTGCCAGCTGCCCAAGTGTCCCTCCAGCTCCTCCCATTCAGAGCTGAGCTTCACATATGTAGCTCCAGCAAGCTGTGGGCCAGATAAGCCTGGCTGCCTACCAGGTTCACCCTAATCAGGGGTTCCTGATTACACGGACAACAGGATATAGACCCAAAAGAACTGAAAACAGTGTTCAAACAAATCCTCGGTCACCCATCTTACTAGTAGCACTATTCACAACAGCCAAAAGGCAGAACCAGCCCAAATGTCCAGCAATGGATGAATGGAACACAGTATGGCATGCACACACACAATGGAATATTCTTCATCCATAAAAAGCAATAACGTTCTTGGCTAGGCACAGTGGCTCACGCCTGTAATCCCAGCACTTTGGGAGGCTGAAGTGGAAGGATCGCTTGGACCTAGGAGTTCAAGACCAGCCTGGGCAACATAGTGAGACCCCGTCACTACAAAAAAAAAAAAAAAAAGCCAAGCGTGGCAGCACATGCCTGTAGTCCCAGCTACTCAGGAGGCTGAGGCAGGTGGATCACTTGAGTCTCGGGCCCTTAAGGCTGCAGTGAGCTGCCACTGAGATGCTGCACTCTAGCCTGGGTGACCTGTCACAAAAAAAAAAAAAAAGCAATGAAGTTTGATACATGCTACAGTATGGAGCAACCTTGAAAACACAATGCTAAATGAAAGAAATCAGACCCAAAAGGTCACATATTATAGGATTCCAGTAATATGAAATGTCCAGAATGGGTAAATCCACAAAAACAAAGTGGATTAGTGTTTGCCAGGAGGCAGAGAGTAAGCAAAGAATGGGGAGATGGAGAGTGATGGCTTAATAGGCATGGGGTTTCCTTGGGGGGTGATGAAAATGTGTGGAATTTAGATAGCAGTGCTGGTTGCAGAAAATTATGAATGCACTAAATGTCACTGAAGTGTTCCGTTTAAAGTGGTTAATTTTATGTTATGTGAATTTCATCTCAATACCATAAATTTTTTTTATACTTTAAGTTCTAGGGTACATGTGCACAATGTGCAGGTTTGTTACATATGTATACATGTGCCATGTTGGTGTGCTGCACCCATTAACTCGTCATTTACATTAGGTATAACTCCTAATGCTATCCCTCCCCCCTCCCCCCTCTCCCCACCCCATGACAGGCCCCAGTGTGTGATGCTCCTCACTCTCTGTCCAGGTGTTCTCAGTGAATACAACAACTTTTTTTAAGGAGCCCAGGAGACGAGTGGGTTCTGGAGCCCTCTCCACTCCAAGGCATCAGTACTCTTCCCCTAGATGTTACAACTTCCCGGACTCCTGCTGTGCTGCTACCTGCCTTTCTGGACTGACTGTGGTTCTCTGACTAGAGGGAGCATCTAAGTCCCCTGGAGATCTAGTTCAAAATGCAGGTGCCTGGGCCTCACCCCAAGAGCTTCCGAGGCACAGAGCCTGGGGTGGGGTCCCGGCACCTGCATTTCGTTAGGTGATTCTGGTGCGGTCCAAAGTCTGCAATCAATACAACCAGACCCTTTCCCCCTTTTCATCTTCAGACTGCTCCTTAATCAACTGCAGGAAAATTCTTCTTTCCCTCTTTTCTTAGTCTTTGGCACTAGGAGAAGACTTGGGCTTCAAAAAGAAACGGGAAGATACTTGAATTATGGAGAATGAACCAAAACCCAGTAACTAAACAAAAGTGAGTTATAGGTAGCCTTCAATCAAAGGTCACTAATCTTGGCTGAACGTCAGAGTCCTTACGGGAACGTTTTTAAAAGTACCTAGGCCGTACTATGGACACCATCAGTCAGAACCTCCAGAGGGAGGTCTAGATGTTAATATTTTTTCTAAAGCAACACAGGCAACTTCCCTGCTCTCCACCTCACCTTTTACTCAAAGGTCGTTCGAAAAATGCTTGTTGTAAATGGCAGTATGAGTCTCTAGCTTCTTAGACAAACATAATTATGAAAGTAAATAAGGCATGAAAAATCACATGACACAGGCAAATTCCAGATTAAGCTTTTCTTTTTGTCTCCTGCATGTTTAATGATCTGTGCTTCATGTTTGTAGGGCCAAAAAAGCGGTCAATTGCAAAGGGCATGGATCTGCTTCCAAAAAGTAACTCACATGTGTAAAGCACTTTCAACTTCAATGCCGTAAGGAGGAGTTTTCATAACAATGATCTCCTCTGATCTTCTCAACATCCCCGATTATTCTTTCATTGATTCATTCATCAAATACCTCCTGAGGACCTACTCTGTGCCGGGCACTGTGCTGGTGTACAGGACACTGCAGAAACATGAGCAGATCTGTCCGTACCCTTGTCCCCGCCTTCAGGATCCCGGTCCACAGGCACACAGGTGATGACAGTCCAGGAAGGGAAGGGCCAGGATGAGGAAAGTACAAAATGAAACCAAGATATGGGGCAAATCTGGAAAGCCTTGTGGGGAAGAAATGTACAAGCTGCACCCCAAAGGGTAAGGAAGAGAGTCTGGCAAAACACTGCAGGGGTGGTGCCCCAGGCAGAGCTGGCACAAAGGCAAGGGGAGACAAGAAGGAAACCCGAAGGTATGGCAAGAGATAAGCAGGGAGGAAGCAGGCTGCAGAGGGCAGTTAGGGCCAGATTAGAAGGACTCTGGTAAGCACTCTATGGAAACAGAACTGTAAATGGAAGGCAGAGGAGCCCTTGCGGGGGTTTCAGCTGGAAACATGATCAGACTCACAACCTGCGCGGGATGCTCTGGGGCTTGTGGAAAATAATCTGGAGCGGGGAGATGAAGGTACCCTGAACAGAGAGGTCACCAGGGCACAAAGACAAAAGATCATGGGGACAAAAAAAGTAGAAAGAATGAATAAGGCCTACTATATGATAGCACAACAGGGTGACTATAGTCAAAATAATTTAATTGTACTTTTGATTTTCTTGGTGGTTTTTTTTTGTTTTGTTTTGTTTTGTTTTTTGAGATGGAGTTTCACTCTTGTTGCCCAGGCTGGAGTGATCTTGGCTCACTGCAAGTTTCGCCTCCTGGGTTCAAGCAATTCTCCTGCCTCAGCCTCTCAAGTAGCTGGAACTACAGGCGCCTGCCACCATGCCCAGCTGGTTTTTATATTTTTAGTAGAGATGGGGTTTCACCATGTTGGCCAGGCTGGTCTCGAACTCCTGACCTCAGGCGATCCACATGCCTTGGCCTCCCAAAGTGCTGGGATTACGGGCGTGAGCCACTGCGCCCAGCCCCAGTTTTACATTTTTAAATAACTGAAAGATGGCCAGGTGCGGTGGTTCACACCTATAATCCCAGTTCTTTGGGAGGCCGAGGTGTGTGGATAACCTGAAGTCAAGAGTTTGAGACCAGCCTGGCCAACACGGTGAAACCCAATCTCTACCAAAAATACAAAAACTAGCCAGGCGTGGTGGCGGGCGCCTGTAGTCCCAGCTACTGGGGAGTCTGAGACAGAAGAATTGCCTGAACCCGGGAAGCGGAGGTTGCGGTGAGCCAAGATCATGCCACCGCACTCCATCCTGTGACAGAGCGAGATTCTGTCTCAAAAATAAAATAAAATAACTCAAAGAATATAATTGGATTATTTGTAACATAAAGGACAAATGCTTGAGGGGATAGATACCCCATTTTCCATGATGTGATCATTATACTTTACATGACTATATCAAAACATTTAATGTACCCCATATATACCTACTATGCATCCACAAAAATTAAAAAGTTTTTTAAACAAAGAATCAGCTGAAGAAGTATTTAAATCAGGGATCAGCAAACTATTCTGCAAAGGGTCAGATAGTATTTTTTTTTTCTTTTTTAACTTTTATCTTAGAATGAGGGGGTACATGTGCAGGTTTGTTACAAAGGTATACTGTGTGATGCTAAGGTTAGGAATAGGATTGAACCTGTCACCCAGGTAGTGAGCACAGTACCCAATAGGTAGTGTTGCAGCCCTTGTCCCCCTTCTCTCCCCTCTCCAGTAGTCCCCAGTGACTACTGTTCCCATCCTTATGATCATATGTACCCAATGTTTATTTTATTTATTTATTTAGAGACACATTTATTTATTTATTTATTTAGAGACACAGTCTCACTCTGTAACCCAGGCTGGAGTGCAGTGGCACAATCTTGGCTCACGGCAGTCTCCACCTCCCAGGTTCAAGCGATTCTCCTGTCTCAGCCTCCAGAGTAGCTGAGACTGCAGGTGCGAGCCACCAGGCCTGACTCATTTTTATATTTTTAGTAGAGACGGGATTTTACCATGTTGGCCAGGCTGGTCTCGAACTCGTGACCTCAGGTGATCCACCTGCCTCAGCCTCCCAAAATGCTGGGATTACAGGCGTGAAACCACCGTGCCTGGCCCTTATTTTATTTTTTTGAGACAGTCTTGCTGTCATCCAGGCTAGAGTGCAGTGCGCGATCTCAGCTCACTGCAATTTCCACCTACTGGGTTCAAGCGATTCTCCTGCCTCAGCTTCCTGAGTAGCTGGGACTACAGGCATGCACCATCACACCTAGCTAATTTTTGTGTCTTTAGTAGAGATGCGGTTTCACCATATTGATCATGCTGGTCTCGAACTCCTGACCTCAGGTGATCCACCCACCTCAGCCTCCCAAAGTGTGGGGATTACAGGCGTGAGCCTCCGCACTCGGCCCCAGTGTTTAGCTTCCACTTATAAGTGAGAACATGAGGTACTTGGTTTTCTGTTTTTGTGTTCAATCACAAACATTGCAGCTACTCAGTTCTGCTGCTGTGTCGCAAAAGCAGCTGCAGAGGATTCCACAGTTCATAAATGAACGGGTGCCGCTGACTTGGCCCTCAGGCTGTACTCTGCCAGCCCTCCCTCTAAAGCACGCTTGTTCAACCCATGGCCCACGGGCAGCAGGTGGCCCAGGACGGCTTTGAATGTGATGCAATATAAATTCATAAACTTTCTTAAAACATTATGAGATTTTGTGATTTTGTTGTTGTTGTTATTTAGCTCATCAGCTATCGTTAGTATTTGTTCATGTATTTTATGTGGCCCAGGGAAGCCAAAAGATTAGACGCACTTGCTTTAAAGGATCACATCCACACAGTTTTGGGGCCGATGAGGGGATAATGCAAGGAGACAGCAGGGCATCAGAGGAGACAGGAGGAGAGCAGGCATTGTCACCAATGACTCATAAATCAGGAATCTAAAATGCAGAGAGGCCCAGCGATTTGATGGAGGGCAGTCACACCCAAGCCTCAGTGTAAATTCTCTTAGCAGTGCCCCCTGCTGTGCCTTGGCAATCGTAAATAAATCAGACGTGAACCCACCACACACCCTCACATATCTGAGTTGCTTACTTTGGCCACCCCAGCCTTCAACCCGTTCCCTTAACCCATCCTCTGCAGAGTCCACTCCCTCTCGTATAAACACAGAACGCATCCAAATCAACTTTGTGCCTCCTGGGGCCTCAGCCTCCTGCTGAGGGAGAGTCTAATGCTACCCGGTCCTGAAGTCCTTTCAGTTTATAATGAGATGATCAGTTGACCTCGACCCAGCATGTCTGGGGAGGAACATGTTGCTGGGAACATTCAGTTCTCACTCCCTATCCCGGTGCAATTAACCCATCAGATCTGTCCTGTTAGAAATCAATCAGCTGAGTAACTATCAAAAACTAGATAGGGACACAGTGCCTCATGCCTGTAATCCCAGCACTTTGAGAGGCCAAGGCGGAAGAATTGCTTGAGCCCAGGAGCTCAAGACCAACCTGGGCAATGTAACAAGACCCTGTCTCTACAAAAAATGATAAAGAATCAGTCGCTTGTGGTAACATGAGCTGTATTCTGGCTATTCAAGAGACTGAAACAAGAGGATCGTGTGAGCCTAGAAGTTCAAGGCTGCAGTGAACTGTGATCGTGCCACTGCACTCCAGTTTGGATGACAAAGTGAGACCCTTTCTCAAAAAACCATGCGGATGGGCAGATACAAGCAGACTGGAGCCACCAAGTCCCAGAGGGCCAGCTTTTGAGGCCCTTGTCTTTGCTCCTAGTGTCATCTGACCCTATGGCTGCATGTTTCTCTTGCCTCTGGACTGGACATAAGCCCCTGGCCAGCCTTCAGCAGTTTCCTATCTCATGTATTCGTGTGTGACATCTTCCCCTCCTGTTCAGGGCTCTCCCAATGCTGTCTCTGTAACTCCAACCTCCGTCCCGCCCCTGAGCCACTGGTTAATACTCCCAACTTCCTAGAGCCATCTCAACTCAGGTACCTCGCTATCAACCTACGCTCAACACATGCACAGTCTATCAGTCAGTGCTTGTTGAATTCATGTTTCTCCAATTAACTGTATTCCCTTCCAAGCCCATCTATCCCTCCCAAATACTGAGTTTCCATCCTATTCTGGCATGGCCTCAAAGCCACTGAAGTCTGAAACCTTGGTATTGCCCTGTACTGTTTTTTCTTCCTCCATATATCCACTCATCTGATCTTCTGCACGGCTCCTTCTTCTAAATGTCTCTTCAACGTGCCTTCCTTTCCATTTCCATCATCTTGGGCCCTTCCTGCCTTTGGGAATATTACATTCATCTCCTAGTTAGTCCCTGGGGCTTTGGTTTCTCACTCTTCCAAATTATTCTATTATCTGGCGCCAGATTAATCTACAAAAACACCACTGGATAATGTCACAACCTATGCAAAAATCCCAACTTTCTCTCTGATCCCAAGCTCAAGGAATAACACCTCACATTAGCATATACAGTTTATAATTTGGAATATTTCAATATACCCTGTATGCCATCCGATTCTCCCCCATAACTTGTCCTTAACAAATTGCCATGTGGAACAGCACTTCTACAACAAGAAGGAGATTATTTTTATTTTTAGTATTTTTTTGAGACAGGGTCTTGCTCTGTTACCCAGGCTGGAGTACAGTGGTAGGACCTCAGCTCACTGCAACCTCCAACACCAGGTTCAAGCAATTCTCGTGCCTCGGCCTCCCAAGTAGCTGGGATTACAGATGCACACCACCATGCCCAGCTAATTTTGGTATTTTGACTAGAGATGGGTTTTCACCATATTGGCCAGGCTGGTCTTGAACTGCTGACCTCAGGTGATCTGCCTGCTTTGGCCTTCCAAAGTGCTGGGATTATAGGTGTGAGCCACCACACCCAGCCAGGAAGGAGATGAGAGCAAAATGAAAAGAATGAGGAATGACGGTGCTTTCCCATCTTAGAATATGACATCATTAACTAAGGTCAACAGAGTCCAAAGAGGAGAATATAGCCATTTTGGACAGCTGGGCGCTATCCAGCTCTAACACCAAGATGCTTTCAGACCCTGGGAAGGTGGTAACTTCTCCAGGTCTCAGTTTTACTATCTGAATCATGGGTTAATAGTCACTATTCTGCCTATATGCTTTCCTGAAGGAAAAATACAGTACTAGATATGACAATATGTCCAGTTTTAGCATGAACACTGTTGTAAAAAGCCCCTATATCATGTTTCTCACAGGGAGGTCCATGGATTATCTACATCAGAATCTCCTAGACATTTGATAAAAGTAAAGATTTCTGGGTTCCACTCCAGTTCTCCTAAATGAGACTCTCAGGGTGAAGAAGCATCAGAAAGTTGATTTTTTTTTTTTTTTTTTTTGAGACAAAGTCTCGCTCTGTTGCCCACACTAGAGTGCAGTGACATGATCTCGGCTCACTGCCACCTCCCCTTCCCAAGTTCAAGTGATTCTCCTGCCTCAGCCTCCCGAGTAGCTGGGATGACAGACACACACCACCACATTCTGCTAAGTTTTGTATTTTTAGCAAAGACAGGGTTTCTTCATGTTGACCAGACTGGTCTTGAACTCCTGATCTCAGGTGATCTACCTGCCTCAGCCTCCCAAAGTGCTGGTATTATAGGTGTGAGCCACCACACCTGGCCAGAAAGTTGAATTTTAAAAAGCAAATCACTCCGATGCACACAAAAGCTTCAGGATACAAAATCTCCCAGAAAGCACCTAATTGCATTGTTACAAAGAAGTGATTTGCTAAATGTAAGCAGTCCCCCTGAAGTGGAGAAGAGTTAAGGCAGCTGTGGCAATATTTCAGAACCAAGGAACCAAAGTTGAATCTAGACGCCTTCCCAAGAGGGTCAGCCTTCAGTTGATTCCCTGAATCAGCCAGTGTCCTGGCTCTCTGTGTGTAGGGTTTTCATCCACTTATGCTGATTTCGCCATCTGAAGCAACACTCCATTACATATTACGACCAAGAGACTCTAGCTCCTCACTTATGCACCTGCTAATTAAAAGAAATGCCAGTGGCCTGAATGCAGCAAAGATTCTAGAAGCAGGTATCAGTCAACTTCTGCAAGGAGAAGTATAGAAACTTTTGCTCAGAAACACATGTAGCTTCCTCTTAAAATGATCTTACAAGTTAAATCGCCTTCATTTAGAAGGCAAAGTGGATTGGAGGGCAGAGAAAAATGAGGGGAAAAAACAAGGCCAAAAACACCCGCAAAGAATCTGGAGCAAGTGTTTCCAATTAATTCCACTGTGACTTCCTATTTTAGTCTTGGTGGAGTAATAAGTAAAATACTATGAAGCTAAGTAAAATACATAAAGCGACTATTTTCAGGGACTAGACAATAGACTATGCAGGGCTGTGATCCTTGCAAAAAGGAAAACATGCAAAGGGTGCTCCACATTCACCTGAACACTGGGGGCAGGGAGGGACTTTCCAAACTGTAGCATAAAGAAATGCAGCAGTATGCAGAAAAAGATTGAAATTTAGGACTGCTGGTGAGGCCTGGTGGCTCACATCTGGAATCCCAGCACTTTGGGAGTCTGAGGCGGGTGGATTATCTGAGGTTAGGAGTTCGAGACCAGCCTGGGCATCATGGTGAAACCCCCGTCTCTACTAAAGATACAAAATTAGCTGGGCGTGGTGGCACACGCCTGTAATCCCAGCTACTTGGGAGGCTGAGGAGGGAGAATCACTTGAACTTGGGAGGTGGAGGTTGCGGTGAGCCGAGATTAAGCCACTGCACTCCAGCCTGGGCAATACACACTTTGTCTCAAAAATAAAATAAATAAAATTCAGGACTGCTGACGCAGCTGTAATTTGCAGAGTAGGATACCACAGAGGAGGACATTGCACAAAGAAGAAATCTCAGAAATATGCAAAGGGGTATCCATGAGTTGCTGACTGAATACTAAGCTATGCATGTGCAAAAGAAAATGCTATGAGGCCTGGAAGAGAGAATTCTTTCTAAGGGACTGTGAGACGAATGGAGATTCCAGAGGTCATATGGTGCTAGAAGATAAAATTCTAACTAGTCTCAGCAAGGAAATCTCACTGTACACCCCAGTCATTCAGTTGAGACCCTAAAGATCCTCTTTGAGGGCAGAGCTATTCTAGGCCTCGAGTAAAAGCTACTCTGCATCCATCCTAGCAAAGCTGAAAACCAAGCCTTTATAGGATCAAGTTGAACCACTAGTGAATTATCTGCCTGTCAGAATAAAATCCATCACTCTTTAAGATGACTAAATCTAGTCTCTTAACAACAGACCACTGACAATGTCCAATACACAATTAAAAATTACTAGACATTTGGCCAGGTGCAGTGGCTCAAGCTTGTAATCCAGGCACTTTGCGAGACCAAGGTGGGAACATTACCTGAGGTCAAGAGTTCGAGACCAGCCTGGCCAACATGGAAAAACCCTATCTCTACTAAATTACAAAAATTATCCAGGCATGATGGCGGGCTCCTGTAATCCCAGTTACTCAGAAGGCTAAGGCAGGAGAATCACTTGAACCTAGGAGTCAGAGGTTGAAGTGAGCCAAGATCACACTGTTGCACTTCAGCCTGGGCGATGGAGCAAGACTCCATCTCAAAAAATAACAATAAAATAAAAATAAAATAAATCAATCTATAGACCCAAGAAGCACAATTAACCACAAAAATAGGGCTACTGTAGTCCTCAGATAAACGGTATCCATCCCAACAAAGCCTAAAACCAAGACTTGGGAGTCTCAAGCATATTAACTGCCTGCCATGACAACACTCAAACTTCTTTAAGAAAAGACAACAAAATAGAGATTCTCAACAACACAGGAATTACCATGTCCAGCATACAATAAAAAAATTACTAGACGAGAAGAAACAAGAAAATGTTACTAATCACTGGGAGGAAAAAAAA
>NW_012098097.1:5605763-5608142 GCF_000951045.1 Mandrillus leucophaeus
TTTCTTCATGTTGACCAGACTGGTCTTGAACTCCTGATCTCAGGTGATCTACCTGCCTCAGCCTCCCAAAGTGCTGGTATTATAGGTGTGAGCCACCACACCTGGCCAGAAAGTTGAATTTTAAAAAGCAAATCACTCCGATGCACACAAAAGCTTCAGGATACAAAATCTCCCAGAAAGCACTAATTGCATTGTTACAAAGAAGTGATTTGCTAAATGTAAGCAGTCCCCCTGAAGTGGAGAAGAGTTAAGGCAGCTGTGGCAATATTTCAGAACCAATGAACCAAAGTTGAATCTAGACGCCTTCCCACGAGGGTCAGCCTTCAGTTGATTCCCTGAATCAGCCAGTGTCCTGGCTCTCTGTGTGTAGGGTTTTCATCCACTTATGCTGATTCCGCCACCTGAAGCAACACTCCATTACATATTACGACCAAGAGACTCTAGCTCCTCACTTGTGCACCTGCTAATTAAAAGAAATGCCAGTGGCCTGAATGCAGCAAAGATTCTAGAAGCAGGTATCAGTCAACTTCTGCAAGGAGAAGTATAGAAACTTTTGCTCAGAAACACATGTAGCTTCTTCTTAAAATGATCTTACAAGTTAAATCGCCTTCATTTAGAAGGCAAAGTGGATTGGAGGGCAGAGAAAAATGAGGGGAAAAAACAAAGCCAAAAACATCCGCAAAGAATCTGGAGCAAGTGTTTCCAATTAATTCCACTGTGACTTCCTATTTTAGTCTTGGTGGAGTAATAAGTAAAATACGATGAAGCTAAGTAAAATACATAAAGCGACTATTTTCAGGGACTAGACAATAGACTATGCAGGGCTGTGATCCTTGCAAGAAGGAAAACACGCAAAGGGTGCTCCACATTCACCTGAACACTGGGGGCAGGGAGGGACTTTCCAAACTGTAGCATAAAGAAATGCAGCAGTATGCAGAAAAAGATTGAAATTCAGGACTGCTGGTGAGGCCTGGTGGCTCACATCTGGAATCCCAGCACTTTGGGAGGCTGAGGCGGGTGGATCATCTGAGGTTAGGAGTTCAAGACCAGCCTGGGCATCATGGTGAAACCCCCGTCTCTACTAAAGATACAAAATTAGCTGGGCATGGTAGCACACACCTGTAATCCCAGCTGCTTGGGAGGCTGAGGAGGGAGACTCACTTGAACCTGGGAGGCGGAGGTTGCAGTGAGCCGAGATTAAGCCACTGCACTCCAGCCTGGGCAATACACACTTTGTCTCAAAAATGAAATGAAATAAAATAAAATAAAATAAATTCAGGACTGCTGACACAGCTGTAATTTGCAGAGTAGGATACCACAGAGGAAGACATTGCACAAAGAAGAAATCTCAGAAATATGCAAAGGGATATCCATGAGTTGCTGACTGAACACTAAGCTATGCATGTGCAACAGAAAATGCTATGAGGCCTGGAAGAGAGAATTCTTTCTAAGGGACTGTGAGATGAATGGAGATTCCAGAGGTCATATGGTGCTAGAAGATAAAATTCCAACTAGTCTCAGCAAGGAAATCTCACTGTACACCCCAGTCATTCAGTTGAGACCCTAAAGATCCTCTTTGAGGGCAGAGCTATTCTAGGCCTCGAGTAAAAGCTACTCTGTATCCATCCTAGCAAAGCTGAAAACCAAGCCTTTATACGATCAAGTTGAACCACTAGTGAATTATCTGCCTGTCAGAATAAAATCCATCACTCTCTAAGATGACTAAATCTAGTCTCTTAACAACAGACCACTGACAATGTCCAATACACAATTAAAAATTACTAGACATTTGGCCAGGTGCAGTGGCTCAAGCTTGTAATCCAGGCACTCTGCGAGACCAAGGTGGGAACATTACCTGAGGTCAGGAGTTCGAGACCAGCCTGGCCAACATGGAAAAACCCTATCTCTACTAAATTACAAAAATTATCCAGGCATGATTGCGGGCTCCTATAATCCCAGTTACTCAGAAGGCTAAGGCAGGAGAATCACTTGAACCTAGGAGTCAGAGGTTGAAGTGAGCTAAGATCACACCGTTGCACTTCAGCCTGGGTGACAGAGCAAGACTCCATCTCAAAAAATAACAATAAAATAAAAATAAAATAAATCAATCTATAGACCCAAGAAGCACAATTAACCACAAAAATAGGGCTACTGTAGTCCTCAGATAAACGGTATCCATCCCAACAAAGCCTAAAACCAAGACTTGGGAGTCTCAAGCATATTAACTGCCTGCCATGACAACACTCAAACTTCTTTAAGAAAAGACAACAAAATAGAGATTCTCAACAACACAGGAATTACCATGTCCAGCATACAATAAAAAAATTACTAGACGAGAAGAAACAAGAAAATGTTACTAATCACTGGGAGGAAAAAAAA
>NW_012098097.1:5608192-5613073 GCF_000951045.1 Mandrillus leucophaeus
AACTAGTCTCAGCAAGGAAATCTCACTGTACACCCCAGTCATTCAGTTGAGACCCTAAAGATCCTCTTTGAGGGCAGAGCTATTCTAGGCCTCGAGTAAAAGCTACTCTGTATCCATCCTAGCAAAGCTGAAAACCAAGCCTTTATAGGATCAAGTTGAACCACTAGTGAATTATCTGCCTGTCAGAATAAAATCCATCACTCTTTAAGATGACTAAATCTAGTCTCTTAACAACAGACCACTGACAATGTCCAATACACAATTAAAAATTACTAGACATTTGGCCAGGTGCAGTGGCTCAAGCTTGTAATCCAGGCACTTTGCGAGACCAAGGTGGGAACATTACCTGAGGTCAGGAGTTCGAGACCAGCCTGGCCAACATGGAAAAACCCTATCTCTACTAAATTACAAAAATTATCCAGGCATGATTGCGGGCTCCTGTAATCCCAGTTACTCAGAAGGCTAAGGCAGGAGAATCACTTGAACCTAGGAGTCAGAGGTTGAAGTGAGCTAAGATCACACTGTTGCACTTCAGCCTGGGTGATGGAGCAAGACTCCATCTCAAAAAATAACAATAAAATAAAAATAAAATAAATCAATCTATAGACCCAAGAAGCACAATTAACCACAAAAATAGGGCTACTGTAGTCCTCAGATAAACGGTATCCATCCCAACAAAGCCTAAAACCAAGACTTGGGAGTCTCAAGCATATTAACTGCCTGCCATGACAACACTCAAACTTCTTTAAGAAAAGACAACAAAATAGAGATTCTCAACAACACAGGAATTACCATGTCCAGCATACAATAAAAAAATTACTAGACGAGAAGAAACAAGAAAATGTTACTAATCACTGGGAGGAAAAAAAAATCAAGAAAGATAAACATAAATAAAACCACACAAAGGCATGTCAGAGTCAAAATGCTAAAAACTAATGATAAAGTCTTAGGAGCAGCCAGAGAAAAAGTCACATTACATATAGGAGAAAAATGCTGACTTCTCATCAGAAACAACACAAGCCAGAGGACTGTAGAATCTCATCTTCAAAGTCCTCAAAGCAAAAAAACTGTTAACCTAGAATTCTATATCCAGTGAAAATATTCTTTAAATAATGAAGGCAAAATAAAAATGTATTCAGATAAATAAAAGCTAATAGAATTTGTCACTAGCAGGCCTAAGCTATAATGAATATTAAAAGCAGTTCTCCAGATGGAAGAAAAATAATGTTAGATAAAAATATGGGTCTACTGATGACTAGCACTGAAAATGGTACATATATGGAAAAGTCAAGGCTGAGAAAATATAAAGAAACGTATTCACACAAATAAAAGCTAAGAGAATTTGTCACTAGCAGGCCTAAGCTATAATGAATATTAAAAGTAGTTCTCCAGATGGAAAAAAAAATAATACTAGATAAAAATATGGGTCTATTGAGGACTGTCACTGAAAAGCACTGCAAATGGTAAATATATGGAAAACTCAAGGCTGAGAAAATATAGACTTTTTTTCATTTAAAAATTTCTTTTAAAGACAACTGATTGTTAAAGCAGATACAGCAACGTACTAAAGATTTATGCCATACGAAGAAATAAAATGTATGAAAAAATAATACAATGAACCAAAGACGGATAAATAGATGTATAGTGCTATAAGGCTCTTACATCACACATGAAGTGTTAATTCAAGATAGACTATGATAAGACAATTACAAGGTAGACTATGATGGACCATTACAATATTAATTCAAGGTAGACTACAATAAGTTAAGGAAACTATAACCTCTACAGCAACCTGCAAACATAACACAAAGAGATACATCTTTAAATCTAGTAAAGAAACTAAAACGGAATACTAAAAACTATTTTATTAACCCAAAGGAGGGCAGGAAAGGAGGTACCAAAGAGCAAAATAAAACAGATGGGATAAATAGAAAATAAATGGTAAGACGGTAGGCATGGACCCAATCACATCAGTAATTATATCAAATATAAATTGACTGAACATTCCAATTAAGAGACTGAGATCCTTGGAGTAGATGAAAAAGTAAAACCCAAGTTTATGTTGTTTATCAAATACAAAGACTCAGGTAAAGGCACAGAAATGGAAAAAGATATACCAAGCAAACACTGATAAAATGAAACTGGGGTAGCTATATTAATATCAGAACAAAGTAGACTTCAGGACGAAAAGTATTATGCCTTAATTTCATTGAGAATAAAAGTGAAGAATCACACTCCTTTTCCTTCTATCTAGAAAGGTTTTCATTTAGAGTTATGTTTGGAAAATTTTCACCACATTCAAAGCCCTTTATGTTCTGAAGACGATGGGACAGAATGTCCTCTCATTCTTTGTATCAGGTGTTACAAACTGAGTATCTGTGTCCCCTCGAAAAAAAATTCAATTGTTGGAGCACTAGCCCCCAATGTGATGGGAAGCTTTTGAAGGTAATTAGGGTTAGATGAGGTCATGAGGATGGGACCCTCATAATAGGATTAGCATCCTTGTAAGAAGAGACATCAGAGAGCTCGCCCTCTCTCATTCTCTCTACCATGTGAGGACACAACAAGAAGGTGGCCATCTGCAAGACAGAAAGAGAGCCCTCCCCAGGAACCAAATCTGCCAGCACCTTGATATTTTTCTGTTCTTTAAGCCAGGCTTCGGTATTTTGTTATGGCACTCCAAGCCAATTAAGATAGCAGGAACTCACTTAGTTGGTGTCTGCCTTAACTTTTACATGGAGCAGTATTTCTAAAGGAAACCAAATGACATCTGAAAAGAACTTCTGCTTCAGCCATGCTGTTCATGACCTCCCCAGGGGTCCATGTGGGAGAGAACAATGCTTTTGTGTTTTTGGGGGGTTCTTTTTGGGGTTTTTTGTTGTTGTTGTTGTTGTTGTTTTGTTTTTGAGATGGAGTCTTGCTCTATCGCCCAGCCTGGAGTCAGTGGTGCGATCTCGGCTTACTGCAACCTCTGCCTCCCGGGTTCAAGCGATTCTCCTGCCCCAGCCTCCCGAGTAGCTGGGGCTACAGGTGCATGATACCACACCTGGCTAATTTTTGTACTTTTAGTAGAGACAGGGTTTTACCATACTGGCCAGGCTGGTCTTGAACTCCTGACCTTGTGATCTACCTGCCTCGGCCTCCCAAAGTGCTGAGATTACAGGCATGAGCCACCATGTCCAGCCATGAGAGAACAATGCTTTTGTTCTTCCGATGCTTTTAACAGGACTCCCTCCCTCCCATGAATTGGCCAAACTATATCTCCATTCCCAAACTTCACTTCTCATTTCTTCTCTGACACCAGCCAGAACTGTTTATCTAACTGTCCTAGAACTTTGGTTCCCGAGCCTGGGGACCTGCATCAACACTACCAGCACCACAATCAATCCCAGAGGAGACGGACCACACTGGCATGACC
Organism: Mandrillus leucophaeus; assembly: GCF_000951045.1. NCBI lineage: Eukaryota > Metazoa > Chordata > Mammalia > Primates > Cercopithecidae > Mandrillus > Mandrillus leucophaeus. The sequence continues at coordinate 5,611,611 of NW_012098097.1, forward strand.
AGGAGCTGCTCTATGGAGCACCCAGCTAGAGGTATGGCTATAAGCAAGACAGACACGGACCCAGCCACCTTTGTCAAGAAGGGATCCAGTGAAGATCAGATGCACACTCAGTTCCTTTACTCTTTTTTTTTTTTCTTTTAAACATAATCTCGCTCTGTCACCCAGGCTGGAGTGCAGTGGTGCAATCTTGGCTCACTACAACCTCCACCTCCTGGGTTCAAGTGATTCTCGTGCCTCAGCCCTACCCAAGTAGCTGGGATTACAAGCAGGCACCACTGTGTCCAGCTAATTTTTGTATTTTTAGTGCAGATGGGGTTTCACCATGTTGGCCAGGCTGGTCATGAATTCCTGCCCGCCTCTGCCTCCCAAAGTGCTGGGATTACCAGCGTGAGCAACTGCGCCCAGCCTCTTTCCACTTTCATACTCATAATCATCTTTGCCACCTTCGGCTATCGACTGGTTCAATATACTTCCACGGTGGCTTCTGGGCATTTTTCATAAACACGTGGCCGGGCTCAAGAGACAGCAAGAGGGGACAGGTATCCAGTTACAACTTGATGGCCTAACAAATGAAAAGGTGTTCTACACATGGAGAAGGAAATCTAAGTCCTAGAAGGTTCCAACCAAGCCTGTCTGTACTCAAGAATCCCCACCACTCTTAGACCAAGAACAAGAACCATTCCATGTTTGAGGAGTTCTCCTTAGCAAGCTAGCCTACGCAGTACATGTGTGCGTACGTGTGCATGTTCATGCCAGAACCACGGGGTCCTCCAGGAATATATATCAACAACAGAGGTGGGTTTCTGAACCCTGGTCAAAAGCTAGAGAGCAGGCATAGTTGAAATGCTCTGTGCCACTGACTGCAAAGCCACAGATATTTTTCCTGCAGCCTCAATGAGCAAGGACTGTGTACACAGCTAACACACACGGGCATACGAATGCATAGAACAGTATATTCACCAGCTGCCCTAGAAAACCAAGAGAGCAATATGGCAAGAAAGAGGGAATTCATAGCATGCATTCCCAAGGCCTAAATGCGCACTTGCAGGCATCCGCAGAATGCTCAAAACTGCTGTTTTATCTAAGAATCAGCCAGCAGGCCAAGTGCGGTGGCTCATGCCTGTAATCCCAGCACTTTGAGGGGCCAAGGTGGGGGAATCACCTAAGGTCAGGAGTTCGAGACCAGCCTGGCCAACATGGCGAAACCTGGTCTCTACTAAAAATACAAAAACTAGCCAGGCGTGGTGGTACACACCTATAATACCAGCTACTGAGGAGGCTGAGGCAGGAGAATCGCTTGAACCTGGGAGGCGAAGGCTGCAGTGAGCCGAGACTACGCCATTGCACTCCAGTCTGGAAGACAAGAGTGAAACTCCATCTCAAAAAAAAATAAAAGAATCAGCCAGCCCACCATACTAGGAAATTGCCTCCATCCCCTTTTTAGCCCCTCTGCATGCCAACAG
>NW_012098097.1:5613123-5613805 GCF_000951045.1 Mandrillus leucophaeus
GGTTTTTTGTTGTTGTTGTTGTTTTGTTTTTGAGATGGAGTCTTGCTCTATCGCCCAGCCTGGAGTCAGTGGTGCGATCTCGGCTTACTGCAACCTCTGCCTCCCGGGTTCAAGCGATTCTCCTGCCCCAGCCTCCCGAGTAGCTGGGGCTACAGGTGCATGACACCACACCTGGCTAATTTTTGTACTTTTAGTAGAGACAGGGTTTTACCATACTGGCCAGGCTGGTCTTGAACTCCTGACCTTGTGATCTGCCTGCCTTGGCCTCCCAAAGTGCTGAGATTACAGGCATGAGCCACCATGCCCAGCCATGAGAGAACAATGCTTTTGTTCTTCCGATGCTTTTAACAGGACTCCTTCCCTCCCATGAATTGGCCAAACTACATCTCCATTCCCAAACTTCACTTCTCATTACTTCCCTGACACTAGCCGGAACTGTTTATCTAACTGTCCTAGAACTTTGGTTCCCGAGCCTGGGGACCTGCATCAACACTATCAGCACCACAATCAATCCCAGAGGAGACGGACCACACAGGCATGACCAGGAGCTGCTCTATGGAGCACCCAGCTAGAGGTATGGCTATAAGCAAGACAGACACAGACCCAGCCACCTTTGCCAAGAAGAAGGGATCCAGTGAAGATCAGATGCACACTCAGTTCCTTTACTCTTTTTTTTTTTTTT
>NW_012098097.1:5615485-5618739 GCF_000951045.1 Mandrillus leucophaeus
GAAACTCCATCTCAAAAAAAAATAAAAGAATCAGCCAGCCCACCATACTAGGAAATTGCCTCCATCCCCTTTTTAGCCCCTCTGCATGCCAACAGGACCCAAAACAACATCTTAGCGTCTTCCTAAAAGTCACGGGAGGCTGTGGAAAGCCTCTAAAGGCAGAAGAAACAACGCTAATCACAGCTTCCAGTTGCACCCGGGAATACATTTGGGACCCAGGAGAGCCTGAATGCCAGTTCTCTCCAACCTTCACACTCTGAAAGGCCTTCAGCTTCAGTGTGTCAACAGCCACCCTGTGCACTAAATTATCCTGTCTCTTTCATAAAAAAAAATAAAACAAAAAAACTCAGTCTTCCTTTGCCAGTGAACCCTTCTGAACAATAAGCTTTCTCAACACTCCCTGAGTCCAGAATCATCAGGCATTGCTTCCATTACTGCAGGCTCACGGGTTTCCTCCCTCAGAAACTGAAGTATTAATTGGCACTGTGTATTTCTTAGCCTGCCGTGCCCCTCGGGGCATAGCCAGCCAGCCAGCCCACTGTTCCAGTGTGAGGGAAGTGGCCTCTGGTCCAGAACACCCAGTGCTCCACTAACGGCTGAGCTCCCGCCACTCCACCGTCTTTCAATCTCAGTGCCTTTAAAAAAAAAAAAGAACAGAAAAAAGAAAAAAAAGGTGTTGCCATGGGCTGAATTGTGCCCCCCCAAAATCCATGTGTCGAAGCTCTAACCCCCTATACTTTAGAATGTGACTGTATTTAGAGATAGGGCCAGTAGAAAATCACTGCTTTAAACTGAAGGTGGGCCAGGTGCCATGGCTAATGCCTGTAATCCCAACACTTTGGGAGTCCAAGGTGGGAGAACTGCTTGAGCCCGAGAGTTGAAAATGTGTCCAATCAAAATGGTGCTGTTTGGGTGGGACTTGGTCCAATGTGACTGGTGTCTTCATGGAAAGAGGAAAGCTGGACACATGAAGAAACACCAGGGATGTGAGCACAGAGGCAAGACTGTGTGAGGACACGCAGGAAAGGCAGTCATCTGCAAGCCAAGGGGAGAGGCCTCAGAAGAAACCAACCCTGCCGACACCTCGGCCTTGGACTTCCAGCCTCCAGAGCTGTGACAAAATAAATTTCTATTGTTTAAGCTAACCCTGTATGTGGTACTTTGCCATGGCAGCCCCAGCGAAATAATACAGATGTATAGATAATGAAGCAAAAGGTTCGATTGCAGAACTGCCACCTTCTTTGGCCTGGGGCTGCCCAATCCACCCTACCTGCCAGCCTCTTCGGATGGCACAATTGTGTCCCCACACTGGAAGGATCTGCTATTGCCACAGAGGCTCTCTACAGCCAGGCAGAAATTTCAACCGTAGCTCAACCCCAGGATGCAGCCTACAGCGTGAAGTAGAGTTGCCCATCTGGAGCCTCAACAAAGTGTAAGAAAGCACAATCCTAAAACTGGGGCAGAAGGCCACTGTTCAGTGTCCCTACGAAACGAGTCAGGCTTACTTGACAATATCGGGCTTACTGTAGAGACTCTCAAGTGGCTGCTGCTGAAGTTTGTCCTTTTTGTTTTCTGTGAGATATTCTTTTCATTTCTCCTTTTTAATTCCCTCTCTAAGATACTCTTTCATGAACTAGAATCAGAATGCTAAAGATGAAGGAGATCTACGAAGGAGAAATAAATACATGCAAACACGCCTCTGGGAGGAAAACTGCCTCTTGGAACATCTGTCACTTCTAAGACAGTTGTCACATTTGGTCTCTCAATAGCAGCTCCAGCCAGCCAAATATTGATACCAGTAAAAGTTGTGTACATTTTTTTTTTTCTTTTTGAGGCAAAGTCTTGCTATGCCGCCCAGGCTGGGTGCAGCGGCGTGATCTCGGCTCACTGAAGCCTCCGCCTCTTAGGTTCAAGGGATTCTCCTGCTTTAGCCTCCTGAGTACCTGGGATTGCAGACACACAACACCACGTCCAGTTATTTTTATTTTTTATTTTTTGTATTTTTTTTTGTATTTTTGTATTTTTGGTAGAGACAGGGTTTCACCATGTTGGCCAGGCTGGTCTCGAACTCCTGATCTCAACTGATCCACCCACGTCGGCCTCCCAAAATGCTGAGATTACAGGCATGAGCTACCACGCTTGGCCAAAACTGGGTGCATATTTAAAGTACACGCGCACGCTGTTCATTTAAGCTTCACTAGAGGCATCTTCTTTGCCATCACAATGAGAACTAAAATAAACTGAACGTGGTTGAGGACTCAGATAAATTAAGGCAGGAGCTGAGAAGAGGGTGATTGATCCCTGCTTGCTAGCCTCCCCCGCCCTCCTGGAGCCCGTCTGGGCAGGACTGTTGGCCAAGTCCACGTCGAGGAGACAGGCTTAGGGTCACAGGCACCTATTACCTACTTGGGCAGCCTCCTCAAGATGTCGAATACCAAGAGAGGGAGAGGAGGGGGAGGGGAGCACACATTTCCCAGGAAAAAGTCTGCCAAGATGCAAACCAAGCTGCGAAAAGCAAGCAGCAACAACACAGACAGTATGTTGCCATTTGTTTTTCAGAAAACATGACACAAAGTTCCATTTCCAGATGTACATGCAAACATATGTAAAAGCACAGAGAAGTCTAACTACTCAACCACGGAGAGATGGCTGAGCAAATGAACTGGATGACAAAATGCTGCATAGGTATTAAAATACCATCGATAAAACTCATTTCAAATTTTAAAATAACACAAAGAGCATGCACAGACTGATTCCAACTGTGTAAAAATGTATGCTTGCACATATACAAGAAAAGAAGATCGAAATGGAGGCAGGGTTCCTACCGCTATAAAGTCGATTTAAAGTATTCTCAAACAATACAAGCAAATTGGAAAAGTGTTTATATTTCAATCATTAAAAAACAGTATCATTGGTTTTCTTTAAGAAAGGAAAAGGGGCTGGGCGTGGTGGCTCAAGCCTGTAATTCCAGCATTTTGGGAGGCTGAGGCAGGCATCCGCCTGCCTGAGGTCAGGAGTTTGAGACCAGCCTCGCCAACATGCTGAAATGCTGTCTCCACTAAAAATACAAAAATTAGCCAGGTGTGGTGGTGGGTGGCTATAATCCCAGCTACTCAAGAAGCTGAGGCAGGAGAATAATTTGAACCCGGGAGGTGGAGGTCGCGGTGAGCCAAGATCGAGCAACTGCACTCCAGCCTGTGCCACAGAGGGAGATCCACCTCAGAAGAGAGAGAGAAAAGGGGAGGGGAGGGGAG
>NW_012098097.1:5618826-5622447 GCF_000951045.1 Mandrillus leucophaeus
GAGAGAGAAGAGAGAAGAGGGGAGAGAAGAGAGAAGAGAAGAGGAGAGAAGAGGAGAGGAGAGAAGAGGAGAGAAGAGAAGAGGAAGGGAAAAGCCGGCCATGGTGGCTCACACTTGTAACACCAGCACTTTGAGAGGCTGAGGCAAGTAAATTACCTGAGTCAGGAGTTCGAGACCAGCCATGGTGAAACCCCATCTCTACTAAAAATACAAAACTAGCCAGGCATGGTTGTGTATGCCTGTAATCCCAGATACTTGGGAGGCTGAGGCAGGAGAATCGCTTGAACCCAGGAGGCAGAGGTTGCAGTGAGTGGGATCGCACCATTGCACTCCAGCCTGGACAACAAGAGAGAAACTACGTCTCGAGAGAAAGAAAGAAAGACGGACGGACGGACGGATGGACGGAAGGAAGGAAGGAAGGAAGGAAAGAAGGAAAGAAAGAAAAGGAAGGGAAACACTAGGATGATACCCGCTAAACTGGTAACAATGTTTAACTGGTTGATCTGGGGGAAAGATAAAAGTAGAAGAAGCGTTTTCACATAAAATTTCTACAAAACTGTTTTATAATGAGATTTTTCTATTGTACTGATGTGACACTAACATGACTAAAAAGAAAGAACTGATCTTAGGGACATACACACGACCCTCCTCCCCACCCTACCCATCAACCCACCAGGAGAAAAATCACTGTTTTAAACTGAAGGCTGGCCAGGTGTGGTAGCTCACACCTATAATCCCAACACTTAAAGAGAGGGAGGCCAAAGTAGGAGGATTGGGTCAGCTCAGGAGTTCAAGACTAGCCTGGGCAACATAGGGAGACCCCTGTGTCTACCAAAAATATTAAAAATTAGTCGGGCATGGTAGCACACGCCTGTGGTTCCAGCTATTCAGGAAGCTGAGGTAGAAAGATCACTTGATCCTGGGAGGTCAAGGCTACAGTAAGCCGCGATCATGCCACCGTACTCCAGCCTGGGCAACAGAGCAAGACCCTGTCTCAAATAATAACAATAATAAACTGAAGATGACAGTTTCCCACATACTGCTATCCCTTAACTTCACATAGAAGCACAATTGCAAAATTAGAAACATGTCAATGTCTCCAAACAGCTGTTCAATGTCCAGTCTGTTTCTGTCTAGAACCATCCTAAGGGGAGCATGGGCTCCGGTTGGTCCTGAAAGCATTTTCCATCATCTGACCCCTCAACAGCCTCTTCCCAGGCCCAGCAGGCTGCATCTTCCTTGCCCACCCCCTTTTTTTCTCCCCTTTCATTAAGACGCCATTTGGCAAAGTCTCTGTAAATCCCTGTCAGTTCATTTCCCATTAACAGTTACCACAGAACTTCTCTACTTTATTCCCAGATAAATAATTGAAAATAAACACCCAGTTTGGAGAGGAACTTGATGCATCTGAAGTTAACAAAGCCACAATGGCTTCGAACCTGACAGGCTCTTCTGAGTAATGCCCTTTCCGTGAGCAATATTTTGCTTTGCCTCCGACAGGGGGACAAATAAATCTGAAAGGCCGAAGGAACAGAAATGGAGTTAAAGAACACAGTCATGTGTTAACCATTCCCTTCCCACCAACCCAAGAATGTGATGCCCTTCACGTCCCAAACACATAACCAGGGTTGGTGGCTCTGACGCTCCCAGGCATTGGGGCCTGTGCCTGAATGGTCACAGGCAAGGGTCAAATCAGGGCACTGCCGCAGAATCCCTCAAGCCACATCGCTGCCCTTTCCAGACTTCTGCATCTTCTTATTTCTCCGGGTAAAATAACACAGACACTGACCCACTTCCTTTCACCCCAACAAACTCCAAGCAGACATGTCCCCAGGGGACAGAAACGAGACCCTGAGGTTTTCTGCAGACAGGCCCCCTACATCCTGGGGCCTGTCGCAAAGGGTGAGAGCCCCTTGGTCGGAATCCCAGTCAAAGCCTTTTGCTCTGCCTTCATTCTGCTCCTGAGGCCATCTGCTGAATGGTGGGGCTCCATCATCAGGGGAACGAATCGGGAACTGAAATGATCTGGGGCCGAATTTACCCACAAAACTTCCCACAGCCTCAAAAGCCACTGGTTCATAGATCCCAAAGAGAGCAAACATCCTGAACACAAATTCTAGCCCTGCTCCTCCCCTGTTAGACTCCAAACCCTGTGGGTGCTCAGTCGATGTTGGCCAAACGCAAGGACTCAAGACCAAAACCCATTAACTCCGACTCCACAGAGCATCTTCGATAGATCCAAGCTGCTGCCCTTTTCAGGTTTGGGGAGCAAATTAATAGTGAAACCAAAGGAAACCTTTGGCCAGCCTCAGAGTGAAGGTCAACAGACTGTTTCCAAGCACAACTCTTTCAACCACATTTGTATTCACGGACTGTAGCAATCATAAGTAATTCCCATCCATGTATGAGACCTTCTAAGACAAATTCCCCCCTCACATCGACAGCAAGAATTCATTTCTTTTTAAATCTCCTAGAACAGATGTTTACTGTCAGGCTGATCTTTCTGCCAAGTAGCGAGGTTCTGGGCATTTGTGGTGATGATGTCCCTTTCTGAGCTCTTGCAACCCCTCCCCAGACATTCAACAGCTGCTCCCAAACCATTCCTGATTCTATCTAGGGCTTCTCTGGGATCTCCTCCATATTCAAACCATATATTAGAACAAATATGAACCAAAAAGTTCAAAAACATAATACTGCTGTAGCCGGGCACGGTGCCTCACGCCTGTAATCCCAGCACTTTGGGAGGCTAAGGTGGGAGGATCACTTGAGGTCAGGAGTTCAAGACCAGCCTGGCCAACATGGTGAAACCCCATCTCGACTAAAAATACAAAAATTAGCCGGGTGTGGTGGCGGGCACCTGTAATCCCAGCTACTCGGGATTACAACCTGGGAGGTGGAGGTTGCAGTAAGCCGAGATGGTGCCACTGAACTCTGGCCGGGTGACAGAGCAAGACTCTGTCTCAAAAAAATAAAAAAAGATTGAGTGGCCGTGTCTGTCTCTGTCCCCTGGACAGTTGGCTTCCTTACTGCCGACTATGTCTGTGCGGTAGTGGCTTCCAGCGGCCCTCAATGCCGGCTGCCATATTCTGATCTCAAGGCCACCCTGGTTTTGTGTGAACTTGTTGTTGGAGTGTATTCTGCTCGCCCTGGCAAGTGACCAGTGGCTTTAACCCCTGAGCAGCAGGCAAAGATCTGGCTCAGCAGCTCTGCACGGCCCCTGCTGGATCCCATTCTGCTCTCCTCTCATGCACCCAACTGGGCTTCCCAGACAGTCTCTTGGAAAGGACTCTGCAATCCTGGTGGGTCTTGCTATGTTACTGGGGAGTGGGGGTGGTGGGGTGGTATCAGAAGTATTTGGTCAGCTGTCTGAATGTAGGGGTTTTCTCTGGCCAGTGTAAACAGTCATTGGCTAATTTGTACTATGCAGCAGTATTTTTTTGTTTTTTGAGACAGAGTCTCACTCTGTCATCCAGGCTGGAGTGCAATGGTGTGATCTTGGCTCACCACAACCTCTGCCTCCTGGGTTCAAGTGATTCTCGTGCCTCAGCCTCCCGAGTAGCTGGGATTACAGGCGTGCACCACCACACCCGGCTAATTTTTGTATTTTTAGTAGAGATGGGG
>NW_012098097.1:5622497-5628923 GCF_000951045.1 Mandrillus leucophaeus
GGGTAGGATAGAGTTGACCTTGGGAGGATGCAGTCCAGTTCGCCATCATCTAGCCTATAATTCAGTGGTTCTCAACCAGCAATGGTTTTGCCCTCCACAGGACAACTGGCGAAGACTAGAGACATTTTTAGCTGTCACACTGGGAGGAGGGTAGGGGCAGGTAAACATTCTACAATGCACAGCATACCCCTGACAACAAAGAATTATCTGGCCCCGAATGTCAGTGATAATGCTGTTGAAAATTCCTATTCCTTTTTTTTTTTTTCCTGTGGTGAAGCCTTACTCTGTCTCCCAGGCTGGAGTGCAGTGGCATGATCTTGGCTCACTACAACCTCCACCTCCTGGGTTCAAGTGATTCTCGTGCCTCAGCCTCCCGAGTAGCTGGGATTACAGGCGTGCACCACCACACCCGGCTAATTTTTGTATTTTTAGTAGAGATGGGGTTTCACCATGTTGCCCAGGCTGGTCTCAAACTCCTGACCTCAGGTGATCTGCCCACCTCAGACTCCCAAAGTGCTGGGATTACAGGTGTGAGCCACCGCATCCAGCCATGCCACTCAATCTTTTAACGACAAAAAAAATGACACATGGTCTTTAAGACAGTGGTCCCCAACCTTTTTGGCACCAAGGACTGGTTTTGTGGAAGACAGTTTTTCCACGGACTGGGGTCGGGGTGGGGGGTTTGGGATAAAACTGTTCCACCTCAGATCATCAGCCATTCGTTAGATTCTCTTAAGGAGCACACAGCCTGGATCCCTCACACGCGCAGCTCGCAGCAGGGTTTGCGCTCCGTTGAGAATCGAACGCCACCGCTGATCTGACAGGAGGCGGAGCTCAGAAGATAAAGGTCACTTGGCAGCTGGCTGCTCGCCTGCTATGCAGCCCAGTTCCTAACCAGCCATAGACCAGTACTGGTCCTCGGTCTGGGGGCTGGGGACCTCTGCTTTAAGACAGTATCACAGCCGTCCAACATCACATTCAGCTGTCTGATCCAAAGAACAGTTCTTCCATAACACAAGGAATCCATTTGTCATTAGCCTAGGATCCAGAGGCATAGCTCCTGCGAATTATTATAGTTACAGAATCACCCATCGTTCCTTCTCTTTCTCCACTTGGGAACTTAAGGAAAAAAGAAAACAGGAAGGCAGGGAAGAGAACTTCAACCTTCCTACCTCCCGGGGTACATGACCGCTGACTCCAGTGAGTCTGACTTAATCCTGTCTCACCGTGATCCAGCAGGAGAAATGGACTTTGACCCATGTCTCTCCATAGAGTTCTCCCTGCACCATTTCCCTTTCTAGGGAAGCAGAGAATTCAGGCACCAGTTTGGGGGTGCTTCTGCCATCTCTAGAACTTGTCGGGCCCAGTGTCTGGTAAGGCTGTCTCATGCTGTTATGATCTTGGACCCTTTTCCTTTACTGACAGTGGTGCACGCAGATGACAGGGCTTTAGCCAATGGCTTGCGGTTCCCATCGCCTGAGCTGGCCCCAGCTCTCTCAGCTCGGCAATCACAGCCACACGCCAGGCTGTGGTTCGCACGGTGCTTCTCCATGAGCAAATACATGCTTGTTCCCAAACCCAACTCTCCAGCCCTATGCCAGTAAAAAAGCCTGAAATCTCTGGCTTATCCCCAATTCCAGTGCATTTTTACATGTTTTAAATTTTACTATGCAGTCCCTTGGGGGAGTTATTCTCAAATTAAAGGATGGAAAACTAGAGCTCGGGATATACAATCAGCAAACGGCAGGTGTGAGCTCCAGCCCAGACCCCTGCTGCACAGAGCCCCGCCTCACCCTCCTGTCAGTCCTCATGATGTGATCCATTGTCGAAGGCCTAATGCTACAGGTTGAGAGGTGGGGGTGGGGTATCATCTCCCTGATGATGTCATACTCGAAATAAGAGCCAGCACCATAGTGATGGTTCTAGGTCCTACCCTGCACCCAGTTCTAGGTCCTCTCATATATACAGTGCCACTCAGCACATCAGCTGTACTCTATAGTTTTAATGAAATGTGACATTCAAAATCTGAACTTACTAAAATGTAAATAAGGGGTAATTACCAAGACGTTATTTTAAGAAAGAAATCACCAGTCAGTTCCTCTAATGCCTTGCTCTCTGTTTAAATACCAGTGGCTACTTAACGGAGACGTTAACGGTATGTCAGGTTTGATCAGAAATAAATCCATTGCACAGAGCTGGCTGTATCCTGATACGACAGCTAAAAGTAGCGTGGTACTCACCAGGTAAGGCATCAGGAGGTCCGCCAAGTAGACAAAAGCTGCTCCAAGGGTGAAGCCAACAGCCACAGGGAAGAAGGCAAAGGCACCAAAGCCCCCAGAGGACGTGGCCATCTCAACTGCTGGGGCCAGGAGAGACCAATAGGAAGCTGCCAACATGACCTACAGAAACCACAACAAGAGATAAACATTAAAGCAACTGCAGAAGGCCTTCCAGGCAGGACCTCAGTTGCTCTCTGTGGCCCAGACTGACCCCTACAATTTCACATGAGTTAGGTCTTTCATCCCAGGTTGGAAGGTACTATCATAAACCAAAAAGTCATCCCCAGAATTCCCGGAGCTTACTATGGCAAGAACTCAATTTGGGGTAGGATAGAGTTGACCTTGGGAGGATGCAGTCCAGTTCGCCATCATCTAGCCTATAATTCAGTGGTTCTCAACCAGCAATGGTTTTGCCCTCCACAGGACAACTGGCGAAGACTAGAGACATTTTTAGCTGTCACACTGGGAGGAGGGTAGGGGCAGGTAAACATTCTACAATGCACAGCATACCCCTGACAACAAAGAATTATCTGGCCCCGAATGTCAGTGATAATGCTGTTGAAAATTCCTATTCCTTTTTTTTTTTTTCCTGTGGTGAAGCCTTACTCTGTCTCCCAGGCTGGAGTGCAGTGGCATGATCTTGGCTCACTACAACCTCCACCTCCTGGGTTCAAGTGATTTTCCTGCCTCAGCCTCCCGAGTAGCTGGGATTATAGGTGTGTGCCACCACGCCCAGCTAATTTTTCAGTATTTTTTTAGAGATGGGGTTTTGCCATGTTGGCCAGGCTGGTCTCAAACTCTTAATCTCAGGTGACCCACCCACCTCGGCCTCCCAAAGTACTGAGATTAAAGGTGTGAGCCACCACACCCAGCCCAAAAAATCCTATTTTAATTAAATTCTTCCAAGACAAATTGCTCACTACTTCATGAGTTCCACTGCATTGTAACACAGGTCTAATTATTACAAAGTTCCTTCTTATGTTGAGCTGAAATCTGTCTCCTTTCCACTTCTACCTTTCAGCTGTGGTTTTGCTCCCTAGAACACCAAAAACTGTGTCCTTCCTGTGTGACCCGTGACAGCCTCTGAAATATCTGAAGATAACCAGCAAGTCAACGTCATATTGGTCTCATCAATTATCTTATCTCTAAAAAGGAAGAAGGGAACTAATATTTATTGATCACTTGGTATTTCCAAGGGCCAAGATTTACATTTGATATCTTACCTTGTCATCACAACCACCCCGAAGGCAGATGATGTTTTCTACTGCAATTTGTAGATAAAGACATTGGATCTTGAAATAGTAAGGTAATTTGCTCAAGGTCCTACAGGTCAGTGGTCCCCAATCCTTTGGGCACCAGGGGCCAGTTTCGTGGAAGACCATTTTTCCACGGACCAGGCAGTGGTTTGGGGATGAAACGGTTCCACCTCAGATCACTGGGCATTAGAGTCTCATAAGGAGCTCGTAACCTAGATCTGTGGCATGTACAGTTCACAACAGGGCTCACACTATGAGAATCTAATGTCGCCACTGGTCTGACAGAAGGCGGAGTTCACGCGGTAATCCTCACTCACTCGTCTGCTGCTCACCTGCAGTTTGGCCTGGTTCCTAACAGGCCATGGATCAGCACTGGTCCATGGCCCAGAGGTTAGGGACCCCTACTATAGGCAGTAAGTAGCAGATCCGAGGAAATGACCAAGCAGGACTATAACCAACTTAATGAGAGGACAAACATGAAAGAGAAGAAAAAAAATTAGGCTGGTCTGAAATCTCAGCAAAGCCAATTTGATAAAAGGCTCTCCAGTGGGCAAGCTGGTACGGTGATGCATGAATGTAGTCGTAGCTACTAGGGAGCCTTGAGCCCAGGAGTTCAAGGCCCAGCCTCGGTAACATCGCGACACTCTTGTCTCTTAAAACTAAGAAGTTCTCCAGCACTGACCAAATTAAATACTCATCCATAGCTGTTTACTCTTATAGATGCTATGACATCTTTTGGCTAGAGTACACCCACCACCCATCGTAACTATACGGCAGTCATCGCCGACACAGAAAATGTTGAATGGGTTTCTAAAAATTACTTAATTATGCCTTGCCTTAAAAAATCAAATGCATCACCCATCTTCAAATTAGCATTCAGAGTGACAGAATCAGGTATTATAATAGCAACAATAAAGAACAAATGTATGCATAAATCCATAAATTCCCTTCTTCCAGCTGTCAATCACACACAGTCACTTGCTCGGGGCCAAATTCTCCCAGTAAAAGTCTAAGTGCCACCCATGGAAACCTGCAACAGCCTCCAAAACTCTAAGAATGAAAATGGCTCCACTAAACAGGATGGGAGCTGAGGCTGATCAGTTCAACCATTCCTTTAAGACCATCAAAGGAAACGTGAGGGCTCCTCCTCCCCGCTACAGCCTAATCCACCCCTTTTCCAGACTTTGTCTTCCTAGCTTTAGAATCCAACAACCCTCAGTAGCTGCCCTGCATGGTCAACTCCCCACCAAAGAGGACCTGCAACGAGGCACAGAGTTGGAAAGGTGCCACTTCCTCTTTTTATTATTTTTTGAAAAGGAGTCTCTGTCGCCCAGGCTGAAGCACAGTGGCACAATCTCAGCTCACGGCAACCTCCGCCTCCCAGGTTCAAACGATTCTCCTGCCTCAGCCTCCCAAGTAGCTGGGATTATAGGCGTGCGCCAGCACACCTGGCTAATTTTTGTATTTTTAGTAGAAACAGGGTTTTGCCATGTTGGCCAGGCTGGTCTCGAACTTCTGACCTCAAGTGATCTGCCTACCTTGGCCTCCCAAAGTGCTGGAATTACAGGCGTGAGCCACTGCTCCTGGCCCAATTCTTTTTTTTAAACCTGACCTGTGCAGCAACTTCTCTGGTTCTCCCATACAGTCCCACCTTCAACAACTCTAAAACCATATGGCCCAGGTAAGCCCACTCTTCTCACCCACTAAATCTTCCCCACACTCCATTCTGTGATGAGGAAACATAATATTGCTGTCAGTATCACTTGAGAGAACTCCCCAACGTCTGCTCTCATCTCCTTTTCAGCCCCGGGTCCAACCTCTTCTGTCCACATTCCCTTCCCTCCCTCTGTATCACTGAATACCAACCTTTTTTCTGCCCTTATACACGAGAAACACACAATGCACAAGCTATTCAAGGAGCAGGAGCAGAAGAGAAGTGTCTCTCAAGGGAGGGTGTGCTGGAATTTGGGATGCTTGCAATGCAAAAGCATCCCAGCTGATTCAGGTGGGTCCCCTCCTTGAGAATCACTGTCCTTTCTCTTTCCAGTCAAATTCAGGATCCAGCTGGATTTCCTTCAATTCTTTTCCTCGCCAGCCTCCCTGCCTCACACACAAACTGGAAAACCACCAAAGAACAATTGGGAAATTGAATAGGGTTGCCTGTTTAAAATGAAAAAAGCACCCAAAGCAAAATTCTTTGTTTGTTTTTTGTTTTTGTTTTTGTTTTGAGACAGAGTCTCGCTCTGTCACCCAGGCTGGAGTACAGTGGCGTGACCTGAAACCTCCATCTCCGCCTCCCGGGTACAAGAGATTCTCGTGCCTCAGCTTCCCAAGGAGCTGGGATTACAGGTGTGCACCATCACGCCCAGCTAATTTTTGTATTTTTAGTAGAGATAGGGTTTCACCATGTTGGCCAGGCTGGCCTTGAACTCCTGGCCTCAAGTGATGCCCACCTCAGCCTCCCAAAGTGCTAGGATTATGGGTATGAGCCACCGCGCCCAGCTGAAAAGTTATTTAAAGGGCGAGTGTGGTAGAAAAGATGATTGTGTCCTAATGCCTAAACCTGTGAATATTTCACATTACAAGTAAAAAGGACTCTGTACATGGGATTAAATTAAGGACCTGGAGATGAGGAGATGATCCTGGCTTATTTGAGTCGGGCCAGTGTAAGCACAGGATCCTTACGAAGGAGTGAAAAGGGTCAGAGTCACGAGGTCAGGAGTTTGAGACCAGCCTGACCAACATGGTGAAATCCTGTCTTTATTAAAAATACAAAAATTAGCCGGGCATTGTGGCAGGCACCTGTAATCCCAGCTACTCAGGAGGCTGAGACAGGAGAATCACTTGAACCCAGGAGGCAGAGGTTGCAGTGAGCCAAGATCGCACCATTG
>NW_012098097.1:5628973-5631544 GCF_000951045.1 Mandrillus leucophaeus
AAAAAGAAGGGTCAGAATCAGAGAGAAAATGTGATAACAAAAGCAGAGGCTGTAGTCAGAAAGAGATTGGAAGATGCCATGCTGCTGGCTTGAGGATGAAGAAAAGGCCATCTGCTAGGGAAGGGAGGTGGCCCCAAGATGCCGAGAAGGCAGGGAAGCAGCTTCTCCTCCAAATCCTCCAGGAGGATTTGCTGCCACCTTGACTCTGTCACAGTTAAAATCACCGGGGACTTCAGACCTCCAGAGCTGTAAGATAATAAATTTGCACTGTTTTAAGCCACTGCATTCATGGTAGTTTGTTACATCAGCAATAGAAAATTAATACAGGCATATGTGACTTTTCTTCAACTTTATTTTTTAGAGCACTTTTAGACTGATAGCAAAATTGAGTGGAAAGTACCAAGAATCCTGACATATGCCTGCCCGTCCCCACTACACAAAACTATGCCCACTATCAACATCACATCACAGTGGTACATTTGATACAACAGATGAACCCACACTGATGCGGCACTAATACCCAAGGGCCATCTTTTTCTTGTTTTGTTTTTTGTTTTTTGTTTTTGCTTGTTTGTTTTGAGACAGGGTCACCCAGGCTGGAGTGCAGTGGTGTAATCTCGGCTCACTGCACCCTCTGCCTCCCGGGTTCAAGTAATTCTCATGCCTCAGCCTCCCAAGTACCTGGGATTACAGGTGCCCGCATGACACCCAGCTCATTTTTGTCCTTTTAGTAGAGATGGGATTTCACCATATTGGTCAGGTTGGTCTTAAACTCCTGACCTCAAGTGACACACCTGCCTCGGTCTCACAAAGTGCTAGGATTACAGGCGTGAGCCACCACGCCCAGTTGGTCCGTAGTTTCCATTAGGGTCCACTCTTGGTGCTATACATTCCATGGATTTTGACACATATATAATATCATGTATCCATCTTTACAGTATCATGTATTTCACTGCCCTAAAAAGCCCCTGTGCTCCAACTATTCATCCCTCCTTCCCCGCTAGTCCCTGGAAATCCCCTTTTCACTGTCTCTGTAGTTTTGCCTTTTCCAGAATGTCATATAGTTGAAACCACACAGCGTGGAACCTTTTCAGATTGGCTTCTTTCACTTGGTAACATGCATTTAAGATTCCTCCGTGTCTTCTCATGACTTGATAAAGCATTTCTTTTTAGCACTGGATAATATTCTATTGTCTGGATGTACCACAGTTTATCTGCTCACCTACTGAAGGACTTTTTGGTTGCTTCTGAGTTGTGTCAATTATGAATAAAGCAGCTATAAACACCCGTGTGCAGGTATTGGTGTGGACTGGAAGTTTTCCATTCATTTCGGTAAATAAGTGCCAAGGAGTGGAATTGTCGGATCCTGTGATAAGCATCACTTTTTAAATAATCCCCCAACACAGGTGGTGAGGTGAACTCTCAACATCAGCAATGCTCCTTTATATGTCAGGCATTTTTACACCTGGGTGTAGTGACATATGAACTAGCTGGTGCAGAAATAGAAAGCAGGGTATCTGAATACCTCTCAATTACCCCTAAGAAGCAGGGTCTGGGAGGGGCGGACCACAGAGGAGAAGGTGCTGAGCACCGGGCCCAAGACTTCGGGGCATACTCTTGCCAGCCAGTCCCTTCATAGCCCCGGATGGTAGAGAGCAAAAGTCCTGCTGCAGCTGTGACCCCGCCTGTAAAGGCAAACAAGTGGGCTAACAGGGCCATCCCTGAAGACACAAGGTATAATCCTAAGAAGCTGATGGCTGGCACCTTCCATTTCCTCACCTTTGTCTACAAAAGGAATCCATAATCAGCTTCAGCACACATGGCAGGGGCCTCGCTGTACCCTCAAAGTCTTTTTTGCCTCTTTATTCCTGAAATGAAAATGAAAAGCCCACCCAATCGAATGAACCCAGGGGCAAGGTTTGGGTGGGGCCCATCCTCCAAGTTAAATGTGGCTAAGACCAAAGCAGCCCAATTTCTTTTGCTAAATAATGAAAGAAGCTCAAGGATGAGTATTTCAAAGAAAACTCCTGGCAGGGCGCAGTGGCTCATGCCTGTAAGCCTGTAAGTACTTTGGGAGGCCGAGGCAGACGGATCACCTGAGGTTAAGAGTTCAATACCAGTCTGGTCAACGTGGTGAAACCCTGTCTCTACTAAAAAACACAAAAATTAGCCAGGCATGGTGGCACACGCCTGTAATCCCAGCTACTCAGGAGGCTGAGACATGAGAATCACTTCAACCCGGGAGGTGGAGGTTGCAGTGAGCTGAGATCATACCATGGCACTCCAGCCTGGATGACAGAACGAGAGACTATCTCAAAACACACACACACACACACACACACAAACTCCTGCAAAAGGGCTGAGGAGGAAATAAACACACACACACACACAAGAAGGGATTGAGAGTATAACTTCAGTCTTTGGCTGGTTTGGTAGGTCTACCACAGGGCTCAGAAGTCTTCATGTTGAACAAAGTGATTCCCAGGCAAGGTGACATTTAAGAAGCTGAGTACAGGCCAGGCGTGGTGGCTCACGCCTGTAATCCCAGCACTTTGGGAAGCCTAGGCAGGC
>NW_012098097.1:5632114-5638555 GCF_000951045.1 Mandrillus leucophaeus
AGAAAGAAGGGAGGGAGGGCGGGCGAGGGGGAGGGAGAGAAGGGAAGGAACGACAGGAGTTGAGGTTGAGACTGGCCTACCCAACTGTTAGGGACCCCATTTGCACTACTGCCCCCGGTTGTTGCTGAACTCTTCTGCTCCCTCACCTTGGCCTGAGCAGCTCCATCTGTGACAACACCAAAATGCCAAGACCCATCTGCCGTGTCCTTTCTTCCAAACACCCTCAACTCTTTGCCCAAGTCCATATTCATTACGGGAAAATGCAAGACTTAGAATCAAGTCCGAGTTTGAATGTTGGCTCAGCTACTTACTGGTTAGGTAGCCCCCGTCAAATAACCTAAGCTCTCTTCTGCAGCTCAGTGTCGTCACCTGAAAATAGTACATTTCACAGGGTTGTCCTAAGAATCCTGAGAGTCAATGCAAATACCACCCCAATCCGGGTCCCAGCAGGAAACATGCAACGGGTCAGTGCTGTTTTGGATTCAGCCCTCTCCCCGTGTGCCTTCTGCAGGCATCCTCTCTTCCTCCTCCTACCTTGCCCTACACCCCACTTCTAAGGTGGCTCTTTTCCATCACACCAGATCCATCACTTGTGTCCACAACTCCCAGGATGTCGCACATGCCCAGGAGAGGGCTATGCCTTAAGCATCTCTGTACCTGGCATCCCCATCAGAGTAGTCCTGGACAAGGTGACTGTTCAACATTTGTTGCCTAAATGCACTCTCCGCCATCCTCGCTAACGAAGGGGAGCAACGGGGGTGGAGAAATCAGAACGCATGATCAGGAAGTGATTCAACACCCATTTTTTGGTCTAATGCCTGATTTTTACAGTAATTTTTAGCTTCCAAATTAAGTATTATATAGACTCATACTCAAATGCCTTCAGTTCTTTCACAAACATGGGGTGAGTAATTGTTTAAAATAATTGAGATTTTCATGGGTGTGGAAAGGTGTCAATGTGGAATTTTTGAAGTTTCACAGATAATCTACTCAAGAGTCTACTGATAGAATCACAGACTCACTTAAGAGTCATATGGGACTTTAGGAGACCACGTAATTTAAAAACCTCACTTAACAGAAGAAAAGGCTGACAACAAAGAGAGCCAGTGGCTTCCCAAAGCCCCAGAGCAAGCTGGTCCATCCCAAGTTGACTGTGCCACCCTCTACCCCTACTTGATGATTCAGAGTAAAGACCAGCTTCAAGTTACCGCCTCCCCCATTATCAGGGAAGGAATCCCAAAGACAAAGTCCGAGATGAATCAGCATCAGCAATAACTGAATGCAATCGATCCCATAGCATTCCCCAATATTGTGATAGAAACTACTCCAAGAAAACCCAGCACTAGAAAATTTTTGGCCACTAATGAACAGGGCTAATAATCCTGTTAAATACTTGCTTCACGAAGATAAATCAAACCTCACAAATTTAAACCCATTAATATCCCATGATTGCCTTAGAAGTAGGTAGAGAAACAAGCAATTTTGTAAGTCATGCTATAATCCCTTCCCAGCAGCATAGCTAAAGTTGGGGATTTCAAAACAAAACGTACAGATATTATACTTTTGGTCTAGGTCTCTGAATAAAAGGTACGCCTTCCTCTACTATAAATTATACTTTAAAATAGGAACAGTGTAAAAGCAGTGTGTATCCTGATTGGTATCTGAGAACAGAAGGACATTGGTGGGGAAACTGGTGATATCCAACTAAAGTCTGGAGTTTAGGGAATAGTAACAAACAAATGTTAATTCTTAGCTTTGACAAACGTGTCAAGACTATCATGTAAGATTTTCACATTGGGGGAAACTGGATGAAGGGCACTATTCAGAAATTCGCTGTACTATTTTTGCAATATTTCTGAAAATCTAAAATACTTTCAAAATAAAGAGCTTATTAACAGTTAATGATTATAACATGCCCAGGCACGGTGGCTCATGCCTGAAATCCCAGCACTTTGGGAGGCTGAGGCAGGCAGATCACTTGAGGTCAAGAGTTTGCCACCAGCCTGGTCAATATGGTGAAACCCCGTCTCTACTAAATATACAAAAATTAGCCAGGTATGGTGATGTATGCCTATAGTCCCAGCTGCTCGGAAGGCTGAGGTGGAAGAATCACTTGAACCCAGGAGGCAGAGGTTGCAGTGAGACAAAATCACACCACTGTACTCCAGCGTGGGTAACAGAGTCAGACTCCGTCTCAAATATAAAAATAAAAATAAACAGTATTCACAACATCACTTAGTATAGCAAATCAGAGAATAATTCCCCTCCAAATCTAATTTTCCTACACTAATGTGAAATTCCTAGTCCACTTTGGAATATCACACAATGTATATTGTAGGGCTTCTAGTTAAACATGGCCAGTGGAATACAAGCTCCCAAATTCTCACTAGAGTAAAGGTACAGGGATATGAAGGATTCAAAGGCCAAAGACAGAAGGAAAGGAAGAGGACATGGCAGCCACATTTTGGAAGCTTGAAGAGAGGAGCAGGTAATCCCTGACGGATGCTCGTGAAGGCTGCCACCTGGGGCTGGAGAAAGAGACTAGAAGGAAGGTGCTTCACCCCACAGAGCCCCAGAATAGTCCCGGAGCCTTTGACATTGAGAGTGCAGACGGGCCTAAAAGAGACCTGGCGGAGGCTTGGGTAAGAAGCAAGTAAAACCCAGATTACTCCTGGACCCCAGGAAGCCAGGCAACTGTCCCACCACACATTGCAGGACCCCCAGGCCAGTTAAGGGTGAGGATATCATGCTGAAAACAGGAGAAAAAGTGATAGTTTATGTGCTGGAATGGGGGCACCCAGCATCTTCCCACATTTTCACCCTGATTTCACAATGAAAATCCAGTGGGAGTAAAGAATCCTATGTACAAAATCTCAATTTTCAGAAATGTTTCTGCATGACAACCTTAACAATCACAGCCTTAACAGCAGAAGGCTGAAAGGGACTGGAGAAAATATTTAAAATCACCAGGTATTTACAAACTCTTCTTCGGAGTCCCTGAGAACAAAATCCCTATTTCCCTTCTGTAGTTCTCAAAACCTAGAAAGGCTCATAATCCGATCCCTTTTCTCAAAATATCATGCAAACTGCCCCAGGGATCTGTACTTTATAATGCTATTAATTTCCCTCTGGTATCAGCGATACCAGCATAGAATAATTAAAAAAGAAAATCAGTTTAACACCCTGCCCACATTAGGCAAACCTTTCCATTTCTGTGTAAGTGCTCATTCTGAAACCATTTCAGCTCTGGCAATAGAAATGAATTTGTGAAGAGTTCCTTAAGGGATACATCAGAATATTCCAGCATGATGGGTGCAGTTGAGCATTTCCTTTATTATAGTAGTGACAGTTTAAATACTGAAAAAAAATCCAAGCCACAAAACAAAATTTTTCTCGTAAGAAATAGGGGAAAGAAAATTATTGCACATAGCTCACTTACAGTGCACCGAATGTATCAACTCTTCACAACTCTAAAAAGGTACACAGAGGTA
This sequence comes from Mandrillus leucophaeus, assembly GCF_000951045.1. Taxonomy (NCBI): domain Eukaryota; kingdom Metazoa; phylum Chordata; class Mammalia; order Primates; family Cercopithecidae; genus Mandrillus; species Mandrillus leucophaeus. The sequence continues at coordinate 5,635,606 of NW_012098097.1, forward strand.
GGACAGGAAGACACAGTTCAAAAGAACAGCACCCAACTCAGTGCCTGCTATGAAGTAGGTCCTCCTTCATGTTTGTTGAACCAGAGGAACATGGACTCTAACCTCAAGGAGGCTACTGTATCCCTAAGGAGGACACGCAGACTTGCAATCCATGTAAGTCAGAGCAATAATCAGACAGAGGCTGGGCACGGTGGCTCACGCCTGTAATCCCAGCACTTTGGGAAGCTGAGGCAGGCAAATCACCTGAGGTCAGGAGTTCGAGACCAGTGTGGCCAACATGGTAAAACCCTATCTCTACTAAAAATACAAAACGTAGCCGGGTGTGGTGGTGGGCACCTGTAATCCCAGCTACTTGGGAGGCTGAGGCAGTAAGAATTGCTTGAACCTGGGAGGTGGAGGTTGCAGTGAGCCAAGAACACGCCATTGCACTCTGGCCTGGGCAACAAGAGTGAAAAATCTATCTCAAAATGAATAATAACAGTAATAATAATTACTCAGAAAGTACAGAAGCCAAGTGGTGTCTCTAAGTTCTGTCTCCAAATCAGATATAAAATTAACAGTTAAAAGTCAATCAGCAAGTCCCTAAGCAGAGACTGTTACACGGCCAATACTGTGCCAGACCCCAGGGGTTGCAGGAGAGGAAGAAAGAGCCAGTGTGGATCTGGGCCCTGCCTTCAGGAGCTAGCTGGCTCTGCACCATAATAAGAGAGGCTACAGAAGACACAGGACAGGATAAATTAAGGGAATCTGCAGTCATGCCAAGAAAGGGGATATCAATGTTGTTTCGAAATTTAAAAAGCAGAACATCAAAGAACAGGGAGGGGCTCTGGAAGGCTGGACACAATCCGGAAAGGAAATGAGGACGGGACCTTTCTAGCTGGGAAGTGTAGAGTGGGCGGAGTCTGGAGGCAAGTATACAGAAGCTTATGTTGTGGTGTCTGCAAGGCTAAAGAAGGCAGGGAGGAGTTTACAACCAGACATTTGGGTATAATTATGCAACCAGGCAGAATGGTTTGGCCTTCACACAAGGGGTGGCTTGTTTCCAACTCTGGTTGTACTGCAAAATCAACCTGGAGTTTTCAAGCTACAGACGCCAGCTCCCCTCCACAACCTACAGAAAGAGATTCGCCAGGGCAGGGGCATGGACACTGTGTTTTAAAGCGTCACACGTGATGCTGCAGCAGCTTAGCCAGCTTGGAGCGGGTCAGCATCAAGCACCCACTGTCTTTGGCAGGGTAACGGAGGCATTTTGGAAGGGTAACCTGGCATCAGCAAGCAGAATTTATTTAACTGGGGAGATGGGACACCAACATCCAGCTGTTGGGCTCTGGACATAATCCAGATGTGACAGGGCAGGAGACCAGAGAGCAGACAGAGAAACTCGGGAGAAGGAAGGAATCTGCATGTAACCCTCCAGAATGAGGCCACTCATGTCTGTTCAATATCAAGTCAGTCAATCAGAAACCCATGACGAGCGGCTGCATGAATTTTGCATTGAGTCAGCCTTAAATGTGGCATGTCAGTTATTAATCATGACTCAGTATGAATCAAATCCATATGGGGGCTATATCTGTACCTAATTTGCTTTTATCAAGAAGCCTTCATAATATACCAGCTTCACATAATTTTACAGAATTAAACCCAACAGCTCAAAATTATAATCAATTACCTTCAGCTTCAATTACAGTTATTAATCAACGTAGATGGGCTTGAATGACCTGACTCTTCTTAGCTACGCCTACCCAGTGATAATGATGGGCAGGAGCTTGGCTTACAATCTCCAAACTAGGAAAAAGTACTTTTGCTTAAATAAGGAAAAAAAAAAAAAAAATCTACCATATGACCCAGTCATTCTTCCCCTTGTTCCTCAAGAGAAAGAAAAACGTACGTCCACACAAAGACTTACACAAGACCATTCACAGAAGCTTTATTCACAGCAGCCCTAAATTGGAAATAACCCAAATGTCCATCAGCAGGAGAATGAATAAACACATTGTAGTATATTTATGAAATGAAATACTTCTTAGCAATAAAAGGGAACAAACTACTATCATGCCAACATTGGATGAATCTCAAAATCATTACACTGAGTGAAGGAAGACAAACAACAAAAAATATATAGATACTATACGACTGCATTTAAGCACAAGGATACGCAAAACGACTCTATGGCTAGAAGTCATTAACTGGTGGCTGGGAGGGAGCCTGACTTAGGGACTAGGAGCTCTTTCTGGGATGTCAGAAATGCTCTCTATCTCAGCTGGACATGGTGGCTCGTGCCTGTAATTCTAGCACTTCGGGAGGCCGAGGCGGGTGCACCACTTGAGGCCAGGAGTTCAAGACCAGCCTGGCCAACGTGGTAAAACCTCATCTCTACAAAAAATACAAAAATCAGCCAGGGATGCTGGTGGGGACCTGTAATCCCAGCTACTCAGGAGGCTGAGGCACGAGAATCACTTGAACCCGGGAGGCAGAGGTTGCAGTGAGTCAAAATCATGCCACTGCACTCCAGCCTGAGCGACAAAGCGAGACTCTATCTCAAAAAAAAAAAAAAAAAAAAAGGAAGAAAAGAAACGTTCTCTATCTCATTTTGGGTAGTGGTTATACAGGTATATATGCCATCGTCCAAACTCATTGGGCTGAGACTTTAAGCCCTGGGCATATGAGTGTATATACATTAGACCTGGTTTTTAAGTTTCAAAAAGGCTACCTGCTCCCCAGATTCTGATGAGCCACATTTACTCCATGGACAGCACGTTGGGTATCCAGGTTCTAGGGTCTATCCTAAAATGATCTCTCTGGGGATAGCCTTGGGTCATCCAGTACAGTCAGTAAGTACCTGACAAGGCCTAGGCCCATCCTCAAACTCTAAGTACCAGCATGGAAGTCATACCCAAAGGGACCTCCCGGCATCCAAGGTTGCAGTGAGCCAAGAACACGCCATTGCACT
>NW_012098097.1:5644718-5645519 GCF_000951045.1 Mandrillus leucophaeus
TTGGCTTACAATCTCCAAACTAGGAAAAAGTACTTTTGCTTAAATAAGAAAAAAAAAAAAAAAATCTACCATATGACCCAGTCATTCTTCCCCTTGTTCCTCAAGAGAAAGAAAAACGTACGTCCACACAAAGACTTACACAAGACCATTCACAGAAGCTTTATTCACAGCAGCCCTAAATTGGAAATAACCCAAATGTCCATCAGCAGGAGAATGAATAAACACATTGTAGTATATTTATGAAATGAAATACTTCTTAGCAATAAAAGGGAACAAACTACTATCATGCCAACATTGGATGAATCTCAAAATCATTACACTGAGTGAAGGAAGACAAACAACAAAAAATATATAGATACTATACGACTGCATTTAAGCACAAGGATACGCAAAACGACTCTATGGCTAGAAGTCATTAACTGGTGGCTGGGAGGGAGCCTGACTTAGGGACTAGGAGCTCTTTCTGGGATGTCAGAAATGCTCTCTATCTCAGCTGGACATGGTGGCTCGTGCCTGTAATTCTAGCACTTCGGGAGGCCGAGGCGGGTGCACCACTTGAGGCCAGGAGTTCAAGACCAGCCTGGCCAACGTGGTAAAACCTCATCTCTACAAAAAATACAAAAATCAGCCAGGGATGCTGGTGGGGACCTGTAATCCCAGCTACTCAGGAGGCTGAGGCACGAGAATCACTTGAACCCGGGAGGCAGAGGTTGCAGTGAGCCAAGAACACGCCATTGCACTCTGGCCTGGGCAACAAGAGTGAAAAATCTATCTCAAAATGAATAATAACAGTAATAATAA
>NW_012098097.1:5645977-5657821 GCF_000951045.1 Mandrillus leucophaeus
CCACAATGCCCAGTCCTGCCCCAAATCTAAACTCCTATTTTTCTTTTTTTTCCAAGTACAACTCAGCTCAGCCAACATTTACGAAGCAACTACCATGAGTGAGATGCCCAGCTGGACTGCAGCTCCCACTGGCAATGATCTCAGCTACACCTAATGTTAAGATTGCTGTGCTTCCAGTCTAGTAACGCTTAGGCTTTTTTGTTTGAGTTCAGTGTTCCTCTTCTACAAACCCATTACTCTGAATAACAGAAATGGCAAGTATACTAATTACTTTGGTCCTTTCAAGGCAGATCCAGACCAGCCAGAAGAGAGAGACTCCTAGAATCCTTCAGCTTGCCAAAATTGTTAACTCCATACAGACTTAAAAAACAATAAAAAAATAAAATAAAATAAAACAGGGTGATGTGAGACATCCTTATTAAACCTTTTCACCAGCTGGTCATCAAGAGAGTGAGAACACATTGCCCCAAGCTGCCTCCCGTGGCACTCAGCCACCAAGCCATCAGCGCTCTCTCAGCTCAGGCCTGTTGATGGACACCGCACCAGCTGGTCAAGCCTCCCCATCCCCAACACCGCCACTCACTCATGCTGATCCAATCTGTCCCAGATCTGGCTGCTAAGAAAGCAGTCCCTGCCCATTTTTGAAGGGGAAGAGAAGACTCAGCAGTCTGGCTCCACGGATAGAAAACTCAAAGATCTATAAGAGGGAGCTTCTCCCACTTCGCTCATCTCCCTCAAGATGGAGATGACAAACCACCCATCTGCCAGCTTCATGCCTCTCTCTTGGCTCGAATGAGCCATGAGGCTTGGGGGCAGGTCTTTAAGGTCAAGGGAGAGGAAAGATGCTCCCCCTTGTTCTAAATAATATTACATTTCATTACACCACTTGTGAAAACACAGGTTCTGAAAGTGTATTCTGTCCTAACTCACCAGAGGGACACAGAAGTCTCCCAGGGGTATGGTGGCCATGATTCCTGGGAGATGCAAGGCAGGAGGTAAGGAGCAATAGGGCAGAATCCCAAAGGAGAACTGGATGTCCTACAAAAAAGCCCCCTCCTAGGACTGCCCGATGTAGCAAATAAAATAACAGGATGAACAGTTACATGATAACTTCACATAAAGAATAAATACTTTTTTTAGTATAAGCATGTCCCTAAATATTGCATGTTTTTCCTGACAATACCTCCCCCACCAGTAATTATCGTCCTCTCTCTCTCTCTCTGTCTCTGTCTCTCTGTCTCTGTCTCTCTGTCTGTCTCTGTCTCTCTGTCTCTGTGGCTGTCTCTGTCTCTGTCTCTCTGCCTCTCTCTGTCTCTGTCTCTCTCTGTCTCTGTCTCTCTTTCTCTCTCTAAGAAAGGTAATACAGGCCTAGCATGGTGACTCACACCTGTAATCCCAGCACTTTGGGAGGCCGAAGTGGGCAGATCCCTTGAGGTCAGGAGTTCAAGACTAGCCTGGGCAACACGGCGAAACCCCATCTCCACTAAAAAGACAAAAGTTAGCCGGGCGTGGTGGCGCATGTCCATAGTCCCAGCTACTTGGGAGGCTGAAGTGGGGGCATCGCTTGAGCCCAGGAGGTTGAGGCTGCAGTGAGCTGTAGTCTCACCACTGCACTCCAGCCTGAGCCACAGTGAGACCCAGTCTCAAAAAAACAAAAATAAAAAATGAAAAAAAAGAAAGGTAATGTAGCCTAGTGGAAAAACGAACCACCTTCTATCAGTCAGACTACCTGGATTCAAATCCAAGCTCCACCGTTTACCAGCTGGGGGAAGTTGGGTAAGAGATTAACCTCTCTGAAGCTACTATTTATTCCTATGTAAAATGGAGATAATAATAGAAATAGTAACACTCATAAATAAAATAACATTTACATAAAGAGAAACTTTCTTAATCCTCCTAACACTAAGAGTTAAGAGGATTACTGGATATTACTGTTATTCCTGTTTCTCATATGGGGAAACAGAGGCTGGAGAGGTTAAATAATTGAACAAGGTCACAGTGCTACTAAGCAGCAAGAGCCAAGATTCAGGCCCAGCCAGTGTGGCACTTAAAAAAAAAAAATAGGCTGGGCAAGTTCGCTCACGTCTGTAATTCCAGTATTTTGGGAGGCCAACACGGGTGGATCACTTGAGGTCAGGATTTCAAGATCAGCCTGGCCAACATGGTGAAACCCCGTCTCTACTAAAAATACAAAACTTGGCAGGGCGTGGCGGCACATGCCCGTAATCCCAGCTACTTGGGAGGCTGGGGCACAAGAATCACTTGAACCGGGGAGGCAGAGGTTGCAATGAGGCAAGATCACGCCACTGCGCTCCAGCCTGGGCAACAGAGCGAGACTCCATCTCAAAAAAATATATATATATATCTCATGTATAGTTACCCTGTGCCAACCTTTACATTTAGATTCTTTTTTTAATTTCAGCTTTTACTTTGGATAAGAGGGTACAGGTACAGCTTTGTTACATGGATATACTGCACCCAGGTAGTGACCACAGCACCCAATAGGTACTTTTTCAAGCCACATCCCCCTCCTTCTCTCCCCTCCTTAGAGTCCTCAGTGTTTCTTTTTCTCATCTTTATGTCCATGTGTGCTCAATGCTTAGGTCCCACTTATAAGTGAGAACAGGCAGTGTTTGGTTTTGTTTCTGTGTTAATTCGCTTAGGATAATGGCCTCCAGTTCCATCCATTTGCTAAAAAGTACATGATCTCATTCTTTCTTATGACTGCAGAGTATTCCATGGTGCACGTGTACCACATTTTCTCCATCCAGTTCACCACTGATGGGCACCTAAGTTGATTGCATGTCTTTGCTATTGTGAATAATGCTGTCATGAACACGTGAGTGCCTGTGTCTTTTTAATGTAACGATCTATTTTCATTTGGGTATACACCCAGTAATGGGATTGCTGGGTCCAATGGTAGCTCTGTTTTAAGCTCTTTGAGAAATTGCCAAACTGCTTCCCACAGTGGCTGAATTAATTTGATCCCTGCTTGTGACTATAACACCAACCTACCTCCTGAGGTGGAGCTTATCTCCTAGGGTGGTGGTGTGGATTAAATGAGATTATGCATGCCAAATTCTCAGCACAAAGACTGGCCCACAAGCAGATACTACATATGTTTATTATGTCTCTATTTTTACTATTATTGCAGCCAATGACTTGAGAAAACGGGTTGAATCAAACCCCTGTGATCTAAATGCTGGAGTTCCTGGGGAATTTAAACCCAATTTATCATCCTGAACATGGTAGATACAGGTGTCTGTGAATAGATAATAACGCAGATATGCTGCATGACCAGATGGACACACACACACAACAAATGACAAAGGGAAGTCATTCCCAGCAGCCCAGGGGTCCCTCGGCGATGCTCTAAGTTTCAATCCGATTCAATGCTATGTATAAGTGGGATGTTATTTGTACACAGGTCTGTATACAGAGAACCGTGCCACCCAACTATGAGAGTGAGTCAGTAAGGAGGTGGGATTCCAGACAGCCAGGACCTCAAAGTTTCAAGTAGGGCAGGATCTGGCAGAGGACGTACCGTAAGGCCAAATGTGCTACAGTACTCCAGGAGGGTCCAGAGAGGGACTGGGGGCAGGGCCTTCAACTAGATGCATCAAGGCAAGATTGCACAGAGTGCTATGCGAAAGGATGCAGAAAAGGTTGAGAAGCAGGTTAGGGCTGGGACCGGGAGCAGCTGGGCAGGCACGCCTTCCAGGATGGGAGCAGCTGGGCAGGCACGCCTTTCAGGATGGGAGCAGCTGGGTGGACACGCATTCCAGGAGCAGCAGGGCAGGTTTAGGGAACAGAAGATGTCAAGGCAGGGCACAGGTATGTGTGAACATGTTCTGGGAGGAAGCCTGGAAAGGGGATGGAAATATGCCAAGGAGGGTCAGGAACCCTGTGCCAAGATGCTTAGACCTTATTCAGTAAGAACTAAGGAACCACGGAAAACTTCGAGGTAGGGGTTGTTAAAGAATCTCAAATATGATTTAGGAAGATGATGCTGAGGGCAGCATTAGTAAATTCAGCAATATTTTTCAAGTGCCTACTCTCTGCCAGGCACTAGGGATTGTGATGAACAAGACAGGTAAATTCCCTGCCTGAGAGGAGCTTACACTCCAGTAAGAGCAGACTGGCCATAAACAAGAAAGCAAACAGACAAGAAACTCAGAGAACGAGGAATGACATGAAGGAAATGAAATGATGTCCCAGGCACGGTGGCTCACGCCTGTAATCCCAGCACTTCAGCAGGCTGAGGCAGGCAGATCACTTGAGGCCAGGACTTTGAGACCAGTTTGGCCAACATGTTGAAACCCCACCTCTACTAAAAATACAAAAATTAGTCGGGCGTGGTGGCACATGCTACTCAGGAGGCTGAGGCACGAGAATCATTTGAACCTGGGAGAAAGAGACTGCAGTGCGCTGAGATCGCGCCACTGCACTCTAGCCTGGGAGACACAGCAATACTCCATCTCAAAAAACCAACCAACCAACCAAACAAACAAACATGTCCTGGGGTGGAAAGTGACAGTGTGGAGCCATTTGACTTGGGTAGTCAGGGAAGGCTTCTCTGAGGAGGTGATATCTGAGCTGAGCCCTGAATGATGAGAAGGAGCCATACACAATTCTAAATAGAAGGCATATCAAATTCTTAAGGTCAGAACGAGTTTGGTCTGTTTGTGGCAAAAAGAAAAAAGCAAAGACAGACAGACCTTGGCAGAAGCAGAACGACCAAAGCAGGAAGGGTTACCAGCGGAGAACAGAGAGAGTCCTCATGGGCCATGGGGGAGTTAGGATCTTATAGGAGCAGGGAGCAATGTGGACTGACTTGCTTTTTTTTTTTTTGAGACAGTTTCACACTGTCACCCAGGCTGGAGTACAGTGGCTCAATCTCAGCTCACTGCAACCTCTGCCTCCGGAGTTCAAGTGATTCTCATGCCTCAGCCTTCCAAGTAGCTGGGACTGCAGGCACACGCCACCACACCCAGCTATTTTTTGTAATTTTTAGTAGAGACGGGGTTTCACCATGTTGGCCAGGCTGGTCTTGAACTCCTGACCTCAAGTGATCCGCCAACCTCGGCCTCCCAAAGTGCTGGGATTACAGCCGTGAGCCACTGCGCCTCGCCTGACTTGCATTTTTAAAGCTCTCTTCTGGGGATGGGGGCGGTGAAAGGGAAGGGATGGGGTGGGCAAGAGCAGAGAGACCAGTAGAGGCCCCTTCAGGGGCATGGACCAGGTGTCATCAGTGCAGGTGAGGAAAGATGATCCAATTCGGGATGTATTTTGGAGGGAGGGATTACAGGGCTTGTCAATGAAATGAATAAGGCAAGATCCAGTAAAAGAGAACGTATTGGTTTCCTGCAGCTGCTATGACAAAAGACTGCAAACTGGGTGGCTGAGAACAACAGAAATTCATTCTCTCACAGTTCTGGAAGTTAGATACGCAAAAATCAAGGTGTCAGCTGGGCCACGCTCCCTCTAAAGGCTCTCAGGAAGAAAGTTTCCCCGCCTCTAGTAGCTGCCAGAAGCCCTCGGTGTCCTTGGCTTGTGGATACATCACTCCAGTGTATCCTCACCTGTGTGTTCGGCTGTGTCCCTCTTCTTATAAGGACACCAGTCCTAATGTGGTATGACCTCATCTTAACTTGATTAAATTTCCAGGGCAGTAACTTGTTGATATCCACAAAGACCCCATTTCCAAGCCCTACACAGACCTGCGAAGGTCACATTCACAGGTTCTGTGTAGACAGGAATTTGCAGGGTGAGGACATTTTCTGACCTAAGGCAGACAAGAATCAAGACGACTCAGGTCTGGGGACTGTGCAACTTGGTAGAAGGTGGCAGCCTTGACTGAGAAGAGACACAGTGAAGGAGGACAGTTTAGGAGGTGAGGATGGAAAAGGAAGTAAGGGGGAGCCATCAAGAGTTCAGACCAGTTGCCGTGGTTCAGGCCTGTAATCCTGGCACTTTGGGAGGCCGAGGCAGGTGGATCACCTGAGGTCAGGAGTTCGAGACCAGCCTAGCCAAAATGATGAAACCCCGTGTCTACTAAAAATACAAAAATTAGCCAGGTGTGGTGGCGTGTGCCTGTAATCCCAACTACTCAAGAGGCTGAGGCAGGAGAATCGCGTGAACCTGGAAGGCAGAGGTTGCAGTGAGTTGAGATAGCGCCACTGCACTGCAGCCTGGGTGTGCAGTGAGTGAGACTCCATCTAAAAAGCAAAAAAAGAGTGCTGAACCTGCCAGGTGTGAGGCGTCCATCCCAACCAGCCAGCTGGAGATCGGGAAGAGAGGGGATGGCTGATGCTATAGGCAGGGACAATGGTGAAGCGGCTACAATGACAACAGTGACTTGAGGTAGGGTGGGAGCCGCTGCAGTGCATGAGAGGAGAACCGCTGGAGGCATCAGAGGTATAGTCACACATGGGTGGTACGCTTGGAGCAAACTGAATATAGGATAGGGGACAAAGGGAAGCTCAACTTTTTTTTTTTTTTTTTTTTTTTGCAACAGAGTCTCACTCTGTCACCCAGGCTGGAGTGCAGGGGCACAAGCGCAATCTTGGCTCACTACATCCTCTGCCTCCCGGGTTCAAGCAATTCTCCTGATTCGGCCTCCTGAGTAGCTGGGACTATAGGCGTATACCACCACGCACAGCTAATTTTTGTATTTTCAGTAGGGACGGGGTTTCACCATGGTGGCCAGGATGGTCTCGAACTCCTGACCTCAGGCGATCTGCCCGCCTCGGCCTCCCAAAGTGCTGGGATTACAGGTGTGAGCCACTGTACCCAGCCAGCTCAAGATTTTAAAAGGCTAACTTCAAAAGTCTCTGGTGAAAATAATAATGTAAAAATAAAAACTGGCAAAAGGCAACTCATCACAAAGCGAAATGCCAGAGGGAGTCGGGTACAGTGGCTCACGCCTGTAATCTCAGCACTTTGGGAGGCCGAGGTGGGCGAATCACTAGAGGACAGGAGTTTGAGACTAGCCTGGCCAACATAGCAAAACCCCATCTCTACTAAAAATACAAAAAATTAGCCGGGCGTGGTGGTGAGCATCTGTGGTCCCAGCTACTCAGGAGGCTGAGACCAAAGAATTGCTTGAACCCAGGAGGTGGAGGCTGCAGTCAGCTGAGATCTCACCACTGTACTCCAGACTGGGTGACAAAGCAAGACTCCATCTCAAAAGCAAAAAGCAAAAAGTTTGTTGGTGCCAGAGGGAATGTTGAACCTCACCTGCAATCGAAGAAAAATCAAAGAAAATGTATCATCAGGCTTAGGGCACTGATTCAGACCCGTGTCACCTCTACGGGCCTCAGTTTTGCCAGCTGTAAAATTGGAATAACCATCCCCAGTTCCATCAAGTAGTTGTGAAAACGAAATGAGCTCATCTGTGTTCTAGGCACTCAACATGTTAGCTCTTCCTAACACAAGGTGCCCCGTTTTTTACAGAGCGACAGAGTGTTAAGTGCAAGCCCCCCGGTGTTGGCGACAGAGACCAAATCAACCACAGGAAAAAAAAAAAGAAAGCCTCTGAGAGAGAATCTGGAGGATCCTGGTGGACAACATTTATAACAAGAAAAACCTCTCATTACTATCAGAGAGAGAAGGATGCATAAAATAAACCCATAAAGAAAGACAGGATACTAGAGGGAGAAAAAAAAAACGAAGACTAAGAGAGTTTTGAAAACCTAAAACTGTGAAAACGACCGAAAACATTTTGCTCTTTTTATGGAATCAACGAAATTTTCCACCACGCAGAACAAAGCAGCAAACAGATGATAAAATAAAGAGCAAAAAGAGAGGAGAGTGAGAGATTAAGTCCAGGAAGGCCAGTAGTCAACTAATAAGACTAATAAAGTGAGGACAGAGGACCAGCCAGGGGAACTATTAAAGGCATATAAAATAACATTTACCAGAACTCAGGGACACTGGCTTCCAAATTGAGAAACTGCAGAACACATTTATTTAGAAATGTGGGAGAAAATGTCTCAAAAAGCAGACAAAAGTGGTTACTTCTGGAAAAGAGGGCAGGACCATGGAAGGTGGGGTAGAGAATTACTGGTTTTATTCTCCCCCAGGCTGGAGTACAGTGGCATAATCTTTGCTCACGGCAACCTCCGCCTCCCGGGTTCAAGCAATTCTCCTGCCTCTGCCTCCCGAGTAGCTGGAATTACAGGAGCGTGCCACCATGCCTGGCTAATTCTTGCATTTTTAGTAGAGACAAGATTTCACCATGTTGGCCAGGCTGGTCTCAAACTCCTGACCTCAGGTGATCCTCCCACTTCGGCCTCCCAAAGTGCTGGGATTACAGGCATGAGCCACTGCACCTAGCCAACATAATGTTTAAAAACATGTTCTTTCACTTCATGTATTCTAATCTTTTTCTTGTTATGTTGGTGGTTACATATTACTCCATCATATGAGCTGCGATGAGCTCACTCCAGTAAGACGGAGGCCACAGTGAGCCAGGATCGCACCACCACATTCCAGCCTGGGCAACAGAGCATGACCCCATCTCAAACAACAACAACAACAACAAAAAAAAACATTACGTATGGTATAAGCCCATTTGATTTTCATGTTTTTTTTTCATTATATATGAACAAAAAATGATAGAAGATTGATACTACTGAGAAGAAAGTTTACAGGAGTCTGTATGGAGAAGTTAATCAACTAGGGATAAAAAAAAAAAAAAGGTACGTAGTAACACTGAAGGCCACATACTGGAGGAAAACTAATACCCACAGTCACTGACTTACATCAAACCCAAACGCCTCATGTGTCTCCCACCCATTTTACATGAATAGTCAATAACATGTATTGATGAGCATTTGCTATGTGTTGATTACTCTGCTAAATGCTTGAAATATACTTACTCATTTCATCTGCACAATAATCCTATACAGGAGACAGTACAATCATCTCCATTTTACAAATGGGGAAACTCAGGCTTACAAAGTCTAGCTAACTAGCCCAAGCTCCCACAACTAGTCATCAGAGAAACCAGGATCATATCCAGCAAGGTGACCCCAGGATTCTTTATAATGCCAGAATACATGTCCACTAATAAAAAGGGCTCCAGCCAATGGTGCCGACTGCCCCCTGCCCTGAGCTCACCCCACGCAGCTGATGGTTCAAGACATTTCCTGGCATGACTGCATCCTGAGATGTTCATCATAATTAAAACGTGGGGAAATTTTCAAACTGCTTCAGAGATGTAATGAGTTTACATTCCATTAGTTTCTTCCTTCATTGGGAGAATCAGAAAGACTGATTTCCGTATAGACTCAGCAGGGAGGGTTTCTTGCTGGCTATTTTGAGATTGCATTCTGATGTTCCAGTAATATAAATCAGCACACATGGGGGGCCTAGAAAAATCAAGCTGAGCTGAGAGGCAGCCAACCACAAAGAAAATCTCTAACGCAGGCCAGGTGCAGTGGCTCACGCCTGGAATCCCAGCACTTTGGGAGGCCGAGGCAGGTGGACCATGCGGTCCGGAGGTCGAGACCAGCCTGACCACATGGTGAAACCCCCTCTCTACTAAAAATACAAAAATTAGCCGGATGTGGTAGCTCACGCCTGTAGTCCAGCTACTCAGGAGGCTGAGGCAGCAGAATTGCTTGAACCCAGGAGGCAGAGGTTACAGTGAGACGAGATCACGTCACTGCACTCCAGCCTGGGTGACAGAGGGAGACTCCATCTCAAAAAAAACAAAAAACAAAAAACAAAAACCTCTAACGCACACGCCACGTTTATTCAACATTCACTTTAAAAATATTTTTGGATGCCAACTATGTTCTAGTCCCTGTAATAGGCACCAGGGCTCAACAGTGAAAGAGACAGCCTCTGCCCTCAAGGTGCTTCTAGTTTGGGGAGGGAAGAAGACGAGTAAACAACTAGAATCCAGAGACAGTGGGAGGTCCAGGAGGGTGAATCACTTGAGGTCAGGAGTTTGAGACCGGCATGGCCAACATGGTGAAACCCCATCTCTACTAAAAATACAAAAATCAGCCAGGTATGGTGGCATGTGCTTATAATCCCAACTACTCAGGAGGCTGAGGCAAGCGAATTGCTTGAACCTGAGAGGCACAGATTGCAGTGAGCCGAGATTGTGCCATTGCACTCCAGCCTGGGTGACAGAGCAAGATTCCATCTCAAACAAACAAAAAAAAGACTCTAGAGACAAGTGCTGGGGAGAGCTGCAGATGCTTATCAAGGGGTTTATCCATCCCATCTTGGAGGGAGCTCAGAAATTAAGAAGCAGCCTCAAGCCTGTAATCCCAGCACTTTGGGAGGCCGAGACGGGCGGGTCATGAGGTCAGGAGATCAAGACCATCCTGGCTAACACAGTGAAACCCTGTCTCCACTAAAAAATACAAAAAACTAGCCAGGCAAGGTGGCGGGTGCCTGTAGTCCCAGCTACTCGGGAGGCTGAGGCGGGAGAATGGCGTGAACCCGGGAGGCGGAGCTTGCAGTGAGTTGAGATCCGGCCACTGCACTCCAGCCTGGGCGACAGAGCGAGACTCCGTCTCAAAAAAAAAAAAAAAAAAAAAAAAGACAGAAATTAAGAAGCAAAAAAATCTCCTTAAGGAGCAAACATTCGATGACAAGGATCTGGAAGGGATCAAGGTCCAGAAGGGAAGGGCAGAGCAAGCGAACCCCAAGGGCTTTGGGAGCCAGGTCCATAACGAGGCCATGTGCTGGAGTAAATGACAAGCAAACTCTCCCTTCACCAGCTGTCAACAATTTACCTCCCAATCCAACCTGCATGATGCCAGGAGCATCCCCATCCCAAGCCAGTTGGATGCTGGCTGTCTCTGGAAGAGAAGGGCTCTTCTGAGGAGTCAAGGGGGGATATGAAATGAATTCCCACTGGAGTGCTCCACATTTATTTATGCATGACATTGGGGTGGGGCAGAGGAAAGTTCATGCAAATATTTGGACACATTAAGGCTCTCAAAGGAAGCACAAGTCCACAGGAGGTAGGGCCTGTTTAAGCCTGAGGAGGCCTGCACACTTGAGTCTCACCTGGCAACTGCAACCAGGCCTGGGACGTAGACTAACTGAAAGCCTAGCTTAGGAGTACACTTTTTTTTTTTTTTAGCCAGGGTCTCGCTCTGTTGCCCAGGCTGGAGTGCAGTGGTATAATCACAGCTCACTGCAGCCTCAACCTCCTGGGCTTAAGCAATCCTCTCACCTCACCCTCCCAAATAGCTAGGACTACAAGCACATTGTCACCATGCCTGGATAATCTGTGTATGTAGAAATGAGGGAAGGTGGGTGTGGGGGTGGGGGGCAGAAGCGGAGGGAAGTGGAGACCTCCCTACGTTGCCCAGGTTGGTCTTGAACTCCTGGGCTCAAACGATTCTCCTGCCTCAACCTCTCAAAGTGCTTGGATTAGTGAGCCACCAAATATTAATCAATCACAGTAGCTGAGCAGCAGTCAACTATAGGCAGCCAGCTGGTTCAAAGAAGGCAAAACACCGGGCTGTAACCAATGAAGCTGTCCCTGTGCAGCCCTTCCATTTTCTGTCCCTAAATGTCCTCTGACCACGTTGTAGCCCTGGGCTTCTTTGAAGCCATTCTGGTTCTGTAGGCTGCCTGATTTTTGAATCAAAAATAAAGGTCAATTAAGATCTTCAAATTTGCTGTAATTGTCTTTCTGATACTTTTGGTGCCCACTATGGGGCACAGAGGACACTGCTGGCAACTCCCCAGGCCCCTGGAGGACACAGGAAAGGCACCGCTGGCCCCGTGAGGTCCCGTCTTCCCAACAGAGCCCTGAGGGTGGTGAACGCCTTTCAGATTGGAGTCTGCTTTTTTTTTTTTTTTTTTTTT
>NW_012098097.1:5659531-5662226 GCF_000951045.1 Mandrillus leucophaeus
AGCCTCCCGAGTAGCTGGGACTACAGGCGCCCGCCAACTCGCCCGGCTAGTTTTTTGTATTTTTTAGTAGAGACAGGGTTTCACTATGTTAGCCAGGATGGTCTCGATTTCCTGACCTCGTGATCCGCCCGTCTCGGCCTCCCAAAGTGCTGGGATTACAGGCTTGAGCCACCGCGCCCGGCCTAATTTTTTGAATTTTTAGTAGAGACAGGGTTTCACCGTGTTGGCCAGGATGATCTCGACCTCCTGACCTCGTGATCCACCCGCCTCGGCCTCCCAAAGTGCTAGGATTACAGGTGTGAGCCACTGCGCCCGGCCTAAACGTTGCCTCTTTTAATCTTTTAATAGACTCTTTATAAAAGACAAATAGAAAGCTTAAGTGACTCATTGATGAGAAAAAATATTTTATGTTGACTGACAATTCTGACCGCACCTTTTCTCTTTCTATCCTCCTCTGCCTAGTGTGAATTTACTTTCTCTTAGTTACCTTCCAATCTTAAAAACAGAAACAAATAAAAATTATTTATAAAAGTTAAGCTCTCAGATCAATGGGGTCTGCTTCTTTACCCACTTTTATGGTTCGGTGAAAATCTTAAATTCAGCCCTGTTCATTAATGGGTTTCCACCTGAACTCAGTAATCTAGTTAGAAAACGCAGGCTGAGGCCAGCCGCGGTGGCTCACGCCTGTAATCCTACCACTTTGGGAGGCTGAGACGGGCAGATCACTTAAGGTCAGGAGGACGAGACCAGCCTGGCCAACATGGTGAAACCTCATCTCCACAAAAATACAAAAATTAGCCAGGCACATTGGTAGGCACCTGTAGTCCCAGCTACTCAGGAGGCTGAGGCACAAGAATCGCGTGAACCCCAGAGATGGAGGTTGCAGTGAGCCAAGATCGTGCCACTGCACTCCAGCCTGGGCGACACAGCAAGACTCTATCTCCAAAAAAGAAAAAAGAAAGCACAGGCTGGCTTGGGAAGCTGCCTATCTAGTTATTTTGTCTGAGACTCTCTCTCTCCCTTTTTTTTTTTTTTTGTAAAAGAAATTTACTTCTGTGGGAAAAGTCTCCACTTGTGGGGGTGTCTCCCTCTTTGCACCCTAAATCACTAGAAACTTTCAAAATGGAGAAGGTCAAGACTCAACTCTGTTTAACAGACCTTGCCTTTCACCATTTTGTCTTCACCGGGCTTGCATGTTTGTTTGTCTTGGCAAATAATAGTATTTAGGCCTGAAATCTGGTTATCAGGCTAGCTGACAATCCCTGGGGGCAATCATGAATAATCGAAGTGTCCTCTGATTCAACCCCCTTGCTGGAAAGAAAACAGTCGGGGATAAAGAAAATATCCCCAGAGTAAATATGGAAAAGACAGACAGGTCCTTGGAAGAACAGATAATGGGCCAGCTGGGGTGGCCTTCCGAGCTCCTCTCCTGTGATAAGAGTTCATCTTGGCCGGGCGCAGTGGCTCACATCTGTAACCCCAGCACTTTTGCAGGCCCAGACGGGCAGATCACCTGAGGTCAGGAATTTGAGACCAGCCTAGCCAACATGGCGAAACCCCCTCTCTACTAAAAATACAAAAATTAGCCAGGTGTGGTGGCAGGAGCCCGTAATATCAGCTACTAGGGAGAAAGAGGCAAGAGAATTGCTTGAACCTGGGAGGTGGAGGGTGCACTGAGCCGAGATCGCACCACTGCACTCCAGCCTGGGCGACACAGCGAGACTCCATCTCAAAAAATAAAGTTAATCTTCAGAAGAATGACACAACTGAGTTCCTTTTGTAGGATCTGTCTTTTGGCAGATGAAAGAGAACTCAGGAGCCTTGCCCTGTATTTTGCCTTCAACTCAAAGTAATTAATATGCCAAAAATTACTTGGCATATTACCACAGCAACATATTTTGGGGTGGCACTTCCTGAATGCTTTCAATGGCTAGTTTTGTTTAGTGAGCAATTAAATAATAACTGTTAAAAAAACGAATAAATTAGGTGAATATGGACCGCACAAAAGTTTATAAATGAATTTGTCATTGTTTCAAAAATCTTTTGCAGCAATTTGGAATTTTAAAGTAATAGATATTTATAAAATGTCTGAGTCATTTCTTAGTTAAAATACTAGAACATTAACTGCTAAACATAAGTTTCAAGTGTAACTACTTTGGCATCTTGGTTTTGTACAATATAGAGAAGCTGAATATATTTGGGTTTGCTCATAAACATGAAAACATTGTTCCAGGAGGAAGCACATATTTCTAGAAATTACAAATGTATATTCATGAAATGTTAGTATATAACAGTTTAAAATTGTTTTACTTCCTATGTTTTCACTAGAAATTAAGGTTAGTAACAGTTTAAAATTTTAATCAATATAAGCTAATTAAAACTGGAAATAAGCCCAGGCACAGTGGCTCACGCCTATAATCCCAGCACTTTAGGAGGCGGAGGCAGGCAGATCACCTGAGGTCAGGAGTTTGAGACCAGCCTGGCCAACATGGTGAAACCCTGTCTCCACTAAAAATACAAAAATTAGCCAGGCGTGGTGGCGGCCGCCTGTACTCCCAGCTACTCAGGAGGCTGAGACAGGAGAATCACGTGAACCTGGGAAGCTGAGGTTACAGTGAGCTGAGATCCCGCCATTGCACTCCAGCCTGGGTGACAAGACTGAAACTGTCTCAAAAAACAAAACAAAACAAACAAA
>NW_012098097.1:5664776-5680527 GCF_000951045.1 Mandrillus leucophaeus
AGGTAGGAGGATGGCTTCCACCTGGGAGGCAGAGGAGGTTACAGTGAGCCAAGACTGTGCCACTGCACTCTAGCCTGGGTGCTAGTGCCAGACCTTGTCTCAAAAAAAAAAAAAACTTTAGATGATACACTTCTGCTACCTGATAGGCCATTTGAACATCTACAGAGGGATTTCATTCAATTGCCACCTTCAATAGGATATCAGTATGTTCTTGCAATAGTTTGCATGTTTCCTGGTTGGATAGAAACTTTCCCATGTAGAAAGGCTAATGCTGTGACAGTAGCTAGGAAGTTATTACAAAATTTATTTCCTTTATGGCAGTGGTCCCCAACATTTTGGCGCCAGGGACGGGTTTCATGGGAGACCATTTTTCCATGGATTGCGGGTAGGGGATGGTTCTAGGATGACACTGTTCCACCTCAAATCATCGGGCATTAGAGTCTCATAAGGAACCGCAACCTAGATCCCTCACGCGTGCAGTTCACAATAGGAGTTGTGCTCCTGTGAGAATCGAATTCTGCTGCTGATCTAACAGGAGGAGTTCAGGAGGTAATGAGAGCAATGGGGAGTGGCTGCAAATACAGATGAAGCTTTGGCCACTCGCCTGCCACTCACTCCTGCTGTGTGGCCCAGTTCCTAACAGGCCACAGACCAGTAAGTCTTGGGAGCTTGCTGGGGGTTGGGGACCCCTGCTTGAGAGGACATCCCTGTCAAAATTTCTACTGACAGAGGAATCCATTTGGACAAATTATAAAAGAGTTAAAATGTTATGAGCACAAGGTACTAGCATTGTCTCTATCACCCTCACTGAGTCTTTCGGAAAGATAAAAATGACAAAAGGCATTTTTAAAAATGAAATTGGCAAAGGTAACTGAATCAGTTGGATTAGCTTGGCCAAAGGTACTACCATTAGCTTTAATGGCAATCAGATCCACTCTCACTGGGATAGACTGACCCCCTATGAAATAATTACTGGAAGGCCTACGCTGCTAATAGAACCTCATGTATCTTTGACTCTTATAAACTCTAATGTGATTAAATGCTGCAAGACTTTAACAAATTATGTCAAAATGTATTTTCACAGGGTAAAAGAAGCTTTTCAAGGCCAAGTGCGGTGGCGCATGCCTGTAATCCCAGCTACTACTCTAAAGGCTGAGGCAGGAAAATCACTTGAACCCAGGAGGCAGAGGTTGCAGTGAGCCGAGATCGCACCACTGCACTCCAGCCTGGGCGACAGAGCACAGTTCCATCTCAAAAAATAATAATAATAATAAATAAATAAATAAAACTTATGGCCACAAGATTATTACAAGAGTCAGATGAGGTAACGGATGAGAAAGTGCTTTGAAAACTATAAAGCAGTAAACCAGTGTCACATAATAATACTTGGGGTTCCTGAGTCCATAAGATGCAAGTGTTCGCTGCCATCAGCCCATGGATACTCCCCATCACACAGAAATCTTCATGCATAATTACAAAGTGTTCAGCAAATTCACATCTGTAATCTATTTAAAGTTTATGCACAGGCAATGACTGTGTGTCCCTACCTCCATCTCAAATACAATACTAATCCGTTTTCCCCTTGTTTATGTATTTAACAGGTATCTATTTTTTCCACCCTCCTGGAAAACTAACTCATTTAGCTCCAGGGTTGTCTTGGTTGATTTCTCTACAAGAAGACCAGAGCTTCAGAAATTGAGAGACATTTCCAAAGAAATGCTATAGCAAAAAAAGGAAATTAAAAAAAAAAGAAAGAAAACCTATGCATAGGTTGGTGTGAAGCCTCCCCTTCACCTGTGTGTCAGACACACAATTCTCACCATCGGGCCTGATGGTTCTATTTAGTTTGGTGGTCAGTGAGTCTGCAGAAACCAAGCACTGTGGCTCATGGCCCTGAGCCAAAGTCAGATGTGGGATTAAAAGCCAGGGCACAGTGGCAGCAAAGATCAGCTTCCACCAACAAGCTATTTAAAAAGTTTGTCTCCCTGGCATTTTGTTCTTTCTTTTCTCTGGAGGGCACAGAAGCATTAAACAATCATGACTGAATTTATCCTCCCACCATTTGCACACATTGGGAGGGAAAGGATTTCAGTCTCTGTGGAGCCTTGAGATCCCTGGAGGTTAAAGGACTTGTGGCTAATCATGGGGACTGTAAGCAGCTTAGCTAGAAATACAACCTAGGGCTCCAGACTCCCCATCTGTGCTGAAACACTCTCTTTATTACTGTGTAGGATGCAGTTCTGCTTCCTGGCTTCAGCTGCCCGGAGAGGAGGTCCCCCCCGTCTAAGGAAAGCAGCAGTATTGCAAAGGTGCTCACAGGGACTCCTAAGGTCGTATTCCTTAGGGTGGAAGCTACCAGGGAAGGGAAGTGGAATGAGGCCAAGAAAACCCCTTGATCCATCCAGCAGCCAATCCTGTAGCCGGCAAACCTCTCCAGGCCCTGGGAAAAGCAGAGAGCGAGGATTCTCAGCCCATAATGTCAGTTCCTCTGGTCTCCATGCTTCTCTTCTCACCACACTTGGCAGAAGGGGGATGGGGGGTTGGTTCAATGAGAGGGGGAAAAAACATAGTTTGGCACTGTATCCCCCTACTCTGCCCCATACCCCTGCCTGAGGAACACCAAGACAGGGCTTCCCCTTTCTCCCTCCTGCTCTCGGTCAGTGTCTTTATATCTATAAATTAAATTTATAAAATGAGATAGAGTCTCCTCAGCAAAGAGGGAAAGATATTGATTCTTGATTGTGGAAGAGAATTATTGGATCCTTAAAAAAAGAAAAAAAAGAAGAGGCCGGGCTCAGTGGCTCACGTCTGTAATCCCAGCATTTTGGGAGGCTGAGGCTGGCAGATCACTTGAGGTCAGGAGTTTGAGACCAGCCTGGCCAACATGGTGAAACCTCATCTCTACTAAAAACACAAAAATTAGCTGGGCATGGTGGCAGGTGCCTGTGATCCCAGCTACTCAGGAGGCTGAGGCAGGAGAATCACTTGAACCCGGGAGGCAGAGGTTGCAGTCAGCCAAGATCACACCACTGCACTCCAGCCTGGGCAATAGAGTGAGACTCCAGCTCAAAAAATAAAATAAAAATAAAAAGATAAAGGTAATACAGGAGCAGGTTAACAAAACCAAGTCATGCTGAAGTTTAGAATATAAAAAAGTTCTCTCTCCCCTGCCTCTTCCAATTCCACAGCCTGGGCATACCTGTTCTCAGGAGGTAAGGAATCCTTCCCCCAAGCAAAAAGATTCTGAAGATATTAAGTTACTGCCAGCCACAGAATGTCACCTCACCCAATAGCTAATTCTTGCTTCCAGAACAACACAGCCCTTGGACTGAGAGTTTAGCTGAAATCCTTTCCTCTCAGCAGATCCAGAACACCTATGACTGACCTGGGCCCACAAAGGTTTTACCTCTCCGCTGCTTACAAACAGAGAATGATTAGGCTTAACTGGGGCTTCAAATTTTTTCCCATTCCCAAGCATGGCCATGACATTTTGTAGGCTCCACCTACTGAGAACTAGAGACTAGAGAAACAGACTGTCCGGTTTCCACCTTCACCTTCTTGGAGCTCTTCCACTGCCATGTAAAGAAGCCTGGGCTACACTACTGAACCATGAGCAACCACATGGATAGGCCAGGAAAAAGGCAACAAACACCAAGGCCCCAGACCTGAGTGAGGCCCTTGTACTCTCCAGTCTAGTGGAACTGCCAAATGACTGTAGCCTCAAGACTGACCCCAGGCAAGACCAGCAGAAGAACCACCCAGCTGAGCCCAGCCAACCTAGAACCACGAGAAATAAATTGTTGTTGTCTTAAGCTACTAAGTTTTGAGATGTTTTCTAACCATACTCCATGTTTACTGTATGTTAACTACCCAACATCCATTACACCTACTTTGGCAAAAACACCTTAATTTGCTTTGGAGGAATCACTTTTCCCTCCAGTATTCATCCTTATTATCTTTGTTATTTACTCTAATGGTGGGAGGAGGGAGGACACGACACATGGCCCAGGCTTGGCCATGAATACACTACATCCCCTGACAATATACATTAGTATTCAGGGATGAGCACACATCCTGCGCAAGTTTCATGGGCCAGGAGTAACTGGCCTGTCATGGGAAACAGCCTGAAAGTGGAGCCACACGGGGAAAAGCAGGACCAGGAGATGGAGAAAAACCAGGTGCTGGTGACATCCTTTGATCCACAGAGTCTAGCAGTGCCCTGACACTAGTTCTACTCCTGGATTTTTTTTTTTTTTTTTTGGGAAAGTTTTAGCTCCTGCCACCCAGGCTAGAGTGCAGTGGCATGATCTCGGCTCACTGCAAGCTCCACCTCCTGGGTTCACGCCATTCTCCTGCCTCAGCCTCCTGTGTAGCTGGGACTACAGATGCCTGCCACCATGCCCGGCTAATTTTTGTATTTTTAGTAAAGACAGGGTTTCACTGTGTTAGCCAGGATGGTCTCAATCTCCTGACCTCGTGATCTACCTGCCTCAGCCTCCCAAAGTGCTGGGATTACAGGTGTGAGCCACCACACCCGGCCTACTCCTAGATATTTCAACTGCATAGACCAATACATTTTATTTCTTCTTTATGTCAGATTGAGTTAGGTTTTCTATCATTCATGATCCCAAAAGTCCTAGCTAATACAAATAGACTAAGGGACTTCTTTTTATTGTATACCGTTTGTACTACTACTTGAATTTCTTACCAAGTTCGTGTATTACTTCTTCCTTTCAAATGAAACTAAAGAAAGAAATAACTCATTTTAAAAGCAACATACAAAATATACACTGAGAAGGTAAATCAATAACAGAATTAGGGCTAAAAGTTCTCTCTGCACTAGCCACAAGAGTGCTGAGTGCCTGCTCCAGTTTCCATTCTGCCCTCTCTTTCAGTAACAGAATATCAACATTTAGCTGGGCAAACTACTGCATAGCTAAAAGAACATGTGTCCCAGCATTCCTTGCAGCTACATTAGGTCATATGAATAAGTTCTGGCCAACGAAATGTAAGTGGACCTGCTGTGCAGGACTTTCAGGGACTCTACCTCCCTCCTGCCACTTTGCAGCATGGAAGACAGATGTGATGACTTGAGCTCCAGCAACTACCTTGGGCCAGAAAGACAAAGGCTGCCCTCCTGGGCAAAGCAGTGAGCAAAAAAGGAGTCTAGATCCCTGCTGACTCTATGAACTCCATTTTCCCAGCCATGGTCTCCAGATTTCTTCTACAGAAGAGGGGTCTTTCTTGTTTGAGCCACTATTTTGCAGGTCTCAGTTACTCTCAGTCAAATCTAATCCTCATAGATATGGATCACCAAAAGCAGAGAAGCAGGAAACATCACTACCAGTACAACTAGTTGTAGGTGTCTAGGTTGCCATGGAGACCACCCCAACACATGCAGATTCCAAAGTACAAACTCACTCAAACGAGACAGACCTGATGTAAGCCTAAGAGACCCCCAGCCTCCTCATTTCTGGTAGAGTCCCCCTCATTCCAACAGGCAGAGCAGTGATGCCAAACTCTTTAACAGCCCCAGGGGAGTTGGCCCCAGACACACAGTTCCTGTCATAAGCTTGAGCAGCTTTGCTTGACTACTTTCACAATCAAAGGACTGCCAAATCCTCTAGGTTCTCCAGCAGGACTATCTCTCACACTTCCCATCTCCTATGCCTCTGTCCAAAGTCAAAGCCTCATTATTACCTTTCACCTAAATTCAAGAACCTCCATCCTGTTTCTCAACTGCCAGCCTCCCCCTGTGCACACCCATGGCCAGTCTATCTACTACCAACAGAATGTATTTCTTGAAAGCACAGCTCTGATCAGGTCCCCTTCTCAAAAACCTCTCCAGGAACTCCCCCATCAATCTAGAGAACAGAGCACAACTCCTTTCTAAGGAACTATAAGTTGATCATGTATGGGCCCCAACCTACCTCTCTGGCATCACCTCCCAACCAAACAAATAACTATGCTGCCAACAGCCCTGTATTTTCCACTCTTATGCTTCCAATTTTCTGTTCCCTCTGCCTATAATGCATTTCCTTCTCCTACTCTCTCTTCCCCACTCCCATTCTTACTTGTCAAAACTCAACCTATCCCTCCCACCCAAGCTCATCCATGAAGAAGTCCTAATTTCCCAACTAGAAGTAACCTCCCTGTCACTTGAGTTTCCAGCACCTTTTGTTCATTACCTTCTTAACAAACACATGCTGACCTGCCTCATAATGACAGGCAAATGTGACTTTTCTCCCCAGCCGACCTTGAGCTCCTTGCAAGGAGAGATTGTATCTTGCTTCTTTGCGTGCTCTCCCACAATGCCTTACACATAGTAAGTGCTCACTAAATGACTGAGGGCTTGGCCTGAAGACCGTTCTCTCCCTGCTCCCACGTTCTGAGCAGCTGTTCTCCAAAGAAAGAAACAAATGGTTATTCTGCAAACAGAACACGTTTGGGCCAACTCTAAAATTACACAGGCCCTTGACAAAGCTTTGATTACTGGCTCTTCTCCCCTTTTATGCGCAAGCCACTGCTAAAAAGCAATAATATGCAATCCAACTGCAGCCTCTCCACAAAGCACTTGTGTTAATAATCTGTGCATGGGTTTCGTCTTGACATGCAAGGGCTAAAGGACAAAACTGAACTAACATTAACTTTGATCCTTTGCACTCAGGGTATCTTTCAAAAGAATTGACACTCAGTAAGTGGTTTTTCATGTGATTGGTACTAAGATGCATAAGAAAAATGATGTCAGCTACTCCCTATTATTTAAATTGCAGCAGAAGACATTTAGATCAGATAAGTTTCCAACAAGCTAGCTAAACACTCAATTAGGTTACCAAAAAAAAGTATAAAGTCTTGCTTCACAAATGTCTTTGGGAACAATCTACTCCTACCATCTGTCTGGATTCGATGAAGTATTGTCCCGTCTGATGGCAGAGGGCTGCCTGAGATGACTCCCACAAGTCTCTGCCAGCCTGAGATTTTTCAGACATAGTGTGTGATCCAACAGGCACTGTGCATCAAGAGAGAATTCAAACTCAAGCTCAAACTTTTCAAGCAGGAAAGATCCTGCCTGCCATCTTTCTTTTATGAGAGCCAAGGAGCCAGGCCCAGAGGACAGGCCTGAGTTCCCAGTTGGAGGCTGACCAGTATCGCATGACCAACTGGAAAATGAACCTGAAAGTATGACAACTGCCCCCAACTCAGGCTGGTATCAAGATCAACCGGTCTTGAGAACCAAGACTAATGACAAGTATGAGCCTTCTATAGACAGGGCTGCAGCTACACACCAGAGGTGACAGCCTCCTCCCAGGCTTCTGTCATCCAAGCTCCAGGGCCCCATCCTTTATGTCCAGAGCTCTTCTGACTGTGACCTGAACCTTAAGCATTAGCTCAGTTGAATTCTTAGCCTCAAAGTTACATGGAACCTTTGAAGGGAGTCTGCTTTTTCCAAACACCAGCTCATCCTTCATTAAATCACAGTCCCAATTAGAACAGGGGTTCCCAGTGTTGGCTGCATGTCACAGTCACCTGGTGATATGGTTTGGCTGTGTCCCCACCCAAACCTCATCTTGGACTGTAGCTCCCACAATTCCCATGTGTTGTAGGAGGGACCCGGTGGGAGGTTAATTAAATCATGGGGGCAGGCCTTTCCCATGCTCTTCTCATGATAGTGAGTAAGTCTCATGAGATCTTATGATTTTATAAAGGAGAGTTTCCCTACACAAGCTCTCTTCTCTTGTCTGCCGCCATGTCAGATGTGCCTTTCACCTTCCGCCATGATTGTGAGGCCACTCCCAGGCACGTGGAACTGTAAGTCCATTAAACCTCTTTTGTAAATTGCCCAGTCTTCTGTATGTCTTTATCTGCAGCACGAAAATGAACTAATACACCTGGGGAGCTCTAAAAATTACTGGTGCCTTATCCTAGGGTCCCTCCATCCCCCAACCTCAGAGATTCTGTGGTAGTTAATCCAGGGTATGTTCAGGGCATTGGGGTTTTTTAAAACTCTCCAGGTGATTCTAACGTGCAGCCAGGGTGGGGAACCAATGCAACGGAATGAAGAGAACTTCCCCAAACCCAGAGAACTCCTTGGAAGTGAACCAGCAAGGACATGAGGCCAAGTTAGCTGGCTCTGCTAGACTACAGGTGAGAGTGACCGTTGCAAATCTGAGTGTTGCTTGAGCTAGCTTTCCCTCACAATCTCAAATGGCACACTTCTGGCTTGGCCATCTGTCTTGAAACAGTTTCCTTTGTGACAAGAAGAATGGAGCAAAAGGGCCCAGATAACTCACCCTGCTTCACTCACAAAGCCAGCCCCTGGAGATTCTTTGAAGGCAAAGGTTGAGCAAAGGAAGAGTTGCTGCAGCACTGAGCTCCTAAATGAAGAGCAAGCCTTGTTTGGGAGGGTCCACCACAAAGTGGTGACGTTGTGACCCCCTGGCACCCAGTTGGGAACACCAGACATTCCAGGGAGCATTCTTCCAGCACAGTGGTCCTGATGGTTCTTGCTCAGGCAGTTCACTGCCACCAGACCTCAGAAAATCGTGTCATAAACACTGCACCAGGGGCCAGCAAACTTCTTCTCTACAGGGCCAGATAGTAAATATTTTAGGCTTTGGGGCCACAGAGTCCTGCAGAAGCTATTCAACTCTACCATTGTAGTCCAAAAGCAATTACATGCAATATTTCTGCTAATAGGCATGGCTGTGTTCCAACAAATCTTTATTTACAAAAACAGGCAGCAGGCTGAATTGAAGGCACCCGTGTACTTTGCCTATCTCTCCACTAAAACACAACTTCCTTACACACAGAGGCCATCTCCCATCACTTCTTCAAACCCCTGGCACTCGGTACAGTGACTGCAATAGAGCAAGTTCTCAATAAATGCTAAACAAACAAAAGAATGAATGAATAAAAAATGAGCCGATTGCCCTAAAGGAATATCTATTAAACATCTACCTGTTCCTATAGAGAAACTAACAAGAGTTACTGCAACTTCAGATCACTTACCCCTAACTATTTAAACTGAATCTCTAGGTCCTTATTAACCTTCTGCCCATCACTCACATATAGTCACTCCCGCCATCTCCTTCATAGGAAGAGGGAAGGATGCCCCCAAACAAAGAGGAAGATCTTCCCAGGGAGAACGCTGTGGACCTATCAATACAGAGGCCCAGGCCTGCAGGGAAAAGCAGAAGGGTAGGAGGGGAGACAGGGGTGCCAGCCACTCACTCACGCAGTCAGAGTATGAACGTGGGAGGAAAGGGGAAGGGGATGGGGACAGACAGGGACTGTTTGCAGGGCTCCGAGCAGGCCTCAGGGCCACACCAACCCAGATGCTCAAAAGGACAACAGCATACACGTGGCCTCATGCGTCAAGACAAAGGCTGTTACTTCCCATCACAGCACAGAGAAGGTGATGTGTATCACTTCCTCCCCCACACTGTGGATAATGACATTGGAAATCTGAAGCATGAAACTGAAGAGAAAAAATACAAAAATAATAATCATCATCTGTCTCCTTCCTGAGTGTTTTGCTTCCCTTTCTTCTTCCTTCCTTCCCCACTTTGTGCCACCCCCTCTTCTTGAAGCAAGACTTCGTCTTCCTCCCAGCGGAATCGGGAGTCAGGGAGCCTCAAGCCCACAAAAACCACTAGTGTTTGGGGGCTGGGAGTGCCAGGCCAACAGTCAGGCTTGTCTCTCAAAATATGTTCAGGGCCTCCTGCCCGTGCCTCACATGGTTTGAGAATGTTCACCTTTGCCAATGCACAGCGGTTTTCTCATTGGAAACTGACCATCAGAGGTCTTTAAAAATAAAATGCTGGCTGGGCGCATGCCTGTAATCCCAGCACTTTGGGAGGCTGAGGTGGGAGGATCACTTGTGGTCAGGAGTTCAAGACCAGCCTGGTCAACATGGTGAAACTCCATCTCTACTAAAAATACAAAAATTAGCTGGATGTGGTGGCAGGCGCCTGTAAGCCCAGCTACTCGGGAGGCCAAGGCACAAGAATCTCTTGAACCCAGGAGGCAGAGGTTGCAGTGAGCCAAGATTGTGCTGCTGCACTCCAGCCTGGGTGACAGAGTGGGACTCCACCTCAAAAATAAAACAAAATAAAATGCCAACTCCTCATCACATAAAATCTAAGGGTCCTAATGTCCCAATTATGAGAGTGTGGAGTGCCAGTGTCTTGTAGCATTGCTATGCAGGAAGCAACACGTCAGCAGGCAGTGGGTGCCCAGAGCACCTGTGCCATGGACCCGGCAACCACGCTGTGAATAATGGTTAGAGAGGGACCCTCCCCCACATCCTCTTTAGGCAGCAGGCCACACTGGGCTTGTCAAATGGGGCGTCTGGGGCAGGTAGCTCAAGGTCCTACCAAACCAACCCTATTACACCATCTTACCTCTTTGTTGAGTGCCCACCCAAAATGCAGCCATAGCCCTAAGATAGACAAAAGTCACCTCCCTTGTTATTGCATACCAGTGCAGAACAAGCAAACCTGTAAAGAATAGAACCTTAGAGGCCCTGGGGCTCCCCAACTCCCTAAACCCTTAAAAAGCAAATTTAAGAGAGGAGTTGCACCCTAGACAACTGTCCCAAAACTTCCAAGATCAGGCCTAGGAAGTCAGGCCTGAGTGATGCTGGGGATGGATCTGCTCTTGGTCCAAGCACTCTTTGGCTCTCTCCTTTATCCCTGGAGGTTACCATCCCAGGGAGGTCATCTCAGGGTCTTTCATTTCTCCCAGCCTCCTGAAAACCACAGCTCAGAGTGACAGCAACGATCTTTGCAGGAGCCTCCTCAGAGCCCATGAGCCCATTCCTTGCAGATGGTCTTGTGCTGCTTTGATTGTGGCCCAGCCAACCTCAGTGTGGTCCAAGACACCTCACATCCCAATTCCATAAAAAGTCTCCAAGAAAACATATCAGGCTTCCCTACCTCTCAGGCAGTAAGATGCAAAAAAAAAAAAAAAAAAAGGAAAAAAAAATTTTTAATTTCCAAATCCAGGATCTAAAGAGCCAACATAAAAAAAGCTAGCATTTCCAAAGACCCAATTCAATGACTGCTCCCTCCCCTGGACTTTCCCTCAATCATATTTACTCTAGAATAAACCTTTCCAGGGCCCTCGCTGAAATATCCCTGACTTCATGCTACAATTATTCCCCTCCACGCCCACCGCCCCAAGACAGAGTCTTGCTCTGTCACCCAGGCTAGAGTGCAGTGGTGCAATCTCGGCTCACTGTAACCTCCGCCTCCTGGGTTCAAGCAATTCTCCTGCCTCACCCTCCCGAGTAGCTGGGATTACATGCGTCCACCACCATGCCTGGCTAATTTTTTGTATTTTTAGTAGAGACAGGGTTTCACCATATTGGCCAGGCTGGTCTCGAACTCCTGACCTCATGATCCACCCACCTTGGCCTCCCAAAGTGCTGGGATTACAGGCGTGAGCCACCGTGCCCAGCCATGCTACAATTTAAGTCAATTTCTTTCCATCCAGCTCTCTTTGGAAATGGAGAACAGCTGGTCACTATCATGCCTCCAGACTCAAAGGCCATCACTGGAGAGCATCATTAACTTCCAACAGTGAGCCAGTTATTTGGAAAAAACATTATTCAACACTTGCTGCACAGAAGCGGACTTGGCCAAAGCCTCCTTAATCAAATCATGTCTTTTATGAGAAATCTGCTCCCTATGGGATAAAATCATAGATATTAAATTGCCTTTTCATGCCTAGAAGTAAGTTTCTTGATTCGTAGACTGTCTTTTTCTTCGGCAGCTTCATGATCCTATTATTCCATATGAGTGCTTCTTCCCTGATAGAACAGGCATTGATGTAGAGATTCCTAGTTGGTTCAAGCCTTGCCAAAGAGACACAGCAGATCCACAGCAAAGAAAATTAAAATGGTGATCCCCGATGTTTCAGCCACTCCAAATTCATCCAGATGTCTTTTGGGACAATGACTGCCTTCTCATTCACATGAAAATGATATTCAACTGCATACTTAATTTCACCAATGAATCATATCCCTAAGTAGGTGAACTAAAATCTAACTGAAACACTTCACAATTACCTTACAATGAAAAGATGTTTGCTAACCTGTGCTGCAATTCATCCCTTTAAATATGCAGACACAAGGTGCTCTTCATGAACCTTCCGTTCCAATGTCCTCATTTCTCAGTAGAGTCAACTGAGGTCCAGGAAGACCAATGAGCTTGCCCAAGGTCACTCTGCCAAACACTGGCGGCCCCTGACACCTTATCTGGGTTTCATCCTACCTCTGCCATTATCTAGCAATTTTCAATTCTAAATAAGACATTTACTCTCCCCAGACTTGTTTCTTGTCTGTAAACAAAGGCAGCTGGACCAGACATCAGCTCAGAGGCACTGTGGTGTAAGAGTGGAAATTCTACAGTCAGACTATGGGTTCACATCCTGGATCTGAGGCCGGGCACAGTGGCTCACGCCTATAATCCCAGCACTTTGAGAGGCCAAGGTGGGTGGATCACCTGAGGTCAGGAGTTCGAGACCAGCCTGGCCAACATGGCAAAACTCCGTCTCTACTAAAAATACAAACATTAGCTGGGCGTGGTGGTGGGTACCTATAATCACAGCTACTAGGGAGGCTAAGGCAGAAGAATCACTTGAGCCCGGGAGGCAGAGGTTGCATGCAGCTGAGATCACGCCACTGTACTCTAGCCTGGCTAGGTAGAAAGAAAAAAAAAAAAAAATCCCGGATCTGCTCACCATGTGATACTGAACAATTTATTTAAACTCACTGATCCGTAAAGTGGGGAGGAATAATAGTAACTGGTATATACCTCAAAGAGTCATTATTATAAAATTAAATTAGATGATCTAGGTAGAGTGTTTGGTAGAACACCTTGTACACAGTAAGGACTCAATAAATATTAGGTATTCTAATCACCTAAAATCTTTTCCAGCCTTGACGTTGTACTACTCTAGGATCCTGAGAGGGAATAAAGACGTTTTTAATGGTAACCATTCTCCCTATTAAGTTCATGCCTCAGGCAAAAAAAAAAAAAAAAAAAAAAAAAATCA
Source organism: Mandrillus leucophaeus (assembly GCF_000951045.1). Lineage (NCBI taxonomy): Eukaryota > Metazoa > Chordata > Mammalia > Primates > Cercopithecidae > Mandrillus > Mandrillus leucophaeus. The sequence continues at coordinate 5,677,836 of NW_012098097.1, forward strand.
AGGCTAGACACAGGTACTGATGAGAGAAAGACAATGATTACTAGAGACTTGGAGAGTAATTGAAGGAGTCAGGAGAAAAACAGGCAAATAAATTCCAAGATGAGACATTAAGAAGAAATGATTAACACTTCCAGGGCCCTGCTAATGAGAAAAAACAACCTGCAAAATAGATTTTTGCTAAGCATATTTAAAATACACTTGTCCTTTGTTCCCGGAATCTCTTATAGAAACACCTATTTTGGTGAACAATTATATATATATAGTATAAATATGTCACTGCAGCATTATATCACAGATGTATTGCAATGTACGCACAACATACACAGAAATGTATACAAACCAACTGTAACACCATGCTACAGTGCTGTGTAGGCATCTGTGCAAGGTACAACGGGACCCCGGTCAACTGTCTTGTAGCCAGTTTTGTCTTTTTCAAGACACATATTCAAAGCATCTCAGAACTGGGTTGAGGGAGCAAAGCCTTTATGGTATTATGCACTACGGCACATTTCACTGACCTGACACTACGTGTGCATAATACAATTTCTCCAAGGATACAGACTCAGGATTGACAGTAGTGACCTATGAGAAGGAAGGGGAAGAGGCGAGGGGACTTTCTTCTTTTTTTTATTACATCTGAATTCTTCCACATTCTACTCTCTGGCTAGAGATGATACAACAAATTCTCTCGACCCGGGTTTCTCAGCCTTGGCATGACTGGCACTTGGGGCTGGAGAGTCCTTTGTGGCTGTGATGCATCATGTCCTGTGTGTCGCAGGATGTTAAGTAGCATCGCTGGCCTCTACCCACTAGATACCAACGTGGCAAATGTGCTAAATGCCATCTGGAGGGCAACATGGCCGTCAGTTAAGAGCCACTGCCCCAGCCAATGAGTTGGCCTTATTAAATATAATTTATTCCATGATAAGCGCAAGCCACTATGACTGCCCAGGCCACCCGGGCCATACTGCCTTTCCCTAGTTCAGGGAAACATGTATGAGAATCCACTTTGAGTTGTTAAAATCCCCGGGGTTTGAGTCCCAACTGTCTCCCGCATGATGTTCTGACATTTCCCTATGCCTCTGGGAACCCACCAGGAGTTTCTTTGTGCAACTACCTCATATTCAAGGACAATGTTTGTTGTTGCTGTTTTGGGACTGAATTTCACTCCTGCTGTCCACGCTGGAGTGCAATGGCACGATCTTGGCTCACTGCAGCCTCCCCCTCCCAGGCTCAAGGGATTCTCCTGCCTTAGCCTCTCAACTAGCTGAGATTATAGGCGCATGCCACCATGCCTGGCTAATTTTTGGTTTTGTTTTGTTTTGTTTTTTTGATAGAGACAGGGTTTCTCCATGTTGTCCAGACTGGTCTCAAACTCCTGAGCTTGAACCCGGGAGGTGGAGGTTGCAGTGAGCCGAGATCGCACCATTGCACTGCAGCCTAGGCAACAGAGTGAGACTAAGTCTCAAAAAAAAAAAAAAAAAAGACTAATGAAACAGTTTTATTTAAACAAATCTATCTACCTACCTATCTACCTACCTCCCTACTTACCTAACTACCCGTCTACCTACCTGTCTGTCTGTCTATCTATATCTGATCTATCTGCATATTTATATGCCTAAAATGGTATCTTCTGCAACTACTTAAACTGGAGACAAAAACATTTTAAATGTCAACTTACAAATGAGTGATGGGGCACTTCATTTTTCAAACTAAGTGATCTGCCTTCCTCTGCCTCTCAAAGTGCTGGGATTATAGGCATGAGATACCGCGTCTGGCTCAAGGACAATTTTAGAAAAGTAAATAATTTCTTTCTGATAAATACAGACACATAATCTTTAGAGTATCTTTCTTTCTACTGACTACTTTAAAAGTCAGAAGTACAATTATCTGAGCTCCTCATTCGTGGTAATACACTGGCCTTGTGATTTCTTTTTAAGGAAATTACATCTTAAGTGTTCACGTTTTCATGCTCCCAAATTCATTCTTCATGTCCTGAAAACTTCGTACACCCTATCTGGTTTTTTTAGTTTGTTTCCTTTTTTGTTTTATTTTAGTTTTTGCCTTTTGCTATGTGAATCTTACAATAGCTTCTGATCTAAAAGAGTAACCTAGAACAAGATTCCGAAATGCCTGATCAACAGCTGAAGACAGCAAAAAACACAGTTCTTCAAACTTTGTTTCACTGTACCCCCACAAGAATTTTGAAAAACAGCCAGGAACGGTGGCTCACTCAAGCCTGTAATCCCAGCATTTTGGAAGGCCAAGGTGGGCAAATCACAAGGTCAGGGGTTCAAGACCAGCCTGGCCAACATGGGGAAACCCCGTCTCTACTAAAAATACAGAAATTAGCCGGGTGTGGTGGCATGCACCTGTAATCCCAGCTACTTGGGAGGCTGAGGCAGTAGAATCACTTCAACCCAGGAAGCAGAGGTTACAGTGAGCCGAGACCACGCCACTGCACTCCAGCCTGGGTAACAGAGCAAGCAAGACTCCATCTCGGGAAAAAAAAAAAAAAAAAGAATTCTGAAAAACTAAGTGCACCATCACTCATTTGTAAGCTGACATTTAAAATGCTTTTGTCTCCAGTTTAAGTAGTTGCAGAAGATACCATTTTAGGCATATAAATATGCAGATAGATCAGATATAGATAGACAGACAGACAGGTAGGTAGACGGGTAGTTAGGTAAGT
>NW_012098097.1:5681682-5682205 GCF_000951045.1 Mandrillus leucophaeus
TTTCTCAATCCAGGATCTATAGAGTCAACAGTATAAAAGCTAGCATTTCCAAAGACCCAATTCAATGACTGCTCCCTCCCCTGGACTTTCCCTCAATCATATTTACTCTAGAATAAACCTTTCCAGGGCCCTCGCTGAAATATCCCTGACTTCATGCTACAATTATTCCCCTCCACGCCCACCGCCCCAAGACAGAGTCTTGCTCTGTCACCCAGGCTAGAGTGCAGTGGTGCAATCTCGGCTCACTGTAACCTCCGCCTCCTGGGTTCAAGCAATTCTCCTGCCTCACCCTCCCGAGTAGCTGGGATTAAATGCGTCCACCACCATGCCTGGCTAATTTTTTGTATTTTTAGTAGAGACAGGGTTTCACCATATTGGCCAGGCTGGTCTCGAACTCCTGACCTCATGATCCACCCACCTTGGCCTCCCAAAGTGCTGGGATTACAGGCGTGAGCCACCGTGCCCAGCCATGCTACAATTTAAGTCAATTTCTTTCCATCCAGCTCTCTTTGGAAATGGAGAA
>NW_012098097.1:5683952-5691671 GCF_000951045.1 Mandrillus leucophaeus
TTGAGATGGAGTCTCACTCTGTTGCCTAGGCTGCAGTGCAATGGCGCGATCTTGGCTCACTGCAACCTCCACCTCCCGGGTTCAAGCGATTCTCCTGCTTCAGCCTCCCGAGTAGCTGGGATTACAGGTGCCCACCACCACGCCTGGCTAATTTTTGTTTTTTGTCTTTTTTTAGTAGAGACAGGAATTCGCCATGTTGGCCAGGCTGGTCTTAAGCTCCTGACCTCAGGTGATCCACTCGCCTCAGCCTCCCAAAGTGATGGGATTACAGGTGTGAGCCACCAGCCCAGCCTATCTCATCAGTCTTTTAAGTGAATCCTGCAGGACCTAAATAGAGACCTAAATAATTCCCAATGATGGGAATTATTCCCATCATTATCCACTTAAAAACAGAATACATAAACAAGCCTATGCTTCTTTGTTTGATGCACTTTTGTTTTCATGTTACATTTTACACACACACACACACACACACACACAAATGTACCATAAGCTAACTCTTTTTCAAAAGCCAAAAAATTTACATCATTGCTTTTTCTGCTTGACTTGTATTTCAATTCTATTTCACCACAGAATATATCCTAAAGCAACTTATATTTATACTAGAAAATCTATTATTGATTTTTTTTTTTTTTTTTGAGATAGAGTCTCTCTATTGCCCAGGCTGGAGTGCAAGGGTGCAGTCTCGGCTCACTGCAACCTCCGCCTCCCCGGTTCAAGCAATTCTCCTGCCTCAGCTTCCCAAGTAGCTGGGATTAGAGGCATGCGCCACCATGCCCAGCTAATTTTGTATTTTTAGTAGAGATGGGGTTTCACTATGTTGGTCACACTGGTCTCAAACTTCTGACCTCAGGTGATCCACCCACCTCGGCCTCCCAAAGTGCTGGGATTACAGGCATGAGCCACCGCACCCAGCCATATTATTGATTTCTTTATCACACTTCCCTGCCATATAAATATCTGCATACATTTTAGATTAAAACCCTCAGTAAAATCAGCATAGAAGGGACATACCTTAAGGTAATAAAAGTCATCCAGGACAAACCCACAACCAACATTATACTGAAAGGAGAAAAGTTGAAAGCATTCCCCCTGAGAACTGGAACAAGACAAGGATGCCCACTCTCACCACTTCTATTCAACGTAGTACTAGAAGTCCCAGCCACAGCAATCAGACAAGAGAAAGAAAGAAAGGGCATTCAAATCGGTAAAGAGGAAGTCAAACATCACTGTTTGCCAACGATACAATCGTATACCTAGAAAACCCTGAGGACTCATCCAAAAAGCTTCTAGAACTGATACATAAATTCAGCAAAGTTTCAGGATACAAAATTAATGTACACATATCAGTAGCTCTGCTTTACAACAACAGCAATAAAGCTGAGAATCAAAGCAAAAACTCAACCCCTTTTACAATAGCTGCAAAATAATAATACTACTACTTAGGAATATACCTAACCAAGGAGGTGACAGACCTCTACAAGGACTGCTGAAAGAAGTTATAAATGACACAAACACATGGAAACACCTCCCATGCACACGGATGGGTAGAATCAATATTGTAAAAATGACCACATTGCCAAAAGCAATCTACAAATTCAATGCAATTCCCATCAAAATACCACCATCGTTCTTCACAGAACTAGAAAAAATCATCCTAAAATTCATATGGAACCAAAAAAAGAGCCCACATTGCCAAAGCAAGACTAAGCAAACAGAACAAATCTGGAGGCATCACACTACCCAACTTGAAACTATACTTTAAGACTACAGTCACCAAAACAGCATGGTACTGCTATAAAAAGGCATGTAGACCAATGGAACAGAATAGAGAACCCAGAAATAAAGGCAAATACTTACAGCCAACTGATCTTCTACAAAGCAAATAAAAACAGAAAGTGGAGAAAGGACATCCTATTCAACAAATGGTGCTGGGATAATTGGAAAGCCACATATAGAAGAATGAAACTGGATCTTCATCTTTCACCTTATACAAAAATCAACTTAAGATGGATCAAAGACTTAAATGTAAGACTTGAAACCATAAAAATTCTGGAAGATAACGTTGGAAAAACCCTTCTAGGCATTGACTTAGGCAAAGATTTCATGACCAAGAACCCAAAAGCAAATGCAACAAAAACAGTGATAAATAGATAAGACTTATAAACTAAAAAGCTTCTGTAGGCCAGGCACAGTGGCTCACGCCTGTGGTCCCAGCACCTTGGGAGGCTGAGGCAGGCAGATCATTTGAGGTCCAGAGTTCAAAACCAGACTGGTCAACATGGTGAAACTCCATCTCTACTGAAAATACAAAAATTAGCCAGGCATGGTGGTGGGCATCTATAATCCCAGCTACTGGGGAGGCTGATGCAGGAGAATGGTTTGAACCTTCGTGACAGAGAATGCAGTGAGCTGAGATCGCGCCACCACCCTCCAGCCTGGGTGACAGAGTGAGGCTCCATCTCAAAAAATAATAAAATAAATAAATAATAAAAAGCTTCTTCACAGCAAAAGAAATAATCAGCAAACAGGCAACCCGCAGAGTGTGAGAAAACCTCTGCAATCCATACATCTGACAAAGGACCAATACCCAGAATCTACAAGGAACTCAAACAAATCAGCAAGAAAAAAACAAACAATTCCATCAACAAGTGGGCTAAGGACATGAATGGACAATTCTCAAATGAAAATATACAAATAGCCAACAAACATAAGATAAAACGCTCAACATCACTAATGATCAGGGAAACGCAAATCAAAACCACAATGCAACGCCACCTGACTCTTGCAAGAATGGCCATCATCAAAAAATCAAAAAATAATAGATGTTGGCATGGATGTGGTGAAAAGGGAACATTTTTACACGGCTAGTGGGAATATAAACTAACACAACCACTATGGAAAACAGTATGGAAGTTCCTTAAAGAACTAAAAATAGATCTACCATTGGATCCAGCAATCCCACTACTAGGTATCTACTCAGAGGAAAAGAAGTCATTATACGAAAAAGATACTTCTACACACATGTTTAGAGCAACACAATTCACAACTGCAAAAATATGGAACCAGCCCAAAGGCCCACCAATCAAGGAGTGGATAAAGAAAATGTGATATATATATATATGTATGTATGTGTATATATATGTGTGTGTATATATATCTTATATACATGGCCCGATCTATATATCTATATCATGGACTACTACTCAGTCATAAAAAGGAATGAAATAATGGTATTCGCAGCAATCTGGATGGAATTGGAGACCATTATTCTACATGAAGTAACTCAGGAATGGAAAACCAAACATCGCATGTCTTCACTCATAAGCAGGAGCTAAGCTAGGCATAAGAATGATACAACGGACTTTGGGGACTGGTGGAAAGGGTCAGGGGGTGGGGGTGAGCAATAAAAGACTACCTATTAGGTACAGTGTACATCGCTTGGGTGCACAAAAATCTCAGAAATTACCACTAAAGAACTTATCCTTTTAACCAAACTTCACCTGTTTCCCCCAAAACCTACTGAAATTAAAAAAAAAAAAGGCACAAATAAATAAATATTTACATTTTAATTTAATTTTTTAAATTTTCCTCTGAGCCTAGGGCTCTAAATGCTTAAATAACAATTTCCTGGATGTAATAATGATAACTATTAGTGATAGGAAACAGATTCATAAGAATAAATATATAATAAACCATTTTATAATTATTAAACATTACAAAGCAAAATGTTATTTGAAATGTATATGTTAGTGAATGGGGCTTTATTCTTGTTTTTTCAATTCATTCATCTATATGAGGATAGTTATTAAGTAGTCACTACTAGAATAAGAGAGTTCATCAATTTTATTTTTATTTTTATTTGGTTTTTTGCTTTTTTGTTTTTTCTTTTTCATAACATAAGCAAAGAGAAAATGTGTTCATATAAATGAGAGGATGGGGAAAAAAAGAGATATTGTGTTATAATACTGGCATTCTGTTCTTTGTACTCTTTTCAAGTTTCAGGCCCAAAATCCCAGGGTAGTCCATCATGGAAAATTACTTTCAAGGACCTCTCTGCAGACAATTTGATTAGCTCCACCTTCAAAGGACAGGACAGCATCAGAACTGCTAAAGGAATTGTGGGCCAGGCATGGTGGCTCACACCTGTAATCCCAGCACTTTGGGAGGCTGAGTCAGGTAGACCACCTAAGGTCAGGAGTTCAAGACCAGCCTGGCCAACATGGCAAAACCCCATCTCTACTAAAAATACAAAAAAAATTAGCCAGGCGCAGTGGCGCACACCTGTAATCCCAGTTACTTGGGAGCCTGCAGCAGAAGAATTGCTTGAACTTGAGAGGCAGAGGTTGCAGTGAGCCAAGATTCAGCCACTGTACTCCAGCCTGGACAACAGAGGGAGACGCCACCTCAAAAACAAACAAAAAAAAAATGGACTTGTTCCCAGTGATTAGAGATAGGGCCCTTCACTTTCTCCACGCCAGCACCAACATTGCAAGGGGACCTCCATGTCTGCCTGAAGACCATGCCACCCAGAGACAAGGTCATAAGGCAAGAGCATCTTTCTTGTGTAAGGTGGAAAAGGGAAGCTGTGCCAAGGAAGGAAGGAAAGGAGGGCTGGCTTCCCCGGCATTCTCAGGCACAGCAGTTATAGGGAAGAGAACACATGGAAGCTGAGGACCTAGAAACTAATTTTCTCAACACTCTCTGTGCATCGGTGTATGGCTCGGAAAGGATGGTGTTTTTGACAGAACAATGGCTCCAGTCTAACAGCTACTGACTCAGATGGCCTCTGGCAGGCTCCACCTCCAGGCTAGTTTTTCCAGATCGCAGGGCTATAAAAACTGAGGAAAGAAACCAAACCCTGATCAACTAAAAGGGAAACCCACATATTACATGCCTTTTGATATGGGTGATACATCTGCAATACACAGCACCATGATATCTTCATGCCTTAAAAATGGAATCTGAACTAATAAAGACTCCAGGTCTAACTCCCAGCTTACAGGAAATACAGGGGACTGAGGAACAAGTTAGACAGCACCACAAGGAAGTAATCGGCCAACATTCTAGAGACAAATGACCCAGTTTCTCCAACAAATTACTAGCATGAAAAAAAAAAAAAAAAAAAAAAAACGAACTGTTAAAAAATTAAAGAGACTTAAAAGATATAACAAACAAATGCAATGTAAAAACCTTGTTTGGACCCCAATTATAACAAAACAATATTAGATGACACCTTTAGAAAGATGGAGAAAATCTGAATATGGACTGGATGTTAGATCACAAAAAGGAATTATTAATTTGGTAGGTATAATGGCCATGTGATTATGTTTATTTTTAAAAAGTCATTCAGTTAGACATGTGTGTTGAATTTACAGGTGGAATTACATGATGTCTGGAATTTGCTTTTACAAAATATTCTAACCTCTCAAGAAGGTTGGGGGAGGACAGGTGAATTGAGATTAGCAAAATGTCAATAATGATTGCAGTTGGAAGATGGGTATCAGAGGGATGCATCACAGGCTTCTATCCACAATTTTTACATATTTAACAATGTCTATAATATCCTGGGTTCCATAACTCAAACCTGTAATCCCAACACTTTTGGAGCCCTAGGCAGGTGGATCACTTGAGCCCAGGAGTTCAAGACCAGCCTGGGCAACGTGGTGAAACCCTATCTCTGCAAAAACTCAAAAACTCAGCCAGGCATGGTGGCACATGCCTGCGGTCCCAGCTACTCGGGAGGCTGAGTTGGGAGGATCACCTGAGCCCAGAGTGGTTGAAGCTGCAGTGAACCATGATTGTGCCACTGTACTATAGCCTGGGTGACAGGGTAAAACTGTCTCAAAAAAAAAAAAAAAAAAAAAACCTAGCATATCCATCTAGGGAGTTAAGGGAGAAGGGGAGGAAAAATGTATATTTAGTTAGAGCCAACTATGTATTAGTCTAGGCCTGTGCTAGGCCCTTACCAAATATGATCTTGTTTTCCTAGTCCTGAGGCCGCTGTCAAATAAACCTCATTTGCTGTCTAAAGAGAAACGGGCATTTGATAAGCTGGGAGATAAATATGGCAGGTGATTAGAGGGAGGCGTTAGTGCCTGAGGAACACAGAGATGCATCTAGGTCGCAAGGGGAGGGACTGAAGATAACCCTTGGCAGACAAATGTCAGAATCAGTATGCCTCAATTTCCATTTCTCCTACTACATGCTACTTACCCCTGCAGCAAAGCCAAGACTTCCATCTAAGATCCGCCTCTGAAAATCAAAACAAGATGTTTCAGTTTCCAAGAGTCAATAAGATGATGTTTCCTGGGACAAGAAGAAACCATAAGGCCCAAAAGAGCCACACAAATAAAGACTGGCCCACTCCTGAGCTCGTGAGCTCCTGAGTTTATACAATGGGCCAAGAACCAGGGGGAAAGCTTTTGGTTAACTTTCCATCCACCCCATAGCCAATCAGAAGTGTTCTTTCAAGTGGTGCTTGGCTTGCCTTGGCCCTTGTGTTGTCTCTTACTCAGCTTTCCCTGTGAATTACGTTTGTAAACCTTTAGTAAGTAGCCAGTATAAATCTTTAGTAAGTAGTCGTCATACAAGGGTTGGTGACGAGCAGAGGAGCAGGTGAAACAATCAAAACCCTCACACAGGCCGGGCACAGTGTTCATGCCTGTAATCCCAGCACTTTGGGAGGCTGAGGCAGGCAGATCACCTGAGGTCAGGAGTTCAAGACCAGCCTGGTCAACATGATGAAACCCCGTCTCTACTAAAAATACAAAACCTTAGGCTGAGCGCAGGGGTTCACGCCTATAATCCCAGCACTTTGCGAGGCCGAGGCAGGCAGATCACCTGAGGTCAGGAGTTCAAGACCAGCCTGACCAACATGATGAAACCCTGTCTCTACTAAAACTACAAATATTAGGCTAGGCGCAAGGGTTCGTGCCTATAATCCCAGCACTTTGCGAGGCCAAAGCAGACAGATCATCTGAGGTCAGGAGTCTGAGACCAGTGTGGCCAACATGGTGAAACTCCATCTCTATTAAAAATACAAAAATTAGGCATGGTAATGCATGCCCGTAATCCCAGCTACTTGGGAGGCTGAGGCAGGAGAATCGCTTGAACTCGGGAGGCAGATGTTTCAGTGAGCCAAGATCATGCCACTGCACTCTAGCCTAGGCAACAAGAGCAAAACTCCATCTCAAAAAAAAAAAAAAACCGTCACACAATGGGGTGCAAACGGGTACCACCATTTTGGCAAACTATTTGGCAGCACGAATGAGAGGTGAACACTATGCATGCCACTCCTGAGTAATTCCGTAACAGGAATGCACTTGTATTCAACAAACCCATGAAGAAAAATGTTCGGCAGTGCTATTTGTAAGAGCCCAAAACTAGAAACTACCCAAATTCTCACCAACAGTAGGATGGATATGTTAATTAGGATATATTCATACAACAGGTACCATATGGCAATGGGAACACACACACATACTACAGTTATATATATACATATATCTTACAAACACAGGGACATTAAAGAAACTGGAAAACAAGTAGGGTAAAATCAGCCAGATGCAGTACATACTATATGATTACTCCATCTAAATAAAGCACAGAAACAGGGAAAATAGGCCGGGCGCGGTGGCTCAAGCCTGTAATCCCAGCACTTTGGGAGGCCGAGATGGGTGGCTCACGAGGTCAGGAGATCGAGACCATCCTGGCTAA
>NW_012098097.1:5693101-5694164 GCF_000951045.1 Mandrillus leucophaeus
CAGTGAGCCAAGATGGCGCCACTACACTCCAGCCTGGGCGACAGAGCGAGACTCCGTCTCAAAAAAAAAATAAAAATAAAAATAAAATAAAATAACCCTGAAACTCTGTACTCATTCAATAATAACTTATTTCTGCCCTCCCCTGCAGCCCCTGGCAATCACCATTCTACAATGTGTCTCTATGCATTTGATTCATCTTGGCATCTTATATACCTAGGTTCTAGATAACCTGTGTTTTTGGATTGTGTGTTTTCTGATTTCCAATCTCCAACCCATCAGCTCCCGGGGCCGATGCGGTGCGGCAAGGGAGGTGGGGATTTTATTGTCCAAATCAAGGCCTGCTGTACTGGTCTCTAACACAAGAGCGCCTGACTTGCGAACTTCCTGAAGGTGTGTTCATTTCCAAATCTCCCTCACAACATGTTGAATTAGATCTGAAGTCACTTATTCATTTGCCATTCCTACAATGTTTCAGGCTACCCAGGTGAACAATGCAGGCATTGTGCATTCATCAAGATACCCATGGATGGCTCCAGGGCTACCGGACTGAGGGTGATCTGGGCTGGGGAAAAGAATGCAATTTCAGGCATATGAGGTGAGTGTGGGTTGTGCAGAGGTGTGGGGAGGGTATATGGATATGTGTGCAAGTATGGGTGTGTGGGACTATAGGTAGGGTGTGTAGAAGGGGTGTAAGAATGGGGATGTGGGAGGAGGGAGAGATGTGGGGGATATAGGCATGCATAGGTTGTGGGGGCATGACAGTGAGTGAGGGCACTGGGGCTTGTGAGTGGGATACAGGGAAGATGTAGGGGAGAGGGGTAAGGGTCTGCAGGGGGCCTGGGTGGTGGGGGGAGCGGCTATATTCATCCCAAGAGGAAATGAAACAACCTGGACATGGGTTAAAAGAGAAAGGGAACAGATGCCCCTTCTTCTTCCAAGGTCTTTCCAACCATCCCACTCAACTCAAGGTCACAGGGGAGGACAGTTACACCTGAAATCTAATGCTCTTCTTTGGTCATGCATAGTACCACTTGCTCCAGGCCTGCAAGAAATTACATGGCAG
>NW_012098097.1:5697169-5698303 GCF_000951045.1 Mandrillus leucophaeus
GGGCGCCTGTAGTCCCAGCTACTCGGGAGGCTGAGGCAGGAGAATGGCGTGAACCCGGGAGGCGGAGCTTGCAGTGAGCTGAGATCCGGCCACTACACTCCAGCCCGGGCGACAGAGCGAGACTCCGTCTCAAAAAAAAAAAAAGAAAAAGAAACAGGGAAAATATCCGTGCTGCTAGAGATCAGAAAGGAGATGATCCTTGGAGTAGAGGTTGGGGATGGTAGGATCGGAAAGGAGACTGAAGGCTCCTGATTGGAAGGGGCTGTGAGGTGAGGAGCTGGTACTGTTTTGTTTCTTGATCTGGGCTCTAGTTTCACGAGCATTTGTGGAAAGTCATCAAACTGCACACTTATATTAGGTTGGTGCAAACCTAATAAATGTACCAGCCTAATAAAATGTGCATTTTTCCAAATGCATCCGATTTCAATAAAGGTTTTTTTTTGCTATCTAGCCATAGATGAATGGATAGACAAAATATGGTATGTACATACAATGGAATAGTTTTCAGCCTTAAAAACGAAAGAAATTCTGGCACATGCTATAACATGGATGAGCTCTAAGGACATTCTTTGAAGTGAAAGAAGCCGTGTGGTCTACAGAACTTTTCACCTTACAAAACTGAAACCCCGTCTCTACTAAAAATACAAAAATTAGCTGGGCATGGTGCCACACACCTGTAGGCACAGCTACTTGGAAGGCTGAGGTGGGAGGCTCACTTGAACCCAGGAGGCGGAGGCTGTAGTGAGCTGAGATCATGCCACTGAACTCCAGCCAGGGTGACAGGGCAAGACTATGACTCAAAAAAAAAAAAAAACAAAACAGCCTGGACAGATAGGGTTACCAGTGAAACCCCGTCTTTACTAAAACTACAAAAAAAATTAGCAGGACATGGTGGTACACGCCTGTAATCCCAGCTACTCAGGAGGCTGAGGCAGGAGAATCACTTGAACCTGGAAGGCAGAGACCAAGTGAACCAAAATCACGCCATTGTACTCCAGACTGGGAGACAGAGCAAGACTCTGTCAAAAAATAAAATAGGCCGGGCGCGGCGGCTCACGCCTGTAATCCCAGCACTTTGGGAGGCCGAGGCAGGCAGATCACCAGGTCAGGAGATCGAGACCATCCTGGCTAACA
>NW_012098097.1:5700058-5716523 GCF_000951045.1 Mandrillus leucophaeus
CTCACTTCCCATTCCCTTCAACTCAGGCTGTCAAGGGTCAGGAGGGGAGATGATGGTGCATGAAGGTGTCTACAGCAAGCAGCCATCTGTTCTCCCGGCCTGGCAGGCAGAAGGCGAGAAAATAAGAAGACAGCAAACAAACCCCAGCACACAATGCCTGGGGGTGTGGCCAGGGGCATTGAAAAAGTCTACAAACCTGCTGGGATGGTGCCCCTTTACCAAGGGGCTCCCCACCAACATTCAGAACCGAAGCAAGGCAACTCACCTGTCCACTAGAGAATACGAACACGAGAGCTGCCCCAGCTGCCGTCATCCCCCAGGTGAAGAAGGTCCCCAGCAAGGCCTGGAACACAGAGCTGTGGCCTTGGAGCATGCTGGATACAGCTGTGCAAGAGGAGTGAGAGCGTCAGCCGCCGGTGGTCCCTTTCAGTGACAGGCGCACATTCTGACATGTCCTAACCCCCTGTGCGGGAGCTGGCCTCCCTCTGGCTTGACAGTATGCACCCTTCCACCACACCATCCCAGTGTCCCTCAGCCACCCAGCACACAGGTCAGGCTTCTCTATCCAGGTCCCTCAGGAATTGGAAATCGTCTTAATCTGAAAGAAGGCATGGGGAGACGCCGGAGAGATGCCAGGGGAACCCATAAAAAGGCTGCAACATTGAGAGGTAGTTTCAAAAAGAAGCACAAAGAATGTGGTTTGTTCCAGAGGAAGGGGGCATAGGAGGGTCTGATGCAGCCTCCCCGACACAATCTGCCTCTTCTACCATCTCTTGCTCACCATCTGCGCCCAGCCTCCTCCAAAGACAGGTGACTAGTGCAGGTGATGTCAACACGCTTCCAATCTAAATCTCCGTCATACCTGCAATAGTGCACCTGCCCAGCCAAAGGGTAAACTCCACCAACCAACCTTTGATTCTCCCCACTCCCAACTCTCCAATCCCAGCCTCCATCATGCCTGCATGAGCACCAAACTCCAGCTCAACTGGATTATTTACAGCACTTTCCACAAGCCCCAGACAGTCCTGCCTCCGAGTGCCTGTTCATTCAGTTCCCTCCTGGAATACCTTCCTTGCACATTTCCAGCCATCCGAACCCGGAGCATCCTCTGCAGCCCACCTAATGCCCAACTTCACAACGAAGGCTCTTCTGGCCTTCCCCAGCCCTGTCCCAGCCCTGTCCCAGCCCTGTCCCAGCATGCAGCTTTGGTCCTTTCTCAGCGTGGCTTTGCCTCCATCTTTTACAGCCTTAGTTGCTTGAGGACGGGGATGGTGCTTTTACATATTTGGCCACCCTGCAAAATAGGGCTTTGTAACCCCTGAAAAATATGTGCTGGATGGAAAAGGGCCAGCTTACCTGCACAGGACAGTCAGCAAGGACAAGCAAACGGACCCAGGAATGGAATGTCCCCTGGTCAACTCAGCACCCTGCTGCTAAAGCTGGTTACACCACCGCCCACCAAGGAAGGAAGGGAAGTACCATTCCCTCTCATTTCAGTCCAGAGAACCTCCTCCAGACTTCAACATACTTAAAATTCTGGATCTGAGATGACAATCAGATCTCTCCCTGTGGAAAGTTACAAGGCAGAGAAACCTATTTGTTGAAAAGCCCTGTGTTCCGGTACACAAACGCTGGGCTCAGGGCCTCATCTCAAAGCCTCATTCATCTCCCTGATGGTCCGCCAGCACCCAGAGGGCTGGCTGGACACGACCACAGTGGGCTCAGCCCTGCCAGTCCCCAGTGCTCTGTGAGGAGCCAGCAGCCCTGAACCTGCAGATCAAGAGCTGAAGACGCTGCCTCGACTGACCCTGGAAGGAAACCACAGCAGAGTGTGGATGGAGCCCTTATGCCAAGCGGCTCAGCAACACACCCAGGCTCAAACCTAGGAAGGGCTATGGGTCCAGGTGAGCCCAGGTGAGCCCTGGCTCAGCCCCTGTGCCAGAAACCCTGAGATAAATAGCAGATATGGAATCAGACTCTAATTCCCATACTCTAAACGAACTGCACCAATTGTGAAAACTGTGAGCACACTAATTAAAGAAAAAAAAATCCTTTTTAAAAAACTACCCTTTACATCCGTCATCTTGCTCAGCCACCCTAAAAAGAGGGGTTAGTCTTTGTTTTTAAACCAAGCCATCTGGACCATTACACCAATCATCTATTCTGAGTTGCTGTGGATAAAATTTCAAACAGCATTTACAAAGAACAGCACAAAGTGATCATCCTCTCAGTACTTATCATCCAAGACAGGGCATAACAAAAACACCTTTCTTTCCTGTATTTGAATGTGCCTCTTGACAGCTACAGAAGAGAGCAAACAATTTACATTTGCCAACAGGCCAAAGTCAACGTGGATCTTGCGGGCTGGTGAACAGAACAGAGGGAGCTCATGGGTGTTCCTGGCGGTTACTGGGATAGGGAAACACTCGTCTAAGCCTGTCCCCATGTACACCTGAGCACCCTGCTGAGTAAGAAAAAGGGACACAGAGGGGAGACCAAGTCCACCATGCTTTCCATCCCAATAGGAGCAGCATTGATCATGAGCAATGCAAGCCCAGTGCCCCTCGGAGAAGTGTCTTCTCTATTAGCTGTTTTAAATCCTTGCTACTCCAAAGGTGGTCAGAGAACCAGCAGCGCTGGTCTGGGTTGGGAGCTAGTTAGGAACGCAGAAACTCAGGTCTCACCCAAGAGTTTCTGAATCAGGGTCTGCATTTTGTGGAACTCCATGGGGGATTCTTATGCACATTAAACTGTGGAAAGCAAAAGATTAAAACTGGTAAAACTTGGCCAGGCACAGTGGCTCACGCCTGTAATCCCAGCACCTTGGGAGGCCAAGGCAGGCAGATCACCTGAGGTCAGGAGTTTGAGACCAGCCTGGCCAACATGGTGAAACCCCATCTCTACTAAAAACACAAAAATTAGTCGGGCATGGTGGCAGGTGCCTGTAGTCCCAGCTACTCAGGAGGCTGAGGCAGGAGAATTGCTTCAATCCAGGAGGCAGAGGTTGCAGTGAGCCGAGATCGCACCACTGCACTACAGCCCAGGTGACAGAGCAAGGCTCTGTCTCAAAACAATAAAAAATAAATAAATAAATAAATCTGGTAAAACTTCTACAATACCAAGAGCTTAGAAAATGAGTTCTCCTGCCCCATGTGGGATTGACAAGACCAAAGCAGAGTCCCAAAAGAACAGAAGAGTTTTCTGCACAGTCTCAAGAGAAGAAAAGTTTCTGGCAGAGTCCCAAGAGAACAAAAAGTCTTCTCTAACCGGCAGACCAGTAACGACTTTAGGGCACAGCATCTCCAGCACAGCTTACACAACGGGGCTCAGACTTCCTCACGATGGGGATATTAATTCCATCAACCTTGATTCGTTAGCGGCAGGGAGAATCATTCTCTGCCCGTTCCAACTTTTAAAATGCCAACAGCCTGTACATTTGTACACATCGGCCACAGCAGCACGTGGGCATTTCCGGTTGATTGATACAGGTTTGTTTTATTTATTTCCTTTCTCCACCTTTTAAACTTGTTGTTCCGCTTCCAAGAGTCAGTTCAAGAGGCTGGTGAAGTTGCAGAAGTGGGAACAGCACTAGGGCTGCTGGGCCTCAGTGGAGCTGCATACACATGCCCTAACTCCACGAGGGGGAATCCAGCAGAAGGATTCAGGGATTCAGGTCTGGGCGGAGAGGACTGTGGAAAAGTTCTCTAATGCCTCGCTACTCAAAGCGTGGTCCGCGGAACACCCAACCTGGGAATAGGTTAGAAATGCACACAGTCACGCCCCACCCAGACCTGCTGCAAGTTAACCAGATTCCCAGTCAAGTTCAAGAGGTCCAGCTAACTGCCAGAGCAAGTGGGAGGGGCCTGGGAGCAGCTGGAATTGTAGCTGCCTCTGCTCCCAGGAATCCCGGGTCCCGCCACACACCCCTAGGAAGCGATGAATGAAGAGGATCTTGGGTGAGGACTGTAAAAGGCAGGCATGTCATTGCCTTCCAGATCACCCTGGAGAGGGACATAGCGGGGGTCCGAGGACTTCCTTCCCGCCCCCCACTCCCACCCTCCCACTCCGCCCCGCCACCTGCCAAAGCCTCCAAACCCCTCCTCTCTCCAGACGCACCCCCTTCCAAGCTCCAGGTGGCTGCCCTTCCAAGTCCCACACACTTGTCCTAATGGCACCCGACCCCGGGCCTCAAGCCCAACCAAAGGCACCGAAGGAGAGAAAAGCCAACTCACTAGGGTGCCCTCTCCAGCCCCCACTGCACTTCCATCAGCCCCCGCTGCCGCTCGCTCGCCGGCTCCACTCCCGCAGTCACTTCCTGCTTCCCTCCCGCACACGTGGCCCTCCCGCCTCCGGGCCCCGCCCCCTCGGCCGCAACTGGCAACTCCCGCCTGAAGAATAGATTCTCTGGTTCACAGCCGTCTGCAGGCTCAGGAAGAGATCTGGGCGGGCAGAACAGAGTCCTGAGGCCAAGCGCCCAGCAGTCTGCGAGGGACTGCAGCCCTAGGGGAAGCTACAAACACCCAAGGAAAGAGCTCTTTGTAACACCCCTAATGTTACTTACGCTTTTATACCTTTGGCAGCCAGGTGGATGCCACTGGGTGCGCAGCAGAGCAGGATGTGCTGTGTGTGTGTGTGGCGGGGGAGGCTGGGGGCAGGTAATGTGATGGCATCGGCATCATTCTCCAGTCAATGAGCCTCAAAAGAATCACTGGAGGGAGTCAAATACAGAATGTCAGCACTCCCAGAGGCTCTGGCTCCGTCATTCTGGGTGGGACTGGCATTTTAGGATGTTTTTGTTTTTGCTTTTGTTTTTTTGAGATGGAGTCTTGCTCTTTTGCCCAGGCTGGAGTGCAGTGACCCAGTCTCGGGTCACTGCAGCCTCTGCCTCCTATGTTCAAGCTGTTCTCCTGCTTCAGCCTCCCGAATAGCTGGGACCACAGGTGCATGCTGCCAAGCCCCACTAATTTTTTTTTTTTTTTTTTTTAGTAGAGACAGGGTTTCACCACGTTGCCCAGGCTGGTCTCGAACTCCTGCCCTCAAGTGATCCACTTGCCTGGACCTCCCAAAGTGCTGGGTTATAGGCATGAGCCACTGCGCCTGGCCTGAGATTTTGTTTCGAGCTAGGAGTTGCTGATGCTGCTGTCCTGGGACCACCCTTTGAAAAGCACTGCCCTGGGTCAAAGGCTTTGATCCGCAGGACTTCGGTGAAAAGATCAGAGGATAGGATTGGCTAGATTTAGCCAAAAACAAAACAAAACAACACAAAATAAATACATACATACATACATACATACATACATACATACAAGATGCCTGGGCCGGGCACAGTGGCTCACGCCTGTAATCCTAGCACTTTGGGAGGACGAGGCGAGTGGATCACGAGGTCAGGAGATCGAGAACATCCTGGTTAACATGGTGAAACCCTGTCTCTACTAAAAATACAAAAAATTAGCCAGGCGTGGTGGCGGGCACCTGTAGTCCCAGCTACTCGGGAAGCTGAGGCAGGAGAATGGCGTGAACCCAAGAGGCTGAGCTTGCAGTGAGCCAAGATCACGCCACTGCACTCCAGCCTGGGAGACAGAGCGAGACGCCATCTCAAAAAAATGAAAAAGAGATGCCTGATTAAATTTGAATTTCAGATAAATAACAAGTCATTTATTACTATAAGTATGCCCTGGGCAATGTTTGGGACATACTTATGCTACAGGCATATTTGTTGTTGATCTGAAATTCAAACCCAGCTGAGTGTCCTGTGTTTTATTTGACCACATATCAGAGCATGACCTGAGCAGAAAAACTACCTGTGGTATCAATCAATGGTGATAGCCCAAAGGGTCCAATAACAGGCCTCTTTTTTCCAGCAGAACTAGGTTGTTCACACTGATGGTCGCACTATATACCATGCACTCTGGGGGGAAGAGAAGACAGCCTGGCCACTGAAGGGTGGTCTTTGCCCTTAAAAGACCCCCAACTGGTAGGAGTCAAATCAGCCATTGGAATTCCACATAACAGAGTATGACAGGCACACAGAGACGCAACACCCACATGGCATGGCCCATCAACTCATCTTCCAAAATGTCATAGCTCTTCCTGCACGCTGCAATCGCTATAAAGTGATACGATATCTTAGATTCACTTCAAAATATGATGGAAGAGAGAAGTGGATGGAGTAGAGATTAAACAAAATTGGCCATGAATTAACCATTCTTAGGCTGGGCGCGGTGGCTCACACCTGTAATCCCAGCACTTTGGGAGGATAAGGTGGGCAGATTGTTTGAGCCCAAGAGTTCGAGACCGGCCTGGGCAACAAAGCAAGACCTCGTCGCTACCAAAAGTTAAAAAAAGTAGCTGGGCACAGTGGCAGGTGGTAGCCTGGCCCGTAGTCCCAGCTATTAGGGAGGCTGAGGTGGGAGGATCGCTTGAGCCCAGGAGTTTGAGGCTGCAGTGAGCCGTAATGGTGCCACTGTACTCCAGTGAAAGACCCTGTCTCTTAAAAATAAAAAAGTCACCATTGTTGAACTTGGGGAACAGGCACATAGAGGTTCATTAAATGTTTCTGTTTCTACTTTTGCGCATGCTTAAATTTTTTTTTTTTTTTTTTTTTTTAAAGACGGAGTCTCGCTCTGTCACCCAGCCTGGAGTGCAGTAGTGCAATCTCGGCTCACTGCACCCCCACCTCCCAGGTTCAAGTGATTTTCCTGCCTCAGCCGGCCTCCCAAGTTCCCAAGTAGCTGGGACTACAGGTGCATGCCACCACGTCCTGCTAATTTTTTGTATTTTTAGTAGAGACAGGGTTTGCCACATTGGCCAGGCTGGTCTCAAACTCCTGAGCTCAAGCAATCCCCCACCTCAGCCTCCCCAAATGCTAGGATTACAGGAGTGAGACGCTGCGCCAGGCTGCTTAAATTCTTTACACTGAAAAATAAACAGAAATGTTTACAACGATCCACAAAGTGCCTCTCCTGCCCAATCCTTTCTCTCCTTTCTCACTACTGCTGTGAAGATTCAGCCTCCCCATCCCTCATCTAGGTCATGGGAGTCACCTCCTTCCACTCCACCCTGTCTAGTCTGTTCCATGTACCACCGCCAAGATCAGCCTGCCTAAAGCACAGCACGTCACTCTCCTACTCAAAAAGCTCCAGTAGCTCCCCAGTGCCTTTGGCATAAAGTTCAAATGCTTCAGCCTGGAATTCGAGGTTTCCCGTGGTATGATTCCAACTAAACGTTCTCAATTCTGTCTCCCAGGGTTCTCCTCCCTGTGCCCTCTGGCCAAGCCAGGCTGGACAGCTCGCTGTCCTTCACACAGCCTTCCCTCCCTACCACTCATATCTCCCCTATACCATTTCTACTGAACTGCCCTTCGCCTCCCGAATCTAAGCCCCACCATCCTGCAAGACTCAGGTTTAATGCATTCTCCTCCGGCACCCCATCTGACCTCATCTCCCACCTGTCCCAGCCCTGGTTACAAATCGAGTCTCTATCCTCTAAGGTCCCACAGAACTCCATCTGAATTCTAAGGCACTTGCCTTCTTCTATCTTCTACTGTAGGATCTAACTTCACTGCTATATTCGGCACACAAACCCAGGATTGGAATCAAGCTCCTTACTGAGCTCCTTCCCCTCATCCCAGCCAGCCTAGCACCTCATATTATAGCATGTCCTCAGAAGATGTTTGCATGCAAAGCATAGGTAAACTTGATGTGGGGAAGGAAAAGTGGGGAACCTACTAACAGTTGTTGAATGCCTGACCTGGGCCACTTTATCTTTACCTCCTCCTCTTATGTAAAACTCACAATTCTGAGGGAAAGGTATTATTGTCCCCATTCTACAGATAAGGAAATTGAGGCTCAGGAAAGCTGTGGAGTAACGCAAGGTCCATGGGGCAGTGTGGGACACCAAATCCAGCCGACTCCTGAGATGGTGCCCTTCCTGCATGGGGCATTCGGGGCTCACAGGATAAGACCCAGAGCCACCTTGATCAGCATTTCTGCATCTCACTTTCTTTAAATCACACCAAGCCCATAAGCAGGAGGGGCGATAACCCCCAGAGACAAATCTTACCATTTCCCCATCTTTCTAGATAAACCCCCACACACATGCCCACTCTGCAAACATGCAAACTGCCCCTTGCACACACTCCCTTACAGTCAAAAGTGCCAGAGTGCTGGCCAGAAGAAAACGTTTCCTGGGCCAGGTGCGGTGGCTCACGTCCGTAATCCCAAAACTTTGGGAGGCCGAGGTGGGTGGATCACCTGAGGTCAGGAGTTGGAGATCAGCCTGCCCAATCTGGTAAAACACCATCTCTACTAAAAGTACAAAAATTAGCTGGCCGTGGTGGTGGGCACCTGTAAGCCCAGCTACTCGGGATGCTGAGGCAGGAGAATCGCTTGAACCCGGGAGGTGGAGGTTGCAGTGAGCCAAGATCACGCCACTGCATTCCAGCCTGGGTGACAAGAGCAAAACTCCATCTCAAAAAAGAAAAAAAAGAAAATGTTTCCTGAAAGCTAAATACACTGACTCTGACCTCCACCCCACCCACAGTCCATTCCTATTCTCTCCCACGGGACCTAAGGTGGCCTGACGCCCCCAGGACAAAGGGATGGGATATGCAAGAACAGACCAGAACAGCGGCTCCAGAAGCAGTGGCAGGGGGATTTGCAGGCAGTGAAGGCTGCTTCCCACGTGTCAAAGGGCCCTAAGACTGATGCCAATCATCAACAAAGGAACCGCAAGGCAACAAGATGGTGGACGGCCCTTTCCAGAGGAATCGCTGTGGTTTGATCTGGCTAAATGCCCTCCTGGCATCTCCTTCTGGAAGACTGTTGGGGGCAAGCAGGGGGATCATGGGCTGCAGCTTTGCAGAAAGAATGGAGATAGGCATAAAGTTGTCCAGCCCAATGAGCCCTGGATCTCATCCTCTCTCATTCTCTCTCTCTCTCTCTCTCTCTCTCTCTCTCTGAGTTGATTGCTAGCTTCACAATCTGACCACACAGGAGAAAGCCCAGCTTGGCATGTGGGTTCTCAGGGACACATTTCCCAACCCCTCTTGAAACCACCATTGCAAAACTGTAACAGAGGCCGGGGGTGGTGGCTTACACATGTAATCCCAGCACTTTGGGAGGCCAAGGCAGGCAGATCACTTGAGGTCAGGAGTTTGAGACCAGCCTGGCCAACATGGCGAAACCCCATCTCTACTAAAAATACAAAAATTAGCCAGGCGTGGTGGAAGACACCTGTAGTCCCAACAACTGGGGAGGCTGAGGCAGGAGAATCATGTGAACCTCAGAGCCAAGATTGCGCCACTGCACTCCAGCCTGGGGAACAGAGCTAGACTCTGTCTCAAAAAAAAAAAAAAAGAAAGAAAAGAGAAAGAAAAAATATAACTGTAATGGCAACAGTGAAAGAGATTTGACCTAACAAGCTCTATCTTGCTCTAACCTCCAAGCTGTCCTTGTTCATTCTAGACATAGTTTGAACTACCTTTAGGAGGAATTTATAGTTTATAGTTTAAAACAAAGATGATAACAACCCTTTCCCAAAACCAACCTCTTTCTTGCCTGGGGATTAGACTGCCTTCATAGGACTAACAAATTAGTCACAAGATTAGAAATTATGACTAGGCAGAGTGACTCACACCTGTAATCCCAGCACTTTGGGAAGCCAAGGCGGGCAGATAACCTGAGGTCAGGAGTTCAAGACCAACCTGGCCTACACGGTGAAACCCTGTTTCTACTAAAAATACAAAAATTAGCCAGATGTGATGGCTCACACCTGTAATCCCAGCTACTCAGGAGGCTGAGACACGAGAATCGCTTGAACCCAGGAAGTGGACAATGCAGTGAGCCGAGATCATACCACTGCACTGCAGCCTGAACAACAGAGTGAGACTCCACCTCAAAAAAAAAAAAAGAGAAAAAAGAAATTATAGTTTAGGAGTCATGCAGCTAGAGGCTACAAGATTCTGACCCTCCCTAAACTGCTTCTGAGATCAGTGCTTGAGATATTTTGCAGACCCTGCACCCGATGGATCAGCTGGCACCACCCAGATCAATAAACTGGCTTCTCTGCTTGTGGCCCCTACTTAGGAACTGACTCCACACAAGAGGACAGCTTCAACTCCCTATGATTTCATCTCCAAACCAACAAATCAGCACTCTCAACTCAATGGCCTTCCCCATTCACCAAATTATCCTTAAAAACTCTGATCGTGGCCGGGCACGGTGGCTCGCACCTGTAATCCCAGCACTTTGGGAGGCTGAGGTGGGCAGATCACCTGAGGTCAGGAGTTAGAGACCAGCCTGGCCAACATGGCAAAAACCCATCTCTACTAAAAATACAAAAATTAGCCAGGGGTGGTGGCGTGTGCCTGTAGTCCCAGCTACTCGGAGCCTGAGGCAGGAGAATCGCTTGAACCCAGGCGGCAGAGGTTACAGTGAGCCAAGAGCGCACCACTACACTCCAGACTTCATCTCAAAAAACAAACAAACAACAACAACAAAAAACCCTCTGATCCCCGAATGCTCTGGGAGACTGATTTGAGTAACAATAAAACCGCAGTGGCAGGGTGCTTTGCAGGCAACGAGGACTGCTTCCCATGCATTAAGGGATCCTGACTGATGTGGATTATCAGCAAAGGAACTGCAGGACAACGAGATGGTGGATAGACCAGAGCAATCGCTGTAGTTTAATCTGGCTAACTGCCATGCTGGCACCTCCTCCTGGAAGACGGCAGTGGGACAGAGCAGGGCACAGCCTGCTCTGCATGAATTACTCTTTCTCTATTGCAATTCCCCTGTCTTCATAAATCGGCTCTGTCTAGGCAGTGGGCAAGGTGAACCCATTGGGCAGTTATACTCTCGGCTTCATTCTCCTCATCCTGAGTCTGAGAATAAATAACATAGTGTCTCTCCAGGTTACTGTGACCTGGACTGATGCCTCCAATACCCTGCCTAGCACAGGTTCAGGCTTCCTTGAACGATTATTATCCATCAGCCCTCTTCCTCCTTCACTTATTCATTCTTCGTGGACTCAGCAGACCTTTCTTCAGCACCTATCCTGTGTCGTGCACTTTGCTGGAGCCGGGTACAGGGCAGCCAACTCAACAGATGCGGCTCTGCTTCGTCCACCCTCGCTTGCCTGCCATTTCTTCCCCTGTGCTGGAGGCCGACCACAGAACACAGCGTGAGGACGGAGCCTCTGAGCCTGGGGCAGCCTGTTCCTTCCTTCCGCAGAGTGTAGATAATAAACCCAGCGGGAACTGGCTCTCAGATCTGCAGATGGGATCCTAACAGTGACAATAATAGGCAGTTTACAGACATGCTATAGAAATGTAAGGGATTTCCTATTGTTGTTTATTCAGGGGATTTTTAAAATTACCCTCCACCCATCTATCCAGAATTCATCCCCTTCCCTCCACCTCCACTGCTGCCACCTGTGCTCAAACAACTCTGCTTCATCATCCTGCCCTGACCACCTGATAGATGTTCCTGATTCCGCCCCCCGCTCCCCGGCCCCATACCCTCCAAACAGTCCCTGCACTTCACAGCAGCCAAAGTGATGTTTTAAAGACAAAAAATGCAGACTGGGCATGGTGGCTCACACCTGTAATCCCAGCACTTTCGGAGGCAAAAGTGGGCGGATCCCTTGAGATCAGGAGTTCGAGATCAGCCTCACCAACATGGTGAAACCCCATCTCTACTAAAAATACAAAAATTAGCCGGGCGTGGTGGCACATACCTGTAGTCTCAGCTACTCTCGAGGCTGAGGCAGGAGAATCCCTTGAACCTGGGAGACGGAGGTTGCAGTGAGTCAAGATTGTGCCACTGCACTCTAGCCCAGGCAACAGACAATGACTCTGTCTCCAGCAAACAAAAAGAAGGACAAAAATACATTCATGCCAGTCTACTATGGCAAACCCTCTGAGAGCTCCACACTGCCCTTGATGTTCCCAAGGCTGGTGGCCTTGGGAACACCCAGAATCACTCCAAACCCCTTCCTCACCCTGCTTCATCCTGGCTGATCTGCCTTCTCCTAGAACACCAAGCACACTCCTGCCTCAGGGCCTTTGCACTTCCTGCACCCTTTGCCTGTCTCCCAAATTTTCATCTGTCTGGGTCCTCTGTTATTTGGATCTCAGCTCCCATGTCACCCTTTCCAAGAGGCCTTCCTGGAATATCCAATCTAATGTAGATCATCCAAGCCGTTCTTTATTTTCTTCCTGGCACATCTTGATGTCTGGCAATCCTGTTTGTTTGTTTGGTCCCCCCAAATGCAAGCTCCATGAGAGCACTACCATGTCTGCCTTTCGCATTACTGTATCCCCAGTGCACGGTACACAGTAGCCGTTCAAGATTTATTTAAAGAGTAAGTCGATCTGACACATAAGTCTTACTTTTTTTTTCTTTTTAGACAGAGGTTCGATCTGTCACCCAGGCTGGAGTGCAGTGGCACAAACTCGGCTCACTGCAGCCTCCGTCTCCCAGGTTCAAGTGATTCTCCTGCCTCAGCCTCCTGAGGAGCGGGGATTACAGGCGCCCACCAGCATACCAGGCTAAGTTTTATATTTTTAGTAGAGATGGGGTTTCACCATGTTGACCAGGCTGGTCTTGAACTCCTGGCCTCAAGCGATCTGCCCACCTTGGCCTCCCAAAGTGCTGGAATTTCAGGCGTGAGCCACTGTGCCCGGCTTCTGAACAGGAAGTTCTAACCAGCCTCTTATGTAAGCACCATCCAGGGCAGCCAACAGCCACTTGGCACCACTTTTCTGAGCCTAGTACAAGGAAATGCTGCCTAGAGGCTTGAAGGAGAAACCAAGTCGCCAATCCAGTCCCTCCTTACCTTTGTCTAATGTTTGAATCCAAACCTGCACCACACATGCTCAAGGGAGGCACAACAGTAAAGCTTTCACTGACTTTATGCACATCTATTGTTGGGAGCAACGTTTCT
Organism: Mandrillus leucophaeus; assembly: GCF_000951045.1. Classification (NCBI taxonomy): domain Eukaryota; kingdom Metazoa; phylum Chordata; class Mammalia; order Primates; family Cercopithecidae; genus Mandrillus; species Mandrillus leucophaeus. Next base: position 5,713,004 of record NW_012098097.1, read on the forward strand.
GGTTTTGTGATAGGTTTTTTCCGTTTTGTTTTTTGTTTTTGTTTTTTGTTTTTTTTGTTTTATTGTGTGTGTGTGTGTGGTTTTTTTTGTTTTGTTTTGTTTTGTTTTGTTTTGAGGTGGAGTCTCACTCTGTCACCCAGGCTGGAGGGCAGTGGCGCAATCTCCACTCACTGCAACCTCCACCTCCTGAGTTCAAGCAATTCTCCTGCCTCAGTCTACCAAGTAGCTGGGGTTACAGATGCACGCCACCACGCCCAGTTCATTTTTGTATTTTTAGTAGAGACAGGGTTTCGCCATGTTGGCCAGATTGGTCTTGAACTCCTGACTTCAGGTGATCCACCCACCTCGGCCTCCCAAAGGGTGGGATTACAGGCATGAGCCACTGCACCTGGACTTGTGACAGGTATTCCAAATGCAAAACCAAGCTTTCTTGACTGCCAGCTTAACAAGATATCCAATTATTAGACCAAAAAAAAAAAAAAAAAACCCACCACTGACAGAATATGAAATCATCTCTGTCTCTGAGATGATAATCGGCATAAATCAGTCTTTCTCATTTTTCTACATTTGTTGCTTCAAACATCTCTTCTGGCATCTCATATTAAGCAATTCTGTGGAGGCCATTTTGATAGGCTTACGAAGGGAAATTGCTGAAGAATTAAGTTCTATTTTGAGCCTATTCGTTCACAATTGCATGGATCATGTAAATGACCTGTTCATTCATTCAGTCACTCAGCAAATGTTCACCACACACTCACTGTGCCAGAGGCACGTCTGGGTCACTGGGTACATACCAGGAGACGAGGCAGACGCAACCGTGGCTTCATAATGCTTCCAGTCTAGAAGCTTCGGGCATTGGATCAATTCTGCATTATAAACTAAGGCTTATTATCAAAGCTATTGTATTGTTAAACTGCCTCTTTCCTTTTCTTATTCCTCATAATACAGCCATGCCTTCCACTGCTGGAAGCCAGTGAGTCACTCTAGCTAGTGAGGACAAATCAACAGGAGAGAAGAACTGGTCACGCGTTTCAGCACAGCCAGGCCCAGCGCCTTCACGTGCAAGTGGGTTGCTGGGAACGGAAAGTGTTCCCCATGGGGAGGAGACCGGTTACATATCAATGTAAACTCTGCTGATAAATTGTCAAAAGAGATCTCAGAAGAAAAGGACCCAAATCTAAAGTCTGGGTATTTGTGATTTCTTTCTCATTCTAAAGTAATACTCATTTTCCTACCTACATTTCTTACTTTGTCTTAAAGAAGACCTTCAAAATTGTATAAGTTTCAGAATCCACAAAACCTGGATGTGTCCTGGGTGAATGTTTAGAGATTTAGGCAGGAAAACAACTTCCTCTGCTGGACAGAACCATACCCCCTCCCTTCCCCTAAAGACGTCCATGTCCTAATCCCTGAAACCTGTGAAAATGTCACCTTACAGGGCAAAAGCGTCTTTGCTGATGTGACTCAGCATCTTGAGATAGGAGATCATCCTGGATTATCTGGGCGGGCCCACATAATCAGTCACAAGGGTCCTTATAAGGAGAAAGAGGGCCGGGCGAGGAGGCTTAAGTGCTGTAATCCCCGCACTTTGGGAGGCTAAGGTCAGTGGATCACTTGAGGCCAGGAGTTTGGGACCAGCCTGGGCAACATGGTGAACCCTGCCTCTACTAAAAATACAAAAAATTAGCCGGGCATGGTAGCATGCACCTGTAGTGCTAGCTGCTTGGGAGGCTGAGGCATGAGAATCGCTTGAACCTGGGAGGCAGAGATTGCAGTGAGCCAAGATCGCACCACTGCACTCCAGCCTGGGCAACACAGCGAGACTCTACCTCAAAAAAAAAAAAAAAAAAAAAGAGGGAGGCAGCAGAGTCAGACTAAGAGGAGGTGATTCAATGACAAGGGAAACAGAGGTAGGAGAGATGCAGTCAAGGGCCAAGGAATGTAGGCTGGACAAGACAAAGAAGTGGGCTCTGTCCTAAGGCCTCCAGAAGGAGTGCAGCCTCGGGACATCTCGATCTCCAGAACTATACAACATCTGACCTCCAGAACTATACAAGATAATAAATTTGTATTGTTTCAAGCTACCACGTTTGGGATCAGTTGTTCCAGCCGCCATGAAAAACGCGCTTCCTTTTGGCTGGAAGCATCTCATCTCACAGACACCTTCTCCGGTGAAGTTGTGAACCACCAGGGTCCATACTGGGTCCTCATTCACTGTCGTGACTAGGTAGGACCAGCTATATAATTTGCAGGACCTGGTGCAAAAGGAAAATGGGAAGCCCTGATTCAAAAAGTAGGGGAAAATGCCATTAAAGGATCTAGAATATAATGCCTTTTCCTTTCTTCCGTATCCCTCCTCTGGCAATGTGGAGACTCCATTGTTTCGTTGAACTTTGCTTACAAAACACAAGTTCAAAGATAAAATTATCAGCAATCTCAAGACATGACAGCAGAGCATTAAACAAGCCCAGTTGCTTCTGCACATGAGGCCCCGTGTGACTGCACAAGCCACAGGCTCAAGAAGCGCATCACATCCCTGGGCTGATGTGGCAGGCCCAGAATGAAGGCCACAATGTCAAAATGGGAAAATCAGCCAGGGTTGATTATTCAGAAAAAAAAAAACATCACAGAGAGGTTCAGAAGTAGAAGTTTCTGTATGGAGGGAAAGCAAAATGCAAAACATATAATACCCACAGCCAGAGTGGGAAGCTCTGATCTAAGCCAGTCCAGGGAAGGAAGCAGCAGAAACCCCAGGTGTCTGGGAGTGGGGGTTGGACATCCTGTGGGGGAAGCCTGGGATTTGGGAAGGAGAAATTTCAATTCCCAGTGGAATGAGAAGCTAGGTGAGAAAGAAGGCAAGACCATCTTCTCAGCAATCAGAAACTAGCGGACAAGTATCTGAAGTCTCTAAGCTCTCGGGTGTGAGGAATGGTTAAAATGCTTTTTAAATGGGATGGCTATGGTAGCTCATGTCCGTATTCCCAGAGCTTTGAGAGGTCGAGATGGGAGGATTGCTTGAGGCCAGGAGCTCAAGATCAGCCTGGGCAAAATAGTGAGATCCAACATCTACCAAAATTTTAAAAATTAGCCTAGTATGATGGTGCACACCTGCAGTCCAAGCTACTTGAGAGGCTGAGGTGGAAGGATCACTTGAACCCAAAAGATAGAGGCTGGGAGTTCGAGACCAGGCTGACCAACATGAAGAAAACCCATCTCTACTAGAAATACAAAATTAGCCGGGCGTGGTGGTGCATGCCTGTAATCCCAGTTATTCCGGAGGCTGAGGCAGGAGAATCACTTGAACCCAGGAGGCGGAGGTTGTCGTGAGCCAAGTTTGCGCCATCGTGAGCCAAGTTTGTGCCATTGCACTCCAGCCTGGGCAACAAGAGCGAAACTCAAAAAAAAAGAAAAAAAAAGATAGAGGCTGCAGTGAGCTATGATCACATCTCTGCACTCCAGCCTAGGCAGTAGAGTGAAACCTTGTCTTAAAAATTAATTAATTAATTTTTTTTTTTTTTTT
>NW_012098097.1:5717169-5721909 GCF_000951045.1 Mandrillus leucophaeus
GTGTTAGCCAGGATTGTCTCGATCTCCTGACCTCATGATCCGCCCGTCTCGGCCTCCCAAAGTGCTAGGATTACAGGCTTGAGCCACCGCACCCGGCCTAAACGTAATATTTAACTAAATGTCTATAAAACCTTTGAAGTGTTGACTTTGGTATTCATAAAAAATTTAATTACATTCTCATCATTCATTGCTGGGTCATTAAAAAGAGAAAGAAAAAAATTTAATTACATTCAAAAAGCAGTCTAAGGCTTAGCTTTTCTGACTTCAAGAGAATTCCTAAGTATACACAATGATGGCCAAGAAATTGCAGTCAATCGTAAATCAAATATGCTTAGGGGCCAAATACTTTCAAAAGCAAAATCATAAAAATCTTTCTGATTCTTGTATAAGGAATAAAAGCACTTAATGTGTGATGTGGGAGCATTTTAACATGATTGTTGTAATATAGGATGAGTCCTCAAAAAGTGAGAGTTCTTTAGAGGTCTACACAGATCCCAAAAGGCCCCAGGGAATGGGGAAGGAACCGGATTCCAAGAAACTTAATTCCTCTCTCAGAGTGGGAGCAGAAACAAATCTCATCCCATGTGAATTCGCTGAGGCTCACGGAAGGCTGATGATAGGGTCAGGGAAAGAGGTGGGTGAGCCTTCCCAGCGAGGAGGGTGGTCTCTTGCTGTTACCATCACCCCAGGGGATGAGACCAGCAAGCCAGGAGTCTTCAGAGGTGGGATGATGGGAAGGAGAACTCCTGGAAAAGAGTGAAGAGCACCTCCCATAGATGCAGAGAACAAGGTGCGAGCTGATCCCTCAACTGCCCACAGTCAAGAGAGGCCCCAGGGTTCTCCAGACCCCATCAGACAGCTCTGGATGGAAACAAGGCTGGAGCTAGAAATGTATGGCTGCTATGCCAGGTCACTTGAGAAGTCCTGCATAGGAGTTGAATAGGGGCCCCAAAAAGAGACATTCAAATCCCAGTCCCTGTCTGTGAATGTAACGTTGCATTCATTAAAAGCCTTTGCAGAGGTAATTAAAAATCTTGAGATGGGACCCGGTGTGGTGGCTCATGCCTGTAATCCCAGCACTTTGGGAGGCCGAAGGGGATGGATCACTTGAGGCCAGGAGTTCAAGACCAGCCCGGCCAACGTGTTGAAACCCCATCTCTACCAAAAATACAAAAGTCTGCCGGGCATGATGGCTGGTGCCTATAGTTCCAGGTACTCAGGAGACTGAGGCAGAAGAATCGCTTGAATCCGGGAGGCGGAAATTGCAGTGAGTCAAGATTGCGCCACTACACTCCAGCCTGGGTGACAGATCGAGACTCAGTCTCAAAAAAATAAAAAATAATTAGAAAAATAAAAAATAAAAAAATCTCGATATGGGATTATCCTGGATTAACCAGGTGAATTGTAAATTCAATGACATATGTGCTTGTAAGAGACCAAAGGAGAGAAATCAGGGACACAGAGAAGAAGAGAAGGCCATTGCAACACAGAAATAGAGATTGGAGGCCGGGCGTGGTGGCTCACGTCTGTAATCCCAGCACTTTGGGAGGCCGAGGCGGGTGGATCATGAGGTCAGGAGATCGAGACCATCCTAGCTAACATGGTGAAACCTCATCTCTACTAAAAATACAAAAAATTAGCCGAGTGTGGCAGCGGGCGCCTGTAGTCCCAGCTACTCAGGAGGCTGAGGTAGGAGAATGGCATGAACCCGGGAGGCAGAGCTTGCAGTGAACCAAGATCAAGCCACTGCACTCCAACCTGGGCGACAGAGTGAGACACTATCTCAGAAAAAAAAAAAAAGAAATGGGATTGGAGTGAAGCAGCCACAAGCAAAGGAAAGCTGGGAGCCACCAGAAGCCAGAAGAGGCAAGTATCCTCCCCCGGAGCCTTCAGAGAGACCGTGACCCTGACAATACCTTGATTTTAGACTTCTGGACTCTAGAGCTGTAAGAGAATAAATTTCTGTAGCTTTGAGCCGCCCAGTTTGTGGTGTCTTGTAGTATTGTGCGTGTGTGCGTGTGTGTATGTTGTTTTTGTTGTTGTTATTTTTTAAGACTGAGTCTCTCTCTGTCACCCAGCCTGGAGTGTAGTGGTGCAATCTTGGCTCACTGCAACCTCTACCTCCTGGGTTCAAGTGATCCTATAATACCAGCACTTTGGGAGGCCAAGGCGGGTGAATCACTTGAGGTCAGGAGTTCCAGGCCATCCTACCCCAACATGGTGGTCTCTACTAAAAATACAAAAATTAGCTGGGTGTGGTGGCGGGTGCCTGTAATCCCAGTTACTCTGGAGACTGAGGCAGGAAGATGGCTTGAACCCAGGAGGCAGAGTGAGCAAACATCTCGCCACTGCACTCCAGCCTGGGTGACAGAGAGAGACCCTGTCTCAAAAGAAGCAAACAAACAAACAAACAATAGTAAAATATCTCTTAGCTGAAAAGCCTTCTCAGAAGCCTGAGTTCTTGCTCAGCAAAACCTTCGTTTGGGTCTGTGGGTTTGTCAACAACAGCACTCGTGTGGGCATTCAGGGAGGTACTCGTCACTTAAGCCGTGGATGCCCTCAGACTCTAGGACCTGCCGGCTTCTTCCCTAGGGCAGCAGCAGCAGCAGCAGTGACAGAAAGCCACAAAGGCAGAAGCACACAGGTATGTGACAAGAAACCAGGGCATGGCAGTTTAAGCCCAGATTTTGACAGTAACTTCCTAGGCAACCTTCCCCTCTCTGGTTCTGAAAAATAGAAAAGTTGGACCAGGGAAGCTCCAAGGTCCCTTTCTCATCTAAAGGCTCTGAAGTTTCTGATTTATTGCCTCAGTGAAGCAGTGCCAGATCCCAGACTGGAAGGGTACAGCTGTGAATCTAGAACCAAGGCCTCATCCAATTTAAGGTATTCTGTTGTATACTTAATTTTAAATACAGGCCAGGCACGATGGCTCACACCTGTAATCCCAGCACTTTGGGAGGCCGAGGAGGGCAGATCACTGGAGGTCAGGAGTTCGAGACCAGCCTGGTCAACATGGTGAAAGCCTGTCTCTACCAAAAATACAAAAATTAGCCCAGTGTGGTGGTAGGCACCTGCAGTCCCAGCTACTAAGGAGGCTGAGGAAGGAGAATTGTTTGAACCTGGGAGGCAGAGGTTGCTGGGAGGCAGAGGTTGCTGGGAGTCGAGATCGCGTCACTGCACTCCAGCCAGGGTGACAGAGTGAGACTCTGTTCCAAAATAAATAAATAAAAATTTAAATACAAACAAACAAAAACCACCTCCCTGTGCTAATGGGGACTATCTCAGCCTCACAGACAAACAGCCAGAGCTCCTAATTCAGCTTCCAGTCTTGTGATTGTGCACCAGTTTGCAGTGGGCTTGTTATGGGTTTGGTTGTGTACCCCCAACCCAAAATTTGTATGATGAAGTCCTAACCCTTAGTCCCTCTGACTGTGATTATTTGGAGAGAGGATCTTTACAGAGGTAATCCAATTAAGGTGAGGTCATTAGGGTGGGCCCTAATCCAGTATGACTGGTTTCCTTTAAAAAAGATGAAATTTGGGACTGGGCACGGTGGCTCACGCCTGTAATCCCAGCACTTTGGGAGACTGAGGCGGGCAGATCTTAAGGTCAGGAGATCGAGACCATCTTGGCTAACAGTGAAACCACATCTCTACTAAAAATACAAAAAATTAGCCGGGCGTGGTGGCGGGTGCCTGTAGTCCCAGCTACTGGGGAGGCTGAGGCAGGAGAATGGTGGGAACCCGGGAGGCGGAGCTTGTAGTGAGCCGAGATCATGCCACTGCACTCCAGCCTGGGCGACAGAGCAAGATTCTGTCTCAGGAAAAAAAAAAAAAAGATGAAATTTGAAATTTGGACACAGATATGCATTAAGAGAAGACAATATGAAAAGACAGAGAAAGAAAATTGCCATCTACTAGCCAAGAAGAAAAGCTAGGCATGGTAGCTATGTCTGTAATCCCAGCACTTTAGGAGGCTGAGGTGGGAGGATCTCTGAGTCCAGGACTTCAAGATCAGCCTGAGCAATATAGCAAGATCCCATCTCTACTTAAAAAAAAAAAAATCAAAAAAATTAGCTGGATGTAGTGGTGCACTCAGGAGGCCGAGGTAGGAGGATCACTTTAGCCTCAGGAGAAGGAGGCTGTAGTGAGCCACAATTGTGCCACTGCACTCCAGCCTGGGTGACAGAGTAAGACCCTATTAAAAAAAAAAAAAAAAAAAAAAAAAAAGAGAAGCCTGGACATGTCCTTCCCTCACAGTCCTCAGAAGGAAACAAGTCACATGACACCTTGGTTTCCGACTTCTGGCCTCCTGAATCACAAGAGAGACAACAAATGTCCGCTGTCTAAGTCACCTTGCGTGTAGCACTTTGCTAAGGCAACCTTAGCAAACTAATCTGATGCTAAAAGTCACTGTCACTTCCACCGGGGAATTTAGAGCTGGGAAGAACCTCCAAGGGCATCTGGTCCAAGCCCCTCACTTCACAGATGGAAACACCCAGATCTCCCCTTGGCCCCATTCTCCCATATTCCACACATTGATGAGCCCCTAATCACCCTAGGCTGCCAGATTTGAGTCATAGCTTTGCAGCTCAACCGCGAAAATGATTATTATAAGCAAAACTACAGGGAAACAAGTCAGAATACCAAAGCCAATAAAAATGCTTCAGGGACGGGCCGGGCGCGGTGGCTCACGCCTGTAATCCCAGCACTTTGGGAGGCCGAGGCGGGCGGATCACGA
>NW_012098097.1:5722449-5735241 GCF_000951045.1 Mandrillus leucophaeus
ACCCATCAATACGATTTCCCAGGAACTTGCTTAATAAAACTACTCAAAATATAAGGGGAAAAAAGATACTGATCATCTTAACACTCAATAAAGGTTAAACTACAGAGCGTGAGTGCAATGGACTTTTTTTTTTTTTTAATACTTTAAGTTCTAGGGTACATGTGCACAACATGCAGGTTTGTTACATATGTATACATGTGCCATGTTGGTGTGCTGCACTCATTTGTGCAATGGACTTTTATGCCATTTGCTAAACGATAAACATCATAGAACTATAGGAAATATTTATGATATCAAGCTTGTGAAAAAAGCAGTATACAAAAATATACGCCACATGATTCTTGCAATGGTTTAAAAAAAAAGTAATATGCAAATCACAGAAGACTGGCAGGGAATTCCTAATAATTTAAAGTAGTTGGGGCATTGGGTGATAAGAGCGTAGGTTTTCCCCCTCTTTCTGTAATGTTATCTTCCTTTTATAATTTAAGTATAGTTTAATAAGGTATAAAAAAAGGTTGAATACAGAAAGTAAGGCTCATTGAGCTTAAACAATAAGACCTAAAGTAGGTATCAAAACACAGTCACAAAACCCAGGGCTCCTAATTTTCAGCACACGACTCTCAAACAATAAGATAAACTCTGTGTTTATATCCACAGCCACCTAACTCTTTGGAAAGCCAGTTTATATCCACACCCAACTCTTTGGAAAGCCAGTTTCCATTGAAGGTTTCCACGGTTTGTTTTAATCCATCATTTCCCAAGAATTTTCCTCACCTCATTAGCTCTTCAACAGGCCAGCTGCAGAATGAGGTTGTCTCCATGTGAAGAGAACCAAAGGCCTAAGGAAGCTCCCTCCTTTCCTCCCTCCCACCCTTCTTCCTACAAGCACAGGGTCCTCCTCCGAGCCCCTGGGGTCTGCCTTCACCACCAGGCCAGCCTCTCACTCTGCGATTCGTGTCTCTTCCCTATCAGTTTCACAGACAGATGGTTGACGAGGCCTGGGCTTTGACAGAACATCTGAGCCGTGCGGGGCCTACAGACCCATGGACTCTCACCACCCGCCAGCGACTCCGTCCCTCTGCCTTCCTAAATGCTACCTGGATGCTTCCAGGAAACCACAGGTTCAGGGCAAAGTGTCTAAGCCAAGGGCCCCTTTTTCCCTCCCTCCAGCCCCAGAAAAGGGTAGAAAGTGGGACTTCCCACAGGGGCCCTGACATGTACCCAAAGCTGCCATCAGGGAGCCACCTGGCACTTGGACATTAGAATGTTGTCTCCCAAGGTGCCTGCTTCTGAGGTTGAGAAGGCTACACTGAGTTCTTCCAGAACTTTCCATAGCCATAGTGGGCAAGCACCTTCTAGTCCATTTTAATACCAAATTCATTCTGTATTAATTTTAACAAGCACTGATGTTGCTTTTAACAAGCACCTAGCATGTAAGCCAGCTATTATTCTTGCTCTAACTCGACTGCTGTGGTTTTAATATGCCCTCCAAAACTCATGTTGTAACTCAATCCCCAATGTACCAGAATTGAGAGGTAGGGCCTTTAAAAGTTGATTGGGGCTGGGCATAGTGGCTCATGCCTATAATCTCAACACTTTGGGAGGTCAACGCAGAAGGATTACTTGAGCCCAGGAATTTGAAACCAGTCTGGGCAACATGGCAAAACCCTGTGTCTACAAAAAATACAAAAATTTGCCAGGCGTGATGACATGTGCCTGTAGTCCTAGCTACCTGGGAGGTTGAGATGGGAGGATGGCTTGAGCCTGGGAGGTTGAGGCTGCAGGGAGCCAAGGTCATGCCACTGCATGCCAGCCTGGGCACCGAATGAGACCCTACCTCAAAAAAAAAAAAAAGTTGACTGGATCATAAGGGATTCATAGATTAATGGGTTATCATGGGAGGGGAACTGGTGACTTTACGAGAAGAGGAAGAGAGATTCGAGCTAGCACACCCAGCCCCCAGCCATGTACTAACCTGCACCACTTCGGGACTCTGCAGAGTCCCCACCAGCAAGAAGGCCCTCACCAGATGCAGCCCCTTGACCTTTGTGTTCTTAGCCTCCATAACTATAAGGAATAAATTCATTTTCTTTATAAATTATTCAGTTTCTGCTACTCTGTTATAAGCAACAGTAAACAAACTAATACAGCCCCCTACAAAAAAATGGTTTGAAAGAGTTTAGTCAAGCAAACTATATTAGCAAATAATTCATTCTTTTCCCTATCTTATATTTATCAAAAACACACTGATATTGCTACCAATCAGAGCTTCAGATCAGTGTGAAATACCAGGACTCCAAAACTGAGAGACTGTCACTCCAGCCAAAAGCAAAGAAACTGAATTATCATTTGCGTTTGCTTCATTCAGCATTTAGAAATATTAATAATTGATTGACATGATACCAGCAGCCCCGTTAAACTTGGGAACCCAAAGTTGGAAGTCACTGCTGCAGGGGGTAAAGAATAAATGATACATACTGCCCTTGGCTTTGAGAAACAAGGAAAACAATAATGTCAGTATGTCCTTGCAAAACAGTTAACTACATAAGCAACTCGCAATCCTTGCCCATTGCTGTTCTAACATATATACTGATATGGTTTGGCGGTGTGTCCCCACTGAAATCTCATGTCAAATCGTAATCCCCACATGTTGATGGAGGAGCCTGGTGGAAAGTCATTGGATCAAGGGGGAGGCTTTCTCCCTTGCTGTTCTCATGAGATCTGGTTGGTTGATGGAATATAGCACCTCCCACTTCAGTCTCTCTCCTGCTGCCATGTGAAGAAGGTGCTTGCTTCCCCTTTGCCTACTGCCATGATTGTAAGTTTCCTGAGGCCTCCCAGTCATGCTTCCTGTTAAGCCTGTGGAATTGTGAATCAATTAAACCTCTTTTTCTTCATAAATTACCCAGTTTCAGGTAGTGCTTTATAGCAGTGTGAGAACGAATTAATACATATACCAATTAGGTTTCTCAGCCCTAAAGAGGAATACAATGTACGTATATTATCCCTCTGGTGAACAGCGAAGACAGTTAATACGCATTTGTCAAAAAAATGAACGGCGACCCACTTTTTTCAAAGACAATTAATTTTTACAGGGCACACTCTTAGGCAAGACTTCTGGTACATGATCTCACAACAACATCAAAGTCCAAAATTAATCAAGAAAGTAAGTGCAGCTGCTGTTCTAGGAGGCTGGAGGGATGTTGGGTGATTAGGCTGGCAGGAGACCTGGTAGGTGCTCAACCTGAGATGATCTCCTCTCCCTAATGTTTATTCATTCTCTTCTCTTGAAGAGGCTTCCCATCTTTGAGTCTTTGCTGGGCAGGATTGTGGTTACTGTGCTGAAATAGTGAGGGGAACTGGCAGAGTGAGGGCAAGATCCTTACAGGAAGTGAAGGATGTGGGTAGGCTGAAAGGAAAGGTTACAGGACATCCTTGATGAGGAGGCTGGTTTAAACAAGGGCGCAGAGGTAGAAATTAACCAGGAGTGAAAAAAGAAAAATAAGAAAAAAAACAAGCAAAAGAAATTAACCCGGAGTGGACCAGGCATGGTGGCTCACACCTGTAATCCTCGTGCTTTGGGAGGCTGAGATGGGCAGATTGCCTGAGCTCAGGAGGTCAAGACCAGTCTGAGCAACATGGTGAAACCCCATCTCTACTAAAAATATAAAAAATTAGCTGCACGTGGTGGCATGTGCCTGTAATCTCAGCTACTGGGGAGGCTGAGACACAAGAATTGCTTGAACCCAGGAGGTGGAGGTTGCAGTGAGCTGAGATCATGCCACTTTTCTCCAGCCTGGGCAACAGAGCAAGACTGTCTCCAAAACAAGGAAAAAGGAATTAACCAGGAGTGTTTGGCCAACCACACGGAAACTGGCCAAGTCATGTAGAAAGGAGTTTTAGATGGTATGCCTACTGATTCCACTCTAATTCATCTGCAAATCTGTATCCACACAGACCCTATGGATCTAACATTGTAGCCCTTAATTATATAAAATCTTGAAACTTTTTTAAAAAATGATTTATATATATTTTTCACCCTTGAGAGAGTATCAGTTACCTAAGAGTTAAAAATATCTCTTACTTTTTTCTACCCATTACAAAACTTATTCCCTTAAGGACAAAAACCTCAGGAACTATATTAGTCTGAAAATAATGAAAGTTTTAGGGTAGGGGCGTGGCCTGCTCAAAGGAGGGGTTGGGGAAGAATCTGGACACAGTGGGCAACAGGGATGGGGCAAGAAAAGATTGGAGCTGAGGCCGGGCACTGTGGCTCATGCCTGCAATCCAGCACTTTGGGAGGCCGAGGGCAGGTGGATCACCTGAGGTCAGGAGTTCCAGACCAGACTGATCAATACGGTGAAACCCTGTCTCTACTGAAAATACAAAAATTAGCCAGGTGTGGTGACATGTGCCTGTAATCCCAGCTACTTGGGAGGCTGAGACAGAAGAATTGCTGGAACCTGGGAGTTGGAGGTTGCAGTGAGCCGAGATCATGCTATTGCACTCCAGCCTGGATGACAGAGTGAGACTCCGTCTCAAAAAAAAAAAAAAGGACTAGAGTTGAGAAATCTGTTGGTGGAGAACGGGAATCACAGGTGGAGGACGAGAAACACTACCCTCCTGGTGATAGAAAATATGCCCCAATGTTAGGCAGTGGAGCACGTAACATCATACCTGTTTCCATTCCCAGAATAGGAGAGAAATTTACCGTAACTGAGTACATCAAACATCTTTGCATTTCCACTGCACCGGGTCTCAGAGCCTTTCTTATGAAAAGAAGCTCACTAGGTCCAATCTTACCTGGCCACCTGGGGATACTGTGGGGCTTGATAGGGTAATCATCCGTGCTGGTTTACTCAGGACTGAGGGGTTTCCAGGGATGTGGGACTTCTGGTGTTAACCGGAACAGTTCTGGGCAAACAAAACAAAAATGAGGTGGTCACTCTACACCACACTGTACATGACAGAAAGCCAAAGGTCAGTTTACTACCTTGCTACTCAATGTGTAGTCCCTGGGCTTGCAAGGTAGGCACCACCCAGGAGCCTGCTAAAGATGCAAAATCTAACAGGGTGTGATGGCTCATGCTTTTAATCCCAGCACTTTGGGAGGCTGAGGTGAAAGGATGGCTTGAGCCTGGGAGGCGGAGGTTTCAGTGAGCTGTGATTACATCACTGCGTTCCAGCCTGGGCAACAGAGCAACACCCTGTCTCAAAAAAAAAAAAAAAAAAAAAGATGCAGAATCTTGGCTGGGTGTAGTGCCTCGCGTGCATAATCCCAGCACTTTGGGAGGCCAAGGTGGGTGGATCACTTGAGGTCAGGATTTTGAGACTGGTCTGGCCAACATGGTGAAACCTCATCTCTACTAAACATACAAAAATTAGCCAGGTGTGGTGGCAGGAGCCTGTCACCCCAGCTACTCAGGAGGCTGAGGCAGGAGAATTGTTTGAACCTGGAGGGGTAGAGGTTGCAGTGAGCCAAAATTGTGCCACTGCACTCCAGTCTGGGCAACAGAGTGAGACTCTGTCTCACAAAAAAAAAAAAAAAAAAAATGTAGAATCTCAAATCTCAAGCTCCACCTTGACCTGATGAATGAGAACCCGCATTTCAACCTGATTCCTGGGAAATTCCTGTGCCCATCCGGTGTGAGAAACATAGGGTTATTAGATAAAATTTGTTCCTTCAGCATCCGTGAGCCTGTGCATGTGCTATTTTATTTTTACTGCTTCAATATCAGAAGAAAGTGTCCAAAATTGGTGCCAAGTGAATTATAGCTTTTTATGACCATTTACAGCACCACACTGCAAGAAGCCTAAAGAGTCATTTTATTTCCTCTCTTCATTCTCTTCTCCAGATTTCAAGAAACAGAATGCAGCAGTCCAGAACATTTTGAATCTAGTGGTTGCTTTGCTTACTAGGCGGGGATTTCTCGACCTCAGCACCACTGGCATTCTGCACTGGCACATTCCTTGCTGTGGGGCTGTCCTGCGCATGGTAGGATGTTTAACAGCATCCCTGGCCTCTGCCTACTAGATGCACCTGTTATTGCACCTCCTCCCAGTTGTGACAGTCAAGAATGTCTCCAGACATCGCTCGATGTCTCCTAAGGGGCCAAACAGCCCCCATTCAAGAACCATTGGCTTAGACAAAGAAGACATGCTCATGGAAACAAGAGCCAAAAGGAGACGTGAGGGAGCTTGTGCTTGCCAGGAGTTTGTTAAAGTCTTGAAAACCATGGTTGGCATGGCACAGTGGCTCACGTCTGTAATCCCAGCACTTTGGGAGGCCAAGGAGGGAGGATCACTTGAGTCCAGGAGTTTGAAACCAGTCTGGGCAACATAGGGAAACCCTGTCTCTACATAAAATTAGAAAATTAGCTGGGCGTGGTGGCACACACGTGTGGTCCCAGCTACTCAAGAGGCTGAGGCAGGAGAATCACTTGATCCCTGCAGGTGGAGGCTGCAATGAGCTGAGGTCACACCACCACACTCCAGCTTGGGCGACAGAGCGACGCCTGTCTAAAAGAAAGAAAGAAAAAAAAAGCCTTGAAAACAAGGCCACACTGATGCCCAACAGGCTTCTAGAGAGAACCAGCTGGGTGACCTGCGGGCCCACCCCATGTCGAAGGGGAAGCTGTCTGCCAGTGACACTAATGAAGACAAGCAGTCCCCAGCTGCCAGGGCTCACGCCATCTGCCCCACCACTTACAGCTGCTCTTTATTATTTCAGCCACAGAGTGCAAGAAAGACCTTTTGCCTTTTTGCTAGTGTGCCATGCTGAACAACAGTAGAGGTTTCCTAGCAGCATTGTTAAAAATGAAAAAAAAAAAAAAAGACTGGGTAGTTAACGTTAGAATCACCAGAGTGAACCATCTGGCTCGGTCCCCCACCATCGTCACATGAGGCAGAAGGCCATACCAGACGGGACACTTGCAGCACTGGTCCCTGCTGTGAGCAGGTACTGTTTAGTGTCTGGATAGCCCCAGGAGGCTTATGGACTGAGAAACCGCTCCCATCTCTGCCTCCAGGCTGGCCTGGGCCACACCCTTCCTCAAGTCATGTAACTAGCTGACATAACACATTGACAAAAACTACTGCATTTGTCAATTTTAAGATGCACTTTCTCCTCTCTGCTCCCACCCCCAGTTCAGCATCTTGGAAATCTGGATTCATCATACAGTAACAGTACAATGGCCATCAGGCAGGTGTAAGGTGGGACGTAGCCAACAGGGCCTGACGACGCGTCAATGTCAAAATCACCTGCAAAAAACTCTCAGGATGGTCCAGAAGGTTTGGAGGGAAATCCAAGGGGGAGTACTCTTTTGGCCCATAAAAGACTGATGGTCATGGAGAACAGGCGAGGAGGCAGGGAATCGGATATCTTCAGAAACATTCCTGAAGGCGCAGAGTGGGCCAACCCTACCCTGCATCAGTACTACTCAGAGCATGGTGCCTGGACCAGCAACATCAGCATCACCTGGCAGCTGGCAGGAAATAAATGCACATTCTCGAGCTCCATGCCAGACCTACTGAGTCAGAATCTCTGGGAGTGGGCTGGGCGCGGTGGCTCACGCCTGTAATCCCAGCACTTCGGGAGGCCAAGGCAGGTGGATCACTTGAGGTCAGGAGTTCAAGACCAGCCTGGCCAAAATGGTGAAACCCTGTCTCTACAAAAATTAGCCAGGTATGATGGCAGGTGCCTGTAATCCCAGCTACTCGGGAGGCTGAGGCGGGAGAATTGCTTGAACCCGGGAGGCGGAGGCTGCAGTGAGCCAAGAGCACACTACTGCACTCCAGCCTGGGCAACAGAACAAGACTCCGTCTGAGAAAGGGAGAGAGAGAGAGTGAGAGAAAGAGAGAGAAAGAGAAAGAGAAAGAGGGAAAGAGGGAAAGAGAGAAAGAAAGAAAGAGAGAAAATCTCTGGGACTGGGGTCCAGCAACCTGTGTCTCAAGCCCTCCGGGATGTTTGGGTGTAGGCTCGAGATGGGAAGTGTTGCTCTACATATTTGACTTAAATTGACAAACTTGGCTTAAATCGATATTAGCAACAATAATTAGCAACAATGACCTTTACCTCTTTTAAGGATTCTTTTAAGAAATGCTACATCACCGATACTCTAGACAAAGACGATAATATATGAAAAAAGTACTATCTCAAGTACTCTGACTTGAAAAATGATTGAGAAGCATCAGACTCAAATATGAGAAAGTTTTAAGAAGCGATTCCTCTTCCAATTAATGTAACTATATTTCCTTTATATGCATGTAAAATGTATACTTATATGTATGCATAGATGTATAGTTTTCTTTATGAGTATGCACAGTACATAATAAAACTAAGTCTAAAAAGTTTTTTTTTTTTTTTTTTTTTTTTTTTTTGAGATAGTGATTCGCTCTGTTACCCAGGCTGGAGTGCAGCGGCGTGATCTCGGCTCACTGTAACCTCCGCCTCCCGGGTTCAAGCGATTCTTCTGCCTCGGCCTCCTGAGTAGCTGGGATTACAGGCACCCGCCACCACGCCCGGCTAATTTTTGCAGAGACGGGGTTTCATCATGTTGGCCAGGCTGGTCTCAAACTCCTGACCTCCAATGATCCACTTGCCTCAGCCTCCCAAAGTGCTGGGATCACAGGTGTAAGTCACCACATCCGGTCATAAAAGAGCTCTTTCAGTAAGCAAAAATTAAATATTGTAAGTATAAGCAAGTATTAGAGTTTTGAACCATACACTTTTCTTTTTCTTTCTTGATGGTTCACAAAATAATACTGCATCCTTGGGTTGCAGAGTCTTAGGCTCCACAAAGTGTGGAATTCTACTGTGTAACTTTGCCTCGCCTAACCTAACTCTTTAATGATACAGTTTAAACCTTCTCAACAAGGCCACATTGCAGCTCTCTTCTACACGATAGTGTGTTCTGTGCTCAAAGATCATTAATTGGCCTTTTTTCAGCTTTATTTTCCCCCACTTGGCTCTTCCTCTGACCCCTACAGTAGGTAGTCCCATTTCCTAATGCTCTTATCATTGTGGCTTCTTTCTGCATTCTCTCCAACTAACTGATGCTCCTCTCCAATCATAGCATGTCTAAAATAAAATATGGGATAAGCGGCTGGGCTAAGTTTGACATCTGGATCACAGCTGTGCACTGCTGGAACAGGGTAGCTTTCACCTATAACAATGAACGGACGCAGAGCATCTGTCAGGGCCTGGGAATCAGAAACCAGCCTCTCTGTTGTACCTAGGACCCCAGGGTACTTTTTTATTTTTACTTTCTGAGACAGAGTCTTGCTCTGTTGCCCAGGCTGGAGAGCAGTGGTGCAATCTTGGCTCACTGCAACCCCGCCTCCAAGGTTCAAGCAATTCTCCTGCCTCGGCCACCCAAGTAGCTGGAACTACAGGCACACACCACCAAGCCCGGCTAATTTCTTTTTGTATTTTTTTAGAGACAGGATTTTGCCATGTTGGCCAGGCTGGTCTCGAACTCCTGGCCTCAAGCAATCCACCCTCCTCAGCCTCCAAAAGTGCTGAGATTATAGGCATTGAGCCACTGGCCCTCCAGCATTCTTAAGTCATGAAAACAGAGAAAGTGATAAGACATCCTCATAATAAGCAGCCCCAATTCTGCCTGTTGGTCAGATCTCTTTCTCTTCTTGTATGCCTTCTTAGGGCCTGAGCTCTGAGCTTGCTTCGTGATCTTACAGGAATTGACTAGACACTAAAGTAATTGCTTTGCAGCAAGATAGAGCCAATCTAGAGGGAATCAAGACATGAATCTGGTGGTTGACATCACGCAAGTTTATGGAGGGAGCTATGTGTTTCACAGAGAGCAACAGTGGCTGAGCCTGCCAGCCTGGCTTCCTGAAGCCAGCGCCAGCCTGGAAGGAGAGACCGCCCCTTCTCCCTCTTTGGGCATCAGATAATCAGAAGGTCTTGCTGCCAGGATGAACTTCAGGAACTCGAGGATCAATAAGACGGTGGCCCCTGCACAGCGCGGTTGCTTTTAAACAGACGTGATCATTAAACATTCACTGAATGAAGGAGTCGTGGATAAGGATGTGGATCTTGGGATCAGCATGTGAAAACAACTTGTAGAGATTTCATTGATTTGTTTTCAATGGTAGGGGACCAGGGAGAGGGGCTGTGGTGGTTGTTCGGTCTATCTGTCTTCCCTATGAGCATGCCAGCTCCAGAGTAGGAAGACAATGGTGATGTCGTTCAGCCTGGCATATCCAGCACCTAAAGAAATAAATCCAGAGTAGGCACTCAATAAATAAATTTGCCAACTTCACCAGTGAATTTGTTGGTTCAAAGACCTCCTTCTCCCTTAGACCAGAGAGTCTCCAATGGCTAGGTTGGGGATAGGGGTGGAAAGGACAGGGGAGAGGTTTCAAGACCATTTATTTGTTTGTTTATTTATTTATTTATTTATTTATTTATTTGGAGACAGGGTCTCACTCTGCTGCCTAGGCTAGAGTGCAGTGGTGTGCTCATGGCTCACTGCAGCCTCCACCTCATGGGCTTAGTCAATCCTCTCACTTCAGCCTCCCTAGTAACTGGGACTACAGGCATGCACCACCACACCCGGCTAATTTTTGTATTTTTTGTAGAGACAGGATTTCATCATGTTGCCCAGGTTGGTGAAACTCCTGGGCTCAGGCAATCCACTGGCCTCAGCCTCCTAAAATGCTGGGAATACAGGCGTGAGCCACCATGCCTGACCCATCTCAAGACCTTTAAAAAACTACATAAAATAGCTAATGTTTTACCATGCGCAAAGCCATGTTTGTGCACAAAAGTGTAAAGTGCACAAAGCCTGAATAACAGGCCTGGGAACACGTGGGGGCAGGAGGCCACAAATCCCTTAAATGTCAAGGAAGAGGCACAGCAGAGCCTCAGTTTCTCTGAGTCCAAGGCTGAACCACAACATCCCCCGTGACATCACCCACGGGTGGAAGCACCACCGCTTTCCAGACCCGACCTGTGGCAGGGACTCTCCTGCCCATCGATTAAAAGTGTGGTGTCTCTTTCCAGAGAATTGCTACCCGGTAGCTTCAGCTTTGCCTCTGAGGCCTCATCAATCTTTTCCCTCTTATGTAAAAATAGCATTCAGGTCCTCTCCGCAACCTTCTCTCCGTGCACCTAAAAATCTGTTTTTCCAACCGTTCTTCCTTTGACCAAGCCCAGGCCCTCACCACCCACTAGCTCTCCTCTCTCAGCTCTCCACTTGCAACACGCCCTCACAGAGTGTGCTGAGGCTTGAGTGCCCTGACAAGAACGTGAAGCCTTGGGCCTCCCTGCTTCCTGTGGGCACAATGGCTCTGTCTACATACAGGGCTCATTCTTCTCACTTTGTGCCTCATCCTCCTTCTTCAGTTTGGAAAATACCAAAAAGAACAAAGGAGAAAGAAAAGTCACCCATAACCCACCCTCCATCCCTTCCTTCCTTCCTTCCTTCCTTCCTTCCTTCCCTTCCTTCCTTCCTTCCTTCTTTCCTTCCTTCCTTCCCTTCCTTCCTTCCTTCCTTCTTTCCTTCCTTCCTTCCCTTCCTCCCTCCCTTCTTCCTTCCTTCCTTCCTTCATGAGGGATATAAGGTAAAAAGTAGACCTGGTGTG
Organism: Mandrillus leucophaeus; assembly: GCF_000951045.1. Taxonomy (NCBI): domain Eukaryota; kingdom Metazoa; phylum Chordata; class Mammalia; order Primates; family Cercopithecidae; genus Mandrillus; species Mandrillus leucophaeus. Next base: position 5,734,057 of record NW_012098097.1, read on the forward strand.
ATGGCTCATGCCTGTAATCCCAGCACTTTGGGAGACCAATGCAGGAGGATTGCTTGAGTTCAGGAGTTCGAGACCAACCTGGGCAATATAGTGAGACCCCTGTCTCTACAAAAAAAAAGTTTAAAAAACTAGCCAAGCATGGTGGCATGTGCCTGTAGTCCCAGCTACTTGGGAGGCTGAGGCAGGAGGATCACTTGAGCCCAGGAGGTGGAGGCTGCAGTGAGCAGAGATCACACAACTGCACTCCAGGCTAGGCAACAGAGCAAGATCCTGTCTCAAAAAAATTAAATTAAATTAAATTAAATTAAAATGAAGTAAAATCCTCCTCCTTCTATCTTCACCAACAGAAGTAACCACTGCAAACAGCTTGGATATTTCCTTCTAAAATGTTTTACTGTCATATGCAAACATATATAGATACAGATATGTACACACATATATACACATACATATACACACAAGTTTATATCTATATAAATACACCCAAATGTATGTACACATATGTACATATAACTTCTAATTATTTAATGTGACATGTATTTCTGTATGTTTACTTATATAAGTGTAAATTTATAAGTATAGATAAAATTATGTGAGCTACAATTACATTAATTACATAATTACTAAATTATACTATCATATTTTATCACATATATCTTACTCTGGAACTTGTCTTTTTCACTTTAGTGGCGTATCATAGATACTTTCCCAGGAGGCTTCACACCCCTTTCCCTCTTCCTTCTTTATCGTATCTGCAGTGCACCATTGTAGCCTGGGCTGTGTTAAAATTGGCCAGTCCCCTCCCGTAGGACTTTGAGGATGTTTTTAATCTTTTGCATTGTCTGATGCTCTAACAACGATTCTTTTTTTTAAAATTTTTTTTTGAGATGGAGTCTTGCTCTGTTGCCCAGGCTGGAGTGCAGTGGCATGATCTCAGTTCACCGCAGCCTTTGCCTCCCAGGCCCAAGCAATCCTCCTGCCTCAGCCTCCCAAGTAGCTGGGATTACAGGCAGGTTAATTTTGGGGGTTTTTGTTGTTATTGTTGTTGTTGTTTTGAGAAGGAGTCTCACTCTGTTGCCCAGGCTGGAGTGCAGTGGCGCGATCTTGGCTTACTGCAAGCTCTGCCTCCTAGGTTCACGCTATTCTCCTGCCTCAGCCTCCCGAGTAGCTGAGACTACAGGCGCC
>NW_012098097.1:5735441-5741377 GCF_000951045.1 Mandrillus leucophaeus
TGGCCAGGCTGGTCTTGAACTCCTAACCTCAAGTGATTCACCCGCCTCCGCCTCCCAAAGTGCTGGGATTACAGATGTGAGCCACTGTGCCTGGCCAATTTTTTTTTTTTTTTTTCCAATAGAGATGAGGTCTCTTTTCATTGCCCAGGCTGGTCTCAAACTCCTGGGCTCAAGCAATCCTCTCACCTCGGCCTCCCAGAGTGCTGGGATTATAGGTATGAGCCACAGAGCCCAGCCTCTAACGACTATTCTTAGGCACCTATCTTTTAGCACCAAGGAAAGTATTTCTACAGGACCCATTCCAAGAAGTGCAAGCTGGGCCATAGGGTGTGTGCATGTTTCATTTTGATAGATATTGTCAAATTACACTCCTGAAAGCGTTCTCCAAATTTCACTTCCATTACCAATGACTTGGAATTCTTTTTTTCCCCCTAAATCTGATAGGTAATAAACAGCACCTCACTGGTATCTTCCCCCAGTGTTTGAGGCCTTTCTGTGTGCTAATGCCCAGCCGTATCCTCAGAGAGGCAGGTTGAACAGCGGTTCAGCACAGGAGCCCTGCTGTCCGACGGCCAGGATTCTAACATGCTTCTGCCTGTTATTAACTAGTACCTCTATTTCATCTATAAAATGGGCAAACTCACAATGCCGATGTCATGTATGAAGGTTACGTGTAAAGCACTTAGCACAGAACCACCTTTGCCCCATTCTAAACGTAAGCAAGCCCCTGGAACTCTGCATTCTCTACAGAACCCACCTCTCTCTCTACCCTCCCGACCACCAATTTCACTTCTGTGTCCTCCACTCTTCATTGCCTTCTCTCTTCAATTTGCAGGGCCTTTTGCTTTCCTCCTTAATCCTTTTGATCCTCCTGACCACACTCTTTTTCCTCACCATGGCAACCCACTGCACATACCCTTCCCTCTGTTGTAACCCACACCTCACTGGGCTCTTGCCCCCGGGGGTAGCTCTCCAGTCTACCTAGCTTGCCCAAGCATTATGGTGAATTCCTTGCTAAAATCCCAACTTGCCATCCTCATGACATTCACCCCATCTACCTGCCACCTAAGCCAGCAGAGAGAATAAATGATAGAACTCCCACAGAGCATCTTCTTTGTCACTCCAGTATTTCCTCTCAAGTGCAGACAAACTATCTACTGTGCACTCTATTCTAGGAACATGCCCCAGGACTGGCAGTAAATTAACAAGTCTTGGTTTGAAGTGTTTTCCCTCTTTACTATTTGGAAAATACAAAGGCAAGCTTCCCTGATCTTTTGCTATAATTTCCCTTCCTTATGTTCTTCCAAAATATTGCTCAACAAATCCACACTTTCTTCTACTGGTCTTTAGGCTTCTGATTTATCTGGGACGGGAGCACCGTTATTCAGCAATGCTGGCCAAAGCTTGTATTACTCCTTGGTGATTTTTGGAAATGACTTAATCCCATCTCTAGGCCTCCACAGCTTAGCCTGCACTTCAATAAATAAAGATGTGCAATGAGATTTGGACCTGTTGGCATCCAATTGCTAACCTCCATCCCCAAATCCACAGCTGAGAAGCAAAAGGCAAGACAATTAGTCCTGGAACAGGCTCTGCTGGCCAGCAGGAGAGGTCAGCAGTGGCATTGAGTAGTACCAAAGCTGCTTTATGATAATTTTTCCACTGGGTACAGTGACCTTTCATTCCATGTTTATTTGGAAATGACCTTTAAGCAGCAATCATCCAAAATTAAATGCTCCAAAGGAATAAATTAGATAATGCAGATGTTCCCCAGTGGTCAGTTAAGGAATAGAGTGGAAAATAAAAGCAGCTCTGCCCGGGGATGCCACGGGCTAGTCTGTCCATCAGACTAGTAAGTGAATACAGAGTTATCCCAACCTCTGTCAATCAGAAAATTGAGAACCTGAAGCCAGAGTGACCTAGACATGATTATTTTCAAAATTGAACCCAAACTAGCTAATATTTCACTTCTTGATTCTGCTTGGAGCACAGGAAACTGAGTTACTTGGATGCCCAAGATTTACCATCTTAGGGAGAAACAATCTCCAAGATTTGGGTTCAGTGGCAACTTGGCAAGCTCCACGTGCTCCATCCCAGCCTCATTCCAATGGAAGACATCATTGATTTGTGCTAACTGACTCATTATGAGCATCCACCACACACTGGGCTCTTTGCTAAGTGCTGGAGAAAATTCAACCCCTCAAGGTCAAAGACAGAGGCAGGCAACTGAGCTTCAGGGCCCGCAGGAGGCATGGCCCTCTCCACTGTGGGTACGTCTCATTTCTGTTCTCATTTTCTACTCTGCAGGCTCTGTTCTTTTTTCCCCACTCAATATCCATTTATCCATTTTCCTCTTTCTTGCTTATATTTAATTTGACCAGTGATGGCACTCCCTGGTAGTACCAATGGGTGATGCTTGGAGATTAACAAATCATTCTTCCTAAAGTAGAAAGCATCTGAACCCAAAGAGAACCTCAGCACCAAGGCCTTTGGCCTCCTCTGCCACTTGCTCAGTGAATCTTTTTTTTTTTTTTTTTTTTTTTTTACTGTCTTTCCCATGCTGGAGTACAGTGGCATGATCTTGGCTCTGTGCAACCTTCACTTCCTGAGTTTTTTCTCTATTCACACATTGCTTTCTATCATATTTTTTTTTTTTTTTTTTTTTTTTTGAGACGGAGTCTCGCTCTGTCACCAAGGCTGGAGTGCCATGGCGCGATCTTGGCTCATTCCTGGGTTCACACTATTCTCCTGCCTCAGCCTCCCGAGTAGCTGGGACTACAGGCGCCTGCCACCACGCCCAGCTAATTTTTTATATTTTTAGTAGAGACGGGGTTTCACCATATTAGCCAGGATGGTCTCGATCTCCTGACCTCGTGATCCGCCCACCTCGGCCTCCCAAAGTGCTGGAATAACAGGCATGAGCCACCACACCCGGCCAGCTCAGTGAATCTTAGAATCACTTGGATCCCAATCCCAGGGCAAGGATCTCTTTGAGAGGATATCCAAAGAGATAGTGTGATTTCCTCCAGCAAAAGCAGTTTCCACAACCTCCCCTTGTCACTTCTACTGGCCCATAACACCTATCACTGCTCCCAAAGCAAAGGCTACCACACCAAAGGCCTTACATTGGGCTAGGCATGATGGCTCACGTCTGTAATCCCAGCACTTCAAGAGGCTGAGGCAGGGGGATCACCTGAGGTCAGGAGTTTGAGACCAGACTGACCAACATGGCGAAACCTGTCTCTACTAAAAATACAAATGTTAGCCAGGCGTGGTGGCGGGCACCTGTAATCCCAGCTACTTGGGAGGCTGAGGCAGGAGAATTGCTTGAACCTGGGAGGTGGAGGTTGCAGTGAGCTGAAAACATGCCACTGCACTCCAGCCTGGGCAACAGAGCAAGACTCCGACTCAAAAAACAAAAAAAAAAAGGCCTTACATGGGGCAGATATGAAGTCAGAGCCCAACCCCTGCTGTCGAGGACAGCCTGATTCCACCTCCAGCTCCCTTAGGAACAGCAGTGGGAAGGCAGGGCCTCAGGAGACAACCTCTGGAGGCCCAGCCCGGCAGGGAAGGGGATGGAAATGAAACTATAACATGTGCAGTGGTGGGAACACTGCCTGGAAATCCCAACCCCAGTTCAGATTTGAAGCTTCACTAACTCACTGAGCCTCTGCTTCTTACAATGGATGGAACCCGAGTGAGTCCTAAGCTGCAAAAAAATCTGTGATCATAGTATCCCCCAAAATTGAAAACAGAGACTCAAACAAATCCTTGTACATAAAGGTTCATGCCAGTACTATTCACAACAAGCACAAGGTAGAAGCAACCCAAATGCCCATCAACTGATGAATGGATGCACACAATGGAATCTATCCATACAATAGAATATTTTTATTCAGCCATGGAAAGACATGAAATGCTGATCCATGCCGCAACGCAGATGAACCTCCAGAACATTATGCTCAGTGAAAGAAGCCAGACACAAAACGCCACATATTGTATGATTCCATTTGTAAGAAACAGCCAGAATAGGTAACTCTGTAGAAAGAGAAAGCAGATTTGGCTGGGCGCAGTGGCTCAATCCTGTAATCCCAGCATTTTGGGAGGCCAGCCCAGCCAACATGGTGAAACCCCGTCTCTGCAAAAATACAAAAATTAGCTGGGCATGATGGTGGGTGCCTGTAATCCCAGCTACTCGGGAGGCTGAGGCGGAAGAATCGCTTGAACCCAGGAGGTGGAGGTTGCAGTGAGCCGAGATCATGGCATTGTTCTCCTGCCCGGGCGACAGAGCAAGACTCTGTCTCAAAAAAAAAAAAGAGAGAGAGAAAGCAGATTGGTAGCTGTCAGGGGCTGCCAGAGTGGGGAATAGGTAATGACTGTTTCATGGGTATAGGGTTTTAATTTGGAGTGACTAAAATTTTTTTGGAAAGTCATAGAAGTGATACTGTAACAGGATGAACTGCAGACGAAACTCCTCAGACACAGAGTTAAAGAAGGAAGGGGTTTATTCGGCCAGAGGCATCGGCAAGACTCCTGTCTCAAGAGCTGAGCTCCCCAAGTGACCAATTCCTGTCCCTTTTAAGGGCTCACAACTCTAAGGGGGTGCATTTGAGAGGGTCGTGATCGATTGAGCAAGTAGGGGATACGTGACTGGGGGATGCATGCACTGGTAATTTGATCAGAACAAAACAGGACAGGATTTTCACAGTGCATTCCTATACAATGTCTGTAATCTACAGATAACAGAACCAATCAGGTCAGGGGTCGATCTTTAACTACCAGTCCCAGGGTGCGGCGCCGGGCTGTCTGCTTGTGGATTTCATTTCTGCCTTTTAGTTTTTACTTTTTCTTTCTTTGGAGGCAGGAATTGGGCATAAGACAATATAAGGGGTGGTCTCCTCCCTTATTCCTTGTAGAACATTGCAAATATACTAAATGCCACTGAATTGTTCAATTAAAATGGTTGATTTTACGTTATGTGAATTTCACCTTAATTTTTGTCTTTTTTTTTTTTTCCTTTTTGTGGAGAATGGGGTCTCGCTATATTGCCCAGGCAAGTCTCAAACTTCTGGGCTCAAGCTATCCTCCTGCCTCTACCTCCCTAAAAGCTGGGATTACAGGCATGAGCCACTGCACCCAGCCTCACCTTAATTTATTATTATTAATTTATGAATTTATTTTAGACACAAGGTCTAGCTCCGTCACCCAGGCTAGAATGCAGTGGTGCAATCAAAGCTCATTGCAGCCTTAACTCCTGGACTCAAGGTTATGGGCATGAGCCACAGACCCTGCCCCCTTACTTCTTTTTTTTTTTTTTTTTGTAAGTCTGGTGAGTAGGCTTACAATAACTGGCTCCAACTGGGTTTCTGCAGAAGCCTGACCTGGGAAGGGTCATAAGAAGGGCCAGTCCCTGTATTTCTATTCTGGAAGCCCTGACACCACTTTTTCCCCCCAAACATAGCTAAATTAAACTCTTTTCTATTTCTGTAGCAGAATGATGTGTCTATTTGTTTACTATCTCCCCAAAAAAGACTAACTCCAAGAGGGCAGTGATTTGTCTGGTTCAATGTAACTCTCCACTGTATAGCCATGGGTGAGCACTCAACAAATACCTGTGAATGAATAACTGAATGAAACTATGCAGATGATCCTGTTTACATTTTTTTTTTTTTTTCCTTTTTTAAAAACAATAAAAGCTAGGCCGGGCGCGGTGGCCCAAGCCTGTAATCCCAGCACTTTGGGAGGCCGAGACGGGCGGATCACGAGGTCAGGAGACCGAGACCAGCCTGGCTAACACGGTGAAACCCCGTCTCTACTAAAAAATACGAAAAACTAGCCAGGCGAGGTGGCGGGCGCCTGTAGTCCCAGCTACTCGGGAGGCTGAGGCAGGAGAATGGCGTAAACCCGGGAGGCGGAGCTTGCAGTGAGCCGAGATC
>NW_012098097.1:5741427-5749461 GCF_000951045.1 Mandrillus leucophaeus
TAAACCCGGGAGGCGGAGCTTGCAGTGAGCCGAGATCGCGCCACTGCACTCCAGCCTGGGCGACAGAGCCAGACTCTGTCTCAAAAAAAAAAATAAATAAATAAAAATAAATAAAAACAATAAAAGCTATACATGTGTTGGTGGGGATGCGAAATGATGTAGCTGCTATGGAAAACTAGATGGAGGTTTCTCAAAAAATTAAAAATAGAATTGCCATATGATCCAGCAATCCCACTTCTGGATATATACCCAAAAGAATCGAAAACAGGATCTCGAAGAGATATTTGCACACCTTTGTTCGTTGCAGCGTTATTCACAATAGCCAAGAGGTAGAAGCAACTAGATGTCCATCCCTGGATGAATGAATGGACAAAGAAAATGTGGTCTGCGCTTACAATGGCATCTTAACCTTAAAAAGGAGGAAAATCTATCTTATGCTACACCATGGAAAAACCTTGAGAACATTACGTGAAGTGCAACAAGCCAGTCACAGAAGAACAAATACCACATGATGTACCGCTTATATCGAGGCATCTAAAGCAGTCATATTTGTAGAAACAAAGTAGAATGGTGGTTGCTAAGGGCTGGGGAAGAGGGGGAAAAGGGGAGTTATTTAATGGATCTAGAGTTTCAGTTTCATAGTACAAAACATCCCAGAGATCTTTTGCACACGATGTGCATATGATTACCATTATTGTGCTACATACTCAAAAATAGTTACGATGGTAAGTTCCACATTATGTGTTTTTACAATTTTATGAAGCTACAGACACACATATACATGAATGTATAATTACACATCTTTAATTTTTTTGTGTTCATAAATAAGCTTGTGAGAGGGTAGCTGAACTGAACCCGTGAGAGCTCTGCTGCCTGGTTTTGAGTAGGGACTATCCTGGTGAGTGAGGCTTTGGACAGCAATGTCCTAGAGGAGCGCTGGGCTCCATATCCTGTCTCCAGGCACCCATCAGCACAGATTGGAAAAGCTTATACGGCTAGATGGAGTTGCAGGGGGACCATCCAAATAGGCTCATGAAACAAGAGTCGTTAACAAGAAAAGTCAGCTCAAGTGGTCTTTGCCAAGAACTGGCTGTACAAAACTCAGTCCAGAAAATGTCAACCTTAATTACAAAGTGGGTCTCTCCCGGAAGGCAGTGTTCCCCGCCCCCCGATCCCAGGAACTGGGTTGGAGCCATGGGGCGGGGGGGCGGGGTGGGTGCTAACCTGCATGGTTGAAACTTTTTTTTTTAATGAAAGCAAGTTTATTAAGAAAGTAAAGGAATAAAGAATGGCTACTCCATAGGCAGTGCAGCCTGAAACTTTCAAAGGAAGGGAGAAAGGAGTGAACTGGGCCTTCCTAAATGCTAGTGCAAGATTTGGTATACTACAACTCACAGGCCAAGTCTGGTTACTGCCTGTTTTTATAAATAAAGTTTTATTGGGGCTGGGCACTGTGGCTTACTCCTGTAATCCCAGCACTTTGGGAGGCCAAGGCGGACAGATCACTAGAGACCAGGAGTTTGAGACCAGCCTGGTCAACATGGGGAAACCCCACCTCTACTAAAAATATAAAAATTAGCCAGGCATGGTGGCGGACATCTGTAATCCCAGCTACTAGGGAGACTGAGGCAGGAGAATTGCTTGAACCTGGGAGGCAGAGATTGTAGTGAGCCAAGACTGCACCACTGCACTCTAGCCTGAGTGACAGAGCGAGACTCAGTCTCAAAAACAGAAAAGGAAAAAAAAAAAAAAGTTTTATTGGAACATCGCTACGGTCCATCATTGATGCATTGATGTCTCATCTATGGCTGTTTTTTCTACAATAGGAGAGCTGAGTAGTTGTGACAGAAGCTGTATGGCCCGCAAAGCAGAAGATATTTACTCTCTGACCATTTACAAAAGAAGTTTGCCAACCCCCGATCTAGGGAAAGCAAACGGTGTCCTGTGTAGGGAAGGGCATAATGCTTCACTCCTTATTCAAGGGCCAGTAAATCCCCCGTTCCCTTTTGTTTTCTCCTGCTGTCCTGCATCCTAGCACATTCAATTCCCAATTGTGTATGAAGTGGCTCGGAAAATCCCCAGCTGTGGTTAATGCACAAGCATTTATAATTGGTTTCAGATGCTAATAGGAATCATCTATCTCTCTCTACTTCCCCCAGCAGATTTACCTTCTTAATCATGTGTGACTTAGGCTGATGTCAAGATGCATCTGCACTCCCAGAGCACCCGCTACGCCCACCAGCTGCAAAGCGGAAAGGCAGGGGTGAATACAGAAGTGATCTAAATTGGGGGGGGGGCGGGGAACACCAAAAAAAAAAAAAAAACAAAAACGGGTGGCATTACCCTGTGAGGAAGCACAGGGCCCAGCCAAAGCTGCAATACAAATAAGAAACAAGGGTTGTCTCTAGAACGGTTACTCTTAAACTGCTCTACCATTTTCACAGCCTCCCTCTGTCCATCATGGCAGCTCCTGGGGTTGTTGCTTGCAGAGCTGTGTAGCCTGCTGATAGCATTGTGGTCAGTGGGCAGACCAGGGGAGGTCTCTATAGGATCCCCCAGCTGGTGCATGGGAGGGGTTGAAACTAACCATCCAAAGACTCTAAAGATGGGTAGGGTCGATCTGCCTCTCAGGAGATACTGAAGACTACTTCTTATGGGTTGTGGGACATGGCCTTAGAATTTAGGAAGTTTACAAACAAGGCAGAGAGACCACAGAACATCAAATACTACTACAAGAGATAATCAAAGAAAGAGAGAGAAAAATGGCTGGGCGCAGTAGCTCAGGCCTATAATCCCAGCACTTTGGGAAGCTGAGGTAGATGAATAGCTTCAGCCCAGGAGTTCAAGACTAGTCTGGGCAACATGGCAAGATCCTGTTTCTACTAAAAATACAAAAATTAGCCAGGCATGGTGGCACACACCTGTAGTCCCAGCTACTTGGGAAGTTGAGGTGGGAAGATTAACTTGAGCCCAGGAGATCAAGGTTGCAGTGAGCTGTGATCACACTACTGCACTCCAGCATGGGTGACAGAGCAAGACCCTATCTCAAAAAAAAAAAAGAGAGAGAGAGAGAAAGAGGGTAAATAGAAGACCTGTGCCAATGCAGTCAACAAGAAATTGTCAACTAAGTCACCTCAAACCTTTTATAGAACAAAAGAAGGTGTAAGTATTTCTTTCTCATAAGAGCCAAGAAAGAAATACAGACACGGCCGGGCGCGGTGGCTCAAGCCTGTAATCCCAGCACTTTGGGAGGCCGAGACGGGCGGATCACGAGGTCAGGAGATCGAGACCATCCTGGCTAACACGGTGAAACCCCGTCTCTACTAAAAAATACAAAAAACTAGCCAGGCGAGGTGGCGGGCGCCTGTAGTCCCAGCTACTCAGGAGGCTGAGGCCGGAGAATGGCGTGAACCCGGGAGGCGGAGCTTGCAGTGAGCTGAGATCCGGCCACTGCACTCCAGCCTGGGCGACAGAGCGAGACTCCGTCTCAAAAAAAAAAAAAAAAGAAAAAAAAGAAATACAGACACATACAATGAATTCAGAGGTAGGGGAGATGGCTCCAGCCCGAGTGGCCCCAGAGGGCTTTTTAGAGAAGAAGCAAGCACATGGCCCTGATCTCAGGGTGAGCAAGACACCTCCTGCGGCCACTTAAGATGGTCAGTGTCCATCAACCCTGTCACAGGTTCCAAAGCACCCCTGTCAGAAGTTGTTCTGCGTGGACCCTCCAGTCTCTTCTCCACCAGAGCTTTCCAGGCCAAAGAGTAGGAGCAGCAGCCATAGAACCAGCCAACGAGCTCTGAGCCTCCTCCAGGCCCGGCTCTTTACCGGGGAGGGGTTTGGTTAATCCTCAAATAACCCCATAGTGTAAGTTTAACCCCTATTCCTAGAACAATACCCAGCATATAACAAGCTCTCTGGAAATCAGTATTTGTTTATTCATTAACTATATTTTTATTATGTTAAATAACTTTATTATGTTAAATAATTTTTATTATGTTAAATAATATTTTTATTATGTTAAAAGTTAAATAAATTAACTTTTTATTATGTTAAATAACAGATACAACTCAGTATCTGTAAGATGGGGAAGGGGTAGAATTGCTAGATTTAGCAAACAAACAAACAAAAAAAAGGACACTTAAATTTAAATTTCAGATCAATAACAATGTTTTAGTATAAGATCGGAACACTGGGTATCCTATATTTTACTTAGTAACCCTAGGAAGCAGGGGATAGGGTGAGGAGCTGCAGCTCAAAGAGGTTTTGAATTTGCCTGAGGTCATCATGGCTAGGAAACACCAAAAACAAATTCAAGCCCTGGTAGTGAAGCTCTAGAGCAAGTTTGATGGGCCTCTACACTCTCCCAGGCTGCCTTTCCCTTCTTGCCACTCCCATAGCCCTTTGACTACATCACTATAAACACATTTAACACATTGCAAGAAGGTAGTTGACAGTGTACATGTTGGTTTCCTCCCTTAGAAGATAAACTCTAATTCTCTGTAACTGCTTGGGATGAAGGCAGCTAATTGTCTTTATGAAGCCACTCTCTTCATCATCCTCCATTAAAGACACTCCAGTTCTTAGCTGGGCACATGGCTACTGGGATAAAGACTATTTTCCGGCATCCCTTGTAGCGACGCATGATCACGTGATTAAGCGCTAACCAGGAAGTATCCTAAAAGGAGGAAGTATGCCCTTCTCTGCTTCCTCTTTCCTGCTGGCTGGGATATGGCGTAATGGCTGCTGCTGTAATGGCCCCTCTTGGACCATAAGGGACCTTGGGGGTGAAAGCAACCCCCACTAGAGCAATAAAACAGGAGAATCCTGGGTCACTAACAGTATTTAACACAATATCAGCCCTGGACTACTTGTAGGCTTTTTTCTAACTTAAGCCACCGTTATTTGGGGCTTTCTACTACTTGGAGTTGAATGTAATTATAAGTTATGCATGGCCTCAGCACCTAGAGTAGCCTGAAAGGGATGCAGGGAAGGTTTGCTGAAATTTCATACATGAACAGTATCCTGCATTCCAGATTCTGGCCCAAAAACTCCCACCTCTCCCTAACCTCATATAAAATCTCAATTAAAATACATGGCTAGAAACCTCACAAAATCCTTGACCTAAATACATCTGTATGTACGTGCTTTGATACTTCTGTGTGGAAGGGGAAGATGGCTGGAAAAAGCATTTTCTTTCTCTTAGGTATCCCCCAGACACAGATTTCAACAGTGGTGCAAGGCTGACCAAAGAGTTATTAATGATATGCTATTGGACTAAATGAACTAGAATCGCAGCAACATGGAAAATCAAGACTTCCTGCTATTATGTAAATGTACTGCCATTTGGGAAAATAACTCAGTATGAGATTCATTATAAGTAATGTTTTCATCCCAACCTTCATGGTCTTTGGAAACTTCAATATATGACCCAATTTATTAACTAAAACAAGATCCCTCTCCAATCCTTTTAAATGACTTCTATAAATTTTTAAGCTTAGATCATCCATGCAAATATCTTACATTATTAGTTATGCAAATATCTTGTATTATTTTTAAAAGCCTCAAGCTTCTGAAAAACTCTCTTAATCCTGGATACGTTTCCTGATCCTATAATCATTTTATAGTATAAAGACACTACTGGGGCTGGGGGCAGTGGCTCATGCCTGTAATCCCAACACTTTGGGAGGCCAAGGCAGGTGGATCACTTGAAGTCAGGAATTCGCCACCAGCCTGGCCAACATGGTGAAACCTAGACTCTACTAAAAATACAAAAAGTATCCAGGCATGGTGGCAGGCACCTGTAGTCCCAGCTACTTGGGAGGCTGAGGCAGGAGAATTGCTTGAACCCAGGAGGCGGAGGTGGCAGTGAACCGAGATTGTGCCACTGCACTCCAGCTTGGGCAACAAAGCGAGACTGTCAAAAAACAAACAAACAAACAAAAACAAAGACACTATTGGATTAAAGGTATACATAGTAAATATATGGAAATCAATGGTAATGTGTACATCCATCCGAAATTTTACTTGCATTTCATAAAAACTATGACTTACTGAAATGGAAATAGAATTTATTAAATGGTTGAGTCAGTTGCAGAATTCTCAGGAGGAACAGAACGACCACTTAGCGGTAAATAGTCAGGTGCAATCCCATAATTGCACCATAGAACTAACCCAGTGAGGACAGTGGTGTTGCAACTCTGAGAGTGTCAGTGCTGCAGGCTGCATCACCAGCACTGAGACCCCTCGATACTGTTTCCAGAATCATTGCCATGTGTCTTCCGGATTTGGACACAACCGCTGCTTCTGCCACGCTCACAAAAACGCATTGTTATTTTTTTGGAGATGGAGTCTTGCTCTGTCACCCAGGCTAGAGTGCAATGGCACGATCTCGGCTCACTGGAACCTCTGCCTCCTGGCTTCAAGCTATTCTCCTGCCTCAGCCTCCTGGGTACCTGGGATTACAGGCACCCGCCACCACGCCTGGCTAATTTTTGTATTTTTAGTAGAGACAAGGTTTTTCCATGTTGTCCAGGCTGGTCTCAAACTCCTGACCTCAGGTGATCTGCCCTCCTCAGTCTCCTAAAGTGCTACGAGTACAGGCATGAGCCACTGCACCTGGCCCAGGAATAGATTCCTTGTGGTCGCTGCTTCTTTCTGTCACCAGCTTCTCATCCAAAGCCATGTGCAGGTGCATGTGATTTGCATTTCTAAGCTCATGCATCCCAGCCCAGTTGCAAAGGAGGCTGGAAAGTCTGATACCTGGTTATTCCAGAGGTGAGCTCTATCTCGTAAGATGGGAAATTCCCCATAAGATGACTCATATGGTGGGCAACCAAAAAAGACAAATATCCACTACAATGCAACTTGACTGTCGTTTTGTCGGGATGGCAATGTGATCCAAACTACTGCCCCGTGTTTTCCCTAAGGATTCCTAATTCCCAAACTCCCTGAACTGGCTTTATTAACACTTTATTTTTTCCATGATTTGAGTTTCCTCTAGTTTGTGGGTTTTCCTTCTCTCTTTTTTTTTTTTCTTGATATGGAGTCTCACTCTGTCGCTCAGGCTGGAGTGCAGTGGTACAATCTTGGCTCACTGCAACCTCCACCTACCGGGTTCAAGCCATTCTCCTGCCTTGGCCTCCTGAGTAGCTGGGATTACAGGTACCCGCCACCATGCCCAGCTAATCTTTGTATTTTTAGTAGAGATGGGGTTTTGCCATGTTGGCCAGGCTGGTCTTAAACTCCTGACCTCAGGTGATCTGCCCACCTTGGCCTCCCAAAGTGCTGGGATTACAGGCATGAGCCACTGCACTTGGCACCTTCAAATTTATTTCCAATTAATTATTTCCAGCTCCGTCTACAGAATAGGGACGAATTAAAAACAACTTTAATGTCCACCAATTCGTTAAAACAAATTAGGGACAATTACAAAGTCATTTGTATATCAAACATAATATATAAATACTACCTGGTTATTGTAACGACTTTGAAAATTTAAAAAATTAGTGAGGCATTGCCAAAACAGTAAAGGAAGAATAATTGATTTAAAGTGAGTTGGCAATTATTTTTAAACTATCCCCATCTCCTCATCTGCTCAAAATTTAGATTCTTGTATTTTATTGTTTTTTCCCTACTGTTGTATATTTTTGGGTTTTTCCTATTGCAGAAGCAATGTGCGCATGTACAGACAGCAAGATGAATATAAAAATGTCTTGAATCTCACCACCCAGCGACAAGTAGCCTTATCTTCAGGACAGTAGCTTTCAGCATAGGCTTTAGGGTTCAACTGCCACATCTGGGTAGGGCGTGGTGGCTCACACCTCTAATCCCAGCACTTTGGGAGGCCAAGGCAGGCAGATCACCTGAGGTTTAGGAGTTCAACCCCAAAATACATAACAGTAGGGAGAAAACATTAAAATACAAGAATCTAGGCCGGGCGCGGTGGCTCAAGCCTATAATCCCAGCACTTTGGGAGGCCGAGACGGGTGGATCACGAGGTCAGGAGATCGAGACCATCCTGGCTAACACGGTGAA
>NW_012098097.1:5749669-5753733 GCF_000951045.1 Mandrillus leucophaeus
AATCTAAATTTTGAGATGAGGAGATGGCAATAGTTTAAAAAAGTATTCCAACTCACTTTAAATCTATCATTCCTGCTTTACTGTTTTGGCAATGCCTCACTAATTTTTAAAATTTGCAGAGTTGTTACAATAGCCAGGTACATATTTACATCTCACACTTGGTATACAAATTACTTTGTAACATAGTGAAGACTTGTCTCTACCAAAATTACAAAAATTAGTTGGGCGTGGTAGCACAGGCCTATGCCCAGTACTTGGGAGGCTGAGGCAGGAGAACTGCTTGAACCCGGGAGGCAGAAGTTGCAGTGAGCCAAGATTGTGCTACTGCACTTCAGCCTGGACAACAAAGTGAGACTCCAGCTCAAAAAAATAAAAAATAAAAACCAAAAATGCCACATCTAAACCCTCATGACCTTAGAACAATTCCCCCATCTCTCTTCCTTCAGTTTTTCCATTTATGAAAAGGGGATGTTAATGTCCCTTCGTAAGGTTATTGTACAGACTGAATGAAATAAGGCCGATCGAGCCCTTAGCATACCTGGTGCACAGTGAGCTTCCAGAAACACTAGCTGTTATTTCAGATCCTGTCCTTGCATTGGTCTAGTTATTTTCACAAAAATGGTACATTTCATCAAACCTCTATTACTGGACATCAAGGTGGTCTCTAAATGTAATAATTACTAACAGCCCAGAGCGATAATTATTTGCAAAAAAAAAAAAAATTATCAGAAATTTTAAGATAGGGAAGCATTATTTAAAAATAATAGGCTGAGCGTGGTGGCTCATGCCTGTAATCCCAGCACTTTGGGAGGCCGAGGTGGGTGGATCACAAGGTTAGGAGTTCGAGACCAGCCTGACCAACAGGGTGAAACCTTGTCTCTACTAAAAATACAAACATTAGCCGGGTGTGGTGGTGGTGCACGCCTGTAATCCCAGCTACTCAGGAGGCTGAGGCAGGAGAATGGCGTAAACCCGAGAGGCAGAAGTTGCGGTGAGCCAAGATAGTGCCACTGCACTCCAGTCTGAGTGACAGAGCGAGACTCCGTCTCAAAAAAAAAAGAAAAAAAAACTTCTAAAAGTCAAAAATCCTTTTTGAAAACGTTTATAAAATATTGTGAAATTGCCCCCACTTATTGATTCAAAGGTGCACCACATATAACACACATACATACACAGTGCTGGGAGAATATAATTGTCTCAATCAAAGTACTTTTGACCACGTGCCCTGTGATCAGTCCCCGGAGTGGTGTCACATTGTCTCTGATTTGACTCGCAGCCTGCTGGACAGAGACACAGCTTTACAAGGAACTTAACGGTTGAAGTCAGATCTGTGGGAAACTCGTCCAGTGTTGCCTGGCAATAATGCTGTCAGGTGGGCAGTCCCTTTGGGTCCTGCAGTTACCTGCTGGCCAGACACCAGCCCAGTGCCAGCAAATGCCAACAGCAGCCCGCACAGATGGACCACAGGGGATGACCCAACAGCGGGTGTGGGTGAGGGTGCCACAAACGAATCACTGACTGGAGATGCAAACCTTAGCCCAGCAGCTGCCACATCTGGGCTGGGCACGGTGACTCACGCCTGTAATCCCGGCACTTTGGGAGGCCGAGGCAGGTGGACCACCTGAGGTCAGGAGTTCAAGACCGGCTTGGCAAAACCCCATCTCTACCAAAAATACAAAAATCAGCTGGGCGTGGTAACATATGACTGTAGTCCCAGCTACTCTTGAGGCTGAGGCAGGAAAATCGCTTGAACCTGGGAGGCGGAAGTTGCAGTGAGCCGAGATTGTGCCATTGCACTTCAGCCTGGGCAACAGAGCGAGACTCCACATGGCAATAGAGCAAAGCATGGTTGACTGGAAGGCTCTTGCTTGGTGTCCATACCCGTTGAAGGCCACTGTCATCTCAAAGTGGAGGTAGGAGGAGAATGAAAAATAACAAAGTTCTGGAAGCTCATGTTTATGTCTGAATTTCTCTCCCCTCCTCTCTTTGGCTCCCTTTCCAGCCTAGGGCACATTTTCTTAGTGACAGCTGGTCAGGAGGATGAAGTTGACATGGTGCCAGGACCATCTGTTGGCCACCTCCCCACAATGCACTATTCTCCTCTTCTTGGACCACGCCCTCCTCCAGAAGCACCTCTGGACTCTCAGAGCCCTGGGGTCTTGTCCTGCTTCAACTCTGCTTCCTGGAACCCTAGTTCTCCTTTCAGGTAGTGTTGGAGTCCATCCATTAGCCTGGAAGTAATTACATTCCCTCTTCTCGGACAACCTTGACTCTCTCTCCTTGCACTCCTTCAGTGACCAGGAAAAGTAGGCGGTAGCACAGGAAAAGAGCTCCTCAGAAAGCATAGATCTTAAGTGTCCTTGCCATTAAACACAAAAGGTAGGCTGGACATGGTGGCTCATGCCTGTAATCCCAGCACTTTGGGAGGCTGAGGCGGGTGGATCACTTGAGGTCAGGAGTTTGAGACCAGCCTGGCCAACATGGTGAAACCCCATCTCTACTAAAAATACAAAAATTAGCTGGGTGTGGTGGTGGGCACCTGTAATCCCAGCTACTCAGGAGGCTGAGGCAGGAGAATTGCTTGAACCCGGGAGGTGGAGGTTGCAGTGAGCCGAGATTGCATCACTGTACTCCAGCCTGGGCTACAGAGTGAGACTTAGTCTCAAACAAACATAAACAAACAAAAACTAAAAGGTAACTCTATGAGGTGACGAACGTGTTCATTAAGTTGATTGTGGTAATCATTTCACAATGTATGCAAAAAGCAAATCATCACATTATACACCTTAAATATATACAAGTTTTGGCCGGGTGCAGTGGCTCAAGCCTGTAATCCCAGCACTTTGGGAGGCTGAGGCGGGTGGATCACTTGAGGTCAGGAGTTTGAGACCAGCCTGGCCAACATGGTGAAACCCCATCTCTACTAAAAATACAAAAATTAGCTGGGTGTGGTGGTGGGCGCCTGTAGTCCCAGCTGCTTGGGAGGCTGAGGCAGGAGAATTGTGTGGACCCGGGAGGTGGAGCTTGCAGTGAGCCGAGATCGCGCCACTGCACTCCAGCCTGGGCGACAGAGCGAGACTCCGTCTCAAAAAAAAAAAAAAAAAAAATATATATATATATATATATATATATGTATATATATACACACACACGAGTTTTATTTGTTAATGACACTTCAATAAAGCTTAGAGAAAAAAAGAACTGGGAATTCACAAAGTGACTCCAATGATGCATTAATCAGCTGTGAGAACTTAAGGAGGTTGCTGACCTCTCCAGAGTGGAGGTGGGAAGTTATTCCTCCCGGGAAGAGAGCTTTCTGTGTTCTCTGAGGATTAAATGAGACTCTGCCCCATGAGTACTATCATCAGGCCAGGCGCAGAGAAGGCACACGGGAAATATCTGCATCCCTTCCTCCTTCACCCAATCTCCGCACACTTCAGAGTTGAGAATCTGCAAAGAGCTCATTCTGCCAGGTAGGACGGTGAAACATAGGACTTCAAATGCTGCTTTAGAATATGCCTTTGCCTACAATGTTGAGAAAGCAAAGAAGGGCTGCTCGCATTTTACAAAATCCTACCTCATATTTTACAATATTTAAGCCACCCTGCACAGCTTCCTGCCGCCCTGTCACTGCTTAATTAAACAGAAGTGGCCACACATCCAAATTGTTTAGAGGCAAACCCTTTCAACAGCTGCTGCTGCTTTGATCACTCCTGGGATAACTTTGAAGAATGCTCTGTCAAAGGGAGCAATTTGCTGGGAAGAGCAGCCCCTGTACTTCCATCCTGGCAGGTTTTTATTACAAACTGCATTTGCATGGAAACAGGATTTGTTCTTGGTTCCAAAGCAGGTCAGGTTTATTATCGCCAAATACATCCATTACTCTCCCTAGTCATTACAGGTGACATTGGCAACATGGGGAATGGGGGCAGTGCCAGCCTCTGAGGGTTTAAGGAGAGATTGGATACAGATTGCCTGTGGACTTCAGGACATCTCTACGAGGGGAGGAGGGGGAGAAAGGGGAATAATCCCCATAGGGCTGTTTCTTTTTTTTTTTTTTTTTT
>NW_012098097.1:5753783-5774692 GCF_000951045.1 Mandrillus leucophaeus
TTTTTTTTTTTGAGACGGAGTGTTGCTCTGTCACCCAGGCTGGAGTGCAGTGGCACGATCTTGGCTCACTGCATCCTCCATCTCCCCAGTTCAAGAAATTCTCCTGTGGGATTATAGGTGTGTGCCATCATGCCTGGCTAATTTTGTATTTTTAGTAGAGACAGGTTCACCATGTTGGACAGGCTGGCCTCAAACTCCCGACCTCAAGTGGTCCCCCTGCCTCAGCCTCCCAAAGTGCTGGGATTACAAGTGTGAGCCACCACAGCCTGCCTTTTCTGTGTTTTTCAAGTGATCTTTCTTGAGCATGCAATTATTTTGTAATGCAAAAAATTTTTTTTGTTTTGTTTTTAAAAGAAGAGATGTGTTCCTAAGAGCATGGTCACCAAGGAAGTAGGTTCAGGTTGGGAGTGGGCGCTGGGAAGAAGGCAGACAAGCAAGACTTCTTTTGAAATGTATGAGTGGCGGCCGGGTGCAGTGGCTCATGCCTCGATCAGGAGATTGAGACCATCCTGGCTAACACGGTGAAACCCTGTTTCTGCTAAAAATACAAAAAATTAGCCGGGTGTGGTGGCGGGCACCTGCAGTACCCAGCTACTCAGGAGGCTGAGGCAGAAGAATGGCAAGAACCCGAGAGGCGGAGCTTGTAGTGAGCCGACATCGCACCCTTGCACTCCAGCCTGGGCGACAGAGTAAGACTCCATCTTAAAAAAAAAAAAAAAAAAAAAAAGTCTGAGTGGCAAGACCCAGGGCTAGTTCTTCCCACCACTCCCAGAAAAAAATGGCCAAGAGCCTCAGGCTCCTCCTGGGGTGATGCTATGGACTGAATGTAATCCCCCAAGTTCATATGTTGAAGCCCTAATTCTCAATGTGATGGTATTAGGACATGGGACTTGGGGAAGTGATTAGATGGGCATGAAACCCTCATGAATGGGATTAGTGCCCATAGAAGAGGAGACGCAAGAGAGATCTTGCTATATCCTCACATGGAAAACAGATCATCTCTCCACCATGTGAGGATACAGCAAGAAGGTGTCTGTCTGCAAACCAGGAAGTGGGCCCTTTCCAGACATTAGATTTTGGGCTTCTCAGACTCCAAAACTGTGAGAAAAAATGTTTGTTGTTTAAGCTGTCCAGTCTATGATATGCCGTTACAGCAGTCTGAGCTAATTCAGATAAGAAGGAAGAAAATGGAAAAAAGGAACAGGGCAGGATGAGGACTGGGTCCTACCCACTAACAGGAAGTGATACGATCATGGCTCATCTATTCCGGCTCTTGTTGCCTGCTGCATACCAAAAACTAAACTGACCTTGAAGAAAATGCCTGTGCATTCTGTTTAAATGCAGATTCCTGGGCCCTCCTGATTCACTGAGTTACAAAGTATGAGGTTTGGATCAATTTTTCAGGCCATGCTTGCAAGGGTAATGTTTGAGGACCAGCAGAGAGGTAAAAAAAGACAAGGAAACAAACAATGATGAGGGATCTGTGAGCAAACTGAGCAGATTGTATAAAAGAGTAGGGCCATTTCTGTCTTGGTGATTACAGGAAGACTTTGCTGAGAACTGGAGTGGGTGTGGAGATTGTATGCTTTAGGGACAGACAGACCTGGCTCTGCCACTTACTAACAGATAACTTTGAGCAAAGCAATAGCCTATTTGAGACTTGGTTCCTTAACTGTAAGCCGGAGATTCTAAAACTCACCTTGCAGAATGCTTCTGAAGAGTATATGAATATAACTCTGTGGCATTTATACTCATAACCCAGGTATTAATGTTCTAAGCCCTTGGCAGTGCATTATTCAGTCTTTTCCTAGGATTGATCTTCCCCAGAATGTTCTGGGAATGGGGGTAGAATTGAGCAAGGTCACTTTACCTCCTGCGATCCTCACAGGTTGGGGGGTTGCCATATATTTGGTCAGAGCTGTCCCCTGGAGCATCCCCTGCTCCTGCTGTGTCTTTTCCTCCAATGACCCCTGTCATTCAACTGCCCACAGTTCACTACCACCTGCTGATGACTGTCTCTGGACCCTAGACTTCTGGCCTAGCTCCTGCAGGCCACCTGGCTCTATTGTGATTCCCCATTCCTGGTCAGCAGCTTTGCTTGACCTGCTGTTCTGTGGTGAGGACCACAGAAGGGATGTTGTAAGCTAGGAATGTGATTCTCCTTCTCATACTATAACCCTCTTTTTCCCAGAGCACACAGATACCTTGAGGAAGATGGATTAGTCTGTCCTCATGCTATTAATAAAGACACACCCAAGACTGAGTAATTTATAAAGGAAAAGAGGTTTAATGGATTCACAGTTCCACATGACTGGGAAGGCCTCACAATCATGGTGGAAGACAAAGGGGGAGCAAAGGCACGTCTTACATGGCAGCAGACAAGAGAGCACGTGCAGGGGAACTGTGCTTTATGAAACCATTAGATCTCATGAGACTTGTTCACTATCATGGGAATAGCACGAGAAAATCCCGTCCCCTTGATTCAATTACTTCGCACTGGGTCCCTCCCACGACACATGGGGATTGTGGGAGCTACAATTCAAGATGAGATTTGGGTGGGGACACAGCCAAGCCATATCAGAAGGCAAGAGTGGAGGGTGTCACACGAATTAGACATGACCAGGTATGCTGAACTCTTGTTGTCCCTGGGACCTAGTACCCATTGACTTTCGTGGCCCCTGCTCAGGTTCCGTGGGCCATACTTTCTCTACCCCTTGTCCAGCCTTTCCTTGGACCCCAAGGCCTTCCGTGCAATCTGAGTAGATGGGCTTGCTAACTCTCATAGAATGCTCTGGGATGTGGGCATGAATACTCTGCCATGTTCTTTGGTTTGCACGAAGCTCAGGAGCTCTGTAGGTAAGAACGCAAACCCTGTCTACAACTAAAGTTCAGTAGTGTTTGGGCCTGTCTGTTGAAAGGGTGGAGAAGTGGGATAGGAACAGACTGTGACAGACCGTACATATCATATAAAGATGTTTGGCCTCTCTTCTGTACGTAACTGAGTTGGGCAAGACCTTTGGGAGGACCATGTTTTGCTGGTAATATAACCAGCCGACGTCTCCATTCCCAACCCAAGCCCCATGCTGTTCAGTATTGCTAGAGAAAATCTTATAACCTTGTATATAGGTGATGGCCCCCAAGTTCACACTCTCCAACCAGTTCTGGGCTCCAGATATTAGGCAGTAATCTCAGGTGTTCACTGCTTCCTCATTTCCCTCAAGTTTGGGAGAACTCTCCTAACTCTCCAAGCCCTTAGCTCCTATTCCCTCTTCTACTGCTCCCCAGAGAAGATAGAAGAAATTAGTAAGTAAATAAGCTGATTCTCAAGATGCATATGGAAAGGCAAAGGAACTAGAAGAGCCAGTCTCAAAAAAAAAAAAAAAAAGGAACAGAAATCTATGCTCCCGTAGTTCTGGAGGCCAGAAGTCCGAAATTAAGGTGTTGGCAGGTCTTACTCCCTCTAAAGGCTCTGGGCCTGACTCTTCTTGCTTCCAATGTTGCCAGCAATCCTTGGCATTCCTCGGCTTGTAGCAGCATCACTCCAGTATCTGCCTCCGTCAGCCATGGCTGTCTCCCTGTGTGTCTGTTCCTGTGTCTCTGTTTTCTTTTCTTATACAGATACCATACCAGTTATACTGGATTAGGATCTACCCTAATAACCTCATTTAACTCATGAGAGACTGAATATGCAGAGACAATGGCCAGATCATATATAAAAATCAAATTCTGACCCCATAACCTGCAGCCCATCCAGGAAGCCAACCCATTATCCGTAGTAACCAGTCCAGGATGTAAAACTACTTCCTGTAGCAACCAGTCCAGGTAGCTAAACAATAAGCATTGTTTTGTTTCAACTTGATTTGCAACTGACAGCTTCCTTAAGTATTGCCCCCATTTCCAACTTAGGACCAATCAGAGAAAGCCAGACATACTCCCCTAACCAACCATATAGAATGCAGTCAGCCTGCTCCTGGTCGTCCTGCCTTCAGCTTCCCCATTACCACTGTCTCCATTCAGGGCAAAACGAGGGCCTTCCCCATGTTCCATTATGAAGCTTTCCGACTCCTCTGCTTGCTTTTGAGTCTCTGCCTAATGCAAATGATGGTGGTTGACTCCCTTGCTATAGTAAGCTCTGAACAAATAGCCTTTGCTTGTTCTCATTTAGGTACTCTTCATTTATTTCCACACTTGATTACATTTGCAAAATCCCTATTTCCTTTCTTCTTCTTCTTTTTTTTTTTTTTTTTGAGACAGTCTTGTTCTGTCACCCAGGCTGGAGTGCAGTGGGTGAGATCCCGGCTCACTGCAACATCTGCCTCCCAGGTTCAAACAATTCTTCTGCCTCAGTCTCCCAAATAGCTGTGATTACAGTCATCCGCCACCACACCTGGCTAATTTTTTAAAATTTTTTAGTAGAGATGGGGTTTCACCATGTTAAGCTGGTCTTGAACTCCTGACTTCAAGCAATCCAACCACCTCAGCCTCCCAAAGCGCTGAGATTACAGGCATGAGCCACCATGCCCGGCCTAAACCCCTATTTTCAGATAAGATCACATTCACAGGAACTAGCAGCTGGAACTTCAAAATATCTTTTTGTGGGATGCAATGCAACCCACAACAGCACCTAAGGCCCTTGCCCTGTCCTTCCCTCTCCCATGTTCTGTTTCCTTCCACAAGAAGCTACCTTCTATGTCCCCAGATTTAGCATATGACATCAAACCCATTTGCTTGTCTCCTCCACTGGATATTGTATATTGCTCAGTGGGAGCAGCGTGTTACTGGCCTTGAATCCAGTGTGGGATTCAAGGTTGGCCTGCCTCCAGCTTCCCCATTACAACCGTCTCCATTCAGGGCAAAACGAGGGCCTTCCCCATGTTCCACTATGAAGCTTTCCCACTGCTCTGCTTGCTTTTGAGTCTCTGCCCAATGCAAATGATGGTGGCTGACTCCCTTGCCACCATCCTTGCATGCCCAATATGCCCGATAGGCATGCAATGGTGTCTCAGAGAGATTCGTGGTTAAACTGCACAGCCAAATACACCCTTCTTGCTTTGTCCACCTGAAAAATTATTTCTCATCCTTTCAGATCTGGCTCCAGGGTGAGCCCTAGAGTCATCTCCTGACACCCACTCCCAGGCTGGAGCAGGAGTCCCCCAACATTTTTCGGTATACCTATGTCTAACTTCCTTACGGAGCAGTGTGTTTTCCCAAGACTGGGGTTGCATTTTTCATCTCCCTATTCCCAACAAGAAATACAGGGTCTGGAACTGAGTAAATGCCCAGTAAAGAATTTGTTGTATGGATGGTACTGACACAGAAAGAGCTCTCAGATCCTTCCTGCTCCTTCCATATGCACCCTGTACACACCCACATCCACCGCCATACCCACCTCCTGCCAATACCTGCGGTCACTCCCTATTGTATGAGCGTCTCCAAACACAATGCAAGGGAAGCCCCACTTGCGCTCTCTCTGTCTCTCTCTCTGTCATTGTGTGTGTGCGTGTGTGTGTGTGTGTGTGTGTATGTAACATTTACCACCTTTTAGAAACCACTTTCAACCATATGCTTTCGTCTAACTAACCATTGCTGTTTCCCTCCTTTTCTCAGCTAAGCTCCTGGAAAGAACTGACTCCACTTGCCATCTCTACCACCTCTCATCCAAGCCGCTTTCCTCCTCAACATGCTGCCATCCGCCTTCTGCCCACACCACTTTGCCAGGCCCCAATGACTTCCTGGATGTTCAATCTAACATTTACTTTTCAGTTCTCCTCTTCCATAACCTTACTTCCTTAATGACCCTACCTGTGAGACCCTCTCTCCTCTTGCCAGGCAGGCTTTCCTTCCTGCTACTTTCTCTCTCTCTCTCTCTCTCTCTCTCTCTCTCTCTCTTTCTCTCTCTCTCTCTCTGTGTGTGTGAGAGAGAGAGACATTCTTTCTTCCTAAGACGGAGTCTTGCTCTGTTGTTGAGGTTGGAGTGCAGTGGCATGATCTCGGCTCACTGCAACTTCTGCCTCTTTGGTTCAAGCGATTCTCCTGCCTCAGCCTCCTGAGTAGTTGGGATTACAGGCGCCCGCCACCACGTGGTACTAATTTTTGTATTTTTAGTAGAGACAGGGTTTCGCCATGTTGGCCAGGCTGGTCTCAAACTCCTGACCTCATGATCCACCCGCCTAGGCCTCCTGACATCTTTTAAAAGTCGGCATTCCCCATCCTCTCTTCTTCTCACCCTTACATTCTTTCTGGGTGATCTCCTTTACTCTCTCACTTCCACCTATCACCCATAGATTATAACTCCCAGACTTGGCCAGGTGCAGTGGCTCATGCTTATAATCCCAACACTTTGGGAGGCTGAGGTGGAAGGATTGCTCAAGCCCAGGAGTTCGAGACCAGCCTGGGCAACATAGCAAAACCCTAGCTCTACAAAAAATACAAAAACTGGCCAGACGTGATGGTGCACACCTGTAGTCCCAGCTGCTCGGGGGGCTGAAATGGGAGTATCACCTGAGCCTGGGAAGGTTGAAGCTTGAGTGAGCTGTGATCACACCACTGCACTCTAGCCTAGGGAAGATCCTATTTCAAAACAACAGCAGCAACAAACTTAATGTCCCAAACTTAAATGTCTATTAAATGTCTAGCTCAGTTTTTTTCTCCCAAGCTATCTCAACTGATAGATCAAACTATTTTCTAGCCATCCTATGGGCATCCTATGGGCATAATAATCTCAGCAGAACCCAAACAGAATTCACCCTCTCTGCCCATGAGGTGTGTGCTCCTCCCCTTTATTCCTCTTGGTGAACAGTACCACTCCCATCCAGTCACCAAAGCCAGAAATCCAGGAATCCCCATCTCCCTACTGTACCCCCACCCTCTTGTTCCCTAAATCTAATAAGCCATTAGGTTTCCAGGTTCTTCCCTCTCAAACCCTTCAGAATCACTTAAGGTCAGGAGTTCAAGACCAACCTGGCCAACATGGTGAAACCCCGTCTCCACTAAACATACAAAAATTAGCCAGGCATGGTGGTGTGTGCCTGTAATCCCAGCTACTCGGGAGGCTGAGGCATGAGAATCACTTGGACCTGGGAGGCAGAGGTTACAGTGAACCAAGATCATGCCACTGCACTCCAGCCTGAGTGACAGAGCGAGACTCCATCTCAAAAAAAGAAAAAAAAATACAATTGTTGAAATAAAAAATTCAATAGAATGGTTAGAAATGAAATATCACCCAGAAAGTCAAAAATGACAAAGAGATGAAAAATAGAGAAAAGCCAAGGGAATCAGGGAACTGGTCTGAGTAATAGAAATGCCAGGAAGAGAGACCAATGACAACAGAAGTGGAGTAATTAAAAACATTAATGTAACAACATCTTTTAAAAATAAAAGACATACGTTTCCAGATTAAAGGGGCTCACTGAATGCAAACCACAGAAATGATAAAAGAAAAAAGCTATTCACACCAAAGCATAGCCTGATGAAATTTCACAACACCTGTAATGAAGAGAAGCTTTTAAAAGTTTTTGGGAAAAGACATTGGACATACCCACATCAACGCTGTAAACCAGGATACAATGGATAAATATATTTAAAACTCTGAGGGAAGAGGATTTCCAATGATTGAACAGAATTCTATATACAGTTAAACCATCAGTCAGAAGTGTGGGTACAATAAAGACATTTTAACATAAGCACAGTGTCAAAAAAATTACCTTTGTCATATCTATTTCTGTGTAACAAGTCACATCAAATTTTGGTGGTTTAAAAAATGGACATTCACTATCTCCTATTTTCTATGAGAAAGAAATTTGAGAGTGGCTTAGGGGGCAGGGGCTTCGCTGGGTGGTTTGGGCTAAGGGTTTGTCATGAGGGAGTGTATTAGTCTGTTTTCACACTGCTGATAAAGACATACTCGAGACTGGGTGACTTATAAAGAAAAAGAGGTTTAATGGACTCACAGTTCCATGTGGCTGGGGAAGCCTCACAATCATGGCCGAAGGTGAAAGACAGGTCTTACTTGACAGCAGGCAAGAGTGAACGAGAACCAAGTGAAAGGGGAAACCCCTTATGAAACACTCAGATCTGGGGCCGGGCGCGGTGGCTCACACGTACAATCTCCCAGCACTTTGGGAAGCCAAGGCGGGCGGATCACGAGGTCAGGAAATCAAGACCATCCTGGCTGACACGGTGAAACCCCGTCTCTACTAAAACTACAAAAAATTAGCCGGTCGTGGTTGCCGGCACCTGTAGTACCAGCTACTTGGGAGGCTGAGGCCGGAGAATGGCGTGAACCCAGGAGGCGGAGCTTGCACTGAGCCGAGCTCGCGCCACTGCACTGCAGCTGGGCAACAAAGCGAGACTCCGTCTCAAAAAAAAAAAACAAACAAAAAAACCGTCAGATCTCGTGAGACTTATTCACTACCATGATATCAGTATGGGGAAAACCCACCGGATCCCTCCCACATGTGGAAATTTTGGGAGCTACAATGCAAGATGAGATTTGGATGGGGACACAGCCAAAGCGTATCAGGGAGCAATTAAGGAATCAGCCAAAGCTGCAGTCATCTGAGGCTTGACTGAGGCTGAAGAATCGACCTCTAAGCTCATTCCTGTGGTTGTTGGCTGGAGGCTCCACCTTCCCATCCCATAGGACTGCTCAAGACAGGGCTCACCACCTTTCCTCAAAAGGAGAGTGGGGAAGACAGGAGAGGGGAGGTGAGAGGAAGGGAAGACAGGGGAGGGAGGAGAGAGGAGGAGAGGTGGAGACAGGTGAGAGCCTCCAAGATAAAAGGCACAATGCTTTTCACATCCTAATCTCTGAAGTGACGTACCATCATCCACCATATTCATTGGTCGTACAGATCAATCCTGGTACAATGTGAGAGGGGCCGTGCAGGGTGTGAATGCCAGGAGATGGGGTTTATTAGGGCTCATCTTGGAGGCTGGCTACCACATACCCTTTCTCAAGAAACTCCTGGAGTTGATGCTCCATCAAAACAAAGAAGTAAGCCAGACAGAGCAAGAGAGAGCAAACAGAAGACGAACATTGGGAAGCAAGAAAGAAATCCTCAGGGTAAGGGTGAAGAGAAGTCCTGAGATGAGAGCTGTGCAGCAGACTTCAAGAACAATTGGTCTAGATTGAGCAGAAGGATAATGCTCTCCAGGAAGAATGGCTCCAAGCCATAAACGAAATCAATATGTTGAATAAAGTTAGAGAAGATTTTTGACTCTGCAGAATATAGGAATGAATCATTAATAGGTACATAAAAAAGCAAGTAAAAAAAAAAATATGGGGGCAGGCTATGGTGGCTCACGCCTGTAATCACAGTATTTTGGGAGGCCGAGGCGGGCAGATCATTTGAGGTCAGGAGTTACAGACCAGCCTGGCCAACATGGTGAAATCTTGTCTCTACTGAAAATACAAAAATTAGCTGGGCGTGGTGGTGCACGCCTGTAATCCCAGCTACTCGGGAAGCTAAGGCAGGAGAATCACTTGAACTCAGGAAACACAGGTTGCAGTGAACCGAGATCACGCCACTGCACTCCAGCCTGGTGACAGAATGAGACTCTGATTACAAAGAGGTAATCATTAACTTTAGGGAAAACAAAAGACTCTACAAGAAAAAAAGAGGCCAGCAAATCATAGTGCTTGGTTCAGCTGTAAATAATATTTACATTGTTGTAGTAATGAAAACATTGACTACTGACTTGACAAAAACGATGGTAACTGATATGGTTTGGCTGTGCCCCCACCCAAAATCTCATCTTGATTTATAACCCCCATAACTGAACCATGGGGGCAGTTTCCCCTATGCTACTCTCATGAGAGTGAGTTCTCAAGAGATCTTACGGTTTTATATGTGTCTGGCATTTCCCCTGCTGACACTCATTCTCTCTCCTGCCACCCTGTAAAGAGGTGCCGTCTGCCATGATTGTAAGTTTCCTGAGGCCTCGCCAGCCGTGCGGAACTGAGTTAATTAAACCTATTTTCTTGATAAATTTCCCAGTCTCTGGGATTTCTTCATAGCAACGTGAGAATGAACTAACACAGTAACTATATTGGGAGGAAAGGGAATAGCGAAGTTCATCATATAGGTGGTGAGTTGGGGCTCTTTCACAGGAAGCCAATAGAGTCCGAAACAGAAAAATCAATAAATAGAAGTGTAACTGTGCCGTTTAGAAAACATAGAGGTAAATTCGGTAACAGAAGAAACAAAACAAAGAAGTGAAAGTTTTTGTCCTTAGGGAATGTATCAGAAGTGGAGAAGGAGGGAGCAGGAGTCTGCTGGTTTTTTGTTTGTTTTTGAGACAGAGTCTCACTCTGTTGCCAGGCTGGAGTGCAGTGGCGCCATCTCGGCTCAGTGTAGCCTCCGCCTTCCAGTTCAAGCGATTCTCCTGCTTCAGTCTCCCAAGTAGCTGGGACTACAGGCGTGCACAACCATCCCCAGCTAATTTTTTTGTACTTTTAGTAGAGTTGGGGTTTTACCATGTTGGCCAGGATGGTCTCCATCTCCTGACCTTGTGATCTGCCTGCCTCGGCCTCCCAAAGTGCTGGGATTACAGGCGTGAGGCACCGTGCCCAGACATAGTCTGCTGTTTTTCTTTAGAAGTCTAATCCTACCATTTGGCTTGTTAAAATAAAATAAAATTTAAAATAAAAAGATTTTACTGGTCAAATCCTTCTACTGGTTTGCACTAAAGATGAGCATATATTATCCACATATATTTTACTATCTGGACCTCAAATTATACAGTCATATAATTTTAGAAGAAATTAACCAAGATGAGTTATTTGAGCTCACTAGGCAGCGTCTATCTACTCAGGGGTACAGAGCTACTCTCCCTCCCACCCAGCCAAATAAATGCATCAGGCTGGGCGCGGTGGCTCACCCCTAAATTCCAGCACTTTGGGAGGCCAAGGCAGGAGGATCACCTGAGATCAGGAGTTCGAGACCAACCTGACCAATACGGTGAAACCCTGACTCTTCCAAAAATACAAAAATTAGCCAGGTGTGGTATCACATGTCTGTCATCCCAGCTACTCAGGAGGCTGAAGCAGGAGTATCACTTGAACCTGGGAGGCGGAGGTTGCAGTGAGCCAAGATTGCACCACTGCACTCCAGCCTGGGTGAAAGAGTAAGACTCCATCTAAAAAAAAAAAAAAAAAAAAAATGCATTAAATGTTCATTAAGTCATGCGGCATTAATTGCTTTATGATGAACTGCCAGTTTTGTGACAAGATACCGAAAACAGGGACAAAATCAGTTTCAGAAACAACAACCCTTTATAGCATCTCTCCTAAATAGAATATAAGACGCCATGAAAAAAACAGTGGATTTCTGAAAGGCCTGTGAAGGGTAGGAGGACATCAAAAGCAGCTACTATCGTGCATGGATTTCTGAACACTTGCAAAGGATTTCAGGCCTGGGGTAGGCTTCTGAGTTCCCTTGCCTTGAGCGGACACAGTCAGAAGTTGGACTGCATAGGCCAGGCGCAGTGGCTCACACCTGTAATCCCAGCACTTTGGGAGGCCGAGGCGGGCAGACTGCTTGAGGTCAGGAGTTCAAGACCAGCCTGGCCAATGTGGTGAAACTCTTGTCTCTACTAAAAATACAAAAAATTAGCTGGGGTGGTGGTGCATGCCTGTAGTCCTAGCTACTGAGGAGGCTGAGGCAGGAGAATCACTTGAACCCCAGAAGGCAGAGGTTGCAGTGACTTAAGATTGTGCCACTGCACTCCAGCCTAGGTGACAGAGTAAGACTCTATCTCAGGGGGAAAAAAAAAAAAAAAAGTTGGACTGCAGGACTTAGAAACCAATTTTTCTCCCCTTTTCTCTTATACATTCTTCATGTTTAGAATAGATGGATGAAAGTGTGTATACCTGTGTAGGAGGATTATATACAGACGTGCTCTTCAGAGACATGACATTGTCAGTTGCCCATTTTGTGCTTTTGATTTGTTTATTTTTGCCAATAACATCAAAACTATACATCAAAGTGAGTACTTGGCATTCCTAAATAGTCCAACAGCACTAAAAAGTTCTCGTCTTGGAAAACCACATATGCATTTAATATCACCACTGCCAATTCATTTCTGGAACTTGTCCTTAAAAATTCACTTTGGAGCTGAAATCAGAATGTTTAGAATAGACTCACTGGTGTCAAGTCTTCATTTTGCGGGGATGGGAGATAGGATTTTTAGAACCAGTCATATTCTGGTAAGTTGTTTAAATTTTTTATATGCTATGTATACATGGAAAAGTTATGTTAAAAATTGTTTAAGTTCTGGCTGGGCGCGGTAGCTCATGCCTGTAATCCCAGCACTTTGGGAGGCCAACGTGGGGAGATCACTTAAGGTTGGAAGTTCAAGACCAGCCTGGTCAGCATGGTGAAACTCCGTCTCTACTCTAAAAATACAAAAATTAGCCGGGCGTGGTGGTGGGTATGTGTAATTCCAGCTACTCGGGAGGCTGAGGCAGGAGAACTGCTTGAACCTGGGAGGCGGAGGTTGCAGTGAGGCCAGATGGCGCCATTGCACTCCAGCCTGGGCAACAAGAGCGAGACTCCATCTCAAAAAAAAAAATTGTTTAAGTTCTGTTTAAACGGGCTTATTATTGAAGGAGCACTAAAGTGAGTGCTTCTGCAGGATCACACTGTGAGGCCAAACCTCATCTTCCCAGACACCTGCTCTGTCAGGTCATGTTAGGATCCCACAACGTCCTTACCCGTCTCTAACGGGAGTGAGGACACCTCCTAAGTCTTGAATCCGATGATTCAAAAGAGTCCAGTGTTCCAGCAGGCTGGAAACAAAGCCTAGAATTGTCATGCTTTGCAACCCCAAGTAAAAGGGTCTTGCCAGGGAGAAAGACTGAGTGTCTGAAGTGGTATGGAGAAATTAGGTTTTAGCGGCAGACACAGGGACAATCTGTCAGATCTGGCTGCTGGAGAGTGAGGTAGGAGAGAGCCGGGGAGGGGGAGGAGGAGCAGCCCTTTGTTGGCTGTGAGGGCAGAGGAGACACATGAATGACTCCGGGGTGGGGGCGGGGGCGGGGCTCCCACTCCACCTCACCAGGCCGGCCATCTGCTCTGGGGCCTCAGGCAGGCGGGTACCATGAAGCTTGGGGACTGGTAGCCCAACCAGCAAGCAAAGCCAACAAGCTGGCTCCCTTACAAGGGAGCAAGAAGCAGCCAGCAGGGAAGTCTTACTTTTGGAAAGTGGCCAGGTCCCATCACGAGGGCCTCACCTGGCTGAACAAAGTCCCTCCTGGCCCTGCGACTGGAACCCATTCCAATGCCCGCGGGCTCTGTGGAGTCACCTCCTGTGTCAGAGAAGGAAAGCTCACCCTTTCAGCCTTACAGAAACGTGTGCAGCACTCAGCGAAAGCATCATTTGTGGCTTTAGCCTGCAGCCTCCAAACAGGCACTAAGTGCCACCCCGCCACCCCCAGACAGCTTTTCAAGACCCTTTTCCAAATCTACTTGTCTTTGCAGAATCCACTCCCTTTGCAGAACTGACATCTGCCCTCAATAACTTCTCACCTGGGCCTCTAGCAATCTCATGCCTGCCTCTTCCCAAGAAGGATACCGTGATCTCGGATAGAGGAGATTATCTTTGTCAGTGAGGCCAGAGAGAGGAAAGCCACCATGAAAAGGGGAGACAGAAAACGCCAGAATCTGGGTTCCAAGGCACTGCTATCATCCTGATTCTAACAGGGCAGCATCGCATCCCCAGACTGGCAGGAGGATGGGGGGGGAGTGAGAAAAGAGAAAAGAAAGGCCTTGGGGTGGACGTTTGGGCCCCATCCTGCAAGGCCCGGTGCCCAAGCTCGCAGAGGCCGCCCGGGAGGTGAGTTCTATGCGCTCACCCCACCACGGGGCCAGCTAAGGAACTGCAGCCTCTTTGGAAACGTAATTGAGCTATATCAGCTGCAGTGGCTGGATTCACTCCTGGTGTTTGCTTCTTCGGGGGGGCAGAGGCCCTTCAGCAGCAGAAATTCCTGACTCAGAGAGAGAGAGAGAGAAACGGGCTCTGTGATAAGAGATGGGACGCCGCTCAGCATGAAGACCCACCCACCCCCACCTCCTGTCAACGCTGTGCCAACATCTCCACTTGGAAATCCTCTCTTCTGGGTCTGCACCTCCCCAAAGCCCTATTAAATGTTAAATATTTTGCGTCCCGTTAGGGAGGAGCTACCGTTTGAGCCGCCAGCACAAGGAGAATAGGACAACGAGTATTTCCAGGGCAAGAAGGAGCTATCCGTGGAGACAGGACAGTGTGGGAGCCTCACCCAGGTACCCGGTTGCTGAACACACGGGAACACAGACCCCAGTAGGGAAAAGGCCAGTGTGGTCAACTTTGGCCATGATTAAATCAGATTCTGACCTTCGTTGCTGTCATTACAACGAGGACCCTAATTACTGGTTCTGGCCCATTTGTGAAGTTGCTGCCCCTTCACAAGCTGTGAAACACCCATTCTACAGGAACCAGTGCATCTTGCCAAAGGGAAGTAAGGTGAGGTGTCTACCCTGCTATCGCACTAGGAGAGGAGAGGTAATTGAAGGGGATTTTCCTTATGAGAGAGAAAACTCTGGTTCCATCTGCTCATGGAACAGAGACTCCCAGGCCCCATGGCTGCACAAACCCTGCTCAGAGCGCCCTCTGCCCAGATAGCAGGGTTCCCAGGGTGACCAGTGCAGCGTGAGCCCACAGTCTCCTCCCTGGGGGAGGAGAGCTCCTGAGTTGCCTGTGGCCTGACCCGAGACAGTCTTTCCTGCTTCCTGATCTAAAGTTCCTCCACATCTGAAACGAGACAGTTTAACTCTCAGTGGTTCTCAGCTCTAGCTCACGTGAAAGTCAACTGGGGAGCTTGAAAACATTACCTGGGCCCCATGCCAAAAATTAAATGAGAATTGCTAAGGACGGAGCTGGGGCACCCTTAGTTTTAAAACTCTCCAGGTAATTTTCCTGGGGAGTTTTAAAAATTGTCTTGAAGCCCTGACAGGTGCTCTCAGAGGGGCGTTCTGCTGCTGTGAGTCTATAAATCTCCCCCCAGATCTTCCCCCCAGCAGCAGCTCCTCTTCTGGGGAAGAGGCTGCCCTTCTGATTCGGCTAATAAGGCAATTCAGCATTTGGCGGGGGGTGGGGGCGGAGGGAGTCACACAGCAGGAGGGCACCAGGCACTTCTTGTCACTTGGGTCACTCTGGAAGGGAGAAGAAAAAGATTCTTCTAGGAGGCCTGGATGATTGTCAGAGCCTCAGAGAACTTGGAAACAATCCAGAACTCATCCACAGAGACATTCTGAGGATGGGAGAGTAACTGCCTGGAGAAGGGCTTAAAACAATTGTGGGCCGGGCGTGGTGGCTCATACCTGTAATCCCAGCACTTTGGAGGTTCGAGGCAGGAGTCGAGGGGATCATGTGAGCCCATGAGCCATCCTGGGCAACATGGTGAGACCCTGTCTGTACAAAAAAAAAAAAAAGAAATACTAATTTAAAAATTCGCCAGGCATGCTGGTACGTGCCCGTAGTCCTAGCTACTCGGCAGGCTGAGGTAAGAGGATCACTTGAGCACAGGAGGTCAAGGCTGCAGTGAGCGGTGATCAATCCACTGAACTTCAGCTTAGGCAACAGAACGAGACTGTCTCAAACAACAACAGCAGACAATCGCGGCTATCGATCAGGGGAAGGGATTGTCTCTCTTGTATTGTAATCAGCCTCTAAGAACGATTAAGGAAGGTGGGAGTCCCATATGCCAATGGATTGTTGCTCTGCATAATTGTGTTCAGGATATGGTAGTTAAGTTGTCACTGCTAGCTGTGTGACCTTGGGCAGGGCACTTAACCTCTCTGTGCCTTGCTTACTTCATTCACAAAAGGGAGGGATTCATAATGCTAACGGTGCTTCATAGGATTACAGTGAGGATTAAATGAGTTAATAGAAAGCATCTAGCACAGTGCTTGGCATACAGTAAGCACAGAATAGGTGTTGAAAATTACTCAGGGAAATACAGGGGAAATTACTCACAGGGAATCCATGGCTAAATAAGTTGGGAAGCACTGGCTTCAAGATCAACAGGTGTCTTTACTGCAAGATTTCTCAAAATACCAGTGTTACTACTGGTAAAGTCATGTGCCACAAAGGTTGAGAGAATTAAATGAGATGAAAGGTGTGTGAAACACTCAGTGCGCCCCGCACATAATGGATATAATAAGCCTGTGAGGCCAGGCGTGGTGGCTCACACCTGTAATCCCAGTACTTTGGGAGGCTGAGGCCAGCGGATCACTTGAGCTCAGGAATTCAAGACCAACCTGGGCAACATGGCAAAACCCGATCTCTATAAAAAATACAAACATTAGCTGGGCGTACTCTCAGTGACTTGGGAGGCTGAGATGGGAGAACGGCTCAAGCCTGGGCTTCAGCTCTCACTGCAATGCTGCCTGAGAGACACAGTGAGACCCTATCTCAAAAAAAAAAAAAAAAATATATATATATATATATTTATGAATGTGAATCTTCAGGACATGGGGTGAATGTGCAGTTGTGCACCATTTCCCAGAGTTGCCTGTGCTCTTTTTCTTTTTCTTTTTTTCCTCAAGAGACAGAGTCTCACCCTGTTGCCCAGGCTGGAGTGTGGTGGTGCAATCTCGGCACACTGCAACCTCCGCCTCCCAGGTTCAAGTGATTCTCGTGCCTCAGCCACCCAAGTAGCTGGAATTACAGGTGCACACCACCATGCCCAGCTATTTTTTGTATTTTTAGTAGAGACAGGGGTCTCACCATGTTGGTCAAGCTAGTCTCGAACTCCTGGGCTCAAGGGATCCACCTGCCTTGGCCTCTCAAAGTACTGGGATTACAGGTGTGAGTCACCACGCTCAGCTGATTTTTCTACACAGCATCTAGCCCTGAGAATTAATGGTCTGGGAAGCACACTCTGGGAAAAGTCACAACAGGAGACAGCCTCAAGTTTTCTAACTCTGTCACCATGGCACTGAAAAAGAGGAGCTGAGCCAGGTAAGAGCAGCAGGGATGTGGTTATCAGGAAAAATGTTCTGGTGCCAGAGAAGTGCTGGGACAGACAGTGGGGGAGCTGGGGACTCCTCTCCTCCAGCTTTCATACCCTGTGTGGGTGGGGTCCCTGTGGAAGGAGGCATGAGTCCGCGATTCATTTGACTCTTGACTTTGCCACTCCCTTGCTGGGTGGCCTTGGGCAAGTCACCTGTCCTCTCTGAGCCTGGTATCTTTACTTCGATAATGATGGGATGTAGGCTGTAAACCTGAGAATGTCTAAGGACCCTTCTGGCTCCAGGATGTTATGTCTATATGCATTTCTGCCAAAAAGGGGGAGAGAAGAAAAAAAGAAATCCTATCTAGAGCACAGCATCTTCTAACCACCACTCCTGATTCTAGACTTGTTTGGCGGTGGTTTCCAAAGAGCTTCTATTGCCTACTGGCCGATGTATTCCCTGAGGGTCGAGGTTGCTAATAGAGAAAAATGGCGACACGCCATGCCAGACTCAGAGCTGTTGAGGGCTAGGGAGAGAGAGGAAGAGAGATCCTCATTTGAATTTTTTGTGTATTTGAAGAGACTATTAAATCGACTATGCCAAATAACCCCCCACCTCCCTTTTTTTTTTTGGAAACAGGGTCTTGCTCTGTCACCCAGGCGGGAGTGTAGTGGCATGATCTTGGCTCACTGCAGCCTCCACCTCTTGAGCTCAGGAGATCCCCCCATGTCAGCCCCTCAAGTAGCTGGAACTACAGGTGTGCACCACCATGCTTGGCTGATTTTTTTTTTTTTTTTTTTTTTTTTGTGGAGAGATGAGGTCTCACTATATTGCCCAGGATGGTCTCAAACTCCTGGACTCAAGTGATCCTCCTTCTGCAGCCTCCCAAAATGCTGGGATTACAGGCATGAGTCACTGTGCCCAGCCCTTACATTTTCAAACAGCGATATGGTGACTATATTCTATATTTTCCAAACTAAACATCAGGACCCATGGTATCAGAAAGGCTTTTACATGCTGACATTTCCATTTTCATGAAATGCGGATGGTTTGTGGGGGACAAAGGAAAGAACAGCTAAAAACAAGAGTGTCCCAGGAAGTCAAGGTACTATGATCACCATGTGGATTATCTTCTCCCCGCCCCCTCAAACCACAGGATATCTGATGTTCTCCACGGCAGGAGCATTGCCCTTTTCTCATCAATAGAAATGGTAAACCTCATCCTGACATTCCCATAAAGATGATAAAAACCACACTAGATACTCAGATTGGTATCTAACACTCCCAAACACTTCCAATCCTCCCCTCAGGGCTCCGTTGCTTTCCTCCAGGCTTAATTGCAATACTTACTTTCACTAAATTGATTGCAGAGTAACAATTTCCCCTATTTAATTTATTAAGCCACTCAGAGACATAATGACCTGTTAGGGAATTGTGTCTTCCCTGTGGAGCTCCTAGACTATGAACTTCTCTTGGCAAGAGTGAACCGAGCAGCCCCTCCCCATGGAAGGGGCTGGACACTGGCCTGGCCCTTTGTCCTCCTCCTTTTCTTAATTTCCTGCCACCTATTGTCTCTCTGATAACTGCTGACAGAGGGAAGGGTGCTATTTAATTGCTTTAAAGATATCAAACAAGCCAGTTGGAAGGTTATCTCCTCTGCAACCCCTCTGTTTTTCTGGCTCAAGGTTTTGTTACTTAGTTACTAACCAAGCTGCAGAGGAAGAAGAGGCAGCCCAGTGTGGATTACAGCTCAGACTTCATTCAGCAGATGGAGGGCAGAGTCAAAAAAGCGTGGGGGAGCCAAAGGCAGAATAGGAACTTGAGGTTGGCCCCTGAGTGCAGGTGGCAGCCCAAACAGCTCCTTGGAGGCCTTCAGAGGTGGGGAGAGAAGAGAGAGGCATACATTTTCTGGGAAAAATCAACAATCATCCGAGATGACACATTTCTGCTGTCAAGGTCAATGTTGTTCAGAGTCCACTCAGTCAGCTGCAGTAAGACAGGTGCGCCTAATGTGGGTGCATCAGTGCTTTCTCCAGGCTGGGCCTGCCCTATCTGATAAGGAGGGGAAGGCTTGACAAGGAAAGTACATGGAGGCGGATATTGCTTTATTTGGTCATCCACATTAAAGAGCATACAGGGCTACATGTGGTGGCTCACACCTGTAATCCCAGCACTTTGGGATTATTCAGCCTATTCAGGAGGCCGAGGTGGGTGATTACCTGAAGTCAGGAGTTCAAGACCAGCCTGGCCAACATGGTGAAACCCCGTCTTTACTAAAATTACA
Source organism: Mandrillus leucophaeus (assembly GCF_000951045.1). Taxonomy (NCBI): domain Eukaryota; kingdom Metazoa; phylum Chordata; class Mammalia; order Primates; family Cercopithecidae; genus Mandrillus; species Mandrillus leucophaeus. Next base: position 5,773,062 of record NW_012098097.1, read on the forward strand.
AAAATTAGCCAGGCATGGTGGCACCTGCCTGGAGTCCCAGCTACTCGGGAGGCTGAGGCAGCAGAATCACTTGAGCTTGGGAGGCAGAGATTGCTGTGAGCCGACATCACACCACTGCACTCCAGCTTGGACAACAGAGTGAGACTCTGTCTCAAAAATATAAAAATTAGGCCTGGCGTGGTGGCTCACACCTGTAATCCCAGCACTTTGGGAGCCCGAGGTGGGTGAATCACTTGAGGTCAGGAGTTTGAGACCAGCCTGGGCAACATGGTGAAACCCAGTCTCTGCTAAAAATACAAAACTTAGCAGGGCATGGTGGTGCACACCTGTAATCCCAGCTACTCGGGACACTAAGGCACGAGAATCGCTTGATCCTAGGAGGTGGAGGCGCAGTGAGCTGAGATCACGCCACTGCACTCTAGACTGGGCAACAGAGTGAGAACCTGTCTCTAAATAAATAAATAAATAAGAGCATACAGAGAGCCACCAACAACTCACCCAAGTTGCCTAGAAGCGTGATGGTTATTTGGTTGAACCTCCAGAAGCAGTCTGTTTTTGCTAGCAGTACTCATATTAAAATTAAAAACCAAAAAAAAAGTGCACTGCTTCATCAAAGTCGCCTTTGAGTTGGGGGCATGTTGAGAGCCAGTGTTTCATTTCTTGCATGGGTAAGAAAACAGTGTTTTTTCATTTTGTTTTGTTTTGTTGAGACAGGGTTTCACTCTGTCACCCAGGTTGGAGTGAGTGGCCTGATCACGGCTTGCTGCAGCCTCCACCTCTCTGGGCTCAAGTGATCCTCCTACCTCAGCCTCCTGAATAGCTGGGACTACAGGCACACACCACCATGACCAGTTAATTTTTTAATTTTTTGTTTTTGTAGAGACTGGGTTTTGCCATGCTGCCCAGGCCTGTCTCATACTCCTACAAAAATTAGCCAGGCATGGTGCCCACCTTGGCCTCCCAAAGTGCTGGGATTACAGCCAGTTATTATTATTGTTTTTTTAGACCTTCCATTTTAATGAAATATTCAGAATAAAATTTGAATAAAGTAAGTAATAAACAAATTTACAATTAACAGTTAAATATTTAGGAACATTTAATGTACTAAGTTGTGCAAACAGTACAAATACTTAAGAGTGTTGATTGGGGTAAGGCAATGTCAACTGCCAATAAATGTAAAAGATGAAAGAACAGGGCTAGGCGCAGCGGCTCACACCTGTAATCCCAGCACTTTGGGAGGCTGAGGCGGGCGGATCACCTGAGGTCAGGAGTTTGAGACCAGCCTGGCCAGCATGGCAAAACTCTGTTTCTACTAAAAATATAAAAAATTAACCAGGCGTGATGGTGGGCACCTTTAATCCCAGCTACTTGGGAAGCTGAGGCAGGAGAATCGCTTGAACCCGGGAGGCGGAGGCTGCAGTGGGCCGAGATCACGCCTCTACACTCCAGCCTGGGCAACAAGAGCAAAACTCCATCTCAAAAAAAAAAAAGAGGTCTGGCATAGTGGCTCACGCCTGTAATCCCAGCACTTTGGGAGGCAGAGGCAGGCAAATCATGAGGTCAGGAGATCGAGGCCATCCTGGCTAACACGGTGAAATCCCATCTCTACTAAAACTACAAAAAATTAGCCA
>NW_012098097.1:5774761-5780437 GCF_000951045.1 Mandrillus leucophaeus
GCCTGTAGTCCCAGCTACTCAGGAGGCTGAGGCAGGAGAATGGCGTGAACCCGGGAGGCAGAGCTTGCAGTGAGCCGAGATCGTGCCACTGCACTCCAGCCTGGGTGGCAGAGCAAGACTCCATCAAAAAAAAAAAAAAGAAAGAAAAAGAAAGAAGGAAGGAAGGAAAGAAGGAAGGAAGGAAGGAAGGAAGGGGAAAGAAAGAGAAAGAAAGAAAAAAAGAAAGAAAGAAAGAAAGAAGAAAGGAAGGAAGGAAGGAAGGAAGGAAGGAAGGAGAAGGGAGGGAGGGAGGGAGGGAAGGAACTTCAAACAGAGCATACTTAGTTATGGGTGTCCTCCCTACACAGAAACACTCGCTGGACATCAATGATTTCATCTGCTGTGACTGGCAGATAGGCCACATTTCCTGACACCCTGACTCTTCACCTCAAAAGGGTTAGCTTTCCACCACACCAGCAAAGACCCTCAGGACACACGATTCATACCCCCAGCTGACCATCTACCCTGAGGTAAGCAGACGCTCAGGCAGCTGGGCCGTCCTTGCCTTAATCCCTGCAGTGGTGTCCACACTGAGCCCTGCAGCACTGGTAGAAGGTGGTCTTTGGCTCATCTGCAGAGCGGGTCTGAAGCTACATGCAGGAAGCACAAGGAGGTTCTCATTTAGGACATGACTCTGTAGTAGAGTCAACATCCTCCCAGGCAGCTGCTCTCCCAGGTCCATCATCCACTTCTTTCAGCTTTGAGTACTTCCAATTTGTTACCTTGTGGGTGATGTTGTGCACACAGGGCCACGTGTTGCAGGCGAAGCGGTGGCAGCGCTGTCCCTCCTCCACGATCAGCCCGTCCCTGCAGCCAGGGTAGAACAGCAGCATCATCTCGGACTCTGCTGCCTCCAGTTATTATTTTTTTAATGAAACATAAATTTGGTATTAACCGTTTGAGAACTTTTAAAAGATAACATGGTACAAAGGGAAGGAATTTGAGGGCAGAGTGGACACTTCCTGGCTCTTCCTTCTTTTCCTGGAAACCAGTCAGGTTACTGGTTTTAAACTGGAGGTGGCAACAGGCATTGCAGCAACTGTGTGACCAGAGGATGGCGAGTTCCTCTGAGTGCAATTCCACGATGCCCTCCTGATATTATTATTACCTCTCTGCCTCTCCCTCTTCTCACTAATGGCGAGCAGACACAGTCCTCTTCTTGTGAGCTACTCACCCCAGCCCTTCCAATTGCATGCACATGTCTAAAAGAGATGCTGGATCCCGGACTGACTCCTGGAACTTAAGGCAATTGCAGCTCAATTTCCATCTTGCCTGAGCTCCAGGATGCCAAAAGTTAAGCCCTATCATGAAGCGAAAATGCTTAACCTTTCACACTCCCGCATGCGGGTCCCCTCTCTTCCCGCTCCCTGGCCTCTCAGAGAGGATCCCCATCTTACAGTGGGTACCCCAAGATATGGTTTGGTCCAGATAGAAGAGAGCAGCTGGCTGCTACCGTACCTGGTGGTTCCTTTCCCATGTCACTCATCTATCTCTAGGGCTCACCGCACCTGCCACACAGCTTCTGGACTTTTACTTTTCCCTGGTGAATTCTAAATCAAATAATAGGATGGACAAATCAAGGCAGTTCAGCTCACACAGAAAGCTAGTTGGGGTTTGCTTTCTGTTTTCATATCCTCTAAAACTGTACTGAGGATGGTGTGTGTGTGCGTGTGTGTACGTATGTACTTGGAGGAGGGTGAGGAAGGGGAGGCTGCAGGATTGATTATGACTTATTAAACTATTGGAAAAGAGGCTGAATCATCACAGTCAAAAAGAAATAGCTGCCACTCCATGTGATGTAACTCCCACTTCTTGCCTGTTCCCCTTTGCTCCCTCACAGCATGTAGGAGGGACTGTGCTGGGTCAGACCAGCAGGTGCTGACTGACGTGGCTACAGCAAGGGGACCACCTGTATGGCCGCTGCACCTCCAAGCTGTGGGACGCAGGGACAGCTGGGACCAGTCGACCTCCACTGACCCTCTGATGGCTCCTAGGACTGAATCTTGGACTCCAGGTGTGGGTTTACATGCCCTGCGCTCATTGGGAACTGCATGGAGAAGCGCTGTCCCCTGAGCGCTTTTTCTCCCTATCCTCAGCCTGGCCCTGCGCCCTGCGCCCTGCGCCCTGCGCCCTGCACCCGGGGCTGGCCCACGGTAAACACAGTTTTGCTAACTTGTTTGGCTAAGAAAATCACAGAGGTCCCGGTGTAAATCTGGGTCACCGCGGCCGCCACTCCAGCTGCCTAGAATATGCTGGGTGGAAGGGAATCGATTCTGTGAAATCAGAGGGAAAATATTGCTTGTCCTTGCCATGAGTCTTGAAGAGAACGAAAACGCTTAACCTTTCACGCCCCTGCATGCGGGTCCTCTCTCTTCCCGCTCCCCGGCTGTCTGTAAGCTCTGCCCGCAGCCACCTGCAGGCGTTTCAGTCGGTCTCATCCTTGTCCTTCTACAGGACCCGGGAGGAGGGGTTGGGGGAGGGCGGAGCGAAGCCGCTGTGACGTAGCGGGAGGGGGGCGTGGGGAAATGTGCCGAGGGGCCCGGGCTGGCTGGGCCAGTCCAAGCGGCGCAGCCACCCATGCGCGCGCGCTCGCAAGACCACCCGCGCCCCGAGCCCCAGTCTGAGGCTTGGCACCGGGGGGTCTGCGGGCGAGGCGAGCTCTCTACGGGCGAGGGGCTAGTGGGAGCCGGCACAAGAGGGTCGAGGAGCCAGAAACACCAAACGTTCGGCGCCGGGCGCTAGCCAAGCTGCTGCGCGCCGCGGCGCCCAGCTGGCTCGGGGACAACCGCTGGGTGTGGGAGACCGGAGTTAGAGGATTGCAGCGGAAGAGCAAAGGTGAGGAGTGGTGTGTGTGTGTGTGTGTGTGTGTGTGTGTGCGCGCGCGTGAGAAAGAGATGGAGGGAGCGAGAAGCGCACTTGGGCACCTGTGTGCATCTGCGCTGATGGTGGTGTGCCCATCCGAGTGCCTGAGTGTAGGTCCCGGGACGTGATTCTCCGCTCTTGTGCTTTTTGGGGTGATTGTAGTAGGAACGAACGACAGCGGGTACCCCTGCCTGAGTAAGGGGGCTGTGGGTAGAGTGTGCTGGAACCGACGTGTCCTCACAGCCTCATGCCCGTGTGTGTGGCGTGTGCCCTTTAGCCCGAGATTTCAGGTGGTAGCTGCGACGGATGACAACTTCTCTCCCAGCGCCCTGCAAAAGAGACCCGGCGCGAGAGGAGCGAGGCCGTGAGGTGCTAGCTGGGGCTCCTGGGGGAGCGCACCCGGAGATCCGAGCCTGCCAGAGGCAGGCGGCGGGCGCAGAGCGGAGAAAGGGAGGCTTCTCTCCTGTTCTTTTCCTCCCCCAGCCGGGGAGATAGACGCTGAACGATCTAGGATCGGTCCCCGTCCCCCACCCCGGGACAGAAAGGACGGTTTATCTAGGTTTGGAGAGACCAAACCACTGCATAGCCCGTGCCCGAAAGCCGCTGGCCAAGTCCCCAAGCGACTGTCTTCTGCGCCCCGATGTCTCTGTCCTCAGCGCCCCACCCCACCCCCGGCACCCCTGCTCTGCGTTTAGAGACTGGGCGTGCTGGCGCTACAATCTTCACTCTTCCTTCGTCTTCCTGGAAATGGCACGGAGTTCTTTGGGAAACCCTTGCTCTGAGGATCAGCGAGTTGGATGGCCAGGAGGACTTTCTGTGCCAGCCGGGAGCATCGGCTCCGCGGTCCTGACACTCGCGCCTCCGTTTCTCAACCCCGTAGGCCAGCACCGCCCCGGCTTTTCCCAGGCGCTCACGCGCCGCGGTGGCCCACAGGGGCTTTTATCACCCTGCTAGTGGGGGCTCTCGCTCCAGCGGCGCAGAGGCCAAGCCGGGTTCTGAAGGCCCCAAGGGAGGCGGGGGTGGGAAGTGAATGCGGAAAGATGATGGGGCGAGGAGAAACTGAAGCTGAGCAGGATTTAGGACCTCCCCTGATGTCCGGTCGCCATCCCAACACTCATTTTTTGGGCTGGTAACCACAGCCCCTACGTAAAAGGGAGGCGGGGGTGCAGGTGCGTGAGACCATTCTTACCCTCCTCTCCACAGAACCTGGACTTGGTTCAGAGGAAACCAACCACTAGCCATTTCCAGCATCTAACAATTATTGGGCTGGAAAAACAAAGAATGCAGAAAACCAAACTTCCTTGTACATTTAATTTAACCACAATTCAACAAGAATTGGCTGCCTGGCATTGGAATATTCTTTCTCTGAAACAAAAAGGAAACAGAAATCTCTAGAAGACCTTAAGCGGCTGACTTCTTTGTTAAATAAATCTCCCCATGATTTAAGTTCATTTCTTGCTTAGAGGAGCCTTCCCACTCTCAACCGGCTCCCCAGCCTCCCACCTCCACCACCTTCACCAAGACTCTGAACCCTGTCTGTTGCTACCATTAAGCAATTCTGTCTTGTTGAGTGAAACCCCAGTTAAAATGACCAAGTTAGGGCTGGAAAGCAACACTCAACCCTCCCTCATACTCCCTGCACCATCATCGTTCCTGGCCCAAAAGCTCTTAGACAGGGGCTCTGCCGGCCCAGGGGGACTCCGGGTTACCTGGACATTGGAGTGTGACCATTCATGTTATATAGATGGGCCCCTGGAAATCCCCATGATAAGGTACACTGTAATTGCAGGCAGCTTGAATAGGATTCTGGCTCTGTAGAATTAATCCAACTGACAAGATGGTTAGAAATGATAATGAAACTACCCAAGTTAATCCAGGGATACTAACCACAGTTTCTGTACAGCTTCTGTTTTAATTGCTGCCAGTCTATGGTTTTTTACCCAATACAGACATGAAATTCCAGGTCCCCCAAATACTTCACAAAATGGGCAGCCACAAAGCCCAGATCTCACTCCACAGACAGTTGTGTGGTAGGGAAATGAGCACAGAAGGAACCAGCAAGGCACCTGGCAGTTCAGAATGGATCAGAGGCAAAGGTGAGCAAGGATCCTCAAGTACTTGTTGCTGGCCAAGTCTCCTTTAACTCACCTGAAGTCTTTCCAGGGATTAAGGAGTAATCTTCCATCTACACCCAGGCACCAGGAAAAGTACCCAGCTCAGGGGAAATGTGTCAGCCGAGTGAATTATTCCCGCTCGGCTGAACATAACACCCTTTGAACATCTCGCCTCTTCCTAGATTGGCCTCTTTGCTGTCCTCCTGCCTCACTCTTCATACACCCAAGACCCAGCTCAAACATTTCTCTTTGGAAGCCTCCTCTGAGTCCCCCGGGAAAGGAAGGCATTCTTAAGTCGGTCATTTATCTCTCATGCAATTCCCACCCTATATGAGCTGACTTCCTTTCCTATCTCCCCTTTTAAATTATCACCTTCTAGAGGGCACTAGCCAAGTTTGTTCTTTTTTTTTTTTTTTTTTTGAGACCGAGTCTCGCTGTGTCGCCCAGGCTGGAGTGCAGTGGCGCGATCTCGGCTCATTGCAAGCTCCGCCTCCCGGGTTCACACCATTCTCCTGCCTCAGCCCCCCGAGTAGCTGGGACTACAGGCGCCCGCTACCATGCCCGGCTAATTTTTTGTATTTTTTAGTAGAGACGGGGTTTCACCGTGTTAGCCAGGATGGTCTCAATCTCCTGACCTCGTGATCCACCTGCCTCGGCCTCC
>NW_012098097.1:5786392-5787021 GCF_000951045.1 Mandrillus leucophaeus
TTGCAGTGAGCCAAGATCGTGCCATTGCACTCCAGCCTGAGCAACAAGAGCGAAACTTCATCTCAAAAACAAAACAAAAACAAAAACACTAATTCTATAGTACTCATGACTCTGCAACCAGAGAAACTACCTGTAGGGAGGCCAGAGTCCAAAGCAGCCACCTGGAACCTGAAAATGAAATGCAGACCCAGGCATCTGTGGGTCTTCATCAGCAGGATGACCATTCTAAGGCTAACAGACAGGCTTTTAAATCTGATGCTATAATTCCATTCAAATACACAGTTAGGTTTCTACCATAGGGAAAGCTATTCTCCACTTTCTGAAATATCTGTTTCAAAGATAACTTGCTCTCTGGTTTTCTTTTATCTAAAAGAGAGAAGCAACATGCTAATTTAAAGGTTAACATCATTTTAATTCAAAAATTTCAGTCTCCATTCCATATTTAATGATGAAGACAAATCTGCTGGGTGCTGGGAGGGAATAGAAAGTAATGCACTCCATTGATTTCAGAGTATCTAATCACTTGGGTTATGCAAGCTGCTACTTACCTGCCATTAGCATGGGTAGTTAAGTGCTGATTAAACCTAAGTGAACTCAGTGAAAAAGATATTGGGAAAGATAATATGATA
>NW_012098097.1:5787571-5799429 GCF_000951045.1 Mandrillus leucophaeus
TTTCACCGTGTTAGCCAGGATGGTCTCAATCTCCTGACCTCGTGATCCACCTGCCTCGGCCTCCCAAAGTGCTGGGATTACAGGCGTGAGCCACCGCGCCGGGTCAGTTTGTTCATTTCTACATCCCTGCTGTCAGCACAAAGAAGCCTCCTCCCCACCCTAACCCCATGATATTTTTTGAATGGCTGGATATCAATCATTTAACTATGGGATGAACTATCGTTTTAGATCTTAAGCCAAGCCAATAGTGTTCCAATTATTTTCTCAGCAAGGAAGTAACACAGGAGTCAGTTGCTTCAAACCAAAGCCCAGTTATCAGCCGTTCAGTCTCTCGGCCACTGAGGAGCAGAGGGGATGCCTTGAGACGTGCAAAAGACTTGGGGCCAGGTGGCCTGTGTTCACATCCCAGCTGCACCAGTTATGTTCAAGAGAATGGGAGTGAGCTCCTTAAACTGTCTAAGCCTCAGTTTCAACATCTCTAAAATGGGGGTAATTATCCCTACCACCTAGGACAGTTGGGGAGATCAAGGGAATCGTGGGTGTGAATGAATTCTATCAGTGCTGGAAGCCTTCTGCTTACTTCTATGAAAGAGCTTGTGTCCCATACCTGCTTCCCGTTTTTGTCCTTAATTAGAAAATGGCAGGCAAATTCTCTGGGGTGTTACAGCACTTGGGAGCAGCATCCCCTTAGGGACTTTGGGAAAGAGCTCTTGAGGAAGTCAAGCATTAGGTACTGGAAAACAAAAATAGAAGAAAAACAAAAAATAAACTGAAGCCTACATTTAAAAAATGAAAGCAAACCAGACTTTTATTTTTAATACTGAAGACTATAAATTGGTTCACCATGCAGGTAGATTTCAATACATCAGAGATAATGAGATGGTAGAGGAAAACATGGGGGCAAAACAACACTTACGAGGTTCCCATTATGAGCCCAACGCAATGCTCGGTGTTTTCACATACATTCCATCATTTAACCTTCATGACACCCCCATGTGAACAAATAAGAGTCAGAACCATTAAGGACCAGGCATGCGGTCACACGGGCTCAGCAGTGGAACCCGGTTTGTTCTACCTCTAGAGTCTGGGTTTTTTCCACTATGGCATTTTCAGAACGGAAAGACTCCAAGGCGGTCAGCAAGTCAGCACAGACTTCCTGGTAGGGAAGAGGCCAGGAATGTCAGTGTCAGACCCTTCTGAGGTCAGGCGCTGAACTTCTGCAAGCTCTGCCTTTCTGCAGTTTAGATCAGTCAACTTTGTAGGGGTCAAAGTATGTGCTTTTTGAAGCCACAGCCCTCCCCAACATGTGCGTCAGCAGATGATGGCTGAACTCAAACCCTTCCCTAGTATTGGAAAAAATACTCAAAAACTGATGAGAAACTCTAGAGCTTAATGTTGATGCGGAAAGATAATACATTTTTCAATGTAAGAGTATGTCTGAGAGGGTAAACCAGAAATGTGTAAATTTGGTGAGAATTTAAACAGCTCGTGACCGACGGGCCAATCTTCCTTTTTTCCTTCCAGATGTCACACTGGATCCTTGGCCTCCAGGGTCCATTAAGGTGAGAATAAGATCTCTGGACTGACTGGACCTAGCCTAAGACCGAAAAGCAGCCATGGACATGGTGGATAAGCCACTCAATGGAAGCCACACATGGCTATCCATTCCATTTGACCTGAATGGCTCTGTGGTGTCAACCAACACCTCAAACCAGACAGAGCCATACTATGACTTGACGAGCAATGCAGTCCTCACATTCATCTATTTTGTGGTCTGCATCATTGGGTTGTGTGGCAACACACTTGTCATTTACGTCATCCTCCGCTATGCCAAGATGAAGACCATCACCAACATTTACATCCTCAACCTGGCCATCGCAGATGAGCTCTTCATGTTGGGTCTGCCTTTCTTGGCTATGCAGGTGGCTCTGGTCCACTGGCCCTTTGGCAAGGCCATCTGCCGGGTGGTCATGACTGTGGATGGCATCAATCAGTTCACCAGCATCTTCTGCTTGACAGTGATGAGCATCGACCGATACCTGGCTGTGGTCCACCCTATCAAGTCGGCCAAGTGGAGGAGACCCCGGACGGCCAAGATGATCACCATGGCTGTGTGGGGAGTCTCTCTGCTGGTCATCTTGCCCATCATGATATATGCTGGGCTCCGGAGCAACCAGTGGGGGAGAAGCAGCTGCACCATCAACTGGCCAGGTGAATCTGGGGCTTGGTACACAGGGTTCATCATCTACACTTTCATCCTGGGGTTCCTGGTACCCCTCACCATCATTTGTCTTTGCTACCTGTTCATTATCATCAAGGTGAAGTCCTCTGGAATCCGAGTGGGCTCCTCCAAGAGGAAGAAGTCTGAGAAGAAGGTCACCCGAATGGTGTCCATCGTGGTGGCTGTCTTCATCTTCTGCTGGCTTCCCTTCTACATATTCAACGTTTCTTCCGTCTCCATGGCCATCAGTCCCACCCCAGCCCTTAAAGGCATGTTTGACTTTGTGGTGGTCCTCACCTATGCTAACAGCTGTGCCAACCCTATCCTATACGCCTTCTTGTCTGACAACTTCAAGAAGAGCTTCCAGAATGTCCTCTGCTTGGTCAAGGTGAGCGGCACAGATGACGGGGAGCGGAGTGACAGTAAGCAGGACAAATCCCGGCTGAATGAGACCACGGAGACCCAGAGGACCCTCCTCAATGGAGACCTCCAAACCAGTATCTGAACTGCTTGTAGGGTGGGAAAAAACCAAGCCATGCTCTGTCTACTGGCAATGGGCTCCCTACCCACACCCGCTTCCTTCCTCCCACCCCTCACACCTGGCTTCTAGAATAGAGGATTGCTCAGCATGAGTCCAATTCAGAGAACAGTGTTTGAGTCAGCTTGTCTGATTGAATGATAATGTGCTAAATTGATTACCTCCCCCTTAAAGCGAACATTGAAATGCAGGTAGGCAATTCAAAGTCTGGAGAAGAGGGATCATGCCTGGCTATCATCTCTAGAAACAACAAAAATAGAAAAAAAAAGTATCTGTGTGTTTGTGTATTTAAAACTCAATATGTAATCTTGTGTTTTTATATTTATCCTTGTATATTCCTATTTATTCTCTGTATAGGCATTACCTACGTTCCCGTGTTCACATACACAAGTATCTAATTCGAGTGTGCATAGTGTAGATGGACATTTGCCACAATACAGTGTCCACAGAAATGGACTTATTATGAAGTCAGTAAAGTCCAAGCTTCAGGGTCTCTTTTGCATGGGCCTTTCCAAGGCCCAGGAGGGACCTGGGCAGTATGTTCACGTGGTCATATGTTTTTGTAAAAAATTGTGAAAGTAAGATATTTTGTATTGTTTTTCTTAAAGAGGACCCTCCTATAAGCTTCAAACCTCAAAAACTTCTAGCGTCTGCCCTTGCGGATTTGCTTCATTAATTTCAGGCAAGTTAGGTCAATGTAAGAAGAGAAAGGGAGAAGATATTTGAAGAACCAGAACATAAATTCATATGTTTCCACTTCTCAGATATAATCAGAGAATTCTTCATTTGCCCAAAAGGACTCAAGTGGTTGTGGTCATCCATCATTGTATTTATCAAGACAAAGCCAACTTTGTTATAAGATTGCATTGTTTTTCTTTTCAGATTGCTTTAGTTTTTCTTAGGGAGCCATGGGGGGGAGAATCACTAACATGAAAGGCAAAAGATGGACTATGATTCCTGTGGAGAAACAATTTTCTTCTCTCCATCGTGAAAATAAGTGAATAAGAGTGAAGCAAAATTACACCTTTATGAGAAACCATAAAATTGTTTTTATTTTTCAGGCCAGAGATAGCTTCCTAATGAAAGAAAATGGAAATGTAATTCAACGACTCCTCAAAGGGGATTCTAGAGGACTTCATACAAAGCTGGGCATTAAGAAAACCACAATGCATGGCCGGGTGCGGTGGCTCATACCTGTAATCCCAGCACTTTGGGAGGCCAAGGTGGGTGGATCACCTGAGGTCAGGAGTTCGAGACCAGCCTGGCCAACATGGTGAAACCCCGTCTCTACTAAAAATACATAAATTAGCCGGGCAAAGTGGCATGTGGCTGTAATCCCAGCTGCTTGAGAGGCTGAGGCAGGAGAATCACTTGAACCTGGGAGGTGGAGGTTGCAGTGAGCTGAGATTGTGCCACTGCACTCCAGCCTGGGGAACAAGAGAAAACTCAGTCTCAAAAAAAAAAAAAAAAAAAAAAAAAAAAACCCACAATGCATACTAAAGACCAGAGGACACTGTTCATAAAACAAAAGCACCCTTTCCTGCCAATGAATATGCAGCATGCGGGGGGTGTGGTCTGAGCGTGGGTAGGGCTCCACTACTCGGAAATACTGCTGTGCCGCCTTCCCTGCTAACTGTATACACAGTAACTGTCATATCTTTAATGCCACGGACTCTCTGAGCCGCTCTGCAAGGACTATTGTAGACAGACACTTCACACCATAAAGTGGCATTTTTTTTGTTCCCCAAACTGACATTTACAAGCGATAAGAAAAGAGACAATGTCCATTTCATTGACTGATCATTTTCCAGAGTACGAAGAAATACACACCTGGGTGTCTGCAAGGAGGTCATCATCTTTGGGTTTTGTCTGAGAGCATCACTCAGCATCTCACACATAGATTTTACCGTATTTTTAAATGAGCTTTCCTCTTCTGGCTCCCTAAGCAAGCGCTGTTGGCCAGTGGGAGTGACTAAGTGCTCCACCTGTGGGTGTCCTTAATGTGCTGCTTTTTCTGTGTAATTCACACCACCTCATTCCCAAAAGTACTTCCTGTGGCTCAGAAAAATGTGTTCAATAAGATTTTGGATAGATAAATCCATACAAAAATAAAAAGAGGTACAGTTATAAAACAAGACTATAGAAAAAGTTGTTGCAGAAATTGCATGCAGTAAAATCCCACACCATTAGCAAAAGTAAGGTCAACTGCAAGTTCAGCTCAGGGCTTCCTAGCAGCCATGTTTAGCAAAGTGTGACTTTTTTTTTTTTAAACAAAAACAAGCAAAGATTTGGAAGAAAATGCTTTAGACCTAACTTTACAATTATTATAACATAAGATGTTCCAGGGTCCTTGAATAAATGCTGAGTTTTAGGGAAGTGATTCCAAGGGACCAAGAATTGGTAGAAATAAATTCAAGGCAGAGAAGACTAACTCTACAGGCCAGGCATGATGGCTTATGCCTGTAATCCCAGCACTTTGGGAGGCCGAGGTGGGTGGATTGCCTGAGATCAAGAGTTCAAGACCAGCCTGGCCAACACGGTGAAACCCTGTCTCTATTAAAAATACAAAAAATTAGCCACGCGTGGTGGTGGGCGCCTGTAATCCCAGCTACTCGGGAGGCTGAGGCAGGAGACTGACTTGAACCCGGGAGGTGGAGGTTGCAGTGAGCCAAGATCGTGCCATTGCACTCCAGCCTGAGCAACAAGAGCGAAACTTCATCTCAAAAACAAAACAAAAACAAAAACACTAATTCTATAGTACTCATGACTCTGCAACCAGAGAAACTACCTGTAGGGAGGCCAGAGTCCAAAGCAGCCACCTGGAACCTGAAAATGAAATGCAGACCCAGGCATCTGTGGGTCTTCATCAGCAGGATGACCATTCTAAGGCTAACAGACAGGCTTTTAAATCTGATGCTATAATTCCATTCAAATACACAGTTAGGTTTCTACCATAGGGAAAGCTATTCTCCACTTTCTGAAATATCTGTTTCAAAGATAACTTGCTCTCTGGTTTTCTTTTATCTAAAAGAGAGAAGCAACATGCTAATTTAAAGGTTAACATCATTTTAATTCAAAAATTTCAGTCTCCATTCCATATTTAATGATGAAGACAAATCTGCTGGGTGCTGGGAGGGAATAGAAAGTAATGCACTCCATTGATTTCAGAGTATCTAATCACTTGGGTTATGCAAGCTGCTACTTACCTGCCATTAGCATGGGTAGTTAAGTGCTGATTAAACCTAAGTGAACTCAGTGAAAAAGATATTGGGAAAGATAATATGATATTGTGGCCTATGTTGAATGTTAGCTTGTGTGTCAGTAACAGAGTTGGGTAATATTGGATGTGTAGATGAAACTTCAGCAGGGTTGGGCACGGTGCTCATGCCTGTAATCCCAGCACTTTAGGAAGCCAAGGTAGGCGGATCACCTGAGGTCAGGGGTTCAAGACCAGCCTGGCCAACATGATGAAACCCCGTCTCTACTAAAAATACAAAAAAAATTAGCTGGGTGTGGTGGCGTGCAGCTGTAATCCCAGCTACCCAGGAGGCTGAGGCAGGAGAATCGCTTGAACCCAGGAGGCGGAGCTTGCAGTGAGCCAAGATTGCACCACTGCACTTCAGCCTGGGTGACAGAGCAAGACTCCATCTCAAAAAAAAAAAAAAAGAAAAAGAAACTTAAGTGGGGTTCATACCATAGCGTGGCACAATCTAGAAGGCAGAGGGACATTGGAGAATAAAATGGCATGCAGAGAGGAACAGGCAGGCTGGTGGATGGGGCTTCTAGACCTGGCAGTGAACTGGAGTCTATTTGCTTACACAAATTTAACTTTCTTTCCATAATGGAATACAAGTGTTTCTTGCCGAAGCTCGCAGTCCTAGCTGCCCTAGATGAGGGGCACCGTGCTGGAAAAGTGCACAGGCTGATCACAGAGACAGGTAGGGAGCAAAGGACTGTCAAAATACATGTTCCGGGCTGGGGACGGTGGCTCACACCTGTGATCCCAGCACTTTGGGAGGCTGAGACAAGGGAATCGCTTGAGCCCAGGATTTTGAGACTAGCCTGGGCAATATGGTGAGACCCTGTCTCTTTAAAAAAAAAAAAAAGAAAGAAAAAAAGCATCATATTCCTGATCAGCTCTGAATGTGACTATTCAATGAAGACAGTAAAGTTACAGTGGAAGGCACACATGACCTTTGGCCTTGCTAAAGAACAGTGGCTGAAGGTCTAGCAAACATAATGCTCATCTTAGGTTACCTGTTGATTTAAAAACAACAAAAAAACCCCATAAAAATAGTAAAATATAAAAACAAATTACTGTTTTATAAACCCTGGGGAAAATAATTTCAGCAAAGTACAAAAATTTAAAGCATTCCTTTCTTTAATTTTGTAATTCTTTACTGTAGAACGGCTCAAAATATCAGTTCTGTTTTAAGTAACAGAATTGCTAACTGAGCAGGAAAATGTAATTTGGATTGTAAAATTCTTGCTTTAATAGAAATTCCTTAAACAGTTAAAAAAAAAAAAAAGGAGAAAGAAAGAAAGAAAGGTGGCAAGAGAAGTATCAAAAGTTTCCATAGATGGTTGGGAAGATATGATTAGTGTTTCCAAAACGTGTATCATTCTAAGAATCCCAATAGCTGGCAAGCCAAGCAGTGGCACTTAAAGTCATGACAATCAATCACTTGTCTCATCCACGTTTTTGCCAAATTCAAAAACACCAAATTTCCCATCAAACATTCTGTCAGAGTAAACCTTTACCTAAGTTCTTGTTTTGCTTTTAACATGTGAATTTCTGGCAACATTCTCATGGGCAGTCTCTAATTTTTTTTTTTTTTTGAGACAGTTTTGCTTTTTCACCTAGGCTGGAGTGCAGTGGCACGATCTTGGCTCACTGCAACCTCCGCCTCCTGGGTTCAAGTGATTCTCCTGCCTCAGCCTCCCAAGTAGCAGGGATTACAGGCATGCGCCACCACACCCAGCTAATTTTTGTATTTTTAGTGGAGATGGGGTTTTGCTATGTTGGCCAGGCAGGTCTCAAACTCTTGACCTCAGGTGATCTGCCCGCCTCAGTGTCCCAAAGTGCTGGGATTACAGGCATGAGCCACCACGCTCGGCCAATTTTTCATCATGTCTGTCTTTCCTGGCATTATTGAAGGGACAGGCTGGGTTGGGGGGGCGCGGCGCAGGGAAAGAACACCTCTTTGCTTAGATATTGGTGTCTAGTGGGGATACTAAGTTCATTTCCTGATCCTGCTAGGCCTGGAAGCAGAAAGAAATGTCCTGGTTAGAGATAAAATTGTCCTGTCCTTTTAAAGAAGCTTGTTAAATATGATGCAAAGCCACCTTCAACGAAATCTGAAATGACACCCCACAGCCTTGTCCACTCCAATTACTCAGTGACAGGGCCTCCAGTTGCTTAAGCCATAGAGAAGGCCCCTTTGCAGGGGGAGTCACTGAAGACGGAAAGGGAAGCCCAGGATGAACCCAGTCCTAAGGGCTGCTGGGGGCCACCAAATAAGACTGTTGTAGCCCTGGACACAGAGGGAGACACGGTCATCCCAGATTCTTACAAAGAATACATTGCCAAGGACCCTGAAGGAAATCTGCGTCTCAAGAGAGAAAGACTCACAACCAGCTCTCTGGGACTACCTGTCAACTCAGCAGGTGCAGCCAGGAAAGAGCCATGCTGCTTCTGCCCTCCCAGTGGGCTAGGCTATCAATCCTGGGAGGGTTCCTGTCCCCACGGAAGGGGATACGTACGTTGCTGAGTACGCTGATATCTTCTTCATGGGTATGATTTTTTAACAAGAGAGCTAAATGGTTCTCGTGTAACATAACTGGTATAGTTTGGCTGTGTCCCCACCCAAATTTCATCTTGAACTGCAGCTCCCATAATCCCCATGTGTCGTGGGAGGGACCCAGTGGGAGGTAACTGAATCATGGGAGCAGTTACCTCCATGCTGTTCTCGTGATAGCGAGTGAGTTCTCACGAGATCTGATGGTTTTATAAGGGGCTTTCCCCCCTCCTTCGCTCTGCACTTCTCCTTGCTGCCGTCATGTGAAGAGGGACATGTTTGCTTCCCCCTTCTGCCATGATTGTAAGTTTCCTGAGGCCTCCCCAGCCATGTTGAACTTTGAGTTAATTAAACCTCTTTCCTTTATAAATTACCCAGTCTCAGGTATGTCTTTATTAGCAGCGTGAGAACGGACTAATGCAATAACCAAGGCTTGGTGGCTTTCTTAACATTAACCAGCATCCCACTTCTCAGGAGACATGGATGGTGTTCTAAGGCTCTCAAGTTCTCAACTTGGACCTTCACTCTAGTTTATGCTCCCAAGCATATGCACACATAAACACATACGTAATGTACATGCATATAGGTGGTATGACAGAACACACGTGCGATGCTTCACATGTATGATGCCCTCCTTTTGTCCACTGCCCTGCTCCAGCCCATTTCCATGGCTTAGTCTATATCTGCTCATCTTGTTTGCTTAAGTACCATGCACGTGAAAGACATGCTCACGTGTGTATATTCATGCACATACATGTGAGGCACACATGTGGTGCACATGTGCACTTGGGAGGTATGTGTGTGACATATGTGTACACACAGTATACATCCTATATTGCCTCGGCAAGACCTCAATGCAGAGATTCTCCAGCAGCTTTAAACAGAGGGTGATAAGTATAATTTGACTAACTCATCTCAAATCTAGGCATATGTAGTCTTTTTTTTTTTGGAGACAGAATGTCGCTTTTTTTGCCCATGCTGGAATGCAGTGGCGTGATCTTGGCTCACTGCAACCTCCACCTCCCGGGTTCAAGCGATTCACCTGTCTCAGCCTCCCGAGTAAGTGGGATTACAGGCATGTGCCATCACGCCTGGCTAATTTTTTTGTATTTTTAGTACAGATGAGGTTTCACTATGATGGCCAGGCTGGTCTCGAACTCCTGACCTCAAGTGATCCACCCACCTCAGCCTTCCAAAGTGCTGGGATTACAGGCATGAGCCACCCCGCCTGGGGGCCACCAAATAAGACCAAATAAGGCCACCAGTTAGTCATTTTTTCTAGACTGCTGCCACAATAGGGAGGAGGGCATTGTGCATAAACTAATTTTTTACCCAGAGAATTCCGTGCTAGATCACAGACTGCGTGCCTAGCATGCCTAGCCCCGGCCAGCTGTCCCTGCCTCAATTCAACAACAACAACAACAAAGAATTGGCAAAAGGGTGTGATGGTTTCCTACAAATCACCCCCACCAGTCCATCAGCATAAAGCACTTGTACTGCTAACAGCAACGTTTTTGCATTAAAAAAAGATGTAATTTCTTTACAGAAAAATCACTGAAAATTCTTAAATTGAGTCTCATCAATGACATCATCTTAACAGACATTTCTTCCCCCTGGCCGTCCTGACCATGCTTCTTAAACAAATCCAAGGCTGAACCCTAAGGGGAAGCTGTGATACTCTGCCACTGAGAAAATGAATGACTGCTCTCTTCCTTGCCCATGAGCGTACCTCTGCAAAAGAGTCTCTTAAACAGAAAAGAAACCCTCCCCTTGTCCATGGTCCTGCTTGTTTATTTCCATGGCTTGGGATATCTACCTTGGCTCATATTGTTTGCTTAAGTATCAGCCAGTGTGTGATGGAGAGTGTTGCTATATCTTTCTTTGAGCAACAGAAGTCTGATCTCCAGGGTTCATTCTCAAGATTAATTAAAGCTAGCCTAGTCTCAGCTGTGCTGTCAGCCCAGCCTGCTAGACACTCACAGAGCAAAGGCTTGGGTGGAAGGAAGACTTACTTTGTTTGCCTTCAGCTTAAGCACTTTTTGGCAGATGAAAATCCTGTCCTAAATAGCTCTTCCAAATTCCCAGGTGGTTGGGCTCGGGAGATGACAGACCACAGCTGTTCCACTTTTCTTCTCTGCACCTTCACGTGACCATCTATCTCCAAGGGTTTGCAAGCTCAAAGGTAGCAGAACATGCAACTTCAGCCATACCATGTGGCCTCCTCGAAGGTCTGTCTTTGCAGCCCAGGAAACCTATTGCTTCTTGGTTTTAAATGGAACCTTTCTAGTCCAGCTGAGCCGACGCAAAATCTGGTTGGCTACCAGCAATATGGTTCTGGGATGTTGGGCACACATGGAAATGGGTATTCAGATGGTTTGGGATTTTGAGGGCTTCCTTCCTGCCTCCAGGACCAATAAAGTAATTTTTTTTTTTTTTTTTTTTTTTTTTTTTTTTTTTTTGAGACGGAGTCTCCCTCTGTTGCCTAGGCTGGAGTGCAGGGGCATGATCTCGGCTCACTGCAGCCTCTGCCTCCTGGGTTCATGCAATTTTCGTGTCTCAGCCTCCCCAGTAGCTGGGATTACAGGAATGTGCCACCACACCCAGCTAATTTTTGTATTTTAGTAGAGACGGGGTTTCACCACGTTGGTCAGGCTGGTCTTGAACTCCTGACCTCAAGTGATCTACCTGCCTTGGCCTTAAAATCCCTTTTTAAAGAGGCATTTGAGAATCCCACATTATCTCCTTTAAACAACTCGAAAGGGACACTTCATTTTCATAAAATGCTGTTGGGAAGCAATTTCGAAGGAGTCAACAAAGGCATTTCATCCCAGGGTGGATGGAGCAGAGCCGGGTCTCATTCTTTATCTCCATCTCTCCTTCCTTTTGGTCTTGCCTGCCCTTTGACAGAAGCAATTTAATATGTAGCTGAGCAGGAGAAAACGGCTCCTAGTTGGAACAGCCAGCTAAGACAGGGTTCCCATTAACTTGGAGGGGTCAACCAGCCAGCTTACCCAGCTCACTGAGGTCCCATACGCGCACTCTGATTGCCAATAAAACAGCAGCAGCAGACAATTCAAGGAGAAAGACCCAGGAAAATCTCCACTGGAGAGTCCAACATCCTGAGAGCCATCTCATCAGTAAAGAGCAGGGCGTGGAGTACGGGGAGCTGATGTTTAGAACTCGTTAAAAGCGGCCGGGAGCGGTGCCTCAAGCCTGTAATCCCAGCACTTTGGGAGGCCGAGACGGGCGGATCACGAGGTCAGGAGATCGAGACCATCCTGGCTAACCCGGTGAAACCCCG
>NW_012098097.1:5799654-5806778 GCF_000951045.1 Mandrillus leucophaeus
CATTGTTCCTGAATCCTTCCTACTCCTGATTTCATAGCTAATCTGTCCATCACTCTCTGGCTGTCACTCACCCATAAACAACAGCGGATCTTTATAAACAGTAGATCAATCATGATCAAAGGAAACTGAACACTCTTTCCACACGGCTCCCACACACACCTCACCCCCGCTCTGTCCTTTTGGCTGGTGCTGACAAACTGAGATCACCCCAGTCTTTGAAGACTCAATGGAGACAAGGAAGCTCGGGACATCCAGAAAAAGCCTTCAACAGCTCTGACTGCAAAAACAGTTTCAATTATGTGATGTGATTGATGGTTTTAACATGTCAAGAATAGGTGCGCACATGGTCCACAGCTAGAATTTTTATTATTATTATTATTTATTTTTCGAGACAGAATCTCGCTCTGTCATCCAGACTAGAGTGCAATGGTACGATCTCGGCTCACTGCAACCTCCACCCCCCGGGGTTCAAGCAATTCTCCTGCCTCAGCCTCCCCAGTAGCTGGGATTACAGGCACGTGCCACCATGCCTGGCTAATTTTTATATTTTTAGTAGAGATGGGTTTTTGCTGTGTTGGCCAGGCTGGTCTCGAATTCTTAACGTCAAGTGATCTGTCCACGTCAGCCTCCCAAAGTGCTGGGATTACAGGCATGAGTCGCTGTGCTTATTATTATTATTATTGTTATTATTATTATTATGGTATTTTGAATGTGATTATTCTTACTAATAATCTTTGCATGTCCAGTATTTCAATAAAATAGTTAAAAGTGTTTTTGCTTTCTAATGAGACTTTGTGACTGGGTGTGTTTCTCTGTCAGATGAATTTACCTCCGTCCGTATTTGCTGTTAAAAGTGATTGTATAATCCTAATCCTACAAAACAAGCGGCAAATGTTTCTTTTTAGTGACTTACTTTTTAAAAAATGTACAAGTGTACCATTTTATAGCTATCTTCAAACAAAATCACATTCTCAATGAAAGAGACTCAGATGGAAGTTTGTTCATTAGGCCAGCTATGTGAACTCACCCCTGTCCCCACCTGCCTCGGAAAAACATCCCACATGCTCAGGAAAGACGACCAGAGTCCTAAGTGACATAACCTACAGTTTCCAAGCTTCCTAAAGCCCTGAACTAGAAATAGGCTTTAAAATTTAACAATTTGTTTTAAAACTCTAAGCCCACCGGGCATGGTGGCTCATGCCTGTTATTCCAGCACTTTGGGAGGCCGAGGCGGGCGTATCACAGGGTCAGGAGATCGAGACCATCCTGGCTAACATGGTGAAACCCCGTCTCTACTAAAAATAGAAAAATTAGCTGGGTGTGGTGGCGGGTGCCTGTAGTCCCAAGTACTCAGAAGGCTGAGGCAGGAGAATGGCGTGAACCCGGCAGGCGGAGCTTGCAGTGAGCCGAGATACAGCCACTGCACTCCAGCCTGGGCGACAGAGCGAGACTCCGTCTCACCAAACAAACAAACAAAACAAAAAAAACTCTAAGCCCAACGAAAAGCCTATAAAGTCTTTTCTAGATGTTACCAAGGTCTTCGCAATCATTTGTCTGAGAGCAAAAGAAAAAAACAAAAGAAAAACCTTGAAAATTGGCAACTACTGGTGAATCCCATTTTGTCCACAGACTGATTGTTTTTTTTTTTTGAAGACGGTGTCTTGCTCTGTTGCCCAGGCTGGAGTGCAGTGGCATGATCTCCATTCACTGCAACCTTCGTCTCCTGGGTTCAAGTGATTCTCCTGCCTCAGCCTCCCAAGTAGCTGGGATTACAGGCACCTGCTACCAAGCCCGGATGATTTTTTGTATTTTTAGTAGAGACGGGGTTTTGCCATGTTGGCCAGGCTGGTCTCGAACTCTTGACCTCAGGTGATCCACCCGCCTCAGCTTCTCAAAGTGCTAGGATTACAGGTGTGAGCCACCACACCCAGCCACAGAGACTAATTTTTAATGGCCCCATCTGATTTCTTCCAGATTTTGTAGCCTAGTTTAAACAGAATGTCTGCTTAAGTCATCGTCAAGCAGATGACAAAGGGGTGCCCTAAAAATGCCATAAAGACACACCAGGTCTCAGTGACAGCAAAGCTTACTATAGAGAAATGCCAAGAGTTTAGAAATTAGGCCCCCAAAACCAACTTGTTACCATCTTCTCATCTTTCTTTCACTCAAATCCAAAATATAACGAATTTCCAGTTGCTTAAATTAGATACTAAAATCAGAAAAAAATTAGCTGATTTGTAGCTATGATCACTAGGTACCAAGCCCTGTTCTAAGCACTTAATATGCATCATCTCATTCAATTCCCATAAGAGCTCTCTGAATGAAGTAGGTGCTACTTTTATTCCCATTATACAGATGAGCAAACTGAGGTATGGCACACCTGAGTCACTTGCCCAGAAGCTGCACTCTTAACCACTTCTCCACATTGAATGACCACCTACAGAAAGTGTGAGCTTGAGCAAGTGCCTGACCTTCCAGAGACCAGTCTTCCTCATTTGCAAAACAGGGATAACGCCAAGTACCTCAAGGAATTCTGTTAAGATCAGAGAAAGAAAATATTGAAGACAATTTGTCACATTATCAGACATAGAGAGGTACCCAGTACATATTAGCGTCCCCTCACCTTTAATCCGAGCAAAAGAAGACCAGAAATGTTTTGGTTGTTAAACAGCTGATCATTTTCCAAAATTGCTATTATTAAACCACGGCTTCTAATCCTGCCATCGGTAGAAAGCTTGACCAGCACTAACAAAATCAGCCATGTGACGCAAGATGAAAGCAAATCGGAGTGCAGAAAAGTAAATGCAATTAGCTGGCTACCTGATAAGGTGGTACACGCTGCACCAGGAGTGTGCCTTTCTGGCTAGAGGACTTTACTCCTCTCTTAACCCGAATTAAATGGTCTCTACCACACGGGACCAGGAATAAACTTCCACCTCCCTAAACAGAGCTTCATCTTGCCAAAGCATTCTGGAAACTCAGCAGTTCATGGTATGCTACAAACCGCTGAGCCCTTTTCCTCCTCCCTCCAGTGTGGGACCACGGTTGGCCTGGGGCTTGGCTCACCAGAGAGAGAGGAGTGTGCAGCGAATCCTGGGTTTATCACCATCTGCACGGCTCCAGGGTCCAGCTGGAGACAGATGGCACACTCGCAAGGGTTTAACTGAAATGAATGGAATGAAGGAGCTACATACAGAGGTGGGGGCAGGCGCAAAAGAACCACCAAGAGACGGATGAGGTGCCTGGAGACTGGGCACGGGACTAAGGGAATAAAAAGGCTTAAAAGGGACAGAAGCCTTCTCTAATGCCATAAGGAACATTCAAAAGTCCAGACTTCGCATTGTTTGAGGGGGAGGGGAAGGGCTGATGATAGACATAAATATAAATATGAATGAATTCAGCATTTCTGAAACTAGACTAAATCAATCTGGTCATTTTCTTTCTCTCATTTAAGAATTGTAGGGTAATGCATAGTTGGAATATTTACAGGTTTTTTTTTTTTTTTTAGCATATCAGGAAGTTACCTTATTACAAAGCTAAATTTTTATTCAGGCACTCAATGAATATTGAGTGTCTACTGTGTGCCAGAGATTGTTTTAGAAGCTGAGAATTTAGTAAGAAAGACAAAAGATAGAGCAGAAGACAGGTACAATGGTGCACGCCTGTAGTCCCACCTACTTGTGAGGCTCTTGGGAGGATCCCTTGAGCCAGGAGTTCGAGACCAACCTGGGAAACATAGCAAGACCTTGTCTCTAAATAAATAAATAAATAAAAGACAGACCAGGTCTCTGCTCCTTGTTGTGAAAGAGACACTCGACAAACACGTAAATAGATGATGTAATTTCAATACCGCATCAAATGCTATCATGAAAATGCATAAGCAGGCCAGGCACAGTGAGTGGCTCACGCCTGTAATTCCAACACTTTGGGAGGCCGAGTTGGGCAGATCACCTGAGGTCAGGAGTTCGAGACCAGCCTGGCCAACATGGTTAAACCTGTCTCTACTAAAAATAACAAAAATTAGCTGGGTGTGGTGGTGCATGCCTGTAATCCCAGCTACTTGGGAGGCTGAGGTGGAAGGATCACTTGAACCCAGGAGGCGGAGGTTGCAGTGAGCCGATACGGTGCCACTGTACTCTAGTCCAGGCAGCACCGCTGCACTCTAGCCTAGGCGACAAGCGTGAAACGCCCTCTCAAAACAAAAAAGTAAAAGAAAATGCATAAGTGGCAAAGAGTAGGGGTTAAAGGCCTGGGTTCAAGAGTCACACAGCTGGTTTATATCTCAACTCTGCTACTTCCTCAATGATTTGGGGCAAATTACATAACCCCTCCCTTGGCCCCAGTTTCCTCCTCAGTGAAGTGGAGATAACAACAGGATCTGAAGCAGGCATGGTGACTCATTCCTGTAATCCCAGCACTTTAGGAAGTGGAGGCGGGAAGGCTGTTTGAGCCCAAGAGTTTGAAACCAGCTAGGCAACATAGCAAGACCTTGTCTCTCCAAAAAAATAGCCAGGCATGATGGCACGCACTTGTGGTCCCAGCTACTCAGGAGGCTAAGGTGGGAGAATCACTCGAGCCCAAGGGGTCGAGGCTACAGCGAGCTGTGATGGCACCACTGCAGTCCAGCCTGGGCAACAGAGCAAGACCCTGTCTCAAGAGAAAAAAAAAGGACACAGGATCAAGACAGTTCACATTCGAGGTTCATAAGAGTGATAACAGTGGCTGACATGTATCGAGCTGTTGATAAACACCAGCTTTTATTTTAGATGGGTGGTTCAGGCAGGCTTCTTGGAGGAGGTGACAGACATATGAAGATCTGCAGAAGAAACAGCAAAAGCAACGGCTTTAGGAAGGAGGGAGCCAAAGCTTGTTTATGAAGCAGCAAGAAGACCAGGGAGGCCAGAGTAGAGTGAGGGAGGAGGAGAGTGGGGTCAAGCAGGGGGTCAGGCCACGCAGGGACTTGAAGGTCTTTGATGGGAGTTTGCATCTGGCCAAGAGGGATGGGCAGCCAGGGGAGGTTTTAAGCAAAGGATACACAAAACCTGGTTTCCACTTTTAAAAGTGGCCTTTGTGGCAAGGAACATGAACTAAAAGGGGTCAAAAGTAGAGGCTGGGTATGGTGGCTCACGCTAATAATCCCAGCAGTTTGGGAGGCCAAGGCAGAAGGATCATTTGAGGCCAGAAGTTCAATACCAGCCTGGGCAACATAGTGAAACCCTGTCTCTATAAAAAAATTTAAAAATTAGGCCAGATGCACTGGCTCATGCCTGTAATCTCAGCACTTTGGGAGGCTGAGGAGGGCAGATCACCTGAGCTCGGGAGTTCAAGACCAGCCTAGGAAATATGACAAAACCCCATCTCTACCTAAAACACAAAAATTAGCCAGGCATGGTGGCACATGCTTGTGGCCCCACGTACTCGGAAGGCTGAGGTGGGAGGATTGCTTGAGCCTGGAGGTGGAGGTTGCAGTGAGCTGAGATCATGCCACTGCACTCCATCCTGGGTGACAAAGTGAGACTCCGCTCTCAAAAAAAGAAAGAAAGAAAGAAAAAGAAAAACAAAATTAAAAATTAGCCAGTGGTGGTGGCACACACCTGTTGTCCCAGCTACTCAGGAGGTTTAGGTGGGAGGATCGCTTGAGCCTGGAAAGTCAAGGCTGCAGGCAGCTGTAATTGCAACACTGCACTCCAGTCTGGGTAACAGAGCAAGATCCTGTCTCAAGAACAAAAAAAAAAGAAAAAGAAAAAGAAAAAGAAAAAGGGCCAGGCATGGTAGCTCACGCCTGTAATCCCAGCACTTTGGGAGGCCGAGGTAGGCGGATCACTTGAGGCCAGGAATTCGAGGCCAGCCTGGCCAACATGGTGAAACCCTGTCTCTACTAAAAATACAAAAATTAGCTGGGTGTGGTAGTGCATGCCTGTAATCCCAGCTACTTGAGAAGCTGAGGCAGGAGAATCACTTGAACCCGGGAGGCGGAGGTTGCAGTGAGCCAAGATCATGCCACTGCACTCCAGCCTGGGCAACAGAGGGAGACTCCGCCTCCAAAAAAAAAAAAAAAGTAAAGAAAAGAAAGAAAGGATGAGGAACTGGTAACCTGGACAGTGGAGATGGAAGAAGAGCAGGGGTCACCAAACCACGGTCCAAGAGCCAAAATGGGCCCTTTGCCTGTTTTAGTAAATACAGTTGGTCCTTGAACAACAGGCGTTTAAACTGCACGGGTCCACTTTTTTTTCTGATTTTTTTCAACCAAACACTGATTGGAAATAGAGAATTTGTGGGATGCAAAACCTGTGTATATGGAGGGTTCACTTTTCATACTCACAGGTTTCACAGGCTGACTGTAGGCCTTGAGTATGCACGAATTTGGAGATATGTAGGGGTCCTGGATCCATCCTGCATCCTCGGATACTGCAGGATGCCTATAAAGTCTTACTGGACACAGCCATACCCATCTGCTGATGTGCTGCCTGTTGCTGCTTTGGGGCTACGATGGCCTTGCTGAATTGTGTTGACAGAGACTGCAAGGTTGGCCGGGTGCAGTGGTTCATGTCTGTAATCCCAGCACTTTGGGAGGCTGAGATGGGCGGATCA
This sequence comes from Mandrillus leucophaeus, assembly GCF_000951045.1. Lineage (NCBI taxonomy): Eukaryota > Metazoa > Chordata > Mammalia > Primates > Cercopithecidae > Mandrillus > Mandrillus leucophaeus. The sequence continues at coordinate 5,806,246 of NW_012098097.1, forward strand.
CTTGAGGTCAGGAGTTTGAGACCAGCCTGGCCAACATGGTGAAACCCCATCTTTACCCCCAAAATAAAAAAAGACAAGGACCACAGGGTCTGCACAGTCCACTTACTATCTGGCTCTTTATAGCAAAAGCTCATCCATCTCTGTTTTGGAGGAAGAGCCTATAGGGCTTGTGAAACCACTGAGTGTGGAGAGTGAGAGAGAGATGGAAGACTTCCTGAGTTTGAGCCATGAATAGCTGGGCTGTGCCATTTCTTGAGACAGGAATGACTTGGAGTGAGGGCCTAGGAGGGCCACTAAGAAGAGAGTTGTTATTCTGGATGTGTTAAGTTTGAGATGTCTCTTAGACATCCAAGTGGAGTTTCTTTTCTTTTTTGGAGACAGAGTCTCACTCTGTCACCCAGGCTGGAGTGCAGTGGCGCGATCTTGCTCACCGCAACCTCTGCCTCCTGGGTTCAAGCAATTCTCCTGCCTCAGTCTCCCGAGCTGGGACTACAGGTGCCCACCACCATGCCTGGTTAATTTTTGTATTTTTT
>NW_012098097.1:5806828-5812574 GCF_000951045.1 Mandrillus leucophaeus
CAACCTCTGCCTCCTGGGTTCAAGCAATTCTCCTGCCTCAGTCTCCCGAGCTGGGACTACAGGTGCCCACCACCATGCCTGGTTAATTTTTGTATTTTTTTAATCGACACGGGGTTTCACTATGTTGGCCAGGCTGGTCTCAAACTCCTGGCCTCAGGAGATCCTTTGGGAGGCTTTGGCCTCCCAAAGTGCTGGGATTACAGGCATGAGCCACCATCACTGGTCCCAAGTGGAGTTTCTAAGGAGGCAGGAGCACAGGGGCTGGAGGAACAAATGTAGGAGTTTCTGCAAACATGCCCGCCTGGCTGTTTGTTGAAGGCAGAGTCTCAGGTATCTGCAAACAGTTAAGTCAAATAACCACCCCTTCTACCACAAATGTCACCTCCAGCAGACACAGGCTGATAAACACTGCCATAAAGATAAGATGTCAAGACAACTACATTAGGGCTCTCTTGATCCCATTGGCATCTCAGCCAAGAGCAAACACCAAATGTCCGAATCCCACTGAGCAATAGTGTGGAATTCAACCTCCTGCCCTGCCCCAGATGTTACTTTTATGGACAGTATATCCTTTACTACATCAAATTTCCCTGTCTTTCCTCCCCTGTTTGTTAATTTGTGATCAATTTCCAATTTCCTCTCCTTTCCTTTTTTCTTCCTTCTCGCTTTCTCCCTTTCCATTTCTCCTAGCTTAGCTAGAGTTAAGTTTCTTGTTTTCATTTTCCTAGGTAATTTTCTCTCTCCCATTTACTCTCTCTTCTCCAGGTATCCCCAGCTTCTATTCCCTCCTAGGTTTATCAGAGAATGCCCCTTCGTCCAACATCATCAGGGCACAGGCACAAGATGTAGCAGGTTCACTCTTCAGAGTCTATACGGACGTGCCAAAAACACAGCCACCTTACATCAAAGAGGAGGTATTGGAAGAAGGGTTGAGGTGGATGTGAGATGAGATGGGTGAGAATTGTCTTACTGCTTTTATTATTTCAATTATTAGACAACTGATGGCGAAAGGCCCCTATGCCTTTTCCAACGCATCCTTTGTGTAGACACTGTGATTATATAACATATACGCTTGGCATATTTTCCAAATATTTATTGAATCATTTGATTTGACAGCCAAGATCTATGGGACCCATGCTCCCAGATGCTAGATCACAGATTGCATAAGGAAAGAACATGTGGTGTCTACAAAATCTGCAGTGTTAAAACTCTCCACTTTGGACATTATCCTGGCTTGCTTTCTATATTTCTCTTAAAAATAAAGAGAGCTGGGTACAGTGACTCACACCTGTAATCCCAGCACTTTGGGAGGCTGAGGCGGGCGGATCACTACGTCAGGAGATCAAGACCATCCTGGCTAACACGGTGAAACCCCGTCTCTACTAAAAATACAAAAAAACTAGCCGGGCGTGGTGGCGGGCGCCTGTAGTCCCAGCTACTCAGGAGGCTGAGGCCGGAGAATGGCGTAAACCCGGGAGGCGGAGCTTGCAGTGAGCTGAGATCCGGCCACTGCACTCCAGCCTGGGCGACAGAGCCAGACTCAGTCTCAAAAACAAAAATAAAAAAATAAAGAGAGCTGGGTACAGTGGCTCACACCTGTAATCCCAGCACTTTGGGAGGCTGAGGCAGGAGGATGACTTGAGGCCAGGAGTTCAAGACCAGCCTGGACAACGTAGTGAGACCCCATCTCTACAAAAAATTTAGAAATTAGCTGGATGTAGTAGTGCATTCCTATGGTCCTAGCTACTCCAGAGGCTGAGGTGGGAGGACCGCTTGGGCCTAGGAGGTCAAGGCTGCAGTGAGCTGTGATCATGCTACCATACTCCAGTCTTAAATAAATAAATAGCAGGAGAAATCTGTCTGCTCAATGTTCTGAATGAGATAAGAGTGTACCAATGGGGACTGGGCGCTGTGGCTCACGCCTGTAATACCAACACTTTGGGAGGCTGAGGCAGGCAGATCACCTGAGGTCAGGAGTTTGAGACCAGCCTGGCCAAAATGGTAAAACCCTGTCTCTACTAAAAATACAAAAAAATTAGCCAGATGTGGTAGTGCACGCCAGTAGTCCCAGATACTTGGGAGGATGAGGCACAAGAATCGCTTGAGCTCGGGATGAGAAGGCTGCAGTGAGCTGAGGTCATGCCACTGTTCTCCAGCCTGGGTGACAGAGGAAGACTCCGTCTCAAAAAGAAAAAAAAAAAAAAGTGTGCCGATGGGTCTACAGAAACGAAAATGTCAGAATATATCCGCTGTGTTGAAAGACAGCCCTCCACCATGTAGATGCTTGGCTACCGGGCATGGCCACCCCATGTGTCATCTGCCCCTGAATCACTGGATAGCCACCCCAGCTTGGGTGCCCAAACCGACTGCAGAGACCCACCCATAGGCAGAGATCAGGAAGCAGTATGGGTACCAACCGAATGGTGCCCAGAATTGTTTGAGCCATCTGTCTCTTCGTATTCTGATATTTTCTTTGAAGCCAATAATGTGACCATGTAGAAAGATCAAGGACTTCCAGAGCCAGGGGATCTGAAGACAGGCACCTGTGTGATCTCAGGCAGGTTGCTTGACCCTAAAGGTCATCACACAACACACATGTACTCATCCCTAAACCAGAACTAAACTATGGCAATAAGGCGAAAAGGTGCCTCTTTCACTCAGGTACCTCTTAATACCCTGAGAAAAAAGGCTCTAGGTTCTCATCTCTGTCTTGCTGTCCCCAGCACAGTGCCTCGTCTGGCTGTGGAAGCTGAGTTCTTTGTCCCCGATCCGTGGTTTTGATGGTCCCAGTTGACATGCAGAAGCCAGAGGAAGGGGGTGGTGCTGTCCCAGGAGGCAGAGGACAAGGAAAGGAGCCATGGAGAGGAAAGAGTTAAAGACACATTTCCTCCAGGGCCAGGAGCTTTTCCAGTGACCAGGCAGTCAGGTGACAGCTTCTGTCAGTGCTCAGTTCTGCAGGCAGAGGAACAACAGTGGCATCTTCAGGCCAGTCAGATGAACTTGGCCAGGGAAATACAGAGGAAAGGCAGGGAACACCCCGATTTCAAAACACACTCTGGACTGGGTGCAGTGGCTCACACCTGTAACATCAGCGCTTTGGGAGGCTGAGGTGGGAGGATCCCTTGAGCCCAGGAGTTCTAGACCAGCCTGGGCAACACAGTGAGGCCCTGTCTTTACACAAAAATTAAAAAATTAGCTGGCCATGGTGATGTACACCTGTAATCCCAGCTACTAGGGAGGCAGAGGTGGGAAGATCGCTTGAGCCCAAGAGGTGGAAGCTTCAGTGAGCCGTGATTGCACCTGCACCTGCACCTGCACTCCAGCCTGGGCAACAGTGAGACCCTGTCTCAAAACACACACACACACACACACACACACACACACACACAGCAGAGCTGAAAGCTGGCCAGTATGTCTTTTCTCTACCTGAGCCTACAGGTATTGTGCACAAGCACAAGAGCCATCCCATACAAAGCCCCGGGCCCCCACACTATCCCTGATATGTTGACATTTCTCCCCTTGCTGTAGGAAAAGCTTCAACCCAACTCCCATGGAGCTGGAACCTCAGTGCAGTGTATATCAGTTAGGGCTAGGGCAAACCAGGGAAACCGATTTTGACTTTCAAAGAAACAAAATTGATCAGTAAAACATTGGACAGCTCATAGAATCTCTGGGAAAGATGGGGAGGCAGGCTCAGGGGACAGGCAGGCAGGCAGGAAGGGAAACAGAACATTTAGAACTCAGCTGAGCACACTACAGGGTGATTCTGCCAAGGACATCATTGTGGGTGCCCACGGCTGCCCCAGCACCACCACCACCATTAGCAGCTGGGAGTTGCACCTGGGTTCACTGCCCTTGCTGTCCTTAGGGAGTGGATGTTGCTGGTGATACCTGTGCCACCACCAAAATGCAATCGCCTCTATCGCCTGCGATTTTGTGTGTGTGTGTGTGAGAGACAGGGTCTCCTTCTGTTGCCTAGGCTGGAATGCGTGGCCCAATCATGGCTCACTGCTGCAGACCTCCACAGGCTCAAGTGATCCTCTTGCCAAGTGGCTGGGACTACAGCCCTACAGGCCCACACCACTACACCCTGCTAATTTTTTCTTTTTTTTGAGACAGAGTCTCCCTCTGTCGCTCAGGCTAGAGTGCAGTAGCTTGATCTAGGCTCACTGCAACCTCTGTCTCCCAAATTCAAGTGATTCTCCTGCCTCAGTCTCTCATCTGCTGCCTCAGCCTCCCGAGTAGCTGGGATTACAGCTGTGTGCCACCACGCCCGGCTAATTTTTGTATTTTTAGTAGAGACAGAGTTTCACCATATTGGCCAGGCTGATGTCGAACTCCTGATTTAAAGTGATCCGCCTGCCTTGGCCTCCCAAAGTGCTGGGATTACAGGCATGAGCCACCTGGTGCGCGGCCCTTTTTTTTTTTTTTTTTTTTTTTTTTTTTTTTTGAAAAGACGGGGTTTGGCCATGTTGCCCAGGCTGGTCTTGAACTCCTGGGCTCAAGGGATCCACAGGCCTTGGGCTCCCAAAGTGCTGGGATTACAGGCGTGAGCCGCCGCACCCGGCGGTCACCTGCTTAACATCACTAACTCTTCGCCGAAGTCCTAGGCACTTGTGCCTGATGTGCCAGTTCCAGGCCGCAGGCTTGCACCGTAGCTATAGAGAGTCCCAGAAAAAAGATCTTGCTAGACAGCGATGAATTCCCCAAACACAGAAAGGAGATACTGCGGATGCTCATCAGCCGAATACCAGTGAGTGTCCCTTGCAGAATGGGATTAGAGACTGCAAACTGCAGGCCCGCCAACAGAGGGTGCTCTGTGGGAAATTACGTGAAAATGTAGAAAAGAGCGCGAGCCAGGAATTTAAAAATCGAGGTCCAAATACTGACTGGGTCACCTATTAGCTATGTAATTTGGGCAGGTAAATAAGCTTTTCTGTTTTTATTTTCCTTCATAAATAGACTAGGAATATGATTCCTACCTACCTGGCATGGCGGATGTGCCCAGAAAATAAGATAATCTCGTGGACAGGCTTTGAAAACTGCAGTTTACTGAGTAAAACCCTTTGCCTCTCCGGGCCCCCGTTTCCCCATCTGCAAAGTGAGAATGATACTCCCTATGCTGCAAGGCTCTTGCGGGGTAAACTCGAATATTATAAACGCACCATTTATTTGCAGATTGAAACTCTGTGCGTCCGGAGGTGGCGGGTGGGAGAGGGAACGAGCAGGGATGCACGCGAGGCCCGGAGTTGCTGGGGGCTCAGCCTGGCCGCTGGGCACATTTCATCGTTTTGTCGACATTGGTGTAGGTGAAATCTTCCAAAATAAATAAATAAATAAATAAGAAGGGTCTGGGACTTAGCAGAAACAAGCCACAATCTCCAGATTCTACTATTCCTGGGCCACGTGAGGAGCGCCCACCGTCGGGCGCTGCGTTCCCCAGGGCGTCCCGGCCTTTCGCGCCCAGCCCGCCGTCCTCCTCTCCCGTGGCCACCAAGGTCAGGCTCTCGCAGGGAAAACGTCTTCAGGGGCTAAACGTCGATTTTAAACGAAATGGAAAACCCCCAACACGAATCAACAGCAGAGGAAAAGCAGACGCCAAACAAGGGCTCAGAACCCCTTCAGGGGCGGCGAGATAGCGCTTCCCCGGGAACAGCGAGGGGCGCGGATGTCCCTCTTCCTAAAGCTGCACGCGGAGTACGATCCGAGACCCAGCGGCTGCGAGCGCGCCCGAGTCTGCTCGCGG
>NW_012098097.1:5813134-5830710 GCF_000951045.1 Mandrillus leucophaeus
ACCCTGCGGCCCCGCAGGCGGGTCCCGGAGCCCCTGGCCTTGCAGGTCAACCCCGCCCCCCGCCGGTCAGTTCCAGACCCCGCGAGTCCTCACCTTCCTTAGCCAGGAGGAGCTTACCCGCCCCTCACCCTTTAGGCCCCCGTCAGGGGACAATGCCAACCTTCCTTGCACAGATGCGGCTGCTGATCCGTTCTGGAAATGCCATTCAACAGTTTCTTCAGGCGCTTTCCCCCGACTTCCGGGCCTTGATTCCCACGCCTCACTGGGCTCCTTTCAATTTCAGCGGAAAACGCCAGGGGTCTCTGTCTTGACGGTTCAGCTCTCCCCTATATAACATATCCTGACATTGTTTTTCTCAGATTTCTCCCCTGTGTTGACACCTGCCCTACAAGTCATTTCTTCCTCTTCCAAACCTTCCCCTTATCCCCCTACAAAAGTAACTTCCACAATCCCAAATAGCTCTTCCACCCTTTGGGAGTTGTTGAGGGTAGTACCAACCGTCAAGCCCTTACCTTTATGTATGTATGTGACTGGGTCTCCCAAAGTGCTGGGATTACAGTCATGAGCCACCACACCCGGCCCTTACCTTTTAATAGCTGAACATTTTCATTTTAAGAACTAAGGCTTTTTTCATTCAGGTTATCCTTATCCCGTGTTCTTACCCGCAAACGCTATTGATTAGATACGATGAGGAAGGATGGGAGGTAAACACCTCCTCATATTGGAACTGCCGCTTGCATTCCTGAAGAATATTTATTTATTTATTTATTTTTGAGACAGTCTTTCTCTGTCGCCCAGGCTGGAGTGCAGTGGTGCGATCTCAGCTCACTGCAACCTCTGCCTTCTGGGTTCAAGCGATTCTCCTGCCTCAGCCACCCAGCGTAGCTGGGATTACAGGCACCTGCCACCACGCCTGACTAATTGTTGTATTTTCAGTAGAGACGGGGTTTCACTGTGTTGGCCAGGCTGGTCTCCAACACCTGACCTCATGTGATCCACCTGCCTCGGCCTCCCACAGTGCTGGGATTACAGGCGCGAGAGCTACCACACCCGGCCCCTTAAAGAATATAGACCTAGCAATGAACGAAGTGAAAGGGCATGGAGGGTGAAAAAGGTAAACAGGGAAGTTGTTTTTAACAGCCTGGGAGAACTTACTGGGACATAGAAGAAGAAATTGAAAAGTACAGTCCCAAAATAATTGTGTGTATTTACCCTAGGAGTTCTGAAAGAAGTCAGTTTAGACTTGGGTCATTCTTAGTAAGGAGGGACCTTAAGGGCATGATGAGATTTGGAATTTAGGTTTCTTAGTCCATTTGTGCTGCTATAACAAAATACCTGAGATTGGGCAATTTATAATACAAGTATATTTTTTGCAGTTCTGGGTCTAAGATCAAGGCACTGGCCTTTGATGTCTGGTGAGGACCTTCTTGCTGCATCCTCATGTGGGGGAAGGTAGAAGAGCCTAAAAGTTGCCTCCAGCCCTTTTATGAGGCACTAATCCATTTGCTGTGGTTTGGATTTGTGTCCCGCCCACATCTCATGCTGAATTATAATCCCCAGTGTTGGAGGTGGGGCCTGGTGGGAGGTGGTTGGATCATGGGGAGGGATTTCCCTCTTTGGTCCTGTCTCATGATAGAGTTCTCATGAGATCTAGTTGCTTGACAGTGTATGGCACATCCTCCCACCTTCTTCCTGCTCAGGCCATGTAAGACGTGCCTGCTTTCCCTTCTGCCATGATCATAAGTTTCCTGAGGCCTCCCCAACCGTGCTTCCTCTACAGCCTGTGGAACCGAGGGCCAACTAAACTCCTTTTCTTTATAAATTACCCAGTCTTGGGTTCCTTCCTCCCTCCCTCCCTCCTTTCCTTCCTTCCTTTCTTTGACAGAGTCTCGCTCTGTTGCCCAGGCTGGGGTGCAATTGCACATTCTCGGCTCAACTGCAGCCTCTGCCTCCCAGGTTCAAGCAATTCTCCTGCCTCAGCTTCCCAAGTAGCTGGGATTACAGGTGTGCACCACTATGCCCAGCTAATTTTTGTATTTTTAGTGGAGACAGGGTTTCACCATGTTGGCCAGGCTGGTCTCAAACTCCTAACCTCAAGTGGTCTGCCCACCTCGGCCTCCCAAAGTGCTGGGATTACAGGCCTGAGCCACCACGCCTGGCCTCAGGTATTTCTTTATAGCAGTGTGAGAATGGACTAATACGCTGTTCATGAGGGGGTTGTTTGAGGGAGAGAAAATCCTGAAGTAAGGATAGACTGAGATGAGTAGAGGCCTAAAGACTGAACCAGATAGTGGCTTGGTGCAGTCAGTACCTTCCTTGGTGAAGAGGAACAGTCAGCAAAGAAGTCCATGGTGCCCCCCAAAAAACAGAAGAAAAAGTAGGAAGGCTGAACATCAGAAAAGGATGGAGAAAGCTCACATGAGAAGTAGTCCACAGGGCTTCATGCCATCGAAGCATCAAGAGGATCACTGATAACCAGATGGTGAGATGAAAGTTTACCTCTCCATGGGGCTGAGCAAAAATGCATGCGTGTGTAGGAAAAACTATGGGATCTTACAACACTCCTGACTCCGGCAACTCTTCTACACTGGGCTTTGATGACTTGCTGAGTTGCACTGAATCCAGCTTAATAGAAGTTTTGTATCCTTAAATACCCCCAGATTTCTTCCCAAGCCTACGGAACACTGAGATTGCTTTTGTTCGTTCTTCTGGTTTAGTTCTGTGCCTTCCCCTGCAGCCACAGCAGCCATCCCAGGAGAAGTTCTACAGCATGGCTGCCCAGATCAAGCTACTCTTAGAAATTCCTGAGAAGATCTGGAGCTCGATGGAAGCCTCTCAGTATCTCCATGCCACACAGCTCTACCTGCTCTGCTGCCACCTTCACAACCTGCTCCAGCTGGATTCTTCTAGTTCCCGATACAGTCCCGTCCTCTCCCGGTTTCCTATACTCATCCGGCAGGTGGCAGCTGCCAGCCACTTCCGGTAAGTGGATCCAGCGTAAAGAGCTTCTCTGGTGGTGGCCAAGATTCACACTACAGGTTTATGGAGTTTGTCCTCTTTCCTGATGTACCAAAGCTCTTTACCCAAGATGGGAAAAATATCCTGGTGACCTTTGTCATCATTTTTTTAGGTCAACTATTCTGCATGAAAGCAAGATGTTGCTCAAATGCCAAGCCGTGTCTGACCAAGCTGTGGCCGAGGCCCTGTGCTCTATAATGCTCTTAGAAGAGAGTTCTCCTCGCCAAGCCCTCACAGACTTCCTGCTGGCCAGAAAGGCAACTATTCAGAAACTTCTCAACCAGCCACACCATGGTGGGTGTGGCTTCTGGCCAACATTTGGTCCTTAAAGATGGGATGGAGAAGGGTGAGCTGCGGGAGACTGAAGCCTCCAGAGCATCCTCTGTCTTTCGCTTTGGGAAAGGTAATCAAAGAGGATGGTTTCTTCTTTTAGGTGCTGGTATCAAGGCTCAGATTTGCTCATTAGTGGAGTTGCTGGCCACCACTCTGAAGCAAGCTCATGCTCTTTTCTACACTTTGCCAGAAGGACTGCTGCCAGATCCGGCCCTGCCGTGTGGCTTGCTCTTCTCTACTCTGGAGACCATCACAGGCCAGCATCCTGCCGGTGAGCTCTTAGCCAGGCTTTTTAAATTCTGGTTCACTCAACTGATAATTTGCTCAGCATCTACCGTGTGCCAGCCACCATGCTAGGCTCTGGGGATGGAGCGGTGAACTGGACAAATAGAGACCCTTCCTTCATCGAGGCCACAGCTGAGTGGTAGAAGCAGGTGTCAGACTCACAAATATGTGAATATCCATTTAGCGTCAATATTGGTCATTGCTAGAAAGACTAAGTACAAGTTGCCTTGGGAACATTGAATGGAAGGAACTCACCAAGGTCAGAGAAGGCTTCCCTGGAGAAGCCTTTAACCTGAAAGCTGAAGGTTGAGTGGAAGTCACTTAGGTGAAAAAGGCAAGGAACAGGCTTCCAGGCAAAGGGAAGAGGATGTGCAAAGATCCTGAGGTGAGGAGAAACTATAAGACAGCCAGTGAGACTGAGAGGTACTGGGTGAGGGGGAGAGCTGTTTGAGCAGAGACTGGAGGTGGGGCCAGGGGCCGGATAATGCCCAGCCTTGTGAGGGAGGCTAGGGCATTTAGACTTTATCTAAAGAACAATGGAAGCCTCCTGGGACCTTCCAGGCTTGGTGTGGACCCTATGTTATATGTGCCCGTGCATCCTATACTTTTATTTGGTAGCATTTATCTCAACTGAAATGAAATAAATGCATTTGGCTTTTAGGTGGCAATAGATCCCCTTGGGGCTAGAACGGATGCCGAGAGCTCACTTAGGAGGCTGTTGCCACGATCCAGGTGTCAGCCGCTGGAGCTTGGGTTACGAAGGAACAGTAGAGAGGAAGCTAATTGCACAGCTCAGACATCTGTGTAAGAGGAGAGGATGTGGTGACAGATTGGCTATAAGGATGTGAGAAGGGAGGTGACCAAGTTAAGTAGAAAAGGAGCTGGTTGGAAGCAGCTGATGACAGGTTCACTTTGCAATGGCCCAGTGCTGTGGCTTACATCTATTATCCCAGCACTTTGGAAGCCTAGGTAGTCCAGGAGTTTGAGATCAGCCTGGGCAGCATAGTGAGACCCCATCTCTACAAAAGATAAGCATTTGCTGGGTGTGCTGGCATGCCCTTGTGGTCCCAGCTATTTGGGAGGCGGCTGGGGCAGAAGGATCGTTTGAGCCAGGGAGGTTGAGACTCAAGTGAGCAGTGACTGTGCCACTGCATTGCTGCCTGGGTGACAGAGCGAGAATCTGTCTTAAAAAAAAGAGGAAAAAGAAAACGTTGCATTGGCGATGCCTGGGGCCTTGGAATGGGACTGTGAAGTGGGCAGGTGCCTGAGAGTCCAGAACAGATCGCTGGGAGGTCTGGTTGGAGACACACTGTTGTGCATCTGCATGTGGCTGTTATTTCAAGCCGTGGGAATGGATGACGTCATCAGTAAGAAGCGATGACAGAGGACTCTGCCTTATGGAACTCCAGAAATCCAAGGTCAAATGGACGTGTCAGCAAAATTCACAAAGGAGATATAGCCAAGGGTAGAAAGGAAACAGAAGAGTGTGGTGGTGGCCAAGTGGCTGTTTCCAGAGAGAGGTGCTTATTGTCGCCTCATCTTAGCTCACTTTATCTTTCACCTCCACCTCCTTATGCTTCACTTTCCCTCTACGTGCTTACATCTAGTACCTCATCCCACTCAGGAAGGGGGGATACTGGCTGACTTGTCGTGGCTTTAGAAAGCAGTACAAGGGGCCTTGGGAGGGCCCCGGGCTTCAAACTCCGGAGGATGCCTTATACTCAGAACACAGTGAATGAGGCCTCCCAGAGTTGCACAGTGCAGGCCTGTCCCCTTCTTGACAGATCACCTCTGAAGAGCTATGAACGACTCAGTTAATCAGAATAAGCAGTCATCGATTCTTTCCTTCCATCTTTAAGGGAGGTAGGAGGATTGAGAGGAAAGGGAAGCCATTACCTTTTACTTTTTTGACAACTTAAGTTCTACTTTGAAAACCCCCAGAAACAAAACCAAACCAAACCCAGGACTGCACAGCACTCATTTCTTCTTTCTACTCTTTTGATCCCTGTTTTTCTTCCTCCTGATCTTTGCCATTCTTCTCAACCAACAGAATGACCAGAGTTGTGGGGTGGCTGCCACACTCCCTGATGGGACCTCACACGTGTCCTGTACTTTCTCTTTCCTTGTATTTCAGAAGTCCAGCTTGACCTTCCACAGGAAAACTTGATGAGTTTTGGAAATTCCTTCTAAGTCCATCTTTTATTTATTTATTTTTTTGGAGATAGGGTCTCGCTTTGTTGCCCAGGCTGGAGTGTAGTGGCACGATCATGGGTCACTGCAGCCTCAACCTCCTGGGCTCAAGTGATCCTCCTACCTCAGCCTCCCAAGTAGCTGCAACTACAGGTGTGCACCATGACGCCTGGCTAATTTTGTTTCCTTTTTGTAGAGGTGAGGTTTCACTGTGTTGCCCAGGCTGGTCTTGAATTCCTGGGCTCAAGCACTCCACCCGCCTCAGCCTCCCAAAGTGCTAGGACTATAGGCATGAGCCACTGTGCCCGACCTAACTCCCTGTTTTACTGTGCACTTCAAAGGGTGGCCTAGATGGCTTCTCACTTGGCCTTCTCTTTAGGAAAGGGCACTGGTGTCCTGCAGGAAGAGATGAAACTCTGCAGCTGGTTTAAACACCTGCCGGCGCCCATCGTCGAGTTCCAGCCAACACTCCGAACTCTCGCACATCCCATCAGCCAGGAATACCTGAAAGACACACTGCAGAAGTGGATCCACATGTAAGTAGCCAGAAAGAGCTTCCCTGCCGCTGGCAGGAACCACCCATGCAGCCTTGTGCGGGGCATCACGAGGGTCAGCAAGGCATGTGCAGAAAGCCTGTCCTGAATGGCGTGCTGCCCATCAGCCACTTACTCTGTGGCCCATTGCCACCTTTGAGGTCATTCAGCACCCACCAGGGGAGAACCAAGAAGGAATTTGTCTTTCAAAAGGTTATGTGGGAGTTTTAAGTTCTCTTTATGTGAAAGTTCTGCAACTCCCGTTTTTACTTAATGCATTGGTTTTTTAAGCCATTCCACAGGGTCCAGACTTCCTTATATCCTCGGGGAAGCAAGGGTAGGTCTGGTGCGGGCAACAGACTGCACGCCCCACCCCAGCCAAAAGGCTCTGTGTTGCTACAGATCTCTCAGTCCTGAGACACATAGATATTTATCTATTGGAACTCAGCTAAGAGATTGTCAAATGGGATTCTGATGTTTTTCTTAATAAAGATGTGAACACCATGCCTCTGATGGAGCCCAAAGAAAATGATTCTGTTGCAGGTGTAACGAAGACATTAAAAATGGGGTCACCAACCTGCTCATGTATGTGAAGAGCATGAAGGGCCTCGCGGGAATCCGGGACGCTATGTGGGAGTTACTCACCAATGAGTCCGCCAATCACAGCTGGGATGTGCTGTGTCGGCGGCTTCTGGAGAAGCCGCTTTTGTTCTGGGAAGATATGATGCAGCAACTGTTCCTTGACCGATTACAGGTGAGCTGGACAGTCACATGGTCTACCTGTTTTATGGCCAATCCTAGTGGTATTTTGACAGTCTTGCGAGACTTCCGTCACTTCCCAAGTATATTCTTTTCCTGCTTAGTAACAGATACAGAGTCTAGAGCTGAAAATACACCAGGCCTCTGTCACTTGGTCGGGAATGGGCCCATGTTCATCAACAATGGCTTTATTCTCTGCCAACACCATGCCATCTTTCTGAAGATGGTGAACCTTCTGAATGCGAGGATAAATTACCATTTGGTACTCTTGTTTTGAAGCGTCCTTAAAGGAACTGTGATTGGAACTCTTCTCTCATTCTCTTTTAGACTCTGACAAAGGAAGGCTTTGACTCTATCTCCAGTAGCTCCAAGGAGCTCCTGGTTTCAGCTTTGCAGGAACTTGAAAGCAGCACCAGCAACTCCCCTTCAAATAAGCACATCCACTTTGAGTACAACATGTCGCTCTTCCTCTGGTCCGAGAGTCCTAATGACCTGCCTTCCGACGCGGCCTGGGTCAACGTGGCAAACCGGGGTCAGTTTGCCAGTAGCGGCCTCTCCATGAAAGCACAAGCCATTAGCCCTTGTGTACAGAACTTCTGTTCTGCCCTGGATTCTAAGCTGAAGGTTAAACTAGATGACCTCCTGGCTTACCTCCCCTCTGATGACTCGTCACTGCCCAAGGACGTTTCTCCCACACAGGCCAAGAGCTCTGCTTTTGACAGATACGCAGACGCAGGGACCGTGCAGGAGATGCTGCGGACTCAGTCCGTGGCATGCATCAAGCACATCGTGGACTGCATCCGGGCAGAGCTGCAGAGCATTGAAGAAGGTGTGCAAGGGCAACAGGATGCCCTCAACAGTGCTATGCTGCACTCAGTTCTTTTCATGGCCAGACTCTGCCAGTCCCTGGGAGAGCTGTGCCCCCATCTGAAGCAGTGCATCCTGGGAAAATCAGAGAGCTCAGAGAAACCAGCAAGGGAGTTTCGGGCTCTGAGAAAACAGGGAAAGGTGAAAACTCAGGAAATCATTCCTACACAGGCCAAGTGGCAAGAGGTTAAAGAAGTACTCCTCCAGCAGAGCGTGATGGGCTACCGGGTCTGGAGCACTGCAGTTGTGAAAGTGAGTGATGTAACTTCTTCTTACCCCTGTCTTGTCTCACTTTTGTCATATTCCAGTCTTGCCAACCTCAATCAGCTCCTTCAGTAGTAAAGGCAAAACATTTCTTATTTCATACAGTTATTTTATCTCTGCCAGAAAGTTCAGTAAAAACTTTTTCATTCATTTTTAGCTTAGATTCTGTAGACAGAAAAGCTGCATTTTTTCCTTGCATCAGATGAGAATGAAAGACTTTCTGCCTGTATTTCCTCTCTTTAACCTAAATATCATATTCCCAGTAGTCTCCACTTGTACCTTAAGAGGTGGTATTTGGGCCAGGCATGGTGGCTCATACCTGTAATCCTAGCACTTTGGGAGGCTGAGATGGGTGGATTGTGTGAACCCAGGAATTCAAGACCAGCCTGGGCAACATGATGAAACCCCCTCTCTACAAAAAGTACAGAAATTATTCTGGTGTAGTAGTGCATGCCTGTAGTCCCAGTTACTTGGGAAGCTGAGGCAGGAGCATTGCCTGAGCCCAGGAGGTCGAGGCTGCAGTGAGCCGTGATTGCGCCACTGCAGTCAGCCTGGGAGAAGAGCAAGACCCTGTCTCAAAAAAAAAGAAGTGGTATATGACATTGATAGGGTAGTTAGCAACAAAATTCCCATGGCTGATATCATTGATAATTAGCCAAAAGAGGACTGATACCATCACTGTTCCTACAACTTCAGCAGCTTGCGCTGTTCTCAGGATTACGCAGACTGTTTTAAAGAAACTCTACAGAGGATCTGAGTGGCTTGTATGGATATTTGCCTTTTATTACCAGGTTTTGATTCATGGATTCACCCAGTCATTACTTCTAGATGATGCTGGCTCAGTCCTGGCCACAGCCACCAGCTGGGATGAGCTAGAAATTCAGGAGGAGGCAGAGTCTGGCAGCAGCGTCACATCCAAGATCCGACTCCCTGCACAGGTGAGCAGGTCCCATCCCAGCAGGCACCATGGGCTGAAAAAGGGAATATAACTGCTCCATGGAAAAGAAGAAAAGATTTTAGAAAATCATTCAACATACAACTTCTGAGGAATAGCTGAAAATAACATCTGTAACTTTCTACTATGGGGGCATAGTAGATGTAGGGCTAAGTAAATGGCAGACTGTTCAAGAAGTCAGTTAACCATTCTTTCCTTTTGTAGCATAGGCTCTGTGCTAATTAGAGAACCACTTACTTGCCATGAAATCAGCAGCATAAAACACAGGCACCTCTGCTAGATCAGCCTCAGACCGCAGAGGGGGTAACAGCAAATTGCACTTCACCAGGGGCCTTGTGTCTGCTCAACAGTCTGCCTGTAAGAAGCGTTGCTGAGAGGGGCCAAAGTCCTGGCAAACAGGCCTTGTAAGATTAAGTGGGTTCACTTTCATGGTGTGTCATTTAATTGGTGCAGTTGGCAATGTGACATTTCTTTGTTCTTTTAGCCATCCTGGTATGTACAGTCCTTCCTGTTTAGTTTATGCCAGGAAGTTAATCGGGTTGGAGGCCACGCCTTGCCAAAGGTGACATTACAGGAGATGCTGAAAAGCTGTATGGTTCAAGTAGTAGCTGCCTATGAGAAACTTTCCGAAGAAAAACAGAGTAAGGTAGGTGTCTGAATGTTTGCCCATTAAAAACACAAATTAAACGAAACAAAACCTTAGTTTTGTCTTGGGTTTGAGCAATTCACATCAAAGACTCAAACTGTTAAGGATCACCCAGGCCAGGCATCGGGTCCTGTAAAAACGCTCTATCTTAGGAGTGGCACCCAGCGTTGTGAGTTTACTTACACCCATTCTGAAGAGTCGAGCAGATCTTCGCTAAGAAGGCAGCTCAGCACAGATGGAAAGACCAAGACCCAGAACTTTGGGAGGCTGAGGTGGGAGGATGGCTTTAGCTTGGGAGTTCGAGGCTGCAGTGAGCTATGATCGCACCACTGCACTCCAGCCTGGGCGACGAAGCAAGACCCTGTCTCTTAAAAAGACAAAACAAAAAAATCAAAAAAACAATGAAAAGGATCAGAGCTTCAAAATAAAAGACCTGGCTTCCAACCTCAGTGCTGCCACTGGTTCACTGGCGGCTCCAGGCAAATCATTAACCTCTGTTTCCTCAGGACCAAGTGTGATCCTGTAGATAAGCTGCTCAGTGGTTTCCTCACTTGTAAAAGGCAGACAGCCCCCTCTCCCCGTCCCAGCCACAGCACACCTACCTCAGGGGTGACTGGGTAGTTAGAGAACGGTTGCCTGCTACACGGTGTGACACACAGAGGTGCTCGCTTACGGGGAGTTCTTGTCTCCCAACCGTTCACACCACTTTCACTGTCTAGGAAGCGTTCTGCCCTTGGTGTATAATCCCATTTCATTTGTAACTTTTTTTTTTTTTCTTTTTTGAGACAAAATCTCACTCTGTCACCCAGGCTGCAATACAGGGGCGCCATCTCGGCTCACTGCAACCTCATCCTCCCAGGCTCAGGAGATTCTCCCACCTCAGCCTCCCAAATAGTTGGGACCACAAGGCATGCGCCAGCACACCTAATTTTTGCATCTTTTGTAGAGACAGGTTTTGCGATTTTGCCCAGGCTGGTCTCAAACTCCTGGGTGCAAGCAAATCTCTCGTTTCAGCCTCCCAAAGTGCTGGGACAATGGGCAGGAGCCACCGCGCCTGGCCAGTAACGTTTTTTTTTTTAAGAAGGAGCATGTCAGGCGCAGTGACTGACACCTGTAATCCCAGTACTTTGGGAGGCCAAGGCAGGCAGATCACTTGAGGCCAGTAGTTCGAGACGAGCCTGGCCAACATGGTGAAACCCCATCTCTACTAAAAGTACAAAAATTAGCTGGGCGTGGTGGCGGACATCTGTAGTTCCAGCTATTCAGGAGGCTGAGGCAGGAGAATCGCTTGAACCTGGGAGGCGGAGGTTGCAATGAGCCGAGATTGTGCCACTGCACTCCAGCCTGGGCGACAGGGCGAGAGTCCATCTCAAAAAAAAAAAAAAAAAGAAAAGTCCCAAGAAGGAACAAATCCTGATTTTGGAAAGAATTCAGTAAGTCTTCTCTAATGAGCTTCTTCAAAATACTTTTCCTTCATGCAAGGAGCCTTTTTTTTTCCCTTTAGAACAACCATTTACAGCATCTGAGGCCTTTTTTAAGGGCCATTTCTCTTCCCTGCTGTTAGGTTTTTAATTTTAAGATCAAGTTTCTAACATAACTTGTTTTGTTGTTGTGAGATTAAACTGACCATATGAGTATTAAAACCATCTGCTTCTGAATAGCAAGCTGAAACTCAACCAAAACATGAAGCTGTTTATTACGCTCACATACCAAGTCCTCTCTCTTCATGGGTGGGGACCGGGAATTCATTTGCAGAAAGAAGGTGCATTTCCAGTCACCCAGAACCGGGCGCTGCAGCTGCTTTATGATCTGCGTTACCTCAACATTGTTCTGACAGCCAAGGCTGACGAGGTGAAGAGTGGCCGGAGCAAGCCAGACTCCAGGTGTCGTATCCTCTACTGAGCTATGTCAAGGCAGTCTCTTCCAAAAGCAGATAGTCCCTTTGCTGGGAAGCCACCAGAGTCAGCCTGTTATACAGCACATTCATTGTGTTTGTTTTGAACAGTAAGTGCTCATATTACCAGCAAGTTAAATAATGGCCGCCTGCTGGATAAATGCCATGGTCAAGTGAAATAGGTGGACTGTCCTTCGTCTCTCTTCTGAGTCAGCCTAGCAGCTGCTGAGTATCATTTGAGCACTTAGTGCTCTTCTTATAGACAGAAGAGGGGGAAGGGGTGGGCTTCACTTAGACATGATGTCAGGCTGAAACTCTTGAGGGTGACTTAAGCACTATCATCAGTGACAAATGTACTAAGCCAACAACTATGTAGGATAAAATCCAACTCCAAGATTTCTACAGCAGTAGGATATTATGATGGTTTTTGATCCTAAAAAATGTGGACAGTAATGATCCTAATCCTTTTCTCAGAATTGAGAAAGTGACTGACCACCTGGAAGCCCTCATTGATCCATTTGACCTGGACGTTTTCACACCACACCTTAACAGCAACCTTCATCGCCTGGTGCAGCGAACTTCTGTGAGTCAAATCAAAAACATGCTCAGTGCGAACCAAGTGCCACAGGCTGAAATTACAAAATTAACCTGCTCCAGCACATAATACTCCAGGATGCAGCGTAGGGAGGGGGATAAGACACAAATAGCCGAGTGTAGTTACGAGAGCTGAAAGAGGATTAGATAAAATCTCACACACTGAGGCAACCAAGATTTGGCCCCTTTAGTTATAAATAAGGATTATTACAGTTTTATCCAGGCCTCCAGAAACAGGAATAAAAAACGCCCTGCCTCTCAGATTCTGACCTGTGGGCAGTGATAAAAAGTAATCATGAAGCATTAACGCACTCAGAACATTCCCCAAAATGATGCTTAGAAATACGATAGTGATCGGTGACTTTTTTTTTTTGCCTGCCTTTTACCTGCACAATGAAACCTCTGCATTTTATTGAGCTCCACTTCTTGTCTGCCAGGTTCTGTTTGGATTGGTGACTGGTACAGAGAATCAGCTCGCCCCCCGGAGCAGTACGTTCAACTCCCAAGAACCCCATAACATCCTGCCACTAGCATCCAGTCAGATCAGGTAAAGGCTGCTAAGAGGCTTCTGCTGGGCACTTTGGGAGGCGGAGGCGGGCGGATCACGAGGTCAGGAGATCGAGACCATCCTGGCTAACACAGTGAAACCCCGTCTCTACTAAAAATACAAAAAACTAGCCGGACGTGGTGGCGGGCGCCTGTAGTCCCAGCCATTCAGGAGCCTGAGGCAGGAGAATGGCGTGAACCCGGGAGGCGGAGCTTGCAGTGAGCCGAGATCGCGCCACTGCACTCCAACCTGGGCGACTGAGCGAGACTCTGTCTCAAAAAAAATAAATAAATAAAAAATAAAGAGGCCTCTGCTGGGCCCCAGAACTGCCTGTTTGTGCTACTAAATTCTTTCCTCTTGTTTTGGAGGTTTGGACTTCTCCC
The DNA here is from genome assembly GCF_000951045.1 of Mandrillus leucophaeus. Classification (NCBI taxonomy): domain Eukaryota; kingdom Metazoa; phylum Chordata; class Mammalia; order Primates; family Cercopithecidae; genus Mandrillus; species Mandrillus leucophaeus. The sequence continues at coordinate 5,826,403 of NW_012098097.1, forward strand.
ACTGAGCATGACAAGCACGCGAAAGGCTAAATCAACCAGAAACGTCGAAACAAAAGCCCAGGTTGGTGCCAAGAGCAAAAGGCTCATCCGCGGATGGGTCCCCACCTCCCACCGAGGCACCCAATGATCAGCGCCCTTTTAAATAACTGATAAAGAACTGAATGACACAATGCACTAATGCTGCTTTTAATGGCGGCGCAATAGAGAAGTACAAGGTTTTACTAGCTTGAGCTACTAGAAGGTGTAAGAGATGCCCACTGACACTACCAAGTAGCCTCTTAATAGAAATGTAGAAAATATACAGGACAGGATGGAGATGATCTCTTGAATTTAGTAGGGTGAAAGAGTTAACTGCCAACCCGGCACTATCATTTTACTTGTTTGGAAAAAATCTGTTTTGTTCTGATGATGATGGTTTTATCTTCCCTTTTAGTTGGGTGGGAAATAATAGAAAATTTGTTTCCCCAAAAGTTTGACATTTTCTTGTTAATACACGTTTCGTTTCAGTAGGATGCCAACTGTTAAGCCTGCAGGAGTCCACCTGGGTATTTCTGAATTGTGCTGTGTGCACGTGTGTTTGAAAGCTCAAACAGCTTGTCTTCTTACAGCATCGAGTTGTTTGCTTTATTGTTAGACACAATATTAGCAGTGTATCCTTTCCGTATTCCCTACCATCGAACCCATTAAGATCTAAAATCCTTATCAAGTATCTGGCTTTAAAAGTTGGGAGATGGTAGTTAAAAAAAAAAAAGCTCTTGCAAAAACCATCCAGTCCCTAAGCATGGGCTATGTTGCAGCCTCTTCCAGAACAGTTTCCACTGCAGTGATCTTTCAGTTCTGCCCGCATTATGTTAGCAGGCTGTGGAGAGAGGTGCCTGTGTCTACCCTTTTCCCAGGACAGTCCTCATTTCCAAATTCTAGTTTTGTCACAAAGGCTCATGCTGTTCCCTGTGTCCTCTTCAAATCTGGACCGACAGCAGAGTCTTCTGACTAGAGCCATCGTGCTTCTCAGCTCCGCTGTGTGTGCCGTGTGGACTCTGAGTGGCGTCGTGCGGAGGGCGAGTGGGCAGGAGGGCTCAGGTCAACTCTAAGGCACTTTTCTCTACATCCAATGGCAGGTTGTCCCCCCGGCACACTCCACAGCTGGTGACCCGACAGTTCCTGGCTCCTTGTTCAGACAGCTCGTCAGCGAAGAAGACAACACGTCTGCACCTTCATTATTCAAACTGGGCTGGCTCTCTAGTATGACTAAGTAACATGGCAACACGTCTGTCTCTCCCTAAATAAATACTACCACATTAGTTCTTCTAAAGATGCCTCTGCTCATCTGATTCTCAGCCACACCAATCTTTGCAGTTTCACTGATGGAATGTGGCCCCCTAGTTACTGTTGGGGGTTACTTTAAGCATCAGGTTAATCCTTGTCCCATAATTTCACAATACTTGTTGCTTTAGGCATCAGTTCAGGTAGCTTACATTTTATTAGCATTCAACAACGCCTTAATTGTTGACACTACAAGGTGGAATTGTCAGTGAGATCATATAAGCTGCTGACTGACCAAGTTTGTAGGACAAAAAGTCATTACATATTACTTCACTTGCAGAACTGTGCCATGTTTCCTACTGAAGTCTGAGGTGCAGACTCTGGAGGAATAGTGACACAGCAGTTATCTGGGTATACAGGAATCTAAAAGACGTTCTCCCTGGAAATACAAATATATAACAAAGAGTAGAGACTATTATTAGGGAGGGTGCTTCACTGACAGTCTGAATTGGATCTGATTATTCTCCTGTTACACAGGAGAGAGTACTTTCAATAGAACATCTACATACTGAGAGGTAGTATGGCAGTTAATTTCAGTGCAAGACTGAATCAAGCTTCCTATATTTTGGAAAAAAACTTATGTTTTTTCATGGAAACTAGATACTCTTTACTAGTTTATTGAATAAAAAAAATTGAAGATCCCGCATTTTTAAAAGGCTCTTTACATCAAGTAGAGTTTCTAGTTGACAGATTTGGAAATCAGTCTGAATGGGACATACTATGGATTCAACACACAGAATGAGTTTTCCTCAAACCACTACCTTGACATAGATTTGATGCCCTCCCTCAAAAGAATCCTATAAAAAATTGCTTCAAAGCCCCTTTGAAATTGCAATAGTGCAGCAAAACCACAAGTAAACAACTGCCTGTTAACCTGTTATTTCAAATATAGACTGAAAAGCCAACAGGCATTTTTCGTGTGCAATTTTTCTTTTAAAACAAGTTGTAAGTTGAAATATCAAATCTGCACAGCGCTGTCCCTTCACAGAAGGCAAGAAACTGCCGGCACATCATGTCAGAGGCCGCCCTCGGTGCTGTAGGCTGTGGAAGTGGGCCTCCCTCAGGGTCTGGTTGATGTGGAAGTAGAGGCCTTGGCACAGCGCAGACTGCTCGGGCACGGGCTGAGGCGTGTTAGGGCTGGATCCAGCCATGGTCTGGCTCAAGCTGCCTTCCGGCCCACTGGCCCTGTCCGGGCTGTTGATGCTGCTGCTGCTGCTGCTGCTGCTCCCACCACTGTCACTGCCTGAAGACTGGAAGAAGAAACAGGGTCACAATCAGGCTGTTTTGTTTAAGAGCTTTACTGTGGTTTCATGTACAGTGCTCTATTAAGAGTACCTTTCCAGTTCAGCTTGAGGATGAAGACATACACTGGGCTTTGGAATTTATAAAGTATGCTCTCCTAAGACGTCTCTCCTCACAGCCACCCTGTCAGGCTGAGCAGGATTTACTGTCCCTAATACACAGATCTAGGAGGATGGGTCCAGGTTCAAGCACGGGCCCTAACTCCAAATCCCGTCAACTATATCCTAATTCTTTTACACATATTCTCTACCTGCTTTTCCCATTCATTCAATTATTTCCAACCAAAGAAGAAAGTTCTCAGCCTCCAAGAGAATGTATCAGTCATTGGGACAGGGTATAAAAAGTGACAAATAAGATGGCTTCTGGGCACAAGTGAGGATAAAAACTAAAAGCTTATGCCAATTTTGTGATCATCATGGACACAAAATGGTATTCTGTAACTGCAGGACAGACCCTGAAAGGACTTAATAGACTCCTAGTCAAGTTATCTTATGTTGGCATTATTGCAGTTCATATGTACGTGGGTGTACATGAGCGTGCCTAATTTTTTCTTTCATGTAACTAATATGACTTGGTGTTTTGGTCATCTTGGAGAGGCTACTCAGAGATCCCTGATAAGAGTCACTTTCATTCTGCAGTCCATGTTTTAAAAAAAGAGTCACTTTCAGAAATTTCTGCCTTCCACCACTAGGACTCTCAAAGGGGAGGGTGACATGAAGGACCCATTTCAGAATTACGGTATTTTACAATTTATTTTATCTTTTTTGGAGACAAAGTCTCACTCTGTCACACAGGCTGGAGTGCAGTGGATCAAGCTCACTGTAGCCTCAAACTCCTGGGCTCGAGCAATTGTTCCACCTCAGCCTCCTGAGCAGCTCGTACTACATATGTACGTCGCCATGCCCAGTAAATTTTTTTTTTTTTTAGCAGAGACAAGATCTCGCTCAGGCAGCTCAGGCTGCTCTCCAACTCCTGAGTTCAAGCAATCCTCCTGCCTTGGCCTCCCAAAGTGCTGAGATTACAGGCATGAGCCACCATGCCCAGCCTTATTTTACAATTTTACTGTTGCATTTCTAATAAATGACAACCCTGATAACTCAATTGGCGGTACCTTTCTGTATTTACAACTCAATACACTATTGTATTCAGCACATGAGAAAGAATTCTAGTAATGAATATCTAGTATATAATATTTTTTAACTTAGCCCTTTAATACATCCAAACTTACACTCCCTTAGGCAAAGACATTGGTTCTGAAATAGCTGGTTACAACTAGGTAAAGTCTACACATAAGAAAAAAAAAGACTGGAGGCTGGGTGCAGGGCCTCACACTTGTAATCCCAGCACTTAGGGAAGCAGAGGCAGGTGGATTGCTTGAGTGCAGGACTTCGAGACCTGGCCAACATGGCAAAACCCCCATCTCCATGAAAAATACAAAAAGATTGGCTGGGTGCAGTGGCTCATGCCTGAGGTCAGGAGTTTAAGACCAGCCTGGCCAACACGGAGAAACCCTATCTCTATTAAAAATACAAAAATTAGCCGGGCATGGTGGAGGGCACCTGTAATTCCAGCTATGAGGGAGGCCAAGGCAGGAGAATCACTTGAACCTGGGAGGCAGAGGTTGCAGTGAGCCGAGATTGTGCCATTGCACTCCAGCCTGGGCAACAAGAGTGAGACTTTGTC
>NW_012098097.1:5831090-5834628 GCF_000951045.1 Mandrillus leucophaeus
AAAAAAAAGAAAACAAAAAAGTTATCTGGGTGTGGAAGCTCGCGCCTATAGTCCCAACTACTCAGGAAGCTGAGGTGGGAGAATAACTTGAGCCTGGGAGGCCGAGGTGGCAGTGAACCAAGATTGTGCCGCTGCACTGCAGCCTAGGCAATCGGAATGAGGCTGTCTCAAAAAATATAAACAAAGACTGGAAAGAAAGAATGAAATCACAGTAGTTTTGTTAGAACAGAAAGATTATAGCTGCTTGGTTTTTTCTACACTTTAACTTCTTTGCAATGTGGTTATTATTTATTTTTATTATAAAAATGTATAAATTAAATAAAATGCTGTTTACAAATACATATTTTAAAGTGATTTTTAAAATCCTAGTTCTATCCCTTTTTTGACCAAAAATTACATCCAATAATATGCATATAGATAACTTATCCAAAACAATGAAAACAAGCAATGTTCACAAAGCTGCCATCATTAACAAGACTGAAACCAAGACTTGTGATGGTGCCGAGGCCATTGGAGCTATGGCCACATACCCCATTGCCTATAGGTAGCAGGAGACAACCCCTCTTTCTAGAATAAAAAAAATAAAAAATAAAAACCTCATGAAAGAATGATAATGGGCTGGGCTGATGAAGTCAGATAGCAGCATTTGCAGCAGCTGCAACTGTATTTACATAGAGGCTTAAGAAGTCAAAGTCAAAAACACAAATTGTATTCTACAAAGGCCTCTCCTAACCTAGCATAACAACATAGAATGGCCACTTGCGCCTTGCGAATCACAAATATTTAACAAACAGGTAACTACACTCAATAAGAAACCCACCACGCAGAACGCTTTGTTTCCTCTTAGTCTGTTTTCTTTACTGTTTCTCAATACAGGTACTGTCTGAAAATCAAGGCAAGAACTACAATCAGTTTCTAGTAAGTCAAGTTTTCATCTCAAATTATATCTATGTCATACTATAATAGCACAAGGGTGATGCTACTCTGAGAAAAGGCAAAAGTTCTTTAAATAGATTAGGGAAGATGTCTGTACATAACTTTTTTTTTTCAGGGTTAGGTAGATTTGCAATTTCCAGTGCATTTAAAAAATCGTGGCCGAGCGCGGTGCTTCATGCCTGTAATGCCAGCATTTTGGGAGGCTGAGGCAGGCGGATCACGAGGTCAAGAGATTGAGACCATCCTGGCCAACATGGTGAAACCCCGTCTCTACTAAAAATACAAAAATTAGCTGGGCGTGGTGGTGCGCGCCTGTAGTCCCAGCTGCTTGGGAGGCTGAGGGAGGAGAATCACTTGAACCCGGGAGGAAGAGGTTGCAGTGAGCCAAGATCATGCCACTGCACTCCAGCCTGGCAACAGAGCAAGACTCTGTCTCAAAAAAAAAAAGGTTTACTGAGCCTTATTTATAATGGCTAAAAACTGGAATGACCTAAATGTCCAATAAATAATTAGTTTAATTATATTACATCCATTATATACATATATGATGAAATTCTATTCAGCCATTAGCAATGGTCATAGAGATGTACATACTCTAACATCAAAGTCTTTAGCATCATTTTTTACATCATTTCAGTTCATACTAAACAGTGTATATAGTATATCAGTTGATTCTTAAAATGTTTTTCTCAAATGTATAATACATATATTTATATACACCAAAAATCTGGAAGGATATATATGACAAAATATTTAGGATTTGGATCTTCTATTTTATTTTAAAATTTATTTTCTAAAGTATCTACCAAAAATCATTTCTTTTGAGGAAGAAACTGATCATGAGTAAGTAGCTAAAGAATGCTACCATGGCCGGGCACGGTGGCTCAAGCCTGTAATCCCAGCACTTTGGGAGGCTGAGACGGGTGGATCACGAGGTCAGGAGACTGAGACCATCCTGGCTAACACGGTGAAACTCCGTCTCTACTAAAAAATACAAAAAATTAGCCGGGCGTGGTGGCAGGCACCTGTAGTCCCAGCTACTCGGGAGGCTGAGACAGGAGAATGTCGTGAACCTGGGAGGCAGAGCTTGCAGTGAGCTGAGATCCGGCCACTGCACTCCAGCCTGGACGACAGAGCGAGACTCCATCTCAAAAAAAAAAAAAGAAAGCTACCATGGCCGGGTGTGGTGGCTCACGCCTGGAATCCCAACACTTTGGGAGGCCAAGGAGGGCGGCTCACGAGGTCAGGAGATTGAGATCATCCTGGCTAACACGGTGAAACCCTGTCTCTACTAAAAATACAAAAATTAGCCAGGCGTGGTGGCGGGCGCCTGTAGTCCCAGCTACTTGGGAGGCTGAGGCAGGAGAATGGTGTGAAACCAGGAGGCGGAGCTTGGAGTGAGCTGAGATTGTGCCACTGCATTACAGCCTGGGTGACAGAGGAAGACTCTGTCTCAAAAAAAAAAAAAGAATGCTACCATGGGCCAGGCATGGTGGCTCATGCCTGTAATCCCAGCATTTCAGGACGCCAAGGCAGGCATACCACTTGAGGCCAGGAGTTCGAGACCAGCCTGGCCGACATGGCGAAAACCCCGTCTCTACAAAAAATTTAAAAATTAGCTGGGCGTGGTGTCGCATCCCTGTAGTCCCAGCTACTCAACAGGCTGAGGCAGGAGAATTGCTTGAACCTGGGAGGCAGAGGTTACACTGAGCTAAGAAGGCACCTACTGCATTCCAGCCCGGGTGACAGAGTGATACTCTGTCTCAAAAAAAAAAAAAAAGAATGCTACTACGAAACCAAGTAAGGTCTTCAATTATATTTAACTTCAAAATGGAGACTGAAAAGTATTGATATTGCCAATATGATTTTGAGAAGATTGTTTCACCTTAACTACCTCTAAACTTCTAAAGCTGCTTCAGTTGTATTCACTTGCATTGAGCAAGCCAACAATAGTTTTAAACTATCGATGCTTTGGTTTCTATTTTCTGACAATTCAGACCAGTTTTCTCACTACTGGGGAGGCTTAGGGAGTGTCACACAATCTATAGATGGACCAGGATTTTTCAAATTGAAAGTGAAACCAGCATAAAATTGGTGGGTTACAACCAGCATTAAAAAAAAAAAAAAGGAAAACAAAGTGTGCGACATAAGGATATTGTTCTGTGAAGTTTTCTTTCAATTATTCACAAATATATTTGGTAGGTACTGGGTTACAAAATAAAGCATTTCTATGGAACAGGGTCAAAAAAATTTTTTTAAGTTACTGTAGTTGATCTTAACACTGTCAGACAACAAAGTCATCTGCTTTATGGGATAAAGGAAAGACCATTCTTCACTTCTAACCCAAAAGGCATAAAACTAAATTTGAAGTCTGTATCAGTGCCTTAAGATATACACAGAAGTAGGCCGGGCGCGGTGGCTCACGCCTGTAATCCCAGCACTTTGGGAGGCCGAGGCTGGCGGATCACAAGGTCAGGAGATCAAGACCATGGTGAAACCCCATCTCTACTAAAAATACAAAAAATGAGCCGGGCGCGTTGGCGGGCGCCTGTAGTCCCAGCTACTCGGGAGGCTGAGGCAGGAGAATGGCGTGAACCCAGGA
>NW_012098097.1:5834697-5835608 GCF_000951045.1 Mandrillus leucophaeus
GACAGAGCGAGACTCCGTCTCAAAAAAAAAAAAAAAAAAAAAAAAAGATATATACAGAAGTAAAGCATTTTTGTCCCCTAAAGTAAAAATCTTGAAATAGGAAAAAATCCTATTTCCCTCACTTAGTTGAAGCTTTTTAATATCAGATTGCTTGAGGGCAAAAGCCACTACTTGATACATGGCTTTGGAAATGGAAATTGCTATCTTAGTAGAGAAGTGTTTACCTTGTCACATCTGTTCTCGAAAAGACAGCAAATTCTTTTACCAAAAGAGACACAAGGGTCCAAAGACTTTGGGACTGAGAAGGACCATCAAATAGGAATCCCACTCTCATGATCCTGATGCCTTACAGACTCATCAAACAGTTTAACCAAATCAACGGTTACAAAGCTCATTTTCTTTTCTCTGAATTGTCCATTTAGGCGCAGTGCTGACATGACATGTGACCAGGCTGTTTTCATGACAAATCTGTATTAGCAATCCAAAGAGAAAAAAGCTGTGCGTGATCTGTGAAATGAAAACCCCTTGCAGGTCTATGAACACAATCAAGGTAAATTTATGAAGGCTCTCGCCAAGAATCTCTCTAAACAGTATACAGAGAGTCCTGTTTTGAAGATCTGTGTGAAAAAGGATTCTAGGTTAGTTTTGGCAATAATAAAATCTACCATCAGGTTGGGCGCAGTGGCTCACGCCTGTAATCCCAGTACTTTGGGAGGCCGAGGTGGGTGGATCACGAGGTCAGGAGACCAAGACCACGGTGAAACCCCGTCTCTAAGAAAAATACAAAAAATTAGCCGGGCATGGTGGCGAGGGCCTGTAGTCCCAGCTACTTGGGAGGCTGAGGCAGGAGAATGGCGTGAACCCAGGAGGCGGAGTTTGCAGTGAGCCCAGACTGCGCCACTGCACTCCAG
>NW_012098097.1:5836168-5841845 GCF_000951045.1 Mandrillus leucophaeus
GCCTCACCTCAGCATCATGCTGGCAAAAGGAGGGCACAGCTTGTTCTCACATCCAACCACTGGGCAAAGAAATGTTTGTGTGCCTACTACGTACAAGCCATTCAGTAGGGCTGCTGAAACATTCAGTAAATATTTACTGAGCTGAATCAAGAAAGTGGTGGCACCATATCCATTGGTAACAACCGTTCACAGCTACTGTGGTGATGGGAATCCAGCAGTGGATGCTGACTGAGTACTAGGAAAGGCTCCTTACCATGAATAGTGTCTCAGCTGGGCCCAGGAGGATGAGGAAGAATTTTCATAGGCAGGGTACGACCAATGGGAACAAAAGCAATCTCAGATAAGCAAGGTGTGGTGTGGGTAGGCCCTTGGCAGGAGTGAGTGAGAGGGAAACTGCGCAAGAGGTGATGGCTAGATTATCAAGAGCCATGAGGGCTGCAGGAACATGTGGGTCCTGAGCATGTAAGACTGGCTCAGGTCTATACTTATGAGTGGGGATCCTAGGAACCTGTGGGTGATGAATGAGGTCAGGGGTCTGAGAGCAAAGCCCTACTAGGAACTTTCATAATACAACAAGCAGGAAGGCACGCCCAGGAGGACTGTGGAAATGGCAAGGAAGGAGAACACGCCCCACCCCCAAGGGGGAAGGAAAGAACTCCGGAAGGAGAGGAAGAAGATACAGGGGACTCGGAGCATCAGGACAGTGCTGGGCAGACAGCAGGTGTTCGGGAACTGTTTGCTGAATGGAAAGACCATTGGTGAGCCCAGCAAAAAGTTTGAACGGAGTCAAGGAGGAAGCCAGGATCCAGAGAGGAAGGGAGGGAAGGCTGATGAGAAAGTCCCAGCAGTGGCTGCAGGCAACTGAAGGTGTCTGTCGTGAAGGGAGAGGGAGAAGGCACACAGGAAGCTGAGGGGAAAACAAGGCAGAGAGGAGGTGAGTGGGGGAAAGAGCCCACTAGCAGGCCAGGGAAAGAAAGAGTGGGTAAAAGGAATCTGAAGAGATGAAAAGAAGGGAGAAATACTAGAAAAAGCTTTCAGGAGTCTTGAGAGAATATAGAGCAAACAGGCAGAAGGACATACTACTCTCTTTGGCAGAAGGGCTAGATACAACGAAACTGTGAAGCAGAGGACGGGGAAGTTGAAGTTCATTTTCTTAGTCCAAATGGCTCAAATGATACATCAAAGGGCACAGAAGCCCTGGTCTCTCAGCCAGGCCTGCCTTTAATTTTAATTTTCCACTGTACAAAGTCAGTTTAAGAGACAACTCACTTACACCCACGGCAGTAACTAAACAACTCCCAACACTATTTCTACTAATAACCTTAAGAAAGCACCCCCACCCTAGGCAGAAATATTAATCACTAAGCCATTCTGCTTCATAAGAAGAGAGCTATGTGTATACTATCTAGAACCAAATGCTTTCTCTTCTTAATTTGAAAAGCAGGGCTGGGCGCAGTGGCTCATGCCTGTAATTTCAATACTTTGGGAGGCCAAGGCAGGTGGATCACTTGAGGTCAGGAGTTGGAGACCAGCCTGGCCAACAAGGTGAAACCTCATCTCTACTAAAAATACAAACAACAACAAAAAAATTAGCCAGCCATAATGGCAAGCATCTGTAATCCCAGCTACTCGGGAGGCTGAAGCAGAAGAATCGCTTGAACCTGGGAGGCAGAGGTTGTGGTGAGCTGAGATCGCGCCACTGCACTCCAGCCTGGGCAACAAGAGCAAAACTCCGTCTCAAAAAAAAAAAAACAAAAAACAAAAAAAACACAACGAAACTGCTTGGGGTAGCTTAGTATGCTGTGAGCTGATGTATTTACAAACATATCAAGGATTTAAACTGTAAGCAAAGTAAATGTATACTATAAATTAGACTAACAGCACTGTTCCTTCCTTTTGAATGGATCTTTTCAGAAATTAATCTCAGGCCAGGCATGGTGGCTCATGCCTATAATCTTAGCACTTTGGAAGGACAAGGCAGGTGGATCGCGTAAGTCCAGGAGTTCGAGATCACCCTAGGCAACATGGTGAAAACCTGTCTCTACAAAAACAATATAAAAATAAGCTGGGCATGGCGGTGCGCGCCTGTAGTCCCAGTTACTCAGGAGGCTGAGGTGGGAGGATCACCTGAGCCTGAGGTGGTCAAGGCTGCAGTGAACCATGATCATACCACCACACTCTAGCCTGGGAGACAGAGTGAGACCCTGTCTCCAAAGAAAGAAAGAAAAAAAAACAACTTAATTTCAGAGTTAATTTGCTACAGGGTTCTAAACACACAACCCTAACAGTGCCACTGAAAAGAGTCGACCAAATCAGTCTCTTAGAACGTATTAATACTACTACTCTAAGATGGATGAAAGATGAGAAGGGGCAAGAATGAAGAGCTTAAAATAACATTTAAAAAAATTCTTCTAAATACTCCTATTGTCATATGAATTCACATTTTTTTTTTAAAAAACACCTAACACTCAGCAATTCTTATCAGTTAAAACAAATGAATTTATAGATTCCTAATTTTATGATACATGGATCCCCTGGTTCTATTATTTTTTAATTTCTCACATTTCTGCATTCCCACTAAGAATTCCCTTAGGATTTTAATATTAACATCAAAAAGTTTGTTTTCTAGTAGAGACAAGAAAGGGGCTGAAACTGTCCTAGGTAAGCCATTTCTGTTTTTTGTTTTCAGAGACGGAGACTCGCTATGTCACCCAGGCTGGAGTGCGGTGGTATGATCTCATCTCACTGCAACCTCCACCTCCCAGGTTCATGTGATTCTCCCACCTAGGCCTCCTGAGTAACTGGGACTACAGGCGTGCACCACCAGGCCCGGCTAATTCTTGTATTGTTAGTAGAGACGGGGTTTTGCCATGTTGACCACACTGGTGTCGAACTCCTGACCTCAGGTGATCCACCTGTCTCCGCCTCCCAAAGTGCAGGGATTATACATGGCCCAGCAGCCACTTCTTTTTTATCTCCACATTTTTTCACTCTCTATCTGACATTACTTCACACTGGTCTAAAAAATCAAAATGATCTTATTAAGCTAAGTTAAAGGTATTTAAAAAAATTGAGGTCTTTGTACTTTTAAAAGGTATTGCTTTTTTTTTTTTAATTTAGGTGGTTTTTTTTGAGACGGAGTCTCGCTCTGTCGCCCAGGCTGGAGTGCAGTGGGGCAATCTTGGCTTACTGCAACCTCCACCTGCCAGGTCCAAGCAGTTCTCCCGCCTCAGCCTCCTGAGTAGCTGGGATTACAGGTATGCGCTACCACGCCCAGTTAATTTTTGTATTTTTAGTAGAGACGGGGTTTCACCGTGTTGGTCAGGCTGGTCTCGATCTCCTGACCTCATGATCTGCCCGCGTCAGCCTCCCAAAGAGCTGGGATTACAGGCATGAGCCACCACACCCAATCAAATTTAGATTTTAATTTCTTCCCTCCCAAGGATGAGAAGGTATTGCTTTTATTTACTCAAGTAGAAGCACTTTTTATAAGGCATATACCTAGGTAACAGAAGCCAGATTTACATAGAAATTTCTAGTGTAATTTGTAGATAAAAATATTAAAACTGAAAGTAAAGAACATTACTCCTTCTACAGGTAAATAATAGAATTCAATCTAAAAAGACCAGACCCTAAAAAAAAATTTAAGTTAAATCTAAGTAGTTTTTACCCATCCAAATAGTTGTCCAAGATCAGGACTTGATAGAAAGACAAAAATTGATATAATCACTTCTTGCTAACTGAAGAGAAAACTGAGCCTGAGATAGAATGTTAACTAACATGATTCATCCAAAGTGGCTTTACACAAAACAAAACATTAGGCTGGGCATGGTGGCTCATGCCTGTAATCCTAGTACTTTGGAAGGCCAAGGTGGAAGGATTGCTCGAGCCCAGGAGTTCAAGATCAGCCTGGACAACATGAGGGGATCCCCATTGCCACACAAAAAATTTTAAAACTAGCCAGCTGTGATGGCGCACACCTGTAGTCCCAGATATTTGGGAGGCTGAGCAGGGAGGAGTGCTTAAGCCCATGAGTTCACAGCTTCTGTGAGCCATGACAGCACCACTGCACTCCTGCCTAGGCAATTGAGCAAGACCCTGTCTCCAAAAAAAAAAAAATTAAATTAGCAAATACTTCAACTTAAAAAGAGTATTCTAAGGCTTGTAAGTCATTAAGTCCAAGTTACTGGAGTTAAAATTCAAAGTCTTCAATTCAAGCACCAATCAGAGATTTGGAAAAAAACACAAGACCTCAACTTATTATTTATTTATTTATTTTTGCTTTTCTTCTTGCTAGAAATCTAAAATTCTTTTATAGCTAAGATCATATCATGGCATGTACTTGAAAAAAACATCTTCTAGATAAAAAGAGAAGGAACACTGTTCTTCTCTGTTCCTGATTCAAAAGAAGATTAGGGCTGGGCGTGGTGGCTCACGCCTATAATCCCAGCACTTTGGGAGGCTGAGGCGGGTGGATCACCTGAGGTCAGGAGTTTGAGACCAGCCTAGCCAATATGGTGAAACCCCATCTCTACTAAAAACACAAAAATTAGCTGGGCAAGCTGGCGGGTGCCTATAATCCCAGCTACTCAGGAGCCTGAAGCAAGAGAATCACTTGAACCTGGGAGGTGGAGGCTGCAGTGAGCCAAGATCACGCCACTGCACTCCAGCCTGGGTGACAGAGTGAGACTCTGTCTCAAAAAAAACAGAGAAGACTAGGTCCTAGCTGCTCCTGGATATATTTAGCAAAGTCTCACAGAACCTCTGCTCTATCTTCTGAGACAGCACACGTGGTCAGGAGCCAACAGCGCGACAACCACGCCCTGGGGTTCCGCTCCTTCTCTGCCTCTTACTAGCTGTGTTCTTTGGACAAGTGACTATCTTTCTGTGTGCTAATTTTTCCATCTGAAAAGTGGAGATAATAATACCTACTAAAATAGGCCAGGTGTGGTGGCTCACGCCTGGAATCCCAGCACTTTGGAAGGTCGAGGCAGGTAGATTACCTGAGGTCAGGAATTCAAGACCAGCCTGACCAACATGGAGAAACCCCATCTCTACTAAAAATACAAAACTAGCAGGGTGTGGTGGCACATGCCTACAATCCCAGCTACTAGGGAGGCTGAGGCAGGAGAATCGTTTGAACCCGGGACACGGAGGTTGCGGTGAGTCGAGATTGCGCCACTGCACTCCAGCCTGGGCAACAAGAGCGAAACTCCCTCTCAAAAAACAATAAACAATAAAAAAATAAAATGGGAGAAAGAAGCCATTTACGCGCACATTAACTTTTGCACATATCAAGTTTCTCTCTACATAACTAATCCGGCAAATCAGTTCACATTCTTTAGCTTTATAGCATCTAGGAAAGATGAGGCAGATACTATCTCCATTGTACAGATAATTGTGATTTACTTGTGGCACAATTTAATGGTTTAATATAAATAAAACACCTCACATATTTCCCAGTACTTGCCATTATTATTGTATTTAAGAGAAAAGGTTAACTTTTAGAAATGAATTGTAAGTAACTTTTAAACCTCTCTTAGAATTAAAAAAAAAATTCCTCACAAAGTTCAAGTTATAAGAAAAAGAATTATTAATCAGCCAGGTTAACAAAAAAAAGAAGAAAGAGAATTCTGGCCGGGCCCAGTGGAGGAGGGTAAGAGGCCAGGAGTTCAAG
>NW_012098097.1:5843405-5844656 GCF_000951045.1 Mandrillus leucophaeus
ACCTCAGAATTAAAAGAAAACATTTTTATTAGTAATGTTATTAATAAAATATTTTATTGTCTAAACTATTAATATAATTAAAAATGAATTGTTTTATTTTCCCTTTTATACACAATCATCAAAAAGCAGCCAAATGTCCCTAAACTTGATTTTTTGCTGCTACAAACATAATCATTTATTCTAGTAGTGAAAACTTAATTATTTGGGGCTTAACTTTCCATTTTAAAAGATTTTCCCTCTGCCTTTTCCTTCTCTGGCTCTCCCATCATTCACTTGTCCTTGTTACTTGTTAATACTACCACCAGGAAGCACAGTGCAACGCAATACAGCACAGGACAGGACAGGACCACACAGCATAGCGCAGCACAGGACAACACAGGATAGGATAGGACAGCATAGCACAGCACAGCACAGCATAGGATAGGATAGGACAGGACAGGACAGGACAGCACAGCACAGCACAGCACAGGACAGCACAGCAGGCTATTCTGGTCAGTGTTCAGTAAGCAAGGCTGAAACTAATGGTTGTAACACCCCATTAGGTGATCTACCAGTGAGTTCAGACAGAAACTACCAGTAATTACTTTAAATGATAAGAAAGACAATCTAGTCCTTCCTTCAGATAATGATTATGGAGTGGCTCAACAACTGAATTTCTTGGACAAGTAAGGACAAGCTGGAGAACCCAGGAGGTTGAGTAACAAGACATTGTTTTCTTCTGTGAGACCAATGCGTAGATTTTAGAAAGAGAGTAAAGGTCATTTTGTACCAAAAAAAAAACAAATAAAAAAATAAAAACAAACACTACAATATCTGCCTTACTTAAGAGATCAAAAATGTTAATTATTTAAAAAGGATGACAGTTTCTTTCTTTTTTTAACCAAGAGATAAAAGCAAGAAAAAGATGGCAATGCTATTCTCAGGCTTCAAAACTGGCAGATACAGGGAAAAACATGTTAATACAGAGAGTCAGACCTACCATACCCTTGACTGAAACGAACATCATATAGCAGGACTTACATACAGACACAAGTAAGGAAGGAAATACTGATGCCAACACCATGAAAGTAATCTTTGCATATTCTTTTAATGAACAGTCTTACAATTCAAAAGAATGGAAACTCAATTACTATTACAGGGTTTTATCATTAGATATTCATGGTAGCCTCTAATCTTGTTTTCTTTCATCCCTGAGATTCCCCAACTATTACATTAAACAAAGCTCAATTACCTTTCTGATAATTATAATTT
>NW_012098097.1:5844706-5847320 GCF_000951045.1 Mandrillus leucophaeus
TTACAATTCAAAAGAATGGAAACTCAATTACTATTACAGGGTTTTATCATTAGATATTCATGGTAGCCTCTAATCTTGTTTTCTTTCATCCCTGAGATTCCCCAACTATTACATTAAACAAAGCTCAATTACCTTTCTGATAATTATAATTTATATATATATGTGTGTGTATATATGTGTGTGTGTGTGTGTATATATATATATTTTTTTTTTTCTGAAACAGAGTCTTGCTCTGTCACCCAGGCTGGAGTAAACTGGAGCAATCTCGGCTCACTGCAACCTCCGCCTCCTGGGTTCAAGCGATTCTCCTGCCTCAGCCTCCCGAGTAGCTGGGATTACAGGCGCGCACCAACACATCCAGCTAATTTTTTGTGTTTTTAGTAGAGACGGCATTTCACCATGTGGCCAGGTCGGTCTCAAACTCCTGACCTTGTGATCTGCCCGCCTCGGCCTACCAAAGGGCTGGGATTACAGGTGCAAGCCACCGCGCTCGGCCAGGAAAATATTAAAGGAGGAAAAACAGCTATAGAAACTCAGGTCTCCACACAGAAGGATTCTATTCTGCACTTGTTCACTGTCTCTGAATGAATGTTACCTCCATGAAAGTTCCCAATTTTTCCCCCTTGGGGGAGTTACTTTGAATTGCTGGCATAGACAGACCGGATATAGGTCAGATCTTCTTATCAGGAACTAATTAAGTCCAGGTTATTTGGGTGTGGGAGAGTGCTACTGTGAGTTACGCTAGGGCGCTTTGTTGTTGAGGCCTTTCTCTTAGTGTGACAACCGTTAAGGGTCGAACTCTCTAGGTGCATAACTTAATAGCAGCATTACTTTACATTGGTTCCCTTTCACCAGCACAGAGCAGCCTTCCAATTGCACAGAAAATTGATCCTCGGTCTGCATACTGAAGCACTCCTTCAGGAAATCAAAAATTGTAAAAAAGTTCAAGAACACCCAACTCCCCTTCCCTCTCACCACAGGAGCTCTTTTCAGAACAAAATAATGAAAAGTAAAAACACTGAAAAATGGGATTTTGCATATACATACCTTACATATTTTACATGCTTAATGTTTCTCTTAAAAGGCATTTGAAATGAAGCAACAAAATATGTTTATCTTAAGGACAATTCATGGTTTATAAACTACCAGAAAAGAAGTTGGCTGCTGAAATACAAAACAGGGAGTTCAAACATAGGCTTTCAAAGAGCCACAAAATTCCTAACAAATACAAATCAGTGTGTGCACGTATGACTATGTGCAGATATGTACTGTTTTGCTGGGGAGAGGGTACACAGTTTCCTCAAAGAGGTTCTGATTTGGAAAAAGAAAGGTTAAACCACTGTAATCAAGTAAGGTCATTTTAAACTATTCTTTAAGTAAATTTAATTACACAGCAGATACTGGGTTATTTCACTGAAGCAGTGAAAACAAGACTATGTGGCCACACGTCCTACCTCTGTGTCCCAGGAATCCTGAAGGACAGGGTTTCTGCTACTCCTTTTGGTCTGGGGGGGAAGATGGTTGTCTTCTTCGTTGCCATTCCTTCTCCTTTTCCTGAAATTAAATCACAAGGAGAAAAAAAAAAATCAAAACAACTGATATTTTGGACACTTGAATTGCAAACCATAACAACATATAAATTTGCCCTCTCGCCTGAGAAAACATAATTCACCATATGATATCCCGATAGGTTATTGGTTGGAAGTATACCATCACGGGACACTAAGCGCAAAAATACAAGGTAGCAGCAGGAAGGTCAAGCTTAAATTAGTAAAACTCATTTCTAAAAAGAAACTTAACAATTTTAAATGTCTGTTGGGACTAAAACAAGAACAGGAAGAGGTTAATGACTAAGCTTTCAACCTAATTAAGGTTTTCTTCTTTCTACACTCCTTGAAATTACAATTCCAAGTTACCTAATTGTACTCCCTTCCATATGACAACATTTGAAATAAGAGTGGCTGCCTTTGCCTATTTGCCCTGAAAACCCTTATAAAGGTACCTCTTGGTCACATTAACCTGATTATTCTGGCAACACTAGCTGGTATTATGATATAACAATTACTTCACTAGATTGTTACTATGAGATTATAGCATAAGCTGCTTAAAATTTCCAGGTTTAAAGAAAAATCACACATCTTTCTTAGGCAAGTGTTCTCAGATGTGCAAGAAAGACCAAATTTGTATGTACTCTATTTAAGAATTATGTGCTGTCAAAACGATTTCTGAACCCGTTAGAAAACAGAAATAAATTAAAGGAGGTAAAATTTTAAGTCAAATTGCCCAGAACTGTACTGTCCAATATGGTAGCCACCAGCCACATACGGTTATTTACATTTAAATTAACTAAAATTAACCATCCAGTTTTTAGGTCACAGCAGCCCTGTTTCTAGTGCTCAGTGGCCACGTGTAGCTAGTGGCTACTGCACTGACCAGCACAGATAAAGGACATTCCCGTCACTGCAGAACGTTCTCCCAGCAGCACAGGCTAGAGGTCTGTATGTACATGGCAGCAGCACCTATTAAAAAACCCTTAAAGTTTCAGCTTTCTATAGATGAGAGACAAAAGGCTGGTGTGGACACACAGCTTTTGGAAAGCATGTACAATTGGAAG
>NW_012098097.1:5847370-5854409 GCF_000951045.1 Mandrillus leucophaeus
TTACAATTCCAAGTTACCTAATTGTACTCCCTTCCATATGACAACATTTGAAATAAGAGTGGCTGCCTTTGCCTATTTGCCCTGAAAACCCTTATAAAGGTACCTCTTGGTCACATTAACCTGATTATTCTGGCAACACTAGCTGGTATTATGATATAACAATTACTTCACTAGATTGTTACTATGAGATTATAGCATAAGCTGCTTAAAATTTCCAGGTTTAAAGAAAAATCACACATCTTTCTTAGGCAAGTGTTCTCAGATGTGCAAGAAAGACCAAATTTGTATGTACTCTATTTAAGAATTATGTGCTGTCAAAACGATTTCTGAACCCGTTAGAAAACAGAAATAAATTAAAGGAGGTAAAATTTTAAGTCAAATTGCCCAGAACTGTACTGTCCAATATGGTAGCCACCAGCCACATACGGTTATTTACATTTAAATTAACTAAAATTAACCATCCAGTTTTTAGGTCACAGCAGCCCTGTTTCTAGTGCTCAGTGGCCACATGTAGCTAGTGGCTACTGCACTGACCAGCACAGATAAAGGACATTCCCGTCACTGCAGAACGTTCTCCCAGCAGCACAGGCTAGAGGTCTGTATGTACATGGCAGCAGCACCTATTAAAAAACCCTTAAAGTTTCAGCTTTCTATAGATGAGAGACAAAGGGCTGGTGTGGACACACAGCTTTTGGAAAGCATGTACAATTGGAGGATATAGTGTCTTCTATATAATTATACACTTTTATCTATAAGAGTAGGGTGGCTTACAGTGGCAGGCCTTTAATCCTACAGGTTTTGAGTTGAGGTCTGAATACTGGAGAAAATAAATGATCACCCTGAGCTCAATTCTCTGTACTCTGCAACATTCTGAATAGGTCTAACTTTAATAATGAGTATGGATCCCAGCTTAAGTTTGGAATAATAAAGAGTGTGTGGTTCTGATAAAGCTTCAACCATCCTGCACTGGGCTATGTAATTTACCTCATTCTAAGACATCATTTCTGCTCCCTACCTTTCTCTTAGGAGATCAGATCTTAGCTGCACATTACTCTGAGGTAGATGGAGGTTAAAAAAAAAAAAAGATGAATACCAGGTTTTAATAATCACTAAACAGACGTGCTTTTATCATAAATTTGAATCAAGAAACTGCTAATTTCATCCTAATATGATCAGAGAATTTGTGTAGGAGTGTTCTGCAGAGGCAAAGCAACGTCCGCTGGGAGGCCAGTTGACACCCAAAGAGAAACTCATCGAATAAGTAGCAGCTGCTGGTCCTCACACACTCATTTTATCAGCGTGCCAACAGCTGATTGGGCTTTGGGCTGCTGAGTCACTCTAACCAAACTTATGAGCCTGATCAAAATTTGCTATCTCCTCATTTATAATGGGGGATAGATCTTTCCAGGGACAAGACTATGAATGTCAAGGAGGTTGCATGGCAGAGGAAGTGTAAGAACAAAAAAAGATGAGCCTGTTTTGTGGATTTCAACTAATCTCCGGGAGAGTCACATGAAATATCCCTGCCTCATAAATCACTTGATCTCGTAAAGTACCAGAATAATCTCTTTGGCCTGTTGGTGGCCTTCTCCTTTGGATGGTACCAGATTAAGAAAGAGTTCTACCTGTTCTTTATTTGCCTTTTTCTAGGCTCTTAGCAGATCTTATCCTTGAAACATTCTTCTTTCAATAATGATGTTAACAACTGGCAAGATTACAGCTTCATGCTCATCCCTATCGGTTCAATCAATCAGATTACAGTTTTTGGCATTAATGCCACAGACCAGGTTATAATTTTAGCAGGCACCCCTATAACTGATTATATTCTCCCCTAACCATCTAGGTGCAGATTACCAGTTAGCATCTGCTACTTCTAAAGATGGCTGATTCCATTACATTGCATCATTTCATTTCTCTCCAACCTTCCTGTCATCTCCTAGAGACTGGGCATAGAAATAATCTTAAGAGTATGAGCTGGGCACAGTGACCGACACCTGTAATCCCAGCACTTTGGGAGGCCGAGGCAGGCAGATCACTTGAGGTCAGGAGTTCGAAACCAGCCTGGCCCACATGGTGAAACCCGTCTCTACTAAAAATACAAAACAGCAGGGCGTGGTGGCGCGTGCCTGTAATCCCAGCTACTTGGGAGGCTGAGGCAGGAGAACTGCTTCAACCCAGGAGGTGGAGGTTGCAGTGAGCCGAGGTTGCACCACTGCACTCCAGCCTGGCCAACACAGCAAGACTCCGTCTCAAAACAAACAAAAACAGTATGGAAACTAGTGGTTTTCAAACTTTATTTTTAAAAGTAACAGAACTCTTTCTTTCTTACTGTAAAAAAATACTCTGTATATAAGAGATAAAGGATTTGTTGAAGCAGGGACTCCCAGTCTGGTGAGGTGGCTCACATCTGTAATCCCAGCACTTTGGGAGGCCAAGGCAGGTGGATTCCTTGAGCCCAGGAGTTCAAGACCAGCCTGGGCAATATGGTGAAACCCCATCTCTACCAAAAATACAAAGGTTAGCTGGGTGTGATAGCTCACATCTGTGGTCCAGTTACTCAGGAGGCTGACATGGGAGCATTACCTGAGCCTGGGAGGTTGAGGCTGCAGTGAGGCATGACGGGGCCACTGCACTCCAGCCTGGTCGACAGAGTGAGACTCTGTCAATCAATCACTCAGTCAATCAACCAACCAATCAATCAATAAGCAGGGACTCCCTCACCACACACCCACCTCTCTGTGGCTATCCAATCTACTGTGTGACAGCCTGAAAAACCATCTTCTTGTTTTTTTTTTGAGATGAAGTTTCGCTTTTGTTGCCCAGGTTGGAGTGCAATGATCTCGGCTCACCGCAACCTCCGCCTTCCGGGTTCAAGCGATTCCGCCTTAGCCTCCCAAGTAACTGGGATTCAGGCGCCCGCTACCAGGCCCGACTAATTTTTTTGAATTTTTAGTAGAGACGGAGTTTCACCATGTTGGCCAGGGTGATCTCGAGCTCCTGACCTCAGGTGATCCACCGGCCTCGGCCTCCCAAAGTGCTGGGATCACAGGCCTGAGCCACCGCGCCCAGCCGAAAAACCACCATCTCAGACCGTCCTAGAGCTGGCAGAGCGGGCCCATCATACTCCATTAAACACTGGCAAGAAACGCCTGTCCAAATCAAATAACTTATTGAAAACATGTTGAGATTACTTGTGTACTTGATAAAAGGAATCTACTACCAGTATAAATGCATTCAGATTAGTTGTGTACAGTCGAATTTTTATTTATAGGAAATATTTAGATTTTTCTTCAGATATGTGAGACACCCCAAGAGAATATCGTAAGTATAAACTGGGTTTGGGGAAGAATAACATGGCAGTCGGGTCAGTATCTAAAGCTGTATCTAAAGCTCTTGTTCCTAATTCCGATAGCATGTCTGTAATTGGGCCCCCAATTTCAAATTTAGTCCACTCTTCTTTTCTATACAACGAGAGGCTTTATGCTCCACTTGCTACATGACCCAAATCAATAATCCCGTGCAGCAGCTTGGGGAACCCGAGGTTTTCACCATGGGACCAAATAAACTCAGGATACTTCTGAGAACTTCAGTCCTGTGAAATAACTATTTCAGAGAAGGATCCTTGTGGAAAGACCGGAACATGAAGAGCATTCTGAGGTAACCCTTCCCAACTTTCTCCTCCACACATTCTTGCAGAGGAAATTAAGAGGGAGAAAAAAATTAAGAAATCCCAACTTAGTCGGGACTCTAGGAGTACATGTCAAGCATAGAACCCCTAATTTAAGACCCAGGTCCCGAGGCCAGGCTCCCTTGGGAAGGTAGCGAGTGCATCGCGACAAAATCCTACCTCCCGCCTTCGGAGTCAAACGGCCCCGCATCCAAACAGTTTAGAATCCAGCTTGTTCTTAATGCTACAGTCAAGAGAGGATCCATAACCCGCCTTGGTCATCTGCCCTTCTGTGTTCACAACCGTTCATAGCACAAGTTCTTCGGTCTAACCTAATCTTTCCCTGCTGCGGGGTTAAGCCCAACCTTTCTTTCTGACCTTGGGGAGCCGGCAGCTCCCCGCCCGGTGCCCTCACAAAAGCCTGAGGGGGCCCCCTCTCCAAGATGAGACGTTTCTCCCATCCCCCCACCCTCCTAAATTTAGGACAGGGAAGCTTTAGGGCCACTGTCTCTCTTCCGGGACCGATCACACTTCGTTCCAAATAGGAAACGATAGGGGGGTAAAAAGATGGAGGGGCGGGAGACCTGGACCCCGGAGAGTCACCTTCCAGCTACCCACAGGAACCAAGCATCCGATCACTCGCGCATCCCTCTCCCCTCCTCCCCCGGCCCGCAGTGGACCCCACAGGGAGCCCCGCCGGGTCCACACTTGCTCCGACCCCCATTTCGCGCGCCCCCTCGGCTCCATCTCCCAAATCCTCAGGCGACGAGTGGAAAGGGGGTCCCTTCCCTCTCACCTGGGACGGAGGCGCTCGCTCATGGCAGCTGGCGGAGGGAAGCTACGCGGCGCCGCTCCGCGAGAAGAGGGAACAGAGGGGGTTGTGTTTCGGCGGCCGCCACGCCCACCCCCTCGGGCCTTAGCTCTCGCAGCCGCTCGGGTGGACGCAGCCGGTGGCGAGTACCCCTCAGTCGGACCCGTACCACCGCTACTTCCGGCGTCTGCTCCGCGCCCCCCCATGTCGCTGCCGCCGTGGTACCGCCCTCTCGCGGCTGCGCAGTGGCACGATCCCAACCGCGCCGACCGGTAACCCCGCCCACGGGAAGAGGCGGGCTCGGAGGGGGAGGAGCGACTAGGAGCTTCTGGGAGAAAGGACCTCCCCTGGGGTGGCGGAAGCACTCGCCTGTTCACAGCCAACGGAGGGTACGGTATGAAAGTCAAACCAGGTTTCAAATAAACTCAATTATGTCATAATAATATCATACAAGTATTTGAGTTGAATCCGTGTGAGGTAACATTTTTAAAAATAGGCGGACCTATCCGGCAGTGGTGCAGACAGCCTGACGCGGTTTCCTGGCCGGGGGTTGGGCAGGCGCTTGGGGGGCTTCCCTCGGGGGCTTGTCGCCGGGGCTGCCTGGGCTTTCGGGTCTTCCGAGGTGAGGACGGTCCTTTGAGGTGAGCTTCCAGGGGCGGGGTTGTGTTCCGCGACCCACGTTCTAGGTCTGGGGAAGACTGTCCTGAGCGGAGAGGGGAGGGAATCGGGTGCCGGCGGAGGGTCTTCCTGGAACCGCAGGAGGAACCCCTCGGTGGGGCTGCGGGAACGCCGGTCCCTGACCCAGAATCTGCCAGGCCGACCCCATCCACTCCGCTGGCAGAATCAGAACAGTTTTCAGGGAAAGGAAGGGTGCGGGGAGGTGGGCAGGCTGGTAACGCGGCCGGAGGAGGGAAAGGTGGCTGGAGAGCGCCGGAGGTGAGGGTGAGGATTAGTGGAACTGTTGAGGTCCTGCTAGAGCCCAGAGGCTTGGGAGGTCTTAACTCTGCTTACCGGAACCTGTGTTTGTTTTTGATTCAGTACCGTGCCGCATTTACTCACTGCGCGTGCTGCCAAGTCACCTGTCTCATCGTGTCTTACACAGGCTGACATTCACGTTTCATTCTGCCACACTCGGGAACGGTGATCGGGGAAGAATGGGGATCCGGGAGAAGCACTCGCAAAACTAGCATCCTCCTGGAGGAGCTCGGGTAAGTAAACAGCCACATATAGACGTTACCCTGGGAATGTACCGAGATGTTTCAAGTAGGATTGAGTGTGAGGTGGAGTGGAGGCAGAAACGTCTAGCAGGTGTCAAGCCCTTTCTAACGTTATTAGCCGAAGGTCCATGGACTGGCTTCATTTGTGTGTATTTTTGTAAATAAACAGTCTGTGGCTTTCATCCTGTTGTTAGTGTGTACCTCCAAACAAAGTAAGACTGATGGCTCACGCCTGTAATCCCAGCAGGCCGCCTGTAATCCCAGCAGGCCGGGCGCGGTGGCTCACGCCTGTAATCCCAGCACTTTGGGAGACTGAGGCGGATCACCTGCGGTCAGGAGTTCGAGACCAGCCTGGCCAACATGGTGAAACCCCGTCTCTACTAAAAATACTAAAATTAGCCGGGCGTGGTGGCCCAGGCCCGTAATCCCAGTAATCCTAGCCACTGGGGAGGCTGAAGTTGCAGTGAGCCGAGATCGTGCCACTGCACTCCAGCTTGAGTGACAGAGCGAGACTCCATCTCAAAAAAAAAAAGACCGAACAACAACAAAGTAAGAATGATTACTGTAATCTGTTGGCAGAAAACAGTTTTGTTTTGAATGACTTCGTACAGGATAAGGTGAGTTGGTTGCTTTAATGAATGGGTTGGTCAAAATTGTGTCTGTTTTGTGAATGGTTTCAGTCACCTTTTTTAATCTCGTTGGTGGTCAGAGATATTACCAGTTGTAGTACTGAATAATATTTAATCGTTTATATCTGAAGAATTCAGTGAGCAAATATTGTATGCCAGGCTCAGTGCTAGGTTTTTACATACAGCTGTGTGCAGGATAGGTAGGTTTCTTGCCCTCTGGAACTTTATAGAAAGAATAAGAGATGTAGAAAGGAAATAACTTTCAACTAAACATTGGAATTAAACATTTTCTTTTCTGGACTCTAAAGAGTAACAGGTACAAATATACATGGTATAAATGTTTTTTAAAATTTTTTACATGGTATATATTTAACAAAGATGTCAAACTAATTTGCCAGTAATCTGTTGTACTAGAAACTATTAGTAGGCCAGGCGTGGTGGCTCACACCTGTAATCCCAGTACTTTGGGAGGCCAGGGCGGGTGGATCACAAAGTCAGGACATCAAGACCATCCTGGCCAACATGGTGAAACCCCGTCTCTACTAAAAATACAAAAATTAGCTGGGCGTAGTGGTGTGTGCCTATAGTCCCAGCTACTCGGGAGGCTGAGGCAGGACAATCACTTGAACCCGGGAAATGGAGGTTTCAGTAAGCCAACACTGCACTCCAGCCTGGTGACAGAGTGAGACTCCGTCTCAAAAAAAAAAAAAAAAAA
>NW_012098097.1:5863914-5864966 GCF_000951045.1 Mandrillus leucophaeus
AAAAAAAAAAAAAGAACAGAACATTGCTAGCCCAAAGCTACATTTTCTTTAACTACCTTCTATAAACAGGCCTAACGTCTACACTTTTTTTGTACAAAGTTGTAGTCACAAAGTCAAGCCCCTTCTCCGTAATAAACACATTTAATTATATTAACATTTGTGTTGCTTTGTGGTTTTCAGAGTGCCTCTATCTGTATTTTTATTCTGGCCACACAACTCTTGAGAGGTGGGCAGAGTGAATTTATCCCTATTTTGTAGATGATGCAACGGGTACAGAGAGAATAAGTGATTTGTCCAACTTTGTGTTGCCAATAAATAGTAGAGCTGCAAGGAGCACCTAGTTTCCTGAGGCCTAGTTTAATCCTTTCCACTAAATCATGTTGTAGAAAATACACCGTAACTAAAACCACGTTTGTTGTAGTGCCATTCTTTTCTGTGTAGGGGTTTTTGTATTTTGGTTTGTTTTTTGAGACGGAGTTTTGCTTTTGTTGCCCAGGCTGGAGTTCTATGGCGCAATCTCGGCTTACCTCTGCCTCCTGGGTTCAAGCGATTCTCCTGCCTCAGCCTCCCAAGTAGCTGGGACTAGAGGTATGCGCCACCACACCCGGCTAATTTTGTATTTTTAGTAGAGGTGGGGTTTCTCCATGTTGGTCAGGCTGGTCTCGAACGTGTGACCTCAGGTGATCTGCCCACCTCAACCTCCCAAAGTGCTGGGATTACAGGCGTGAACCACTATGCCCGGCCTTCTGTGTGTTTTTCAATTGCAAATGCACACACTCCCCCCATGATAAATCTCTCTAGCAAGCTGAAGGACTTGTGTATTTTCTGTACTATATTTTATAGTGCTTAGGAATGTCCCTGATGCACACTTTTCATTTTAGAGGAAAAAAAGGGAGGGACCTGACGCTTATCTGTGATGACTATGACTATCATTATGCTAGATACATTATCTCATTTAACCCTCTTAACAGCTCGGAGGTGACACCACTGTCACACCCTCTTATTCCTCATAAGGAATCTGAGCATCAGACATCTTTTTTTTTTTTTTTTTT
>NW_012098097.1:5865944-5868533 GCF_000951045.1 Mandrillus leucophaeus
GAAAAATAGGGCTATGTTCTTACCATGTATATATTTGTGCATTATACATACATTTTATATATATCCATGTGTGTGTATATATATGCATATTACTAAATGTTAGTAGAGCTTCATTTCTCATTCTTAGATTGTGGGAATTCTAATATTTTCTAATATTTTCTTCTTACACCCTAGTGGATATTCCATATATCACTTTGGAAACCTGTGCTGTAATCAGTAACCTTTGGCTGGGCGCAGGCATGGTAGCTTACGCATGTAATCCCAGCACTTTAGGAGGCCAAGGCGGGTGGATTGCCAGAACTCAGGAGTTCAAGACCAGTCTGGGCAACACGGACACAGTGAAACCCCGTCTTTACTAAAATACAAAAAATTAGCCAGGCGTGGTAGCATGCCCCTGTAGTCCCAACTACTTGGGAGGCTGAGATAAGAGAATTGCTTGATGCTGGGAGGCAGAGTTTGCAGTGAGCAGATATTGTGCCACTGCACTCCAGTCTGGGTGACAGAACGAGACTCTGTCTCCAAAATAAATAAATAAATAACCTTTGGTTCCTGGCCTAAGGTTTTTATTCTTTACCATTCTGTCCTTGAATAACATGTTTATGGGTTTTTAAACAATTTTTTATCCTCATGTAATGACTAGTTGACTTGCTGTAACCTTAAGTAGCAAACATCTAGCTTGTTCCAAATGAATTTAAAAGATACAACACATAAGTAAACTATTGATGTTTACAAACTATGTGCATCTCATAATCTCACATTTACATTTTTCAGGAATAGGATGAGTGATAATCCACCCAGAATGGAAGTGTGTCCTTATTGTAAGAAGCCATTTAAACGATTAAAATCCCACTTGCCATACTGTAAGATGATAGGATCAACCATACCTACTGATCAAAAAGTTCATCAGTCCAAGCCAGCTACACTCCCACGTGCTAAAAAAATGAAAGGGCCAATCAAAGATTTAATTAAAGCTAAAGGGAAAGAGTTAGAGACAGAGAATGAAGAAAGAAATTCTAAGTTGATGATGGACAAACCAGAACAGACAGTGAAGACCTTTCCACTACCAGCTGTTGGTTTGGAAAGAGCAACTACTACAAAGGCAGATAAAGACATCAAGAATCCAATCCAACCATCCTTCAAAATGTTAAAAAATACTAAGCCAAAGACTACTTTCCAAGAAGAAACCAAGGCTCAGTTTTATGCATCAGAGAAAACCTCTCCTAAAAGAGAACTTGCCAAAGATTTGTCTAAATTCGGAGAAAGTCAATGTAATCTTTCAGAAGCTGGAGCGTCTTTACTGGTTGGCTCAATAGAACCTTCTTTGTCAAATCAAGATAGAAAATATTCCTCAACTGTACCTAATGATGTACAGACTACCTCTGGTGATCTGAAATTGGACAAAATTGATCCCCAAAGACAGGAACTTCTAGTAAAATTACTAGACGTGCCTACTGGTGATTGTCATATTTCTCCAAAGAATGTCAGTGATGAGGTTAAAAGGGTAAGAATATCATTATTAAGCAATGAGAGAGATTCCAAAGGCAGGGATCACCTCTCAGGAGTCCCTACTGATGTTACAGTTACTGAGACTCCAGAAAAGAACACAGAATCACTCATTTTAAGCCTTAAAATGAGCTCATTGGGTAAAATCCAAGTCACGGAGAAACAAGAGAAAGGACTTACTCTTGGAGTAGAGACGTGTGGGAGCAAAGGAAATGCAGAGAAAAGTGTGTCTGCAACAGAAAAGCAGGAACGGACTGTCATGAGCCATGGCTGTGAGAACTTCAACACCAATGATTCAGTCACAGAAAAGAAGTCTCAAGGAGAAGGACCACATTTAAGTTTGTTCATTCCAAGGGAGACAACTTATGAGTTTCATTCTGTATCGCAGTCAAGTAGTCAAAGTCTTGCTTCTCTAGCTACAAAATTTCTTCCAGAAAAGAAAGCAGAAGCCTGGAATCATAATCGTGTCCCTGATGTAAAGGCATTAACGGAGAGTCCCGAGGGACAGGTGTCTCTGGAGCCCAAATCTGATAGTCAGTTCCAAGCATCACACACTAGGTGCCAGAGTCCTTTATGTTCAGCCCAGCATCACACTCCTCAGAGCCCCTTCACCAATCATGCTGCAGCTGCTGGCAGGAAGACCCTTCTCAGCTGTGTGGGACTGGAGTGGTTTCCAGAGCTCTATCCTGGTTACCTTGGACTAGGGGTGTTGCCAGGGAAGCCTCAGCGTTGGAATGCAGTGGCCCAGAAGCCACAACTTACGACTCCCCAGGGGGAAAGACTCTCACAAGGTAAGCAAGCTTATTTTCAATTGCCATCTGTCCCATCCAAAATGCTTTCTCTGCCTTTTGAATGTATAAGGGTCAAGATACCAACATTTTCAGTCATTCAGTTTATTTTCACTTAGGCATGCCAGTAGACTGCACATAAAGTTGTCCTGAAAGAGGCTGGGTGCAGTAGTTCACACCTGTAATCTAAGCACTTTGGGAGGCAGAGGCCAAGGCAGGTGGATCACTTGATTTCAGGAGTCGAGACCAGCCTGGGCAACATGGGAAAACCCCATCTCTACTAAGAATACAAAAAATT
>NW_012098097.1:5871298-5873428 GCF_000951045.1 Mandrillus leucophaeus
GCCTGACCTGAGCTTCAGACATCTTAAGTGACTTGCCCATGTTCATGCAGTAAGTGACAGAATCAGGATTCAAATCCAGGTTCGTCTGACTCTACTAACTATCCCAAACAGTGAACCTGAAGTAGAGCTTAAAGACCGCAGGTAGAAGAGTCAGGTGAACCTGGAGGTATTAATTACTAACTATCCCAAACAGTAAACCTCAAGTAGAGTTTAAAGACCACAGAGAGAAGTCAATACCTTGTTTGATATGTTATTAATACATTTCGCTGTTAGGTCCCAAGAACACAGTAATAAGGTATAGTAACTTGAAACATTAAATTACCCAGGTTATGAGATAGGATATAGAAGGGAAAATAGAATTTTTTCTTCAGTAACAAGTTCCTTCCAAACAGTGGTGAGAAACTATTTTAATCCCTTTTATTGCTTATAGTCTGTAACTAATAAATGCTGTGCTTAGTTTGGTACTTCTGTATCAGACGGTAAATAAGCTGTAATCATCATAGGGCCTCTACTTCCATTATAAATTGGAAAACTATTGAAGTTGGATCCAGGATCAATGTTCAGACTTTGATTACCACCAAACGAACAGAAGATACCAGAAGAGAGAGACCCTAGGATCAGGTCAAGCCCTGATCCCTCCACTAGCCAAGGATTTCAAGGCCACATCAATCTATAGGGATTAAAAGGTGGTGCCATTGGCTCCTCAGAAAGCTTTGTAATTTCACCAGGCAATGGCTGTCTCCAGTGACTGCAAATTAGAGTTTTATTGAAATCTTTGCATAAGAGAATGGGCTATACCTTTTCTCGCTCAGGCAAGACCTTTGATAGGTCATGTGCCCTTCTCAGGAAGCCAGCTCATTCCTTTGATACTTAAAGGCAGGGCCAGTGAGCTAACAGTTACTGAATTAACTGCAGGTCAGGCCAGTAGGCTCACCGGACTGGAGAAAGCAGGGCAAGGCCAGGGAACCACATGGTTCTGACACTGCTGCATGGTTGCAATTTTCAGGAAGTTGGCTCTTTGCACCATTTTCCTCAAATTTTTTCCAAGATGAATGGGGTTTTTTTAAGAGACTAACCTTCACCTTGCAAGAGAATTATCTTCTGTGCAATTTCTTGGAAGCCAGCATGATTCTTTTCATTGCTCTTTAATGATCATTTGGATATTTTTACATCCACAGCAACTTTTACCACACCTGCTAAACCTGTTTTCGGTGTTTAATTTATTCTTTATCCTGATGAACCAAACCAAGACCAGAGAACCATCAGTAGTAGAGATTACCTGTCATAAAACACGGAGAAAACCAGGTGCAGGAGAAATGTGATTAAGGAGCATAAGCCCTCTTTTTTTTTTTTTTTGAGATGGAGTCTTGCTCTGTCGCCCAGGCTGGAATGCAGTGGCGCGATCTCGGCTCACTGCAAGCTCTGCCTCCCGGCTTCACACCATTCTCCTGCCTCAGCCTCCTGAGTAGCTGGGAATACAGGCACCCACCACCATGCCCAGCTAATTTTTTCTATTTTTTAGTAGAGATGGGTTTTTACTGTGTTAGCCAGAATGGTCTCAATCTCGTGACCTCGTGATCCACCTGCCTCGGCTTCCCGAAATGCTGGGATTACAGTTGTGAGCCACTGCGCCCAGCCTGCATAAGCCCTCTTTTCTGGTTCTGCTTAAGTTATTCACATACTGAACGTAAATAGGAAATGTTTCCTGGCCAATAATAGTAATAGGGTAATAGAACAGGCATGTTGACTGTGGACAAGTCACAGTCATAATAGGAGAAAGTCATGCTTTTGGCCGATATGTTTAGCAGATGATAGAAGATGTAAAAGAGGCCAGGTGTAGTGGTTCATGCCTATAATCCCAGCACTTTGGGAGGCTGGGGCAGGCAGATCACATAAGGTCGGGAGTTCAAGACCAGCCTGGCCAACATGGCGAAACCCCATGTCTACTAAAAATAACAAAAATTAGCCTGGCGTGATGGCGTGTGCCTGTAATCCCAGTGCTCAGGAGGCTGAGGCAGGAGAATCACTTGAACTCAGGAGGTGGAGGTTGCAGTGAGCCGAGATCATGCCACTGCACTCCAGCCTGGGTGACAGAGCAAGACTCTGTCTCAAAAACAAACAAAAAGATGT
>NW_012098097.1:5874933-5876008 GCF_000951045.1 Mandrillus leucophaeus
AAAAAAAAAAAAAAAAATTGTCCTGAAAACATTACTTCTTGCTTCAGGGTCAGTAGTGGTGGTTTATCCCTCTCTTTTCCTCTCCCCTAAGAGTTGAAGATTACACCAGGGCAGGCTGGCTATAATGAAAGCAGTTGAGTTTCTGCATTGAGAAGAGGCATGTCCGGTAGAAACTGGATGGGTACACAGACTCGAGAAAAACATAAAGACTTCAAAATTCAACTAGATAGAATAAGCACTGTGTTGAGAATCCAGTCAGGACCAGGTTGTACAAGAAATAGGTTCTAAGTTTACAGGACAAGAAATGGGTTCTAGGTTTCAGGCAAATGCAACAGCTAGGAATTTAGAGTAGCAAAGTAGGATGCAGGTGGTAGGACACAGGTAAAACTAGCCAGGTAAGAAGGGCAAGCAAGGCAGATAAGTGGAAGTGGAGGCTCAGGAAATGAACAGTGACGATCAAGGACCAAAAATAGAGGATGTGGCCAAAACCAAAAAAAATGTAGTCCACAAAGGCTAGGACCCAAGAGTAAAACCAGTGATTGAGCCTGGAAACAGGAGAGATGAGGTAAGAAGGACTTGGGGCGAGAGACTGAACATTGAAACTCACCTTGATTATGAATCAAACTCTTCAGAAGCTTCCTAGAGGCTCCTTGCTGATGGCTGGAATAGGTTAACAGGAGGGAAGACCAAGGCCCAAGGAGCCAGGAAGTTCCTGACAGTCATTTGAAATATCTTTGCTTTTCTCTGTTGAATCTCATCTTTAGTTATTAGACCACCTCTCTAGTTAAAATACATAACATTTCTGAAGTTTTTCTAGGGGCAGGGTTATTGTAAAGTAGCATACCTCTCTTGTGTAGTGGTCATTGGTGCTTTCATGCTTATTTTGACAGGAGACCTGTAACAACTCAGAACAGGTTTGCAAGAGAAAAACTGATATTATCTGTTCCTAAAGGGAAATTGTTTTCTCCTCTGGTAGATTTTGCAAATGATGTCATATTCACTAAACCTCTATTTGCCTGGTCTCGAAATGGATGTGTACTAAGAACAGAACATTGGCCGGGCGCGGTGGCTCAAG
>NW_012098097.1:5881498-5882447 GCF_000951045.1 Mandrillus leucophaeus
TAGCTGCAGTTCAATGCAGAAATGTTTAATTCACCTGTTTAGAATATGCTTTTCCTGAGGTTTAGCCCTGGATCCTTCGGCACTGGATGTTGGGGAAGGGGGTACGTTTCGGTAAACAATGACAGTGACTTCTGTTTGGAACCATAGTTTCTTTGTTGGAAAGAGCTCAACACATATAAGGAGTTTGGAACCCCCTACCGGACTTACAACCTCCAACTTCTCTCTAATGAGGCTCTTGGGAGCTGTACAAAAAGGTGAGGCTGGAGTTTGACTGTTGCGTTCTGTTGCTGGTTCCGGGCATTTGGAAAAGTTTCTCTTAGGCTGTTATAGCAAGGCTAAAGAGAAGAGGAAAAAAAATGTTAAAATGTCTGTTGTCTTCCTAGTTTTCCACTTGTCTGTTTTCATT
Source organism: Mandrillus leucophaeus (assembly GCF_000951045.1). Taxonomy (NCBI): domain Eukaryota; kingdom Metazoa; phylum Chordata; class Mammalia; order Primates; family Cercopithecidae; genus Mandrillus; species Mandrillus leucophaeus. The sequence goes on from NW_012098097.1 coordinate 5,881,905, forward strand.
TTGGAGTTTGACATAATTGAAAGCACCAAAGCTAATAACTACCATTTATTCAACAGCTTGTATTTTTTAATACCTACCCCCAACTTTCCCTGGCCCATATTGATTTTGCCTCCTCCCAAAGCCAGAAAGACTCTAAACCTCAAGTTAACCAGTTGTATTAGCCTCCTCCCACTAAAGATTTTAACCAAGCACCCAAAACAAGAGTAACAAAATTTGAATCTAGTCAAGTTAAGGGTATTTGATGTTAGTTAGCCTTTATGTGTTTAAAATATGTGCGTGTAAATCTCTGAATTACAGTTCCATCACTCAAGCTAACTGGGAAAACTTGAATGACCCGCGGATACTGGCCCTAGTTTCAGTCACTGTAACAAGCCGTATTTCCTTTTGAACAGGCTGGATCAGGTGCAACACCACCATAAGGAAGAGTGGAGTCGGTGGCATCACGATGCTCTTCACAGGGTACTTCGTCCTGTGTTGTAGCTGGAGTTTCAGACGTCTGAGTAAGCCTTTCTATATTTCTAGCCTAAATAACAGGTCCCATTC
>NW_012098097.1:5883372-5899829 GCF_000951045.1 Mandrillus leucophaeus
AGAGACAGGGTTTTCACCATATTGGCCAGGCTGGTCTTGAACTCCTAACCCCTGGTGATCCACTTTTCTTGGCCTCCCAAAGTGCTGGGATTACAGACATGAGCCACTGCACTCAGCCTTTCTAGCTTTTTTTCCTTCCCTGCCAAAAGGTCAGATACCTAAGAACTGTTTCCTTGCTCCAGTGGAAGGTGCTTTTCCTCGGTGCCTAAGAGCACGTTTTTGGCATTGAAACCAAACACTTTTATACCACAAAAGAAAGGAGGAGGAATAGAATACAGCTGTCACTTACCAGTGTGTCTAAGTCTTATTGCTATCTCAGTTAATCTACTTTGAACACTTAAAAACCAAAGTGCCATTCTCCAAGTTTCAGCTTGCACTAAGTAAGTCTTACCCACAAGGAAAATACTTTACTTTCATTTCTCTTAATTCAAGATATCTTTCTTCATTTTCGAAGTATTGTATTATAAAAATATATCCTTATAGTTAAAAAGACATGATGGGTATCAAAAATATCAGTATGTTTGTATAATTAAATTTTTGTGCTGGTTTTGTACAATCAAAAACCAGTATTTTTGGGCCGGGTGCAGTGCCTCGTGCCTGTAATCCCAGCACTTTGGGAGGCCGAGGCCAGCAGATCACCTGGGGTCATGAGTTCAAGACCAGCTTGCCCAACGTGGTGAAACCCTGTCTCTACTAAAAATACAAAAATGAGCTGGGCCTGATGGCGGGCGCCTGTAGTCCCAGCTACTTGGGAGGCTGAGGCAGGAGAATTGCTAGAACCCAGGAGGCAGAGGTTGCAGTGAGCTGAGATTACGCCATTGCACTCCAGCCTGGGCGACCAGCGAAACTGCATCTCAAAAAACAAAACAAAACAAAACCACCAGTATTTTTGTACAATTAAAAAAAAAGCCCACTTTCAGATGAAAACCTCAGGTATAAAAGTACAAGATAACGATGAACTCTGAAGGCCAACATAATTCACACACTAGACTTCTTTTTTAAAAAAATCACAATTGGATGCTAATTGGGATGTGTTTGATGAAATCAGTGCCTAGCGAGTAGCGGGTAGGTCCGACAGCAGGAACAGGGCAGCAGCACACTCCTGCATGCTGGCTGGAATGGCCTCGCCGCCATCTCTTGTGTCAGACACCTGGCCATGCGTGAGGGAAAGGAGTGCCTTTCTGATCGTCCTGCATAAATGGAGAGGCCCAAAACCAAGAGTCATTTCTCCCACAGAGAAAAGGGCTTTTTCTTAAAGTTTTACCAGTCTGAAAGGGATTGTTTGATAACTAACATTAGTGAACAGAGACTGAAGAAAGTGAAACAAACTCATTGTGCTTAATACTCTATTTCTAAACTTATAAAACAAAAATATAACAGAATGATCTGTAGAGGCAAGAGATAGCAACAGTCATTGGAAGTGGCCTCTTGGATCCTTACATTTGTCTCTGTTTATCCAAAGAGCTGCAGCGCTGGCGTAAGTGGTGTTGACCTGGACATCACTTAAAGTTCTGGAACAGCAAAGAGCGTACGGTGGAGACGACTGCAATACATACTTAACAATTTAAAAATGTGTAATATGTGGGACAGGGAGAGGGAGTCAAAAAAAAAATAAAGAATAAAATTATTGGAATCTAAAATAATGATACAGGAAGTAAATGTATTATTAATGTAGACAGATCTGGTTCTGTCTGGATGTTCTTGGCTTGCTGTCAAGAGCAACTGAGAATTAGAGAAAAACTAGTTTTGTTTAATCATAAAGTTATAATTCAAGGAGATGTGAAGATGACAAAGTTCATCATTAAAATTAAAAAGTTATTTCTCAGTAAAAACCTGGTATCTCATTACCATTCATCTATATGAGATACCAGACTACTACCTATATGTTGATACAGGAGAGTATCTGAATTGGCAGAAAATAAGCCCACATCAGGCCCTTCCCCTTAGGGTCTCTGGGGCCCTTGACCAGATCTTGATAGGTGCGAGAAACACAGGAGCTAAGGATGGGCATTCGAGTTGCAGGTAAGCCTCCGCAAAAAACCTTACAAATATTTTTAAGATGATTTTTAAAATAGCACACTAACTATAATGTTAAATCACATTTTATACATCTTAATTGAGTATAATAGTGACCAGGTGGCTAACTTATCATCTCTTCCTGGAAACTTTTCAGAATCCCACCCCTATCCCTTTCTCAAGAGTTTCTGTGTATTACTGCGAAATTCCTCTCAATTTGTTAGGATTGTTTTTGGCTGGTGGATTTTCTGTGTTTCTTCATCTCATCAAACTATTCAGTGTCTGATTTTTTGACTTCCGCTTTGGCCCATAGAGAGTAACTTGGATACTTACAGGTAGAAAAAGCTTTGAGGAAATTTAGGCAGCATCAATGGATAAGTGTTTCCCCAACCTCCTTTCTAACATAGAGGGTTAGTTGTATATCACACGCATACACCCCTCTGCCTCAGCTTTGCTTGTGGTATCCTTATCCCAAAATACATGAGGTCAGTTCCTCTTATGTCCCAGCTCTTTTAAAACTACAGGAATGCCGGGTGCAGTGGCTCACGCTTGTAATCCCAGCACTTTGGGAGGCCAAGGCGGGTGGATCATGAGGTCAAGAGTTCAGGATCAGCCTGTGCAACGTGGTGAAACCCATCTCTACAGAAAAACGTAAAAAGTCGCCAAGCTCAGTGGCACATGCCTGTAGTCGCAGCTGCTCAGGAGGCTGAGGCGAGAGAATCCCTTGAGCCCCGGAGGCAGAGGCTGCAGTCAGCTGAGATTATGCCATTGCATTCCAGCCTGGGTGATGGAAGTGTCTCAAAAATCCCAAAAAACCTACAGGAAAGCCACAGCTAGCCTATGTTGACTTGTACGTTGTTTCTCTCTCTTCTCAAAGCTGGAATGCTGGGGCTACTTTTTACCTACCTTTTCTATTCCCAGTCCCCTGCTCTTTTCCATCCCTAATGGGAGTAATTTAATTATGCAACAAATTCTCATAGTTAAGGTATTCGGCAATATATCCCTGTATCCTAGAATTCTCTGTAAGGAAAAAAGTTGTGGTTGAGGGAAAGAGTTCTACATTCAGTTATTTTAGTTTAATATTACTAAGAACTTCATTGGAGCCCAGAACAATCTTCCCTGCTGAAAGCTTTGTGCCCATTCTCTGTGAGTGCTCTTTAGGAGAGATGCTTAATGATTCTCTCCACACCTCCGCCTGCGTGCTTACTCAAGACCAGGAGCTCTTGAGGTGAGAAGGTAGATGAGAATGACCTTCAATAATATCCTCTTTCCCAGTCCCCCAGTTCCCTCGAGCAGGGGCAGCAGACCACCGTGACCCAGAGACCAAAGCCACCCACTGCCTTGTTTTTGTACGTAGTCAAAACAAGCCCTGCTCATTTGGTTAGGTGCTGTCCATGGCTGTTTCACGTGACAACAGCAAAGTCGAGTAGTTGCGACAGAAACCATATGCCCTGAAAAGCTGAAAATATTTACTATCTGGCCTTTACAGAAAAATTGTGCCGACCCCTGCCCTGGAAGAGAACAGTACCTCCGTGTGTTGGTGTGGCGAAGACGACTGGAGATTGCCGCTCTAAAACGTGTTTGGATTAGGAAGCACATTTAAGTAGGAGAAGCCTGTTGTGACTTGTCTCTAGTGCCTTCATGCCCTGTGTTGCCCACTGAATTGCCCTGTAACACCTAAGTGTAGTGGTAGCATAAAGGGATAGCTTGTCACCCCTCAAGGTTATCAGGAACATTTGTATCACTGCTATAAATGAAGTAGTATCACTTGTCATAATCAGAATGCTAAAACATAATGAAAAAGTTTAACTTAGTCACAGTAAATATTTTATATCCCTGAAAATAAGTTCCTTAAAGAGAATAGAACTATTTAATGATCCATCAGTCCTAAAAGGAGATCTGCCTTGTATTGCCAAGTTTAAGGCAAAGGTGAGATCCTGTATTAATAAGAAGACGGCTTTTTTGGTTGACATTGTTAAGTACTAAGAATTGTAACTCACATATAGTAGGAAACAAAAAAAAACTCCCCGCTGACTTCTTTGAATTAGGTACTGAGAATCCACAAGTAAAGTAGTGTGGGTAACTTTCAAGAAGCCATTGGAAAGTCTCCACATTCTGGAATTACTTGTAAATGTCTACAGAGTAATGGAAGGAAAGGCTTCCTTATCTGCTCATTGCTGCCATCTGGGTTGGGAAAATAAGTGAAGATGTTTCATCAAGTCCTTCAAGAATCTCTTCTTAATGTTCAGAATAGTTTAAGAGCATTGTTGAGTTAAACCGATAGCTGATTGATTATTTTCTGAGATTTAGATCTAAACAAACTCAGCATGATCAGGAAGCACTCCTCACAGCTCCAGGGTGCAATACTGATGTCAACTTGTCTTGTGAGGATACATTTTTCGCTCATATATGTAAAATTGCTATAAGTTCATTTGCACAGCCAGTTCCAATCATGTATGTGGTCATCAGATTAAAAGCTTCATCTAGAAAGACAAGACTCTTCAGAACAAATAGCGGACAAGTCCACGCTTCAGGTGTGAGATAGAGTAACTACTCATCTCTTCACAGAGCCAAGGAAAAACGCTCTAACATGATTTACCATTTTAAACAGCCTTATAAATTTTGTCTCTTAAAATCATGCTCCAGGCTGGGCGTGGTGGCTCATGCCTGTAAATTCCAGCACTTTGGGAGGCCGAGGCGGGCGGATCACTTGAGGTCAGGAGTTCAAGACCAGCCTGGCCAACATGATGAAACCCTGTCTCTACTAAAAATACAAAAATTGGCCAGCTATGGTGGCAGGTGCCTGTAATCCAAGCTACTCGGGAGGCTGAGGCAGGAGAATCGCCTAAACCCAGGAGACAGAAGTTTCTGAGCCAAGATCATGCCACTGCACTCCAACCTGGGCAACAGAGCCAGACTCTGTCTCAAAAAAAAGTAAATAAAATAAAATCATGCTCCAGAAGGAGAGGGGGTAAAAGTCGTGTTCTGCCCAGTCTGTGGCATTGGTGAGAGCCCCACTAGGTAAGAAGCAATGCTTAAATCTTGCTTCCAGGCAGCAGCTTGAATTCCCGAATCTTCCTGCAAGGTGCATACAAATGGAGCATGAGAATCCATACACATAATCCATATTCACCTTCCCATCCATCCTGCAGAAGAGGCATGGTGACACCCAGGCTACTCTCCATGCTTGAGAGGACGTATTAGAAGATACTGTTACTAAAAGTTGGAAATACTCAAGGGCATGCTTGAACACCCCGGTTGTAACTCACACGTGGTCTGTATAAGTGGACTAACCTCAGGGCGGCCTCGTTTAATCCTGAATAATAATATCTGAAAGACTGAGTTTACTTGGGAACGTGTAGTTTTTCTAATGCACATTAAAATTTATTTTAGCTGTTAAAAATAAAATCATTTTATTATCAGCAGACTCTTTTATGCTTTATGGGGCATCTACATACTACTACTGCCACTCTTCATAATAAAAATATTTGTAAAATATAAAAAATACTCCCCTGAGCTGATCATCTGCCTCTTCTAGAGCCTCACCTGTGGAATGGGTGGGTGTGTCCCTGAGTAAGTTATCCAGTTTACTGGAGCCTCCTTTGTACTGTAATTTGGGGATAATTATTCCTACTTTGTAGACATTTAGTGAGATTAGAAGTCTTATGTGTGTTAACTCCAGCAACATCTGTGATGGTAGGAACTGATTGACAGCAGCTGTTCTAAAGCCTGTAGTATGTGCCATCATACTACATACAAATTCCAACCTTGAACGGAGGAAGAGAGGCCCTACTACAATCCACACACAGATCCAGCCAGCATCTGGGGCTTGCTTTGTGCCGAGTGCCATGCAAGGTTTTTTGCATGTGTTTTCTCCTTTTAGATTCAAACAGTCCTGTGACAAAGGTGCTATCCTGCTCATTTTCCAAAAAGAAAACGGGCTTGAGGTAGAGTGATTTGCCTACGTAACTCTGTGCTGTTCATCACATAGCAGCCCCATTGGTTTGAACTGGCATTCAACCCCCCAAAACCTGACTTCTGGGCTCCATTCTTTTAGACTGCCCTAACTGGGGACTCCAGCTCCAGGCAGGCCAGGCACCTGTCTCTTTACCAAGGTGGGGGTCTAGTTCTTCCTGACACATCACATTGCACTTCTCCATTTCTCCAAAAGGCTCAGCACAGCTGCTACCTCTCCTGTCCCAGTGGATTCAGTTGCCTTGGTATTGGCCTTTCATTATGGCATTAAAAGATAGCAATACTGTTGAATGTTACATGTCACTACCTTACCTCCCCAGGATAAGCCTATTTTGTACCATCTACTCCATAATACTCCACACATAAGGCACAGAATATATTCTTAGATTTAAATAAGCCATACAGGGAAGCAGCTGTCATGCTAAAGAAAACCATTTGAGTTAATTGCCAGTTAGTAGCAGCAGCTGAGGCCATATGCAGAGGAATTGCCACGTGCAACCCAGAACTGTTGGTAGGAGCTGAGCAAAGTATAATGATCGTAGATTTCCCATAGACTCGAACTTTTGGTTTTTATGTACATTTTGCTCCCGTTTCATGGATAACTCATTCCTGCCAATCTGCCTCCAATCCTGTTGTATTTTTAGTAGCTCGTTCACTTACAGGATCAAAAGAGAGAAACCTGCATGCCACAGGCTACTTTTGCACCTCACTCATACCCTGCTTAGGATGACAGCAGGCTCACTGTGGAACTTGGAAAACAGAATCCCATTGAGCATCTTCTCCTGACCATGGGTTAGTTTTTAATAACTCCTACCAGTTGAGTCTTACTGTACTTACTGGCATAATGGCCTGGTCTTTGACACAAAAACAGAAAAAGTGAATGGCATGACTTTTTGTAAATTCAGATTTCTAAAGATGTCTAGGGAACCATAGGAGATGGTTAGCCACCTTTGTGAGGAATTGGATGGATTCTGCTTGTTAGTGAAGCTTATTTCAGGCATTCAAGCCCAGCATTACAATCACAGAGAACAAGGCTCTAGATACTGCAAGGCACATAAAAGCAACTGTACAAGAAAGTCAAGGGTTCTGCCTCTCTTACCTGTCATCCCGATAAAACTATTCTCTTGCACAATGGAGACTGCAAAGCTCAGGACAGTTTAGAAGCTATCAGAATGAAGGTATGATCAAACATGATTTTTTTTTCTTCCCGATAAACCAGAAGATAGCAGAAAAAAGAACCAGGTGCTACATTCCCTCCCTTAACCATACTCTGCCCTCCTGCCAATAAAGAATCTCAAGGATGTTATGTACAAGTAACTGAAGAGTGGTAGGCAACAAAGCGGGAAATGACTGTTCCTTTTGAAGGAACAGTCTTGTCCAACAGGAGATGCCAACAGAATGGTTTACAGTATCCTCTCATTCTCTCCCAATTCACTCTCCCATCTGGTGCAGAAAAGGAGTCATTCTCCAGCTCCCTGATCATTCCTTGCCCTCCCAGCTCTCAGCCCAGCACTAGCCCAGCCCTTTGGGTTCCTTTGCCCACCCTGTGGCACAGGTCCTGCCCTTGACCCCTGATCCCCAGGCAGGAGAGCAGGCACTCTGTTGGGGATGGGGGAAAGCTTCCAAGCTTCCACAGCAGAAATAGGAGGTGCTGAATCCCGGGGCTGGTTGACAAGCTGCAGATAAAGTGAAGTCGTGAGGAAACACATACTGCAGATAGTCCCTCTGTGCAGATACTACAACTTCAAAGAGGGCCGGGGTGCTGGCCACGCTTTTAGGGTGAAACCAAGGTTCAAGATGCCTTCAGTTACAGTTTTAAGTGCCAAAAGCATACCTTTCAATGAAAATTAGGCTTTCATTGTAAATGGGCTTGTAAATTCCCCACAGTCCCACAGATTGCCTCCCACCTTCTTTCAATGTCCACTCAGAACCAGCAGGGACTGCCTTCCTCCCAGGCCATCACCCACCCGGCGTCCAGTGCTCGGAGTCCCCAGTAGCTGTCAGTAGCTGCCCCAGTGTTGGCGCTGTCTGGCCTCTGTGATACTTAAACAGGTGTCCGACATTCAGTCACCTAGACCAGGGGTCAGAAAGCTTTTTCTATAGAACACCAAACAGTACATATTTTATACTCTGCAGGCCATTGGGTTTCTGTTGCGGCCACTGGACTCTGCCATTGTAAGCACCGGAACAGCCATGGCCCTGTTCCAACAAAACCCTTTATGAGCGCTGGAATTAATTTCACATGTCACAAAATATTTTGATTTTCCTCCCACTTTTTACAAACCATTCTTAGCCCTTCACCTGTACAAAGAAAGGCAGCAGGCTGCACTTGGCCCACAGGCTGTAGTTTGCCAACCCCTGACATAGGCGCTCATCAACACTTGGTGTCTACTGAGAGTGTGTATCTCTCCATAGGGACTGGGCCCTGTTCTCAATCAGGGCCAGCCCTGATTCCAAAAACCACGCATGCTACCCAGTTAGCAGAAGGAAAGCCTAGGGCTGCTCAACAGAGAAGTCCTACCCTACCCACAGCAGAGATCCTAGAGGTTGGAGAGGAGTCTGGGAGGAACAACCACACATATGCGCCCTGCATGCATGATGACTGCCTTTCAAAGGAGAGTGAGGGATTGCTTGGAGCCATGCAGTGCTGCTGGGTGAGCTTCCCTGGGGAGCAGAAAGGAGTGGGAATAAAGGGATGAGGCACGATGGCACGTGCCTGCCTGCACTCACCTTCGTGTAACTCGGGTTGCATAAAAGATTCATCTTGGGACTAAGGAAAGTGGAGAGAGACGATTACAGCCCAGCTCTTGCCCTCCCATCTTCTGCTCATTAACATGCTCTGTGCCAGCCTGCTGCAGAGTTCATATTTCAGAACCCTGTAGGGAAGGTGCCCTCCCTTAGCCAGGGCGTGAGGGAGAATTACGGAGGACTGGGGAGAAATGGGCGTTAAGTGTCTCTACTCTTAGAACAGTTTGTGAAAAGATCGACACCCATCCCCAGCATGAGTACACATTAAGAGGATGGGTTCGAGTTCTGAGATCGCCAGGGTCAGGCAGCGGTACCAGGAAAATACTGGGGCAGATGCTTGCCAGACGCTTCATTTTCCACCATGGACCAGCAAAGGTATGGAAAGATCTAGAACTAGAAGGCCAGGCCCAGCACTCTGATGGGAGTTGATAACCGAAGGATCGTACTTACTGAGAAAATCGGCACTTGGGTCCCTCGGGGCAGAAGCCAACTAAATAGTTGAGACACATTATTCTGGGGACATGGCGGTATTTACACAGAGGACCTGCTGGGCAAAGAGAAAGTGATGAGAAGGATCCGTTTCAGCAAGAGGGGAAAACACATGAAAAAGTTCCCTGGGAAGGGTGTGGATGGTTATCGGGGCTTCACTTAATACGGGTGGATAAATCTTCCCGTCCTTTCCATACCACCCTAAAGTACCCACTTCTAGCCATGAGACAGGGGTGGGGAAAGGGAACCTTGGAATGTGCTGGAGCAGGTGTCAGCTGGCAAGTCCTGATATCGAGTCGGAAGTGTCACTGACATGCTGTGTCCTGGAGGACTTGCATGGATATGAACCATACTTTGTTGCCTGTTATTTGTTTAGGTATGGGACATACAGCTGAGGAAAAGCTGACCTGGCTGGGCGGGGTGGCTCACACCTGTAATCCCAGCACTTTGGGAGGCCAAGGTGGGTGGATCACTTCAGCCCAGGAGTTTGAGACCAGCCTGGGCAACATGGCGAGACTCTGTCTCTACTAAAAATACAAAAATTAGCTGGGCGTGGTGACGCACACCTGTAATCCCAGCTACTTGGGAGGCTGAGGCAGGAGAATTGCTTGAACCTGGAAGGCAGAGGTTGCAATGAGCCAAGATTGCACCACTGCACTCCAGCCTGGGTGAAAGAAAAGGAAAAGCTAAACCCACAATCCTACTGATCTTCTCAGCAGCCCTCACCCCCGCCCAGATCCCTAAAACCAATAGCACTAAGAAGTCAGTAAGAAAAACCTATCTGAAGACACAGGAGAGGGAGAAACCCTGTTGCTTAGGGCATGGGAACCCTGCTGGGGGAAGCTGCCTCTTAAATTTGGCTGACAGCAATGGGAAAGGTAGGACACGCTTAAGCAACACTCAGGATCCCCCAGGTGGGTAAGTGGAATGCAGAAGAGAGCGCATATGAACTAAGCGTTTCCTGTGGGCCTCACCCTGTGTCAAGAGCTTCCTGTGGTTCAGTAACTTGGAGAAGGGCATGCAGCTGATACATGCTGAAGGTAGGATTTGAACCCAAGTCAGTCTGCCCCAAGAAGCCCGTTATGGCCCCACACCAGGCTGTGTTTTGTGTGTCACGGCAGAGCTGGAGAACTACAGAAAGGCCTTCTGTTGGGGTTCCAACAAGGCACAGCCTCATCAGGACAATGGCCCCTCCCCTGCTGAGAGCCCCCACACCCTGATCCCCACAACCCCTAGGGCTCCCTGGCTTCCAAGGCCTCACCGTCCTTGCAGAAACCTTGGTCATACCAAGGACAGTCCTGGGACTTGAAAGCTGGCTTCACATGGAGAAAGGGACACTCCTTGTTGCTGCAGTCACCTGAAAATCCCAGCACTCTTTGTAGAAGCAGTTTCTCTTTGTGGTCACTTCTGTGTCCCCAAACCAGACTGACCTTGCCCCTCACATACACAGAAGACACTGGCCTTTATTCTGGGAGTCACCAGCTTTTTGAAGACGGCGAGTATGTCTAATCCCTTCTGCAGTCTAAAGAGGGTGCATCCAAGTCTTATTTGTTAAGCAGGGCATGGTCGGAATATATGCCTCTGGAAGAGTAAGAGTGGGGGCAGGACCCCAAATGGAAAAGGAGGCATTGGAACTGAAGGCAGTTGGAGGCTAGCAGGAACAAGGAGAGCCAAGAAGACCTGCGACATTAAGTGGAGATAGTTCTATGTCGCTGTAACTGAAGCCCCCTCTTCATCTCTACTACAAAACCCATGCTGCCTGCAGAGCCTAGGGAGGCTGTTCCCCTTGGTGGAAATGCAAAGAAAAGCAGAGGCCTGCTCAAGTTGGCACAGGTATGAAAAGAAACACTCTGCAGAGTGGATACCTGCAGTTATACTAAGCCTGCGTCATCATCTCTATGGATTAGACCAAGTCTCCGGTTTAGTTTATTTCCTACAATGAGCCAGCTCAGTGGGCCCGGGCTACCCAGGTGCTATTATTATTATTACTATTATTATTTTATCATTTTGAGATAGGGTTTTACTCTGTTGCCCAGGCTGGAGTGCAATGGTGCGATCTTGGCTCACTGCAACCTCTGCCTCCCGGGTTCAAGCAATTCTCCCAACTCAGCCTCCCGAATAGCTGGGAATACAGGTGTGCACCACCACACCTGGCTAACTTTTATATTTTTAGTAGAGACAGGGTTTTACCATGTTGGCCAGTCTGGTCTCAAACTCCTGACATCAGGTGACCTCAGGATCACCACCTCGGCCTCCCAAAGTGCTAGGATTACAGGCATGAGCCACTGTTCCTGGCCTAGGAGTACTTTCCTTTAGGCAAAACCTTGCTCTGTAGAGGCCTAGAGTATAAAATAGATCTTCTTGGAGCAATTTGAAAATCAGTAGAATATATGCAATGACGCTCCTTCAGCTCTGAAAAGCACTGAGTTGTAGATAAGGAGGATGAAGTTGGAAAGATTCATGAGTTCTCAACTTGAATGAAGCGAAAGTGGGATGAATCTTCCCCCATGCTTCCTTCAGAGCTCTCTTCCTAAGAGAAATTAAGAGGGCTCTTAATTTTCTCTGTCTCAGAGAAAAGAAAAAAAAAAGGAGAGTACCCCCAATTCCTAAGAGTTTAAAACCACCATTCTTTCCCAGCCCCCTCATTTCACAGAGAATGCCAGGGCTCAGAGACGGGAAAAGGCCACATCCATTTCATTCAGCTTCCTCACATTCATGAAGGGTTCATTTGCTCATTGTCAGTGTACAGCACTGGGCAGAATGCTGACTCTGCGCTGGAGCTTTCTAATGAATCAAAGTGACATCACCCGCTAGGTGATGCTAGCCGGCATTTGATGGATGGAGATAACAAGAAGTCATCTACCCTGGTTGCCGTTCTGCTGGGCGCACGTCGCTGCATTCCTGGCCTGGCCAGCAGGTGGCAGCAGCACCTCAGCCTTCAGTCCGCCTTTCAGAGACGGGGGAGGGGGGGGTGGGTACTGGGCTGAAGACCTCAGACAGCAGGCGCTTCCAGTGACTCTCTCCCACTCCCACACCTCCCCAACAACACCAATTACAGTGATCATCACTTTGATATTCGAAAGCCATATGCGTTCATTTACTGTAAGAACCGTAGATTATATCTTGTAATCATGGGCTTACAAGTCTGTCCCCTACTAATTGGAGTTATCTGGGGGCCGAGGGGGACCTGGTCCTGTTCCTATATCCATGCCCAGAAGCACCTGATCAAGGCTACTGAAGGAATAACTAAGTAGGTGGCATTTTATTACTAAAGTCACAGAATGTTAGGCAGTGACCAAGGGGAGCTTGGATAAACATTGTCCTTTCAGGGGAGACCTGGGGGCAGCTCTCAGGAACTGCCATGCCTTCGCCTTCCAGGAGCAGGCAGGAAATGGAATATTAGCCTGGGAGGGGCTCTGACTGGCCTAGGTGATGCTTTGCCTCCTTCTCAGGTACCCAGGACCCTCCCATTGGCACTAACGAGGAGCAGCCACTTGGGAGGCCCTGAAGCTGGCTCCAGCCACATTTGGAAGCCAAGCCTCCTGAGTCAGGGGCGTCTAGGGGATTCTGCCAGCTCTCTCCTTGCAGGTCACTCTTTATGGAATACAGTTCGAAAACCACTGGACTAGATCATCCGTAAGGCTCCTTCCAGCTCCGAAAAGCTCTGAGCCGTAGAACTGTATTGTGAAGGGTGACACCTGAAGCACATTGACAAATTCCTTTCTTAAATAAGTGGGAAAGTGGCTACAGCTTCCCCATAAACAGTCCCTTGATTAAAAGGTCAAAGGAGGCCGGGTGCGGTGGCTCACGCGGATAATCCCAGCACTTTGGGAGGCCGAGGCAGGTGAATCACCTGAGGTCAGGAGTTCAAGACCAGCCTGGTCAACATGGCAAAACCCAGTCTCTACTAAAAATACAAAAATTAGCCGGGCATGGTGGTGGTGGGTACCTGTAGTTCCAGCTACTCAGGAGGCTGAGGCAGGAGAATCGCTTGAACCTGGGAGGTGGAGTTTGCAGTGAGCCAAGATCACGCCACTGCACTGTAGCCTGGGGGACAGAGTGAGACCCTGTCTCAAAAATATATATATACATATAAAAAAAATAAAAGGACAAAGGATGCCTTGAAGCCAGAGGGAGGCAAGATGCTGCTTGAAGCTTGACCACACAAGATGATTTTAGGTGCCAGACTTCTGAACCTCATGGATTTATGTTCACAGTTACCTTTGATTTCCAACAAGTGATGCTAGTTCTCCATTCATGGAAACAATGCAAAGTTTCTTCTAAAGTAAGAGTTAAAATAGCAGGACCGTTGGAAGAGCAGACAGTGGCACAGGGGCTTTGAGGGTACAGCAGGCATCGTGAATGTGGCTCTGAAGGCCTGATGTTCAGGAAGTTCTAGCCGGGGCCTGAGAGATGGCTCACTGAGACATTTCCAAATAGCCAGGCTGGGTGTGTGATGAACCAGGACTGGGGAGAGCAACAATGCCCTCTTCCCTTTTGGGGGTAACTGGTAAGCACCTTGATCCAGGGGGCAGTAAAGGGCAGGGACGTCAGGGTGTACTTCTGCTTGTCTGGGGGTTTGGAGAACAGGCACCTGAGGCTCAGACAGGTCTCTCCGGCCTCCAGGGACATGTTCAGCCTCCTCTGCGTGGCCCCCTCCTCTAGAAACCTTCTTCCCATTTCACAGCCCACACTGCCACCCTCCACGGTGAGGCGCCGAGCCAGGAAGAGGCCTTACCAAACTTGGAGTAGAAGTAGCACTCGGGCATCCTGGTGATGTCGTACTGGTGCAGGAACTTGCAGTGGTCACCCTTCTTGCACAGCCCCCGGAGCCAGTGCTTACACACCACCATCTTCTCCCCTCGGTCATGTCGGAAGGGGCAGAGTTTCCCTGGAGATGCCAGAGCACCTGGCTGGGAGGCCTCTCATCCACAGCCTGGGCCCGGCTCAGCCCTCCCGGGGATTCCCCAGGAGGGTACCCGACTCAGTCCCCAGCGACTCTCCCCTTATCCCTTCACCTGGACCCTGTAGGGGCAAGAACTGGGGGCCGAGGCAGCATGAAGGGCAAGCTCTTCTCTTTGAGACAGAGTCTCACTCTGTTGCCCACGCTAGAGTACAATGGCGTGGTCTCAGCTCACTGCAATCTCCACCTCCCGGGTTCAAGTGATCCTCCTGCCTCAGCCTCCCAAGTAGCTAGGATTACAGGTGCCCACCACCACACCTGGCTATTTTTTTTAATTTTTAGTAGAGACAGGGTTTCACCGTGTTGGCCAGGCTGGTCTCAAACTCCTGATCTCAGGTGATCCATCTGCCTCAGCCTCCCAAAGTGCTGGGATTATAGGCATGAGCCACTGTGCCTGGCCAGGGCAAGCTCTTCTTAGTGCACAGCTGTTCCGGCTACCACACCTTTGCCCATCCTTCCTGTCTAACTGGCGTGTCATGCCCTTCTCCAGGGAAGCACCTGGGCTCAGAACAGCTGCCTCCTTTTCATTCCCACAGTGCCTAACAGCCCCTCTCATCCTGCCAGGGAGCAGGGCCAGGCTTTCCAGCCCAGAATCCCCACACCCAGCCCAGCCCCTGGCACATAGTAAGTGCTCAGTTAGGGCACGTTGAATTCCCATCTTTAAAAACACCAAATGTTATGCTTCCCGATTCCAGAGACCTAACAGGGTGACAGAAGAGCCAACTTTGTAATGATTTATAAGTAATATTCCATGGAAATGTTACAGTTAACTGTTTTATCATCATCACTCAAGTCTGCATTGCTATTAGCAGGAAGGACACCCAGTTCCTAAGTTTCTTTCTCTTTATATTCATTCATTCATTCATTCATTCATTCATTCATTCATTTTGAGACAGGATCTTACTCTGTTGCCCAGGCTGGAATGCAATGGCACAGTCATGGCTCACTGTAGCCTCAAACTCCTAGACTCAGGCAGTTCTCCCATCTCAGCCTCCCGAGTAGCTGGAACTACAGGCATGCACCACCACACTGAGCTAATTTTTTTTATTTTTTGTAGAGACGGGGCTTTGCCATGTCCCAGGCTAGCAGTTCCTGAGTTTCTAAGCAGGTCCAGCCTCATGCCTGGCCAGTTCTCTGACATAATTTGGGGTGTAGGGGAGGTGTTATTTCCATTTTTCCTTTTTTAAAAAAAATTTTTTTTATGTTTTGTAGAGATGGGGTCTCGCTATGTTGCCTAGGCTGGTCTTGAGTGATCCTCCAGCCTTTGCCTCTCAAAGTGCTGGGATTACAAGTGTGAGCCAACTCTCCTGGCCAAGGTGCTCTTTTTAAATAACCCCTACCCTCCACTGCTGGCCATTGATTTGCTTGGTTCTGACCTTCCACCACAATAGCTTTCTTTCTTTGCAAAAGGGTATTGCTAGGAACCGTTGATCTAGGGACTGGATGGGCTGAGCTGAGGAGACGCCACTCAGCCCACATTTGAGCCTGCAGGGTCCTGGGTGCACAAGCCCTTGGGTGACCAGTGATCTCATTTCCCTTCTCCCTGCATGGTCCAGGGCTGGCTCCAACACAAACAAGGCAGGTGGGCGACCATGGTCCCAGGTCCTCCTTGCCCAATCCCCTCCAGCCCCCCAGCTTCCAGGGACAGAGTCATTTGGATCAGAAAGCATGTCCTAAACTCTCACCCCAGGGAGATGTCTTAACCCAAATGTATAGGCAAGCAAGACTGGGAAACCCTAAACTTGGAAGCCAGTTTTGGTGTGTGTGTGTTTTTTATTTTGGGCAGTTGTGTATTTCTGTGGGAAGAGCCTCTACGTGAGCCAAGAGCCAGAAGAAAAGTTGAAAACTCTTGTATTTGAGTCAGGCCTTCCCAGAATGGCTGCATTTGGGGAGAGGGGCCTAGGAAGAGGGCAGTGACCCAAAGTCAGGGCAGGAGAGAAGTGGAGGATGCTTTTTGACAGCATTTAAAAGACGGTGGCTAGCGCTACCTCAGAGCACAGGGAATGGATGAGACAATTGACCAGTTTCCAAACTGAGTCAGAGCATGGGACTGGGGAAGAAGGAGGCCTCCCGTCTAGCTAGGAAGAAAACAAGAAAAACATCAAGAAGCTGGAGCCTCCTGGGAATGCACAGTCCAAAGTTCAGACACACGCCCATCCCAGCAAGGCAGAAAGAAAGAAAAACCCCTTACCAGGCAGCCTGATTACCCTGATGCGAACTGCAAACTACGAAGACTGCTGCTGAGGTGGGGAAATCTTAGGGGAGC
>NW_012098097.1:5900314-5904036 GCF_000951045.1 Mandrillus leucophaeus
GCAAATTTGACACCCTGTCCCAGGCCAGGCAGAGCCCCTGCTGGGTGTAGCTCAGACAGACCCTACACTCACCCAGTTCGGGGCCCAGGCCTGCCCAGTAACTCACCTTTCTCACAGAGCCCTTTAGCGAAGAAGTTGCACACAGCTGAGGCCGACTCTGGAAGAAGAAAACGGAGCGGAGAAGGTAGCTTCCCCAGAGGCTGCGGCTGTCCCAGGAGCCTCCACCTCCTATCGGCATGTCCCACCTAGACTTCCCCCAGGCTCTGGCCTGTGGGCCCTCAAATCTGGGTCCTGTAGAGGTTAACCTTCAGAGCCAGCCAGGAGACCTCAACCCTTAACCCCCCAACTCTGAAACAGAGGAGCTCGAGGTGCTCAAGGCTGGCCCAGGAGCTCGGGAGGCCAGTGTGGCTTCTCTCAATTCATCGTCTCTCTGTGCCTCTCTCAGTGTGGAAAATGGGTTGCCCCGAAGCCACAGAAGAGAGAGAAGGGGCCGTTGCATCAGGGAGTTGAGCAGAGAGACCTGTAGAGAAGGTAGGGGGAGGGAGGCCAGGTGCGGTGGCTCACGCCTGTAATCGCAGCACTTTGGGAGGCCAAGGGGGGTGGATCACGAGGCCAGGAGATAGAGACCACCCTGGCTAACACGGTGAAACCCCGTCTGTGGTAAAAATACAAAAACTAGCCAGGCGTGTGGCGGGCGCCTGTAGTCCCAGCTACTCGGGAGGCTGAGGCAGGAGAATGGCGTGAACCCGGAGGTGGAGCCTGCAGTGAGCCAAGATGGCGCCGCTGCATTCCAGCCTGGGCGACAAAGCGAGACTCCACGTCAAAAAAAAAAGAAATGGGGGGAGGTAGGGGAGGGATCGTGGCCCCATCCTCACTCACTGTCCATGCCCGGGAAAGGCAGGAGCCCAGTGCCCTTCTGCATCTCGACATCCTCCTCGAAGGCGAAGGTGAACCGCTCCAGCCCCGCAATGACCTCTTGCATCTTCCATCTCCGGCTGGGGCTGCGGAAGCTGCCGGAACCCAGGCAGGTGGGCCCGATATAGCTCATCAGAGGCCCTTAAGGGGCCAGCGCCCAATGCCTCACCCCAGGGTGCCAGAGGCCAGGTGACTGCAGGCGACTCTCCAGCCTGGGCTGTGTAAGAGTGGGGCCCAGCTGCCTCACCCCGCCCACCCAGTGCAGGGGCAGACACCCCAGGGCCCCTCGCCCCCACACTGTGTACACAAGGCCCACTCGGGTAGGGAGGGATTCGCAGAGCCCCACAAACTGCTTATCTCTGCATGTTACCAAACACAAACGTGGCGTGCACGCAGACATTACCACACCTGGGCTCATACTTTGTCCATGAAGACACCGCCACAGGTTAGCAAAGCGTTGCACAAACCAACCGCAGCCAGGCTGTTATTCTGCCAGAGCTGGGGGTGGTGGGGATGTGCAGAGGGAGGGAGCCGTCCCACCTCCCTGCTTCTTCCCATCAGGGAAGGGGTCTCCCTCTGGGACCCCTGACCCCGTTTTCTGGCCTGAGTGACAAGCCCAGAGTGAGCTCTTCACGGGAGACGGGGAAAAGGAATGAAGAGCAGAGGAATCGGAAACAGTTGGATGAATGGCGCTTTGTTTACCTCGCACACAATCGCCAGCTTGGCTGGAGGGCGGAACCGACCCAAGGCCAGGGCGGCCTCCCAGCCAGGATTCCACAGGGCCACCCAGTGCCACCCCACCCCTGAGAAAGTGCTTTATAAATGAAATCTCTATGCAAATGTTGTTTTATTATTATTACACCACCCCTGCCTGCAGGGCTGGGGACATCTGAAAATGCTTTCAAACGAGCATGTTAGGGCTCTAATTAGACCAGGCTCCCCCCTCCCCCTGCTCTTGGCCCCAAACTGGCCTTGCCTCTAACTAGAGCTGCTGTTCTCAGTCACATTGGCCTTTGATGCCCGTAGAACCAGAACCCAAACGCCCTCCTTTCTGGGTGCCCAGACCCAGCGGGGAGAGGTGGGCAGCCTGCAGGCTCTCATCTGGGCCAACATGAATGAGCCTGCTGGCTGTGGTTCCCCATGGCTGTCACTCCTAGATCTGTTCTTTTGAACTCCAGATCAGAAAATAAAATAGCTGGAGAGATAGACGCCTGGAGCCGAGGCAGGACTGGGAGGAGCAGGGACAAGATCCAAGAGTTTCCAGAAGCTCAAGCCTCTGACTGCATCCTGGGACAGGCAGAGGGACCCAACTCCAGGGCTGCTAGAGGGTGGGGCTGAGGGGGTCCCTGGGGTAGAAACCCTGGTTCTCTTGGCCTTAGTTGTGTGTGTTGATTAGTCCTCCCAAGAATGCATTCATCTGTCAACAGAGGCTCATTAGAGGCTCACAGTAGCCTGGCAGCGCATGCAGGACCGATGAGGGCATCAAAGCCCAGGGAGGCCAAGGGCACGTGGTTTGGGAGGTGATACAGATGCGGTTCAAATCTGGGTCTCTTGATGATTTTCTTCCCTAAACATCCCTGAGCATCTATGCACTAGGGTCACATCCCTACCCTCAGAGATGACCCTGTCAAGGAGGGGACATTAGCCATTCACACAATAATGAGATGGAGGCACAAGGGACCCAACAGGGCAGGAAGGGGTGGCAGGGAGCACTCTCAACGGAGAGTCATGATGATGGGGAGAGCATGTTCTGGAAGAAGGCCAGCAGTATGAAGGTTGGGGCATGGAGCACTGCGCAGACTGAGGAAGCGCTCAAGGGTTTGGTTTGGCAGAAGTGGGGGTAAAGAGGGGGAATGGGGGCAATGAGGCTGAAGAGCTGAGAAGGGACCCAACTCTGGGAGGCCTGCTGGGGCCAGCTTTTTGGGGGAGTGATCGTGAAGGTAGCAGAGCCACCGCAGGGCTCTGAGAACTGTATATGGCTCTCTGAGGGATGGTCAGGGGAAGACTGGACGGGGGCTGCTTAGAGGATGCATTTTTTTCTTTTTTTTTTTTTTTTGAGACAGAGTCTTGTTCTATTGCCCAGGCTGGAGTGCAATGGCGTGATCCTGGCTCACTGCAACCTCTGCCTCCCGGGTTCAAGCAATTCTCCTGCCTCAGCCTCCCGAGTAGCTGAGATTATAGGTCCACACCACCACACCCAGCTAATTTTTGTACTTTTAGTAGAGACAGGGTTTCGCCATATTGGCCAGGCTGGTCTCGAACTCCTGACCTCAGGTGATCTGCCTGCCTCATCCTCCCAAAGTGCTGGGATTACAGGAATGAGCCACTGTGCCCAGCCTGGGGATGATTTTTAAAATCATGAGAGCCCTGGGGATACAGCCCAAAGATCTTTCTGCTACTCTGGTGGCCTGCAAGAGTTAATTGATGAGGGATGAACATGAAGGAGACTCTTGGCTAAGACTCCTCCCTCCATCACCCCAGCTTCTCTCCTCCTCCACCAGGGCTTCCCATCCCACCTCTAGGTGCCTGGCCAGCACAGGTGTGTGGTGGGTGTCACATGGATGAAATCCCTTCTCCTAGTGGGTCATCATTAGTTTGGCACACAAACAACGGGGCTTGCATTCATAGTTTTTGCTTATTCAAAATACCTTCTGCAGTAAATCGAACTGGCTACCCAAAAAGTCTAGGTCCAGGCCAGGTGCAGTGGCTCACACCTGTAATCCCAGCATTTTCAGAGGCCAAGGTGGGAGGACTGCTTGAGCCCAGGAGTGCAAGACCAGCATGGGCAACAAAGCAGGACTCCCATC
>NW_012098097.1:5905171-5914973 GCF_000951045.1 Mandrillus leucophaeus
CAGGATGGTCTCGATCTCCTGACCTCGTGATCCACCCGTCTCGGCCTCCCAAAGTGCTGGGATTACAGGCTTGAGCCACCGCGCCCGGCATAGCTGACTGATTGTTAAGCTTCGCTGAGGCCGGGGGGAGCTGCCCCAACTCATGGCTCTTGAAGTGAACTGGTGTCCCCACTGTACAACAACAAGAAGCAGTGCCCCAGCCCTGGGATGTCCCCTCTGAAACCTCACAACCCCCTCTTCTGTGCCCTGGAGCTTATCCCTAGCCCTTGTGTTTTTGTTTATTAATTGATTCATGGTGCTAAGTGGACACTCAAATCGCTGTAAAAACAGAAGCGTGAATTTTTAATCACCATCATTATGAGGCTGTCATTTAGCTCCGGCTGCAAATTTCCTGAATTGTCATCATCCAGCTCCTTCCCCTTTATTAATGCTCTGCTCTGAAAAGCGGGGGTGGAGGTGGGGGGAGCTTTGGAATTCTCTGGCTGCAGGGCCTGGCAAGGTCATCATGCCCGTGCCCCTGGCCTGGGATCAATGGCAGCCAGTGCTTAGCTGGGCAGATCATGGCCATGCCTACCTTTCTTTTATCTGGAATACCTGCCTTCCTCTCCACTGAGCGCCCTGCCTTTATGGCGACAGTGCAGACAGGGGCGTCAGGCAGGCCAGGGTTCAAATCCAGCCTTTGTCAGTTACCAGTCTATTTCCTGGGTCAGGCATTTAATCGCCTCTCTAAACCCCAGATTCTGCATCAGTAAAATGGGATCAATGCACACTGTGTCCCCGGAGGACTAAGGATCAGTGAAAGTACACGTGGGTGCCTGACACAGGGGTGGTTTTTGTTGTTGTTGTTTTATTTTTGAGACAGAGTCTCGCTCTGTTGCGCAGGTTGGAGTACAGTGGCGAAATCTCGGCTCACTGCAACCTCTGCCTCCCGCGTTCAAGCGATTCTCCTGCTTCAGCCTCCCAAGTAGCTGGGATTACAGGCGATTGCCACCATGCCCGGCTACTTTTTTTATTTTTAGTAGAGACAGAGTTTCACCATGTTGGCCAGGCTGGTCTCGAACTCCTGACCTCAAGTGATCTGCCCACCTCGGCCTCCCAAAGTGCTGGGATTAAAGGCGTGAGCCACCACACTTGGACCTATCCCTTCTTAAAATGCATTATCCCTAAGGGCCCCTGGTAAAAGATGCCATGGGGGAAGGGGTCCCGTGATGGTTCAGGTGCTGCTGGGGGATACTGTAAGATCCGGCAGTGAAGGCCTGGCAGCCAAATAGCCACGGGGTTGGGAGGGGCTGGAGGTCAGAAGGGGTGCCCCTCACCCACTGCTGCTCAGTCCCAGGGACAATGAGCCAGTGTGCCCTGCTCTCTCCACCGCCCTTTGTGCCCCAAGAATGCCACTTGGAGGGGACAGCTGTTGGCTTCACAGTGGCCACTTGAAGTGCAGGGCAGGGAGGCCCTGCAGCCAGGACGGTCCTGCTCTGTCATTGTGCAGGAACTTGCTCTCTAGGAGTCCGTCAGTTCTAGCACCTGCACCCAGGGAAAAGCATCTACTTCCCCTTGGGGCTTGGAAATAGCCACAGGACTAATGAACCACCCACACTTCTCATTCAAGGCTCCTCTCATTCTCACGGCAAACTTCCGCTGCTCTACCCATTTTATAGGTAAGGAAACCAAGGCCCAGAAGCAAAACCACTGCCTAAGCTTATACAGCCAGTAGACGTGGGAATGGGGGCCTAGAATCCAACCTTTGCTACCAGTTACTAGGACTTAATTGGTTTAGGTTCACTGTTTACATTGTATTCTCTCTAATTCCCACAAAACCTTGCAAAGAGAGCTATTATTATTTCTCTTCTACAACTGAAAAAAGCTGAGGCTAAAGGCTTAGATGTGCTTCCTAAAGGCCACAAGCTCAGTCCGCATGGCCCCAAAGCCAGCTCCTTCCAGCCTACCAAGCTAAGCGTGGGAGACAGCTCCTTCCCCCTGGGCTGGGAAGACCACCCAGACCCCTGAGGCCCAAGACAGCTACTGAGCGTTTGTCCCTATGAGTAGGTAAGATGCAGATTCTACTTTTGGTCCAAACATCAAGGAAATAGGACATTTTGGGCTCAGGGAGTCAGCCCGGGTCAAAGTGGTGTGCGGA
This sequence comes from Mandrillus leucophaeus, assembly GCF_000951045.1. NCBI lineage: Eukaryota > Metazoa > Chordata > Mammalia > Primates > Cercopithecidae > Mandrillus > Mandrillus leucophaeus. Next base: position 5,907,309 of record NW_012098097.1, read on the forward strand.
TAGTATTCCCTGTCCACTGTTGCCACGATGTGTCTTCACTTGGTCTTCAGGTCATCCTCTGCCCTGCCTGGGGTTCTGTGCCCAGAGCCTCTCCAGGCTGAGCAGAGGCTGCCCAAAGTCTCCCTGAGCTCAGAGGAAAACTCCACAGGCTTCAGCCCCTGCCCCCCATGCCCTGTGAGAAAGGAGCCAGTCACCTGCAGCTGCAGGCCCTGCGTGTTGGCAAAACTGAATGGGCAGAGGTGGCAGGTAGGGCAGCTTGGGTCACACTCCAGTCTTCTCCTACTTAACCACAGTCCTCCAGCTTCCCACGTCTGGCTCTTACCCTCCCCTCTCTGGGGAGCTATTCACTCACTCACTCACTCACTCACTCATTCACTTTCTCATTCACTCATTCACTCACTTATTCACTCACTCATTCAGTCATTTATTCACTCACTTACTCACTTACTGATTCACTCACTCACTCATTCATTCATTCACCCATTCACTCATTCACTCACTCATTCACTCACTCATTCACTCACTCAGTCACTCATTCACTCGCTTACTCACTCACTCACTCAGTCACTCACTCATTCACTCATTTATTCACTTACTCACTGATTCACTCACTCACTCATTCATTCATTCACCCATTCACTCATTCACTCACTCATTCACTCATTTATTCACTCACTTATTCACTCACTCACTCATTCACTCGTTCACTCACTCAAAAGTATTTTTTAACGGCTGCTGTCTCTGGAAGACACGGAACAAACAAGACACAGCCACTTGCCTAGGAGATTGCACTCCGTAGAATAATGTGCTCCCATCCAAAGAAGCCCACATCCTAGTTTCCAGAAACTGTGGATGTGTTACCTTACCAGGCAAAAGGGACCTTGCTGATGCAATTAAGTTAAGAATCTTTAGATGGGAGGACTATTCTGGATTATCTTGGACCCAACAGCACCACAAGGATCCTTATGAGAAGGAGGCAGGAGGGTCAGAGGAAGGGAGAGACACAGAGGAAAACAGAGAGAGACGTGAAGATGCTGCACTGCTGGCTTTGAAGCTGGAGGAAGGGGCCATGAGTCAAGGAATGCAGGTGGCCTCTAGAAGTGGAAAAGACAGATTCTCCCCTTGAACTTGCAGAAGGAACACAGACCTACCCACACCTTGATTTTAGCTCAGTGAAAGCCATCTGGGTCTTCTGACCTTTAAAAATGTGAGATATTACATTTGCGGGCCAGGCATGGTGGCTCACACCTATAATCCTAGGACTTTGGGAGGCTGAGGAGGATGGATTGCTTGAGCTCAGGAGTTTGAGACCAGCCTGTGCAAGATAGTGAGACCCCATCTCTCCAAAAATCAGCTGGACTTGGTGGCCTGCACCTGTAGTCCCAGCCACTCAAGAGGCTGAGATGAGAGATCGGCTTGGGCCCAGGAGATGGAGGTCACAGTGAGCTAAGATTGTACCACTGCACTCCAGCCTGGGCAACAGAGCCAGACTCTATCTCAAAAAAAAAAAGTGCTGTTTTAAGCTACCAGAATTGTGGCAATTTGTGTTTTCTATTTGTTTGTTTTGTTTTGAGACAGCGTTTCACTCTGTCGCCAGGGCTGGAGTGCAGTGGCACCATCTCGGCTCATTGCGACCTCCACCTCCTGGATTCAAGCAATTCTTGCACTTCAGCCACCCGAGTAGCTGGGATGACAGGCATGCACCACCACACCTGGCTAATTTTTGTATTGTTTTTTAGTAGAGACGGGATCTTTCCATGTTGGCCAGGCTGTTCTTGAATTCCTGACCTCAAGTGACCTGCCCACTTCAGCCTCCCAAAAGGCTGGGATTCCAGGCATGAGCCACTGTACCTGGCCAATTTGTGGTAATTTGTTACAGCAACAATAAGGAAACTAGTATAGAGAGTAATGTAACCAATAAGCAGGCAGTGACATCAGAAGGCACTGGCAGAGCTGCTACAAGGCTGCTGAGCTCTCACTTAGGTGTTGCGGGAAGGCTTCTGGGAGGAAGTGAAACAAAGGCATAGACAGGTAGAGTCTTGTCAGGGCAGAAGGGGGACAATGGTTCCAGACGCCGCCAGGCATTTAGAAAATCACTTCTGGTTCTTGTAGGACCAGATCTGGCACGCTGGCTGCTGGGGGAGGCTCGAGGGACTGGGAGGTCCTGGCTTGGGAAGGGCCTCGAACCCGAGGCCTTGAGGAGTCCCTGAAGAGCCCACTTTATGATGTTGGTGAAATTTGCATTTTTTTTTTTTTTTTTTGAGACGGAGACAGAGTCGGAGTCTCGCTCTGTCGCTCAGGCTGGAGCGCAGTGGCGTGATCTTGGCTCACTGCAAGCTCCGCCTTCCAGTTTCATGCCATTCTCCTGCCTCAGCCTCCCAAGTAGCTGGGACTACAGGCACCTACCACCACGCCTGGCTAATTTTTTTTTTTTTTTTTTGTATTTTTAGTAGAGACAGGGTTTCACTGTGTTAGACAAGATGGTCTTGATCACCTGACCTCGTGATCCATCCGCTTCGGCCTCCCAAAGTGCTGGGATTACAGGCGTGAGCTACTGCGCTCGGCTGCATTGAAATTTGCATTTTTATTTTATTTTTTATTTTTGAGATGGAGTCTCTCTGTCTTCCAGGCTGGAGTGCAGTGATGCAGTATTGCTCACCACAACCTCCACCTCCTGGATTCAATCGATTCTCCTGCCTCAGCCTCCAGAGTAGCTGGAATTATGGGTGTGTTCTACCATGCCCAGCTAATTTTTGTATTTTTAGCAGAGATGAGGTTTCACCATGTTGGCCAGGCTGGTCTCAAACTCCTGACCTCAAGTGATCCTCTCGCCTCAGCCTCCCAAAGGGCTGGGATTACAAAGGTCTGGAATTACTCCAGCAGTGAGCCACTGCGCTGGTCGAGATTTGCATTTTAGAAAGAGCCCTCTGGCTGCAAAGTCCTGGGGCCACTCTGTGGAGAAGGCATGAAAGAAGGACATCTGGCAGCCCAAGTGCCAGAATCTAGAATTGGCTGAAAAGCAGCTCCAGGCGGGGCACGGTGGCTTACACCTGTAATCCCAGCAGTTTGGGAGGCCGAGGCTGGTGGATCACTTGAGGTTAGGAGTTTGTGACCAGCCTGGCCCACATGGTGAAACCCCGTCTCTACTAAAAATACAAAAACGAGCCAGGTGTCGTGTGTTAGCAGGCACCTGTAATCCCAGCTACTCGGGAGGCTGAGGCAGGAGAATCACTGGAACCTGGGAGGTGGGGGTTGCCATGAGCCAAGATCATACCATTGTACTCCAGCCTGGGCCAGAGCGAGACTCCGTCTCAAAAACAAACAAAAAAAAAAGGAAAGAAGTGGTCGGGTATGGTGGCTCATGCCTGTAATCCCAGCACTTTGGGAGGCCAAGGCAGGCGGATCACCTGAGGTCAGGAGTTCAAGAACAGCCTGACAAACATGGTGAAACCCCGTCTCTACTAAAAATACAAAAATGAGCCAGGCATGGTGGCACATGCCTAGAATCCTAGCTACTCGGGAGGCTGAGGCAGGAGAATCGGTCGAACCCGGGAGGTGGAGGTTGTAGTGAGCTGAGATTGAGCCATTGTACTCCAGACAAGGCAACAAGAGCAAAACTCCTTCTCCAAAAAAAAAAAAAAGAAACGAAACGAAAAGAAAAAAAAAAGTAAAGCAGCTCCAAGAAAAGAGGTGTCCTTCCCCCCAGTCCTGCTTTATTCTGTACTTTGTAAAACAGGAAAAATGCAGAAGGTCAAGATGAACCACAATTATCAACAAAGTTTTAATATTTATTTCTATGCCCTGACGGACGGTCCTGTATTCCCCTGGGAACGCATGACCCCCTACCCCCATGTGGAGGAGGGGAGAGGGAAGTTGCTATAGGGCAGGGCAGGGCAGGGACCCACCCGCTGACTGTGGACACTGTATTGGATTAATTCTCCCAGCCGTGACCCAGGGTGCTCACTTTGATGGATGATGGGTCCAAGGTCACAAGTTTGATCTGTCTCTGGGTCAATTGACTCTGGAAGAAAGACTCTATTTTCATCACCACAGACTGCCCTCCGGTCTGTTATCGCTAAATAATTCTTGGGTCACGAGGCAGACAGAGTACGATGGAAAAACTCTCCAGGCCCCAACTATCGACAAGCAGTCAATTGTACCCGCGGTGTGTACAAAGCCCGGTGAGTGTGGGCAGCGGGAGTGGGAGGCAGAGCGTGGCCCCCACTCACTCCCCGCCTGGATAAACTGCCCTGACCCTGGAGGGGGTGCTGGAGGGAGACTCAGCAGAGCATGGCAGACCAAGGTCCCCCCACCACCAACATCCTGACCTTCCCTCCTGTCGGGGGCTCGTCAGACTCCGTGCTGTCTTTGCTGTCTCCTCTTGGTGAGGCTTTGGATTCCATGTTCTCACCTGACGGCTCCCTCTCCTGGAGGTGGTTTCTGCAGACAAGGAGACAGTTGCTCCTTGTCTCAGTCAGCTCGGGCTGCTGTAATAAAATACTGTACACAGTGATTTAAGCAACAGACATTTGGGCGAGGTGGCTCACACCTGTAATCCCAGCACTTTGGGAGACTGGGGCAGGTGGATCACCTGAGATCAGGAGTTCGAGACCAGCCCGGCCAACATGGCGAAACCCCATCTCTACTAAAAATGCAAAAATTAGCTGGGCATATTGTCACATGTCTGTAATCCCAGCTACTTGGGAGGCCGAGGCAGGAGAATCACTTGAACCCAGGAGGTGGAGGTTGCAGTGAGCTGAGATGTTGCCATTGCATTCCAGCCTTGGCAACAGAGCGAAACTCCAAAAAAAAAAAAAAAAAAAAGGAATGACCCTTATTTCTCTTAGTTCTAGGAAGTCCAAGATCAAGGTGTCCTTACAAGGCGAGGAGAGACTGAACGCTGGCCTCATTCTCTTCTTACAAAGACACTGATTCCATTATGGGGTCTCCACCCTCAGGACCTCACCTGAACCTAATCACTTCCAAAGACCTCCAACTCTTAACACCACCACACTGGGATTAAGGCTTCCACGTGTGAGTTCTGAGAGGACACAAACATTTGGTCCATAACACTCGCTTCACAACAGCTTGCCATTTCCATTTGAATTAGCCTTCATGTATCTGAGATCAAACTCAAACTCCCCCAAATCCATTCTTCCCTCAGTCTTTCTGCTCAGAAAGAGTGAAACTGCCCAGACGCTCAGGCCAAAAGCTAGGTGAATCTTTGATTCTCTAAACATGCTTGTCCCCGCCCTTCACCGCCCGGACTCCTCATCCTCTGAGTCTGATTTAAATGCCACTTCTTCAGGGAGCACCTATCCCCCATGACCTTTGAGGTTGCAGCGAGTCAAGATCATTCTACTATACTCCAGCCTGGGCGACAGAGCCAGACTCTGTCTCAAAAAAACAAAACAAAACAAAAACAACCAAAACCCCCCAAAAACTAGTCAGGTGTGGTGGCACACACCTGTGTTCCCAGCTACTTGGGAGGCTGAGGCAGGGGAATTGCTTGAGCCTCGGAGGTGGAGGATGCAGTGAGCTGAGATTGTACCACTGCACTCCAGCCTGGGTGATACAGCGGACTCTATCTCAAAAAACACAAAAAATAAAAAATTAACTGGGCATGGTGGCATGCCTGTAGTTGGAGCTACTCAGAGACTGAGGCAGGAGGCTCCCTCAAGCCCAGGAGTTTGAGGCTACAGTGAGTGAGCTATGATAGTGCCACTGCACTCCAGCTTGAGTGACAGAACAAGACTGTCTCTAAAACAAAAAAAGACTGTTGTTGACGGTGTTGCTTGGGACACCACTCCTCATCCCTTCAAAGGTCCTGTGAGAATTCCTCTCAGACTTTAGTATCAGAAATAGCTGAGCTGCTTCTAGGTTTTTTTGTTTTGTTTTGTTTTGTTTTTTAATTGAATCGGAATCTTGCTCTGTTGCCCAGGCTGGAGTGCAGTGGCAACAATCTCGGCTCAGTGCAACCTCCATCTCCCGGGCTTAGGCGACTCCCCTGCTTCAGTCTCCCGAGTAGCTGGGACTACAGGTGCCTGCCACCACGCCCAGCTAATTTTAAGCAGAGTTTCACCATGTTGACCAGGCTGGTTTCGAACTCCTGGCCTCATGTGATCCACCCGCCTTGGCCTCCCAAAGTGCTGGGATTACAGGCATGAGCCACTGCGACCGGCCGGGGTTGGTTTTAATCTTGTGGACTTTGTGAGTCTCAAAACTGGCAGATTTCCCTCTTTGCTTTGACTGATAGGAAGCTCAGAATCCTGTTTGCAGTCCACCTTTGAGAATTGTGGAGGCCTAGCCAAAGAACATTTCTGTGTCCTACCCTCTTGGTTCATTGTACCATGTGTTCCAGTGTTGTTTTCTCTCTGATCTATTTTTATCCTATTGTATTTTATGAATTTTTGTAAGCTGCCTCTAATCCTTTTTGGAAGAAAGCAGGGCAGAAAAAGAAAACAAGATTCATCAGAACCCTGTGGCCTTGACAAATATTTTTTAACATGCCAAGTGTCATTTAGGGTTGGATTCTGGCCAGGGAAGGCAGCTATCCCTGGCTCCTCCTATCTCTCCTGGGAGTCTCTGTGGAGAACAGCAGCTCAGTAGGTTAGAGCAACAGGTTTTCGAGGCAGAGCCAGCATCCATCTGCCTGCAAGCACCACTCCCTCCCCTCCCACCAAAATATTCTTCCCAGTCTCCCATCTGTCTGTTGGCAGGAAGCCACGGGGCCTAGAAGAGATCGGAAAGGGGAGGAATAAAGATAAGCTCTCCCATTTTCATTCCTAACTTTTATTTCTGGCATCTTAAATCAGGGCCCTCAGGGCTCAGGGCAAGATTGTGCACATGTTAAGTGCTGCGGGTGAAGGGCGGCCAGGAAGGGCACCTGCCCCAGTGTGGAGGGAGTGGGGGCCTCGGGGAGTCTGTCATAGGAGGATCAAGGGGAGTCAGGCAGGGGTGGGGAGGGCCACACACACCTGGAAAGGCCCACCCCTCCATCTCGCCCTGCCTTCAGGGATCTTCCAGCCACCCTTGCAGCTATACCACGCCCAGCTCTGCAGGCAGTCTGCTGCTTACACCACCCCTCAACCTGTCCCTCACCTCCCAGGCCACAGCACCCAGGCAGCCCGGAGAATTCCACCTGCTCTGCTCCACTCGTGGGACTCTGGCCAATCTCTTGTCCTCCCAGCATGCCTTCCTATCTCTAAAATGAGCAGGGGCCAGGCGTGGTGGCTCATGCCTGTAATCTCAGCACTTCGGGAGGCCGAGGCGGGCGGATCACTTGAGGTCAGGAGTTCGAGACAAGTCTGGCTAACATGGTGAAAACCCGTATCTACTAAAAATACAAAAATTAGCCGGGTGTGGTGGCAGGCACCTGTAGTCCCACCTACTCGGGAGGCTGAGGCAGGAGAATCGCTTGAACCTGAAAGGGAGAGGGTGCAGTGGGCCCAGATCATGCCACTGCATTCCAGCCTGGGTGACAGAGCAAGACTCCATCTCAAAAAAAAAGTAAAATAAATAAATAAAGTAAAATAAAATGAGCAGGGAGAGGAAACCAGATCCTAAACTTTGAGGATCCTGAGACTCCTTTGGTCTACTTTCTTCTGGGAATGTGGTGCCACCTGGGTGGAGACAGAAGGGGGTGGCTGGGCATATGTAACTCTG
>NW_012098097.1:5919163-5920631 GCF_000951045.1 Mandrillus leucophaeus
CCCCCCCCAGATCCAACCCCACCCAGGGAAGCTCGGGCTCAGCCCCCACAGAGGTTCAAAGTATGACCTCATTTGAGGCCAGGTGTGGTGGCTCATGTCAGTAATCCCAGAGCTTTGGGAGTAGGCCAAGGTGGGAGGATTGCTTGAAGCTAGGATTTTGAGACCAGTCTGGGCAACATAAGACTTCATCTCATAAATAAATATATAAATGAATAATCAATTATAAAAGGCCAGGCGCGGTGGCTCACGCCTGTAATCCCAGCACTTTGGGAGGCCAAGGCGGGTAGACTACCTGGTCAAGAGTTCGAGATCAGCCTGGCCAACATGATGAAACCCCGTATCTACTAAAATTACAAAAAAAAAAAAAAAATTAGCTGGGTGTGGTGGTATGCACCTGTAATCCCAGCTACCCAGGAGGCTGAGGCAGGAGAATCGCTTGAACCCGGGAGGTGGAGGCTGCAGTGAGCCAAGATCGCACCACTGCACTCCAGCCTGGGTGACAGAGCAAGATTCCATTCTCAAACAAACAAAAAAATCAATTAAAATAGCATGACCTCATTGCAAACAAAGCTTCTGGTAAAAAGCTGAAAACAACTGAGCTACTGCCTAATTTTAAAGATGGAGAAACTGAAGCCAATTGGAGCGAGAAAATAACTGGCCCAAGGCTGCCCAGCAAATCTTTTATAAAAAATTTATTTATTGGCTGGGTGCAGTGGCTCACGGCTGTAATCCCAGCACTTTGGGAGGCTGAGGCGGGTGGATCATGAGGTCAGGCGTTCAAGACCAGCCTGGCCAAGATAGTGAAACCCCGTCTCTACTAAAAATACAAAAAATTAGCTGGGCCTGGTGGTGGGCGCCTATAATCCCAGCTACTTGGGAGGCTGAGGCAGGAGAATTGCTTGAACCTGGGAGACGGAGGTTGCAGTGAGCTGAGATCATGCCACTGCACTCCAGCCTGGGCGACAGAGTGAGACTCCGTCTCGAAAAAAAAAAAAATTATTTTTTGGTAGAGATGCTGTCTCGCTGTTACCCAAGTTGATCTCAAATTCTTGGCCTAAACGGATCCTCCTGCCTCAGCCTCCCAAAGTGCTAGGATTACAGGTGTGAGCCACCACGCCTGGCTCCTAGCAAATCTTGACTGAGCTCTGTGGCTTGGCTCGTTCTGCATGCTCATCTCCTCCTTGTCTCCTGGGTCCACGGAAACCCCAGCCAGAAGGTATGTTCCTTAAAGCTGTGAATCAAGCCAGGTCCCTGGGTCTTCTTGAATGCTCAGAGCTTTTCCGTCAACAGTCAAGAAACAGATTCTGGGGCTTGGGGTGCCTGGCTTCTCCGGACCCTTTAAGAGTCCCTGGTTAGTCGGTGTAGGTACAGTAATTTCTCTCTTGGGAGGTTGCACGGTGTCTGGGAGGCACAGCCCCTCCTCATCTGCCTGGGCCTCTCGCCTGAACAGTACCTTCTCTCCCCAGTC
>NW_012098097.1:5923361-5924417 GCF_000951045.1 Mandrillus leucophaeus
TGAGGATCCTGAGACTCCTTTGGTCTACTTTCTTCTGGGAATGTGGTGCCACCTGGGTGGAGACAGAAGGGGGTGGCTGGGCATATGTAACTCTGCGGTCAAAGGTGGACATCATGCAGGAGTAGCCTGGATGCCGGCAGGAGCACAGGCCCGAGGCTGCAGGCTTGAGAGGCAAGGGATCCAACCCAGAGCCCTGGTCCTGCCCAGCAGAGCCAGAGGCCGGGCAGAGCAACCCTGGGAAGGGAAGGGCCTTGGCTGCCTGGTGTGCGGGGCTGACCTCTGGGAACCAGCAGCTGCTGCTGAAGGGGCCTGGAGCAGCCAGTGCCTCCCCTGACACTTCCCTTGGGCACACAGCCCCGTGGGAGATGGGCACGGCCCACTCTGCGAGGCTGATAGCTGGGCCTCTGTGCTGCTTGGCCCAGCCAGGCCACCATCGCCACCTTGTCATTCCCCGACCAGCTCCTCCATTTCCTAGACCTGTGGGGTAAGCCGGTTCTTTCACCTTTAGCTGCTTCCCCTGTAAAATGGGGGTGATATGAATTGCACGGACCTCACGGAGTTGTTATGAGAATGAACTGAGGCCAATGCAAAGAACAATGCCTAGCATATGGCGGCCATAGCTGCTAAGACGTATGGCCCTTATCACAGCGGTGCAGAGTGGCATGTGTCCAATAAACAGGCGCACAGCCCTATCCACGTGGGGGACGTGGAGGGAGATGCTCTGGACCCGCTGGGGCAGGTGGTGGGGCTGGTGCCAGGACACCATCGGGCCAGAAGGCTTTGGGTCCCATCCCATTTTGGAAAATGGTGGCTGAGATCTGCATTTAAATGACCAAATTACTACCCAGAAGTAGTTCCTGTTTCCTTCTTTAGAAAGAAGGGCTCACAGAACATCTTTAAGGCAAGAAGTGCGCTGCAGGGCCCTGGGTTTCTCAGGTGAACCTCAGAGACCAACGGGGAAAGAGTAAGGACCCCCCCCCCAGATCCAACCCCACCCAGGGAAGCTCGGGCTCAGCCCCCACAGAGGTTCAAAGTATGACCTCATTTGAGGCCAGG
>NW_012098097.1:5926019-5935251 GCF_000951045.1 Mandrillus leucophaeus
CCTGACTTTTAATTATGCCTCTAATTGCTTCCCAGGGAGCTGATGAGTGGGGAACTCACATTTCTCTGTGGATGCTCAGGGGAGAGGACAGGGTTTCCACCAGGAACTTAGCCACACTGAGATCCCCAAGATTTCCCCAGATTTCCTGAGAGCAAGTGGGGGCTTCAGCAAGCAGTGACGCAGCCCTGCGCAGACCGGGGCTCCCTTCGGAAGCTGCCCAGAAAGAGGGAAACATGGTTCAAGGGAAGGAGGTGGTTGGGCAGGGGCAGGGCAGTGGGTTAAGGGGCCACTGGACCCTCACCCCCTGACTTCGTATCCCAAGGCTTTGATGTGCCCAGGAGTGGTGGGGGTGAGAAGGGCAGGAGTTCTGAATGAATTCTGGGTGTTAGAGAAAGCGGCCACGAGGCTTATCTGGTCACCTTTCTCCATCTGGAAAATGAGGATGTGGTGCTTCTGTTTCCCTGAGAAGTGAGGTTGAACTGAGGACCTGCCACCTGTAAGCTGATTTGCTAGGCTTAATGGTAAAAGGGGAAAGAGGAGGTGGCAGCCCCACTCCCAGGCAGGCCAGCCACTTTCTGGTGGTGACAGTCCCGTGCACCAGGACACCCGGGGGCTGGGGAGAACACAGTTGCTCTCATCCTAATCACAATGGTATAAAAAGCCCATGTTGATCACCACGGTGGCTCACGCCTGTAATTCCAGCATTTTGGGAAGCCAAGGCGGGCGGATCACTTGAGGTCAGGAGTTTGAGGTCAACCTGGCAAACACGGTGAAACACTGTCTCTACTAAAAATACAAAAATTAGCTGGGCATAGTGGCACACAACTGTAATCCTAGCTACTTGGGAGCCTGAGGCAGGAGAATCGCTTGCACCTAGGAGACGGAGGTTGCAGAGAGCTGAGATCGCGCCCCTGCACTCCAGCCTGGGTGACAGAGCGAGACTCCATCACAAAAACACCAAAAAACCAATAACCAAAAAAAAAAAAAAAAAACCACCACGCCCCATCCCCCCACAAAAAAAAGCCCGTTACTGTTTCTGTGCCCCAGCCCTCTAAGAGTGGCAGGATACCCATTTTACACAGCAGGAGACGGAGGCACAGGACAGCTAAGTGACCAAGTGCCAAGGGCCTCCAAGAGATGGCAGCTGGGGACACCTGAGTCCCCAAACTCTGAAGGGGCCTGCCCAGGCAGACAGCATCACAGGAAGGGCGGGTCCTCACAGACTGAGAGACAGAAGCCACCTCAGGCCCCCATGGACAGCCCCAGGACCTGGGTCCAGACCCCACCCCCTTCCTGAAAGAGCCTTCCCGAAAAGCAGAGACAGACACCAGGCACCAGGCATGCTTTGGGGCTTTTTTTTTTTTTTTTTTAATGTTTCCTCATTGTTTTGACAATATCATGAAAAAATTCAGTTAAGAATCTGGAACTGGCCTGGATAGGATTCGAGGGCAGCTGGCGGGGGCTCCACAGCCCCCGCGGTTCCTCCCCTACCGTGGGACCTAAGCTATTAGAAACAGGAGCACCAACAGGGCACCGAACCAGGAACTAAGTTAGTGTCTTGAGTCAGGCAAGAGAGGAGAGGCCAGGCCAGAGTCGCCGTGGGGACGCCCCTGGTTGTGGTTGGTTCTGTCTCTCCCCGTCCCCACACCGGCTACATGGAAACAGGGAGGTGGGTCAGGCTGTTCCCAGGACAGACAAATAACTGACGGTCAACCTCGGGGCTGACACCCGAGCTTCTGCTCAATTCCCTTGGGGAGAGTTACAGGACTCAGAGAGAAACTGGAATTTCAGAAAAACAAATCATTTTTCGCGTAAGTGTTCCAAATATTGCGTGGAACATATTAATGCTAGAACATTATCTTTTGTTTACCTGAAATTTGCATTTAACTCAGCACTCTGTTTTGGTTTTGCTAAATCTGGCAACCCTGGCCTCAAAAGTCGTTGCGGGGAGGCCTGAGAAAGGAAGAGGAAGTAGTCAGTACTGAGGGTGTTGAGGGGAGGGAGAGAATAGTCAAAAAAAAAAAGCTTCCCCCCATAGGAATGATATATTATTTTAAAAATAATAATTCTCCAAAAATGTTCTACACTGGCCTTCCTCATATGTTGATAGCTATGGGGGGTGGGTAGGGAAAACACACACCAGACACCCACCCCGTGTCGTTCTAAATAACGTTGGGAAGCACTAAAGTTGAGCTGGTGTCTTTGCCACGGCTGTCCCCAGACTCCAGTCTGCTAATCGCCGCTGTGAATTTCGAAGAGGTTTAGTATAAAGGTTTTCTAAAAGGATTGATTCTCCTTCTGAGGCAGACCTATTAACACCATCCTGATATTGCTCTATAAGGATTTATACATAATAATAAAGAACACACAAGCCCCTAGGGACTGAGTGAGTGCCCTAGCCCTGTTCCTAGTGTCATCCTGGAAGGGTCCCTTCTTGCAATTCACGAAGTGTGGGGGCTTTCCTTCCATTTCCCATCCTGCTCTCTTCCCCTGGAAAGGGCTGCGTTTAGTGCACGTGCTCGTGGCTGGTCCCCTGGTCCAGCTCAGCTCCAAGGGGCTCCAGATTTCCAGGGCAGGAGCTGGGGTGGAGCAGGGAGGGGCTGAGAGGCAAGACCATCGCCGTCCTGCCGCAGCTGCTTCCCCAGCAGCCACCACTGGGCACAGCAGAAACACCAGCAGAGAAAAGGGGAGTCGAGTGTCCTTAGCCCTGGAGCTGAGGCTGCCTCCGGGCTGACCCGCTGGCTGCACGTGGCAGGAACTCGGGTTGGCATCTGGCATCCATTTGAGGCCACGGTGGAGGAAAGGGAGGCCAAGAGAGGAAAACCGATTCCTGCTGTGAGAACACAGCCCTTGTCCCACGCAGCCTGAGTGCAGGGAGCATGATGAAGTCAGGCAGCCAGTCGGCACCCATGCCAGCCCCCCACGTCCTCCAAATGCCCGAGGGCCAGGCCAGTGTCCCTCATCTACAAGGTCCAGGGTCCGTGGTTTGAAGCAAGGGTCCTGGCTGCCCCTGCGCCACAAGGTCAAAGGTCATAGTGAGGTGGGGGCAGGGAGAAGACGCAGACAAGAGCTCCGGGTGGCCACCCACTGTCTGCCTCACACGCGGATCTCATCCTCCTCCTCCTCGTCCATGAAGGAGAACTCCTTGTCCGGCTGTCTGGAGACAGCAGCCCGGGCCCTGTCCGGCCCCCGGAAGGCAGGGCTGCGCTCCTCCAGGACGCCCGAGGTGCAGCTGGAGAGGGAGCTGCTGTCTCGTGTGGTGTGGCTGCCCATGCTGCGGGCCGAGCCGGGGCTGGGGGCCGCTGCTGCCCACCCCTCGTCCTCCAGAGCATGGGAGGGGAGGGAGGGCAAGTCTGGGCCGGCCTTGCCTTCCTGCCTCGCCAGGGGAGGGGCCGCCACAGTGTACGGGGGAGCCTGGGTGATGGTGCCAGTGGCGCCCTCATCGCCATGGTAACCACCCTCCTCCTCCTCGGGGTCCCACTCCTCCTTGTCCATGATGCTGAGGACGTCACCCAGCATGGAGGGCCCCAGGTCGATGTGGAAGGACATGATGGACTCCGCATGCTTCAGCCCATAGGTGGCCTTGGGCACGACAGGCAGATCTGCCAGATCCCCAAAGGCCTGCTCGTCGAGGAGGGGGTCAGGGGAATGGGGACCCGCGGCCCCATTCCGACGGGGCACAGCCTCCTCCATGCCCGCCTCCTCGTCGCCACCCTCCCCGCCATTGGCCTTCTTCACGGGGCTGGATGACAGACTCTTGGGCAGCTTACTGGTACCCTTCTCCGTGGCCTCCTTCTCATTGAGCTGGGGCAGGGACATGGCATTCTTGACAAAGAGGGCCGAGTCCCGCAGGGATCCCAGCATGTCGCGCTGCTCCCGCTCCCCCCTGGTCACCGACTGTGACCGCTTGCTGCCCCGGAACTTCCTGGACAGGAGACTGCGTTTGGAAGATGAAGAGGAGGCCTGTTCATCCAAGGACTCGCCGTCGGGCTCGCCAGCCTTGCTGTTGAGGAAGGAGGTGTCCCCAAAGGCATCTCCGGCCCGGCCAACGTGCATGGTGTGGCGGAAGTCGCCCAGTGGGGCGCTGATCATTTCGGCCGTGAGGTCCACTCGGGAACGGCGCTTGGAGTGCACCGAGCTGGACACCAGTTGCTTGAGGATCGGCATCTTGCTGGACGGGTGGGGAGGTGGGCCCTCCCGAGGTAGCCAGCAGGTCCGGGGTCAGATCTGAAGTCCAAGTCTAGTGGGCAGAGGGGGACGCAATGAAGAGATCATAAGGCTGCAAGCAGAGAACGGGAGGCAAAGGATTAATGTGGGGCTGGTTACACAGCACAAAAGCCTATTTGCCAGGGGACTGTCATTTAAACCCCAGTGCTCGTACCAAAGTGAAATGCTGTGAAATAAGCCAGCAATCAAATGGTATAGCCCTGCCTGTTTCTTCATCCGCAGGCATTCAGAGAACACGAGTGATTTTGCAAATCTGGTGAGAGTTCCAGTAGCCTCAGACACACTTTCCCTGAAACTTGAGAGAGAGAGAACCTTTCTTGTAAAAGACAACGCCTCCCCTGCCCTGCAAGCCAGGACGCTGCCAGAGCAAACATGACCACGTTTAAGGACGCGAAGGTAAATCCAGCAATTCCGGGCAGCAAGCCAGGGAAGAGATGGAGTCTATGAAGTGGCTCCTATGAACAGTCAGCCTGGAGATGGGCTGTAAGTTCCTCCTGCTGTCTAACCTCGACCCCTGTGGAGTTAGTGGACACCCCACCCTGAGTCCTGGTCCTCAGAGAGAGAAGGGAACAGACAGGATGGGCCCAGGGACACAGGCTGACCACAGAGAGACCTCCACATGCGTGGGTGGCACGGTCCTCCTTCTGAATCAGAATTGGGGTGGGGCTGCTGGGACCCACAGAACCAGCTCCCCAGCCTTTCAGCCTTCTCTTGGGATCCCATAGATGAGGATCCTGCCTGTGACATCTCCACTGTGGGGCCCCAGGCTCTTTGCTGAGGGTCCACCTTCTGGTGTCTCGGGGAGATCAAGATTGGGGAACTTCCAGTTTCTTTCATCATTAGGGGAGTGGGAGGCAGGGACTGGACCCTAAATGACTTGGTGCCCCCAGGATCTGCAGACTGATTCCTAGGTGATGCACCAGAAATCCAAAAACACAGCAGAGGTAGAGCCCAGGGGCCTGGAGGCACCACTCTCACAGCTCCTGGCAAGGGCCAAGTTGAAGTTCAGCGTTGGGGCCAAACCAGCTCCTCTCTCCCCTACAGGGACTTTGCCCCAAATACTAAGCCCAGCAGAGCTAGGCAGGATGGGGAGAGATGAGTGCTGGGATTTAACAAAGTATGGTGGGTGAGAGGTGTTGCTTGGACACCAGGTACCTGCCTCTCTCCCAGTCCAGCCAGCAGCCCAGTTCTGAGAGGCACCCCCAGTCCAGAGCCACTCTTTCCACTGCAAAACTCAGACAGTGGGTGCTTCCTCCGCATGCCTGCCACTGCACCACACGAGCCCACCACACCCCACCTGGCCCCTGACATCAGCCTAACAGGTCTCCCTGTTTGTCTCCCTCCTGTCCATCCTTCACCTCTCGGCTCAAACAAAACCCATCCACATGACGCCCTACCCAGTGCACACCCCTTGATCCAATGACCAGTCCCCACCTCGCTCCTCAGTGTCCCCTACTTTTGTACCCTGCTCTATCCCCTGAGCTGGAGTGGATACAAACAGTTCCCTGATGCAACCCCTGCCACACCCAGCATCCTTCAGGGCTCAGCTGGGACACATCACTGCTCCCAGGAAACCTTTAGCCACCACCTGCCCCCCCACGGCACTTTGGGAGCCGTCCCCTCTCCCAGCAGACACCGGCTACATCCTTCTACCCCTGCTGGCTGGACGCTCATCTTCCCACTGCAGTACGAGCTTCCAGGGTGGTGTTTTTTTTTCTTTTCTTTTCTTTTTTTTGAGACGGAGTCTCGCCCTGTCCCCTAGGCTCGAGTGTAATGGCGCGATCTCGGCTCACTGCAACTTCTGCCTCCCGGGTTCTAGCGATTCTCTTGCCTCAGCCTCCCGAGTAGCTGGGATTTACAGGTGCCCACCACCACCACGTCCAGCTAATTTTTTTTGTAATTTTAGTAGAGATGGAGTTTCACCATGTTGGTCAGGCTGGTCTCAAGCTCCTGACCTCAGGTGATCCACCTGCCTTGGCCTCCCGAAGTGCTGGGATCAGCACGTGGGATCAGCGTGAGCCACTGCGCCCGGTCCATCCAGAGGGTTTTAACAGATCTGTTTGCCACCAAGTCCGGTCTAGCAGGGTGTGCCACACGGTTGGCCTCCAAGCACCCACTGGAAGTCCAGCACCTCCCTCCTGTCCTCCCCTTCTGCCCACAGCCTGGCTCCAGGGCTCCCAGCCTGACCTCTCTGCGTCCTCATCCGCTTCCCTGTTCTCTCAAGCCTCTGCTGCCCAGCCTCACGGCTTCCCCCACCAGCAATGTCCCCCCTCCCAATGCCCAGGCCATACTGCTTATCATTCCAGCAAACACAAAGTTCTCTCAGGCAGGGAGGGAGAGCCAGGCACCTGGCAGACTTGCCACACAGTGACGTGGGCGAGGACGTGAGGAATGCCTTGAGATGATGCTCTACCCTTGGTCATAGGCCAGCTCTCTCTCCTCCCCACCCTTAGGAAAGTGACCTTCCCCTAACTCTAACCTGGATTGTCTCTGGGCTCCACCCTCCTGCTCTACCTCAGCCTCTAAACAATTAGACATTGAACCGCTAGACCAAGGGTCAGCAAACACTTTTTGCAAAGGGCCAGAGAGTAAATATTCTCGGCCTTGTGGCTGACAGGGTTTTGGTCACAGCTACTCAACTCTGTCTTCTTAGTATAAAAGTAGCCGTTGGCCAGGCTCAGTGGGTCACAACTATAATCCCGGCACTTTGGGAGGCTATGGCAGGAGGATCAGTTGAGCCCAGGAGTTCCAGACCAGCCTGGGCAACACAGTGAGACCCTATCTCTACACAAAATTAAAAAAAGAAAGGAGCCGTAGCAACATGTAAACAAGTAGGCATGGCTGCATTCCAAAAACATTTTATTTACAGAGAACTTCTGGGTTGGTGAGCAGATCAAGGTGCCGGGAAGGTGATGTGCGCCCTGTTCCCCACCCCAACACCTGACCCCATGCATCCTCATGCAGCTCTTCCGTTTGGCTGTTCCTGAGTTGTATCCTTTGTAATAAACCAGTAAAAGAAAAAAACCACCAAAAAGCCTCATCTTTATTTGCAAAAGCAAATGCAGGTTGGGTTTGGGCCGTGGACTGTAGTTTGCTGAGCCCTGAATATCATATATGACCCTCTTGGCCAGTCATGGGCTCCTAGGCAAAACTCTGAAGGAAACAGGGAGGAAAGGAGGGAGGGAGGGAGGGAGAAGAAAAGAGAAGAAAGGAAAAGAAAAGAAAAAGAAAGAGAAGGTAGAGTCTGCCTCAGTCACGTTGGGCATCGAAGGAAAAAAGGCCAGGCTTCAAACGAACTCTCGTTCCTGGCAAATCCTTTAGGCTTCTACTGCCACCAGCACAGGCATCGGTCAGGAACGGAGAAGACCCTGTCTTCCACCTGCCTGCACCCCGACTCCTGGCTCTATGCACAGCATCCAGGAATCTCAAATAACTGGAGGGGATATTCAGTGCAGCGCTTTCACTTTATGGATGAGGAAACGGGTTTATTGAAGGAAAGTGATTTATGCAAGTTTTTAGCCCAAAGGAAGAGAGCTGGGCTAGAAACTGGGTCTTTGAGTCCAGAGCTCTCTCCGTCCCCACTCCAGGCCCTTCTCCAGCTCTGGCGGCAGCATTGCTGGTCAGTGACCACCGGCCACTGAGTGCTCCTCCCCACTGCTGGCTGGCAGGGTGCAGAGAAGGGGGTCCCAACTGCTGCTTCAAGAAGGTTCTGGTGTAACCCTAGAGCAGATTCCATACTGTGGATATTCAGGCCAGATAATTTCTCATTGGGAGGTGGGACTGCCCTGTGCACTGTAGATCATTCAGCAGCGTCCCTGGTCTCTGCCCACTAGATGCCAGTAGCATTCATTCCACAGTCACAACAAGCAAAACTGTCTCAAGATATTGCCCAATGTGCCCTGGGAGGCAAAACTGCCCCAGTTGAGAAATAGCAGCCTTGAGTGAGAACACACAGGTGAAGATTGAGCAGGTATGCTCACCAGGTAAACAACAAAGACAGAGAAGCAGGGAGGGGGCGCGGATGGTCAGAACTGGGTGGGAACATGGTGGCATGAGCCTCCAGAGCTGCGTAAGGGTTTCAACACCACAGCGGGAATCCCCAGACCCTGTGAGTGATGTCAGGTCCTGTGGTTTCCCGATGTTATACGCTCATTAGAGAGGAAAGAAAGGAAAACCACAGACCCGTCTCCCCAGGACTCGCCAGAGAAGCTGTAGGTCACTGTGGCTGCCCAAAAGGGACCAAATATCCTGGCCATGATGGCCACAGGGGAGGGCAGCTCCCCGCATCCCATTAGTCACACCCCAGAGCACATCCTTGCAGGTAGAACTATAGAGGTAGGTCAGAGGGGACAGCAGGGAAACTCAGCTGAAATCACGGCCATCCTGGGCTAGCCCTGGGGTCCCCAGGATCTTGTTCAACCCCACACCCCAGAAAGACAGGGACAGGTCTACCCAGTGCTGTCTGCTGCCATGGTCTTGCTTCCTGCGGGGGTGGGAATGAGACTTGGTGGCTTGTAGAAAGCCATCTTCAATACCCAGCAAGGAAGGGTCCTGAGAGAGTTAGGGCCTGAGAGTAGAGGGAGTCACGCATCCATCCCACTGCCCCAGCAAGGAGGGGGGCACTGCCCCAGCGAGGAGGGGGCTGCAGTGCCTGGCAGTCCACGCTGGGGATGAGGCCTAGGTGTCTGGAGCTCAGACTAGACAGGCCACGCAGCAGGACTAAGGGTCAGCAAGAGCTTGGTTTCACCAGCCTGAGTGATCTTGAATCACTCTGAGCTTCTAACAGAGAACAATTTGGAGGTGAGCAGCTGGATCATGGAGTTTAAGAGAAAGCAGGTGGTGGGAGTCCTGCCAGAGGCCTGGGTCGGTCCTGGGGGCAGCTATGGTTTGGGAGGCCACAGGGCATTATGGCTTTGGGAAGGGTCTTCAGAAGCACCGTGACTCAGCTCTAGGGAAGTAGCTAAAATAGGCTGCCCAATGTGGGGCAGGCACTCCCCATAGCCTG
>NW_012098097.1:5935356-5937908 GCF_000951045.1 Mandrillus leucophaeus
GGACGGGCGCTCCCGCTACCCCACCCCACCCCACCGCACCCCGGAAAACACATCCCACTTTCTTGGCAGGGCAAGGGAAAATGGATCACAACTCACAGCCCTTCCTAGCTCTCCTGAGCCTCCGGAGGAACAGATTCCTCTACCCTCAGCCCACTGACCATGGAACCTTCCTTTAAGGTGGGACTGACGAGCCCTCCCCAGAAGGTCAGGCCCCTGCTTGGGTCTACACCAACCACACCTTTAGTTCAGCCCTGTTCCTGAGACTACAGAAGACCACCCTTGTCTGGGCCCCTCACCTGTCCTCCCTGGCCCTCCCAGCTTGTACAGACCAGCAGACCCAGGGCAGAAGGACAGATGGGACCAACACTTCTCACTCCAAGTGACCGGGCAGTGGCCTGTCCCTGGCATCTTGGCTTGAGGCAGGCGCCAGACCTGAGCTCTCACGGGGCAACTAGGCAGGCCTCGCTCTCTGAAGCTGCCCTGTGGTTGACCCCAGTATACAGGGTACACAACATGCCTGAACGCCCACCACCGCCGCCGCCTCCACCACTGCTGCTGGGCAGCATGCCCTCTGCAGGGCCTTCCCCTAGCTGTTCTAACCAACCACCCGATGCCAGGTCCAGGCAATGTGGCCGGATAGCGGAGGGCTTTTAGTGAACGATGACTTTAGATGTGACCTGGATCGGCTACAAGAGGCTTTGTTCCGTTACTCATCATCCATTCACTCACTCCATGACTTCCTGCAGACCCACAGATATTCACACTCTTCTAGGCCCTGGAGATACAGCAGTCCGTTTTCCCAGGGCGCATGTGTAGTGCGAGTATGGGGCGTGGGGTTGGGGAATGGCGGTGTAAACCTGTAAATAAAACGGTATCTCGTATTCCTCAGTATAACGAGGGAAAGGGGATGGTGTGAGTGGGTGTGGGAGTCAGGGGGTCTGGGAGAGGCCCCTCTGAGGAAGGAGCATCATGAGTTGAGAACCAAATGATGAGAAGGAACCAGCCAGGTCAGAAGTGACCCAGGCAGAGGGAACGACGCATGCAAACGCTGGAGTGTAGGAACAGGCTTGCAGCATTTACAGAACAGAATAAAAATCCATGCAGCTGGGGTCCAGGTTACAAAGAGCCCTCCCAACCAGGCCACATAAAGAGTTTTCTTTTGTTTTCAGTTTTTATTACAGGCATCCGCCATCAGGTCCGGTTAATTTTTGAATTTTTTGGAGAGACCAGGTTTCATCATGTTGGACAGGCTGGTCTTGAACTCCTGACTTCAGGTGATCTGCCCGCCTCGGCCTCCGAAAGTGCTGGGATTACAGGTGTGAGCCACTGCTCCCGGCCAATTTTTTTGTATTGTTATTAGAGATGGGGTTTCACTATGTCGGCCAGGCTAGTCTTGAACTCCTGGCCTCAAGCAATCCACCCACCTTGGCCTCCCAAAGTTCTGGCATTACAGGCATAAGCCACTGCACTTAGCCCAGGTAAGGAGTTTGGAGGTCATTATAGGTGTACAAGGAAACCGGTGGCTGTTTGTAAGCAGGCGAGTGATTCAATCTGTGTATTTGGAAGCTCCCGGAGGTCCTGGCATTGGAGGAATGAAGGAGCGGAGCTGGAATTCATCCAGGAGGCTGTTGCAGAAATGCAGGTCAAAGAGGATGGAGACCAGGATGTGGGTTTGGCGAAGGGGGACACAGTGGGAGACATTCAGGCCATGTTTTGGAGGTAGAGACACACGGGATTACAGAGGGCCCAGACCAGGGAGGAGAGAAAAGACAAGATCAAATGGGACTCCAGGTCTTCCAGGGGCAGCCTCTGGCCCTGGCCATCCTTTCCCAGGTTTTGCCTGGCGGGCCATGGCCCCTTCTCACAGGAGGGGCTGACATCCTATCCCTAGGCGGAACTTCGCTTTCCCGAAACACAGGAGGCGTTCCGCAACACAAGGCTTGTCAGATGGAACAATACGCTGGAGGGGTTGTGTAAGAGGCTCACTGGGACATAGGCCACGACTCTAAGAGGTGAGGAACTCTGGCTTTTGTCATCAGAGAAAAATCCAGTACTTTCTGGAACACTTGCCAGCCTTATCCTGCAAAGACAGGAAAGTGCAGGGAAGGCGGAAGACTGTTTCATTCAAACCGTGGCAGGGCTGAGGGCAGCCAAGTGAATGGGCGAGAACGGCGACTTCTTAGATACACGTGGTTACATGTTCCAGGCAGCACTTCAATGCCGACTGTGTTGTGATTTCAGCTGACTTTAGTACTCTTGGGGATCTTTCAACTCCTTCATGTGCCGTGCTCAAAAGCCCTTGCGTCTGGAAGTGTGCTACGTGCGCAAGGAGGTTAAGGCTCACTGCTGTAATATTCTGAGCCTGACTAGCCACAATCAAAAACCAAAAACAAGGCCAGGTGCAGTGGCTCACACCTGTAATTCCAGCACTTTGGGAGGCTGAGGTGGGTGGATCACCTGTGGTCAGGAGTTCAAGACCAGCCTGGCCAACATGGTGAAACCCCATCTCTACTAAAAATACAAAAATTAGCCAGGCGTGGTGGTGGGCACCT
>NW_012098097.1:5940493-5942458 GCF_000951045.1 Mandrillus leucophaeus
AAAGAAAGAAAGACTGGAGACAGCCCTAATGCCCAGTGATAGAGGAATGGCTAAGAAAGCTGGAAGCCATTAACTCAGAGCACCATTCAGCAGTCACGGAAATGGAGAACTATGAAGACCATAGACAACATGGACCAAATGTTTACCAAATGGCATTAAATGGAAGCGCAAACAAAAGGCAGAACAGAGGCCGAGGCGAAGGTCAGGAGTGCAGGACCACCCTGGCCAACACGTTGAAACCCCGTCTCTACTATTAAAACAATACACAAGGCCGGGCGCGGTGGCTCACGCCTGTAATCCCAGCACTTTGGAAGGTGAGGCAGGCGGATCACCTGAGATCAGGAGTTCGAGACCAGCCTGGCCAACACGGTGAAACCCCATCTCTACTAAAAATAAAAAAATTAGTCGGGTGTGGTGGCAGGCGCCTGTAATCCCAGTCACTCGGGAGGTGGAGGCAGGAGAATCGCTTGAACCCGGGAGGCGGAGGTTGCAGTGAGCCGAGGTCACGCCATTGCACTCCAGCCTGGGGGACAAGAGCGAGACTTCGTCTCAAAAACAAAGAAACAAAAAAATCCCACAAATTAGCCAAGTGTTGTGGCACGTGCCTGTAATACCAGCTACACCGGAGGCTGAGGCGGGAGAATCTCTTGAACCTGAGAGGCGGAGGTTGCAGTGAGCTGAGATCACGCCACGGCACTCCAGCCTGGGCAATAGAGTGACACTCTTGTCTCAAAAAAATAAATAAAAATTAAAAATAAATAGAAAAAAAGGCAGAACATATACTTGTTTATGCATAGTGGTTACAACTCTACACAAATATGCATCTGCGAATAAAGACTAAAAGGGCAACAGGAGAAATTAAGAAGTTATGTTAGCCTTGAGAGGAAAACAGGCTTCTTTTTATTTTTATGTATGTATGTGTGTATGTATGTATGTATGTATGTATTTTCGAGACAGAGTTTCGCTCTATCACCCAGGCTGGAGTGTAGTGGCACCATCTCGGCTCACTGCAACCTCCAACTCCTAGGTTCAAGCGATTCTCCTGCCTCAGTCTCCCAAGTAGGTGGAATTACAGGTGCACACACCACAACAGCCGGTTAATTTTTGTATTTTCAGTAGAGACGGGGTTTCCTCATGTTGACCAGGCTGGTCTTGAACTCCTGATCTCAAGCACTCCACCCGCCTTGGCCTCCCCAAGTGCTGGGATTACAGGTGTGAGCCACCGCACCAGGCCTTTTTCTTTTCTTTTCTTTTTTTTAAAAAAAAACCACCAACAACAAAAACCCACAGTATCAAAAGTTTAAAGAAAAGGCATTCATTTCAAAACCAGCTCAAGACTATCTGGTTCTCTGGATTTGGCAGCTGCATCCCAGCATAAGATGCCAACTGGGGACTAAGTGAGAACCGGTCTCCATCTATACTCTGCCTGTCTTGTGTCAAAATCTCCCACTGATGTCTGTTCTCTCTCTCTTCCTCCCTCAAAATCTCCCTAAGCCAGACATGTTTATTAGGTCCTTGTTTTATTCTAAGTTGCCTGGGAGGAGGAAGCGGGCAAGCTTTAATAACCTGACATCAGGGGACACGAGGAGATCGGGACCCTCTCAAAAAACAGAACTCACTCTCCAACAGCTGCTTCCTGATGCTTAAGCCTCCCCAGCTGGGCAGGAGACGAGTGATAAGGATCACTCCCACCCCACCGGAGATGGGCCTGTTTCCAGTGACACTGAAGCTCCAAGCTGGAGGCCAGCCTCCCACATAACAGTGGGATCCTCTCAGAGATATCCTGTGCAGGATGAGGTTTTACTTCTGCTTCTACAGCCCTAGCTTGGCTAGACTGTCACTGCAAGGGAGCCGAGAAAATAAGAAGGGGTCACATGAGGGCAACCAGCACCCAGGGGCTCCAGCCACCACTGACGGCCAAGCTGTGTGCAGAATTAGATCATCCCTGGGGGTAGATCTCACATG
>NW_012098097.1:5944343-5945745 GCF_000951045.1 Mandrillus leucophaeus
AGAGGTTGCAGTGAGCTGAGATTACGCCACTGCATTCCAGCCTGGGTGACAAAGCAAGACTCTGTCTCAAAAAAACAAACAAAGAAACAAACAAACCCAGGATGGGAACATGAAATGTCGCCATTATGACTCCTGTACCGTTTATGTATCTGTGTCAAATATCTCCTTAAAATACCTGGGTGTAGTGGGATCATACTTTCAAGATGGAAAGACCAAATTAAGGGACTTGCCCTAGGTCATGGATTGAAGCCAGGGTTTAATTCCCACCCCAGGGCTCCATCCACTTAAATAGCAATGTACTATCAAAAGTAGGGGGCATCACAGGAAAAACACTGAATATGTAATTTGTGTATACACATATATATCTACACACACATATATTTTTATAGGTTATATTCACATCTATTGTCATTCCATGTATTAATTACTAAGTTTTAGTTTAGACACACACACACACACACACACGCATGCACAAGTTTTGGTGTGTTCTTTCTAAATCCCAGTGGATTTTTTTTTTTCTTTTTTTTGAGACAGAGTTTCGCTCTTGTTGCCCATGCTGGAATGCAGTGGTGCAATCTCAGCTCACTGCATCTCCACCTCCCGGATTCAAGTAATTCTCCTGCCTCAGCCTCCCGAGTAGCTGGGATTACACATACCCGCTACCACACGCGGCTAATTTTTGTATTTTTTAAAGTAGAGATGGGGTTCCACCATGTTGGCCAGGTTGGTCTCGAACTCCTGACCTCAGGTGATCCACCTGTCTGGGCCTCCCAAAGAGCTGGGATTACAGGCGTGAACCACCATGCCTGTCCCCAGTGGATTTTCTTAGGTACTCCTGGGGGTGCTAAAATGCAGCACTCACTGTGTCACATGACTCCCACTGAGATTCAGAGATGGCAGACATCTGGGAGAGGATCCAACCCAGTGGTCTTGATTAGGCTGTTGGGGCCAGGAGAGGTGACTTGCCAAAGGCCACAGAACTCACAAGGAGCCGGATGGTGCTGGAGCCCAAGTCTCTTGACTCCCACCCCAAAGCTCTTCCCCAGATAACACCTAGATGGGCTCACTGCCAGGCACCAGGGAAACTTTCTGATGTTTGCTACCATCTTGCCCAAATTAAGAGCTGGGAAAGAGAAGAGGGAAGGACCTTCCTCCCACTGAGCAATTGGCACTAGGTGCCACCAGGCAGGGAGAATATTACAAAACTCGGATCCAAGAGCTGCTCAGAGACAAAATCGTCCCAGGGTGGGGTGGTCTTGTGGTACCTGAAACTCTGGCAAAATTTCTTGAAATAATGGCTTTAAAATAAATGATGGTTCTGGCCGGATGTGGTGGCTCACGCCTGTAATTCCAGCACTTTGGGAGGCCGAGGTGGGTGGATCACCTGAGGTCAGGAGTTTGA
>NW_012098097.1:5945795-5946136 GCF_000951045.1 Mandrillus leucophaeus
TGAAACTCCGTCTCAAAAGAATTAAAAAAAAAAAAAAAAAATCTGGCAAGTCCAAATGGATACGTGCTCAAGTGGAAAATGCACATTGGACTTCTAAGATTTAGTATAAAAAAAGAGGATGTATAAAATATCTCATTAACATTTTTATACCGATGATATGTTAAAATGATATTTTGAATATAGTGAGTCAAAATGTACCATCTATTTCCTCTTACTTGTTAAAATGTAACTATTAGGCCGGGCGCAGTGGCTCAAGCCTGTAATCCCAGCACTTTGGGAGGCCAAGACGGGCGGATCACGAGGTCAGGAGATGGAGACCATCCTGGCTAACACGGTGAAAC
>NW_012098097.1:5946186-5948438 GCF_000951045.1 Mandrillus leucophaeus
TCACATGAGGGCAACCAGCACCCAGGGGCTCCAGCCACCACTGACGGCCAAGCTGTGTGCAGAATTAGATCATCCCTGGGGGTAGATCTCACATGAGGGCAACCAGCACCCAGGGGCTCCAGCCACCACTGACGGCCAAGCTGTGTGCAGAATGAGATCATCCCTGGTGGTAGATCTCTAATGGGGAAGGCACTAAAGTGAGTCTTAGCTCCAAGAGTCAGAGGAACAGGCTCCCTAATCCCCTCCTACCCTGTCCCTCCAGTACACCTCCTCACTCTCCAGTTCTCATTCACCAGGGTCTGCCGCGTGCCAAGCATTGTACTGAGGACAACATACATTTATGTCCTTGAAACTCAAAGCAAACTTGCAAGGAGGCTGCCCTGATTGCCCCTACTTTAAAGAAAGAGAAACGGAGTCAGACAGAGTGAATTATTTCACTCTCACATCTCACAGCTTTATTTATTTATTTATTTTTTTGTTGAGATATGGCATTGCTGTCACCCAGGCTGGAGTGTAGTGGTGCTATCATGGCTCACTGCAGCCTCAACTTCCTGGGCTCAAGGGATCCTCCCCGGCCTCAGTCTCCCAAGTAGCTGGGGCTACAGGTGGGCACCACCATGCCCGGCTTATTAAAAATAAATAAGTAAATTTATATATATATACACACACACACATACACACACACACACACACACATATATATATATATTTTTAGTAGAGATGGCATCTCGCTATGTTGCCCAGGCTAGTCTTGAACTCCTAGCTTCGAGCGATCTTCCTGCTTCAGCCTCCCAAAGTGTGGGATTACAAGCATGAGCCATTGCGCCCCACACCCAGCCTCTCACAACTTCTAAGTGGTGACTTGAGCCCATTTCTGGCAGACCTTGGAGCATGTGATTTTCCATATAAGGTGATGCGGCCCGGCCTATGCAGGTGTCTGCAGCTGAGGATGTGCACGTGGAGCAGGGTGGGATAGGAAGGGTCTGCAAGCCGGTTAATCTAAGACTCTTGGAGCTAAGACTCATGTTACTGCCTCCTTCGTTAAAGCTCTCTCCCCAGGCATGGCTGCATTTGAAACCTCCTCAAAGGAGATTTCCCTTACCCAGGAGTCCATTCCCACTTCGGGCTCTCAGGAACCTCCCAGTGTTCTGGTGTTCTGGGAGGTGAGGGGTGGGGAGGATCACCCCGAAGCACAAGCCAGGCGCTGCTGGCACAGTCAGGAGTAGATCAGCATAAGGCCTCGCTTCTAGTGTGTTCCTGTCTGCTCTGTCCAAACTCCATCTTGTGTTCCTTGGTTATTCCAGCTCCCAGGAAGAAAAACCAGAACCGTGACCCAACACCACTTGCCACACCCTCACTGCCCCACGTGCCAATCCATGCCAGGCTCGTTGATGCAAACATGCCACTGCACAGCCACCTGGGGCAGATCCCACTTCCTGGAGAGGAACATCCTCTACTTTGTTGGCCCCTTCCTGGAAGGAAGACAAAGGGGCAAGGTCCCAGATTTCATGACCTGTCTTCCCCCCACTACCCCCAGCCTCCAAGCTACAAGACGGTGCCTATTCCCCAGGTATCCCTACCGGGTGTGGGGCAGGGAGGGAGGAGTCTACTGGGAAGGGGGGTCAATCAGGGAGAGTAGGGATCATAGAGTGACCTGGACAAGGAATAAAGCAATAGGGCACACCAGAACCTCCCAGCTATTTCCACTTTCCGCCATCTCTCTATGGGTTAATAATAATTGACCCTCCACTGTCCACCAGTCACATGTGTGGCTTCTGAGCACTTGAAATGTGGCCAGTATGGAATAATAAACACTGGAGATTGGGAGATCAGGAGGGTGGGAACCCAGTGAGGGATGAGAAGTTGCTTAATGGGTACAATGTACACGATTGGGTGAAGGTTACACTACAAGTCCAGACTTCACACTACACAATATATCCACGTAACAAAACGATACTTGCCCTCCTTATATTTGTAGAAATAAAAATAAACACATAAAAATAAAAAATAGGCTGGGCACGGTGGCTCACGCCTGTAATCCCAGCACTTTGCGAGGCTGAGTCAGGCAGATCACCTGAGGTCAGCAGTTCGAAATCACACTGGCCAACATGGTGAAACCCCATCTCTATTAAAATACAAAATTTGGCCAGGCATGGTGGTTCACGCCTGTAATCCCAGCACTTTGGGAGGCCGAGGCAGGTGGATCACGAGGTCAGGAAATCGAGACCATCCTGGCTAACACCGTGAAACCC
>NW_012098097.1:5949528-5951274 GCF_000951045.1 Mandrillus leucophaeus
AAAAAAAAAAAAAAAAATGTAACTATTAAACTATAAATTATGTATGGCACTTGCCTAAGACTTCTGTTAGAGAGCAATAATTTAGACATTTTCCCCCTTATTACACAAGCAGCATGTTCCCTTGTAGATGGATAAATAAAACCAACCATTGTTCACAGCTGGGTCAAAATATTTACATGTTAACAATTTATGCTATATTGTTTTAAATTAAATCTTAATATCTAATTTTTACATCCAATCAGGCACTGAATGGCTAGGTTGTTTCCATTTTCAGTTGAAACTCTGTAAGGTCTTTTCAGGCAATTATGTGCATATCCTTAACTATTTCTCAATGATACATTCTTGTGAATCTGCCCCCAGGCTGGAGTGCAGTGGTGTTATCTCAGCTCACTGCAACCTTCCACTCCTGGGTTCAAGCAATTCTTGTACCTCAGCCTCCCAAGTAGCAGGGACTACAGGCACGTGCCAACCATGCCCCTTTTTTTTTTTTGAGGCTGAGTCTCTGTTGCCCAGGCTGGAGTGCAGTGGTATGGTCTCAGCTCACTGCAACCTCTGCCTCCCGGGTTCAAGTAATTCTTGTGCCTCAGCATCCGGGCGTGCGCCGCCATGCCCAGCTAATTTTTGTATTTTTAGTAGAGACAGGGTTTCACCATGTTGGTCAGGCTGGTCTTGAACTCTTGACCTCAGGTGATCCACCTGCCTCGGCATCCCAAAGTGCTGGGATTACAGGCGTGAGCCTACAGGGGTGAGCCACCATGCCCTGCCTGCCTGGCTAATTTTTGTATTTTTAGTAGAGATAGGGTTTCACTGTGTTGGCCAGGCTGGTCTGGAACTCCTGACCTCAGGTGATCCACCCGCCTCGGCCTCCCAAAGTGCTAGGGTTATAGGTGTGAGCCACTGCACTCGGCCGGGAAGCTACCTTCCCCCCCAATATATTTAATGGCCACCCCACCAAGCTTATACTACCTTACATGCTCTCATCAATTATATGATTGAATCTTTTCAGCTATGGAAGTAGATAAGCTCATCATCTGCAACTAATAATAATTTTGCCTCTTCCATTCCTCATTATCTTGTTATATTTGTTACATTGCCAATATAAGGTTGAATAATACCACTGACATGAAACATCTCTGTTTCTGGCATTTACAGTGATACCCTAAACCTCCGGCATCTAATCCAGCAGCCACAAGCCACATAAGGCTACTGAGTACTTAACATGTGGCTACTGTGATTAAGGAGCTGAATTTTTAATTTTTTTGATACAGGGTCTTGCTCTGTTAACCAGGCTCGAGTCCAGTGGCACAATCACAGCTCATTGTAACCTCAACCTCCTGGGCTCAAGCAATCCTTCTACCTCAGTCCTAAGTAGCTGGGACTACAGGTGTGCACCACTATGTTGCCCAGGCAAGTTTTAAAATTCCTGTCCTCAAGTGTAATCCCAAAGTGCTGGGATTACAGATGTGAGCCACCACACGTGGCCAGAATTTTAAATTTTAATTATTTTACATTTAAAAATTGATAATTGGCTCACGCCTGTAATCCCAGCACTTTGGAAGGCCGAGGCGGACGGATCACCTGAGGTCGGGAGTTCGAGACCAACTTGACCAACATGGAGAAACCCTGTCTCTACTAAAAATACGAAATTAGGCCGGGCGCGGTGGCTCAAGCCTGTAATCCCAGCACTTTGGGAGGCCGAGATGGGCGGATCACAAGGTCAGGAGATCAAGACCATCCTGGCTAACA
>NW_012098097.1:5951819-5958965 GCF_000951045.1 Mandrillus leucophaeus
GTGGTGGTGGGCACCTGTGATCCCAGCTACTCAGGAGGCTGAGACAGGAGAATCGCTTGAACCCAGGAGGCAGAGGTTGCAGTGAGCCGAGATCATGCCACTGCACTCCAGCCTGGGCAACAGAGCGAGACTCTTGTCTCCAAAAAAAAGAAAAAAAAAAGTTAATTTCCCCTTTCTTTAGTTTTAAAAACATAGCTCCTAGAAAGCATAAAGTTCCATGTGTGACTAATGTCACATTCTTATTGACAACACCGTCCTAGGGCTAGTCCCATTGATCATCCTGCTCACTGTGATTTAAATATCACACAAGTATTCTCCACCACCTTAAGGAATTCACAATTCTTACAGTTTATGGGAAAATGATGCCAATAACTCACTCAGCCAAGCTGAGTTATGGGAAAACACACTACGGCTTAAAATAATTTACCCTTTAATTGCTGGAAGATATAGCATAAGGAGTCTAGTCTAGTTTAAATGGTGACTCATTATCAAGAACACTCTGGAATAACATCTCCCCAGGTGGATCCCAACAGATAGCAAGACTGTGTGCTGAGGAACCCACTCTGGGAAAAACTATTCTAGACCCTGCCTAACAAGGGGTAGACCCCTCCCCAGACTCTGCAGTAACTATTCCTGGGCCATACGTTATGGAGGAAATACAAGAAAGAACTAATATCTGTTGAGCTTTTTACTCTGCACCAGGCATTGTGTTGGACGATTTATTTTGATTAAACTGTCTCTTTTCTTCTTCTTCTTTTTTTTTTTTCTTCTGAGAGAGGGTCTTGCTTTGTCCTTCAGGCTGGACTACAGTGTAGTGGTGCAATCAAGGCTCACTGTAACTTCAAACTTCTGGGCTCAAGCCATCCTCCTACCTCTGCTTCCCAAAGTGCTGGGATGATAGGCACGAGCCACCACAGCCTGCCTTTCTTTAAACTTTGTAGTCATACACGGTCCCAGGCATTGGAAAGACTTTATCTCATGTATTCTTCTCAACAATCCCACGGAGTTGTCATTACCATCTCCAGCTCGCAGATAAGAGCACTGAGGCTTAGAAGGGCACACGGTTTACTCAAGTCACACACAGTTGCTAAGGACAGAGAGACATAAGAATCCAGATGTGCTGGACTCTGGGTTTTTTCCACTCCACCATAAGGAACATCGGCAGAGGGGGCAGCGAGGGGGGCAGTGGATCATAAGCGTCCCTGGGGCTCAGGCCTGGGAGGGCTGCTGAAGGCTCTGGATGCATGAGTACACACAGCACACAAAGTTTTGCACACAATTTCAGGTTAACATCTCCTGAGTCTGAGCACCTCATTCCCCACCACTCCAGGGAACGTATAGATTAATCCTGGGAAATACGGACCACAGCCCAGCACCCCAGGTCCATCCAGGGGAGCCCTCTGCTCCTTGTGGGCTGGGAACCGGCCGCCCTGCTTGTCTCCTTCATCTTCGTTCCTGCACCCACCTCATCCTTATCCTCATCCTCATCCCAGAACCGCAGGCTTCAGACCAGGGGGGAAGCAGGTCAGCAGGAGGTGAAGGGGAAACCTTCCCTCACCTCCTGGGAATTAGAACAGCACAGAGAGGGGAAGAAAAAGGAGCCAAGACCTGGGAGTGACCGGAAGCAACGACGGAGGAGTCAAGACGATGAGGAGCCAGTGACTCAAGGACATCCGGCAACTTCACTTGATTACAGGGCCCTTCCTGGAAACGCGTGCTTCCCGGAGCCACCACTTGACGCCAGCCACCAGCAGAGGGACGATCTGGGCCAGGCAGGATGGATGCCTGGTGGGGGGCCCCATTGCCCTCACACAGGCTGGACCCTCCTCTGGGAGTGGTTGTTACTAC
This sequence comes from Mandrillus leucophaeus, assembly GCF_000951045.1. Taxonomy (NCBI): domain Eukaryota; kingdom Metazoa; phylum Chordata; class Mammalia; order Primates; family Cercopithecidae; genus Mandrillus; species Mandrillus leucophaeus. The sequence goes on from NW_012098097.1 coordinate 5,953,668, forward strand.
TGGGCAGCAGGGTGCCTCCCTTCTGCTCAGGATCGCAGAAGAAAGTGCCGCGCTTGAAATCAGATCTGCCAGGCCTCGTTTGGTTTCACTTTGCCTCTCCTAAGAGCCGGGTGCTCAGCTAAGAAGTGGGAATTTCACGGCCACCTGGGGGTCTCCAGAGGGAGACTGGCAGATCTAAACTCCCTCCAGAGTAGGCAGGCGAAATCTTGCATCTTGGCCCTGCCGGAACTTGGGGACAAAGAGCCCCACTCCCGAGGTCACAAGCTGGCCTCAGTTTCATTAGCTCTTAGAGCAATTGATAACATTTCGTACTTCCCAAGTGCTGTGCTAGGGTAAGCACAATTCCACGTGTGCTATAAAGATGCTGTCACACCCAGTGACACTCCAGCCACTGTCACTTTCCAAACTTCATAGAGAACAACCGCCTGAGAGCACCTAATTCAAAAGTCTGTTCAGTGAAACAGGCTGAGACAATGGGTTGACCCTTTTCAAAGTCCTGGGGGTTCCCAGGATTATCTGATGCAGGGGGAAGGGTCCCCCAAGCTGCTGAAGACCAGGTACAGATTCTGCCCTCCTTCTGTGGTCTCGGCCACCAGTGGGGGGTAGGAAACCCTCCGATCTGGTTTCTTTCCTGATCTGAGTTCCCTCATCCCATCACTTTTTAACCTTTAGTGATGCCAGAGAGAGGAGCCTGGCTCTTCTCAGACAAGATGGTGAGGTGGAGGTGGCAAAAGAGAAGCTCCTCCATTCCTTCCTAGGATAAGGGTAAAAGACAACTCAGGAATTTGCAGGACCCGGGGTGCTACTAGCAACAAATAATGCACAGGTCAGGCACCACGGCTCACGCCTGAAATCTCAGCACATTGGGAGGCAGAGGCAGAAGCGGGAGGATTGCTTGCACCCGGGAGCTTGAGACAAGCCTGAGCAGCACAGTGAGACCCTGTCTCTAAACAACAACAACAACAACAACAAATTTAAATTAGCCAGGCAGGGTGGCACACGTCTGTAGTCTCAGCTACTCAAGGCTGAGGTGGGAGGATCTCTTGAGTCCAGGAATTTGAGGCTGTAGTGAGCTGTGATCACACCACTGCACTCCGGCCTGGCCAACAGAGCAAAAAGCCTGTCTCAAAACAAAAAATAATGCACAGAACTTCAACATGATCAACCCCCAATAAAATATAATCTGATCCTTTGAACCTAACCAGATTCTCCTTAGAGGTATCCACAAATTGTACTGCGAGCCCCTAGGCTCTGTTTGGGCTCTCTTGGGCTCTCTACTCCTTGTACCATTTGACAAAGCCTTAAACCCAATTCTAGGACTTGAGGGGAACAGTTCCCTTTCTGATGCTTCAGGGTTGGAGGCAACAGTGTAAGGAAAGAAGGGTTGCACTGAGTGAGGACTCGAGGTAGAGAGGAAGGACAGGCAGGGAAGAGAAGCTGGCACACAGAACCTGGCTTCGGTGGCACACTTGGAAAGATTCAAAGCTGGGGTCTCCAGACCAAGGTCAGTGACTACCAGAACTGCAGGGATTCGGGCAAAAGGAGAACCCGGAGTCTCATCCTGCGAGGCTGGAGGCTGCCCCAGACAACCTCTGCTACCGTGATGGCCAAGGCAGAAGATGGTGGCTGAAGTAGTTCCGGCTGAGCACAGACATCCAGGGATCCTTCATGCCTGGCACTATAGTTTTTCCAGATGCCTTCAGCTCCATCTTTGGGGTGAAGGGGAAATACCAGGTGTGTAGAGCAGTTTCTTACAGGTGGGTTAAGAACGGTAAGCCTTCATTAATGACCACACCCTAAACTGTGCTCCCCTGAACCCCAAAAGAAAGACCCTTCCTCAGCTTGAGTGGAGGCTGACTGGAGATGGCCAGTTCCCCTGTTCCTGGCAAGGGAGGGCTTTGGATGCCAGCATTGCCATCCTGGCACAGAGCCCAGAGCTGCAAGTTGGCAGTGCCTGGGGGAGACTCCAGTGTTAAGTTAGTTGGAAGGAAGCCCAAGTCTCCTCAAGGAGGCGTATTTTAAGCTGGAGCTTTAGGGGCACAGTGAGCGGGAATATGGGAAAGTAATGTCTGAATTTCTCTCTCTTTTTTTTTTTTTTTTTGACAGAGTCTCACTCTATCACCCAGGTTGGAGTGCAGGACACAATCTCAGCTCACTGCAACCTCCACCTCCTGGGTTCAAGCGATTCTTGTGTCTCAGCTTCCCCAGTAGCTGGGATTACAGGTGCCCACCACCACGCCCGGCTAATTTTTGTATTTTTAGTAGAGACAGGGCTTCACCATATTGGCTAGGCTGATCTCGAACTCCTGACCTCAAGTGATCTGCCTGTGTTGGCCTCCCAAAGTACTGAGATTACAGGCATGAGCCACTGTGCCTGGCCCTAATGTCTGAATTTCCTTCCCAACGCACTGCAAGCAAAAAGGGCTGGGTCCAGTGCCACACGCGGGCTCCTTCCAGCACTACCATCCAGTTCTCTGCCGAGAGAGGGCAGACATGGGTTTGGCCTTCCTGGAGAACCCCAGAAGCACTGGCTGGAGTTGGCCTTCAGGACACTCTGCCGGATGGCCCCTCAAAGTGTCCCCAGCTCCAGAATTTGGTTATTTTCCTCACGGTCGAGAAAAATCCTCCAGTACATAGGTCAGAAGACCTACGCAGAGCTCAGGTCAGCTCTGTTTCCAGGGCAAGATTGCTCAACCCTTCTCCCTCCGCCCACAGGCCTTATCTCTGGCATCAACCCAGCTCCCCATTCCTCCAAGGGATGGACTCCTCCCTCCTCCAACAGGGACAAACTCCTCTGAGTCTGCAGAACCAGAATGAGAACACAGAAGGCTGGACTTACTGCCACCCAAGCGCAACCCTGGCCACTCTGGCTTCTGACTTCTTCACTTCGAACCCAATCCAAACATGGGGGCGTGGGATGGGGAAGAGTGAAAGGGAGAGGCCAACATCAAACACTTTTCGGCCACACCTGTGCACAGACAGTCCTGGCCACAGAAATCAATCAGTCACTCCAAAGGGGTAGAAGGGGTTGGAAGCCCTGGGCCACTGCCAACCCAAGGCCCTTCTGGAAAAGCTCCGGACTTGTAAAGAAGGGTTGGCCAGGGCTGGGTGCAGTGGCTTACACCTACACCTGTAATCCCAGCACTTTGGGAGGCCAAGGTGGGTGGATTGCCTGAGCTCAGGAGTCTGCGACCAGACTGGGCAACACGGTGAAACCCCGTTTTTACTAAAACATACACAAAAAAATTAGCCAGGCGTGGCGGCATGCACCTATAGTCCCAGCTACTGGGGAGGCTGAGGCAGGAGAATTGCTTGAACCCGGGAGGTGGAGGATGCAGTGAGCCGAGATTGTGCCACTGCACTCCAGCCTGGGTGACAGACCAAGACTCTGTCTCAGAAAAAAAAAAAAAAAAAAAGGGCTGGCCAGATGCAGTGGCTCATACCTGTATGCCCAGCACTTCAAAAGGCCAAGGTCGGGGAAGATCCCTTGAGCTCAGGAGTTCAAGACCAGCCTGGGCAACATGGTGAAACTCCACCTCTATAAAAAAAAAATACAAAAAATAGCTGGGCATGGTGGTGGGCGCCAGTAGTGCCAGCTACTGGGGAGGCTGAAGTGGGAGGATCACTTGAGCCCAGGAGGTCCAGCCTGCAGTGAGCCTTGACGATGATGCTGCACTGCAACCTGGGCGACAGAGCAAGACCTGGTCTCAAAAACATTAATAAATAAAATAAAAACTATTTTTAAAATCAAAAGAATGGTGTAAGATTCCTCTTCCAGGTCAACACTCATTCCCCTGACCTTTATACACAAGACCCCCCTTTGCTTGTGACTCCTTGGTCTCCAGTCCTGTGAGGCACTGTCTGGTTCCAGAGGCACCAGCACAGTGGAGGCAGGGTACTGAGGATAGGGACAAGCACGGTGGGTGGCCAAGGGTAAGAGAGAAACAAGGGGGAAAAAAGAAGAGGAATGTAAAAAGAGAGAGACAGAAACCCCAAGAAATGGAAGAATCGTTCATAGTACAGGCCTAGGCTGTACCGCAGAGCAGGAGCAAGCCGCCCTCAGTGGCAGGGACCCTAGGACTTCAGGGAGATTTCAGAGGGGAGGCGCTGAGACTCACCCCAGAACCACCACCCATAGGATCACAGTGGCCCCCTCCTAGTCCCTGCAGGGGTCTACCAGGATGCCTGGGAATCTACTTGGGATCTCCCCAAATTCACTGAACTCCCCCCCCCTTGTGTGAAGGAGCAGCTGTCTTCAAGGAGTGGAGAGGCAAAGTCCAAGTTCAGAGGAGATAAACCACCCCACTAATCAGTCAGTCACACGGGCAGCTCACACAGGGCAGTTGGTGAGAGCAGGAACCGGCAGGGCACCCCCGCATTCAGCAGGCTCTGGCTTCCCAGCAGAGATAGAGCCTCAGGAGATCCTGGTGGATGCCCCATTATTGCTCCAGGAGACCCTGGGGCTGCCAGGGCTTCTCTCAGGGCCTGGCTCAGTCCCAGCCAACTCCCGATTTCTGGGAGAAATCCGCAGCTCAGCAATCCCTTCCTTTGTGGCCTGTTCTTTGTTCTCTTAAAATTCAGTCCATCCTGCTGGTGGTCCCTCCTCCACCCTAGCCTCAGAAGGGGGCGGGGGCTGCGGGAGTTATTGGAAACCCAGACTGCCAAAGAAGTTGCCTTGCAGGAGGCCCCTGTCACCGGCCCCTCATTGTTTACACTCGCTGGATGGGACCTTTCTCTGGTCCAGATGGCTGCTGGTTTCCGACGAGAGATTTTCCCTCCAGCACCCGGGCCCCTCCGGGGAGAGCAGGGGGCTTCGCAGCGAAGAGGCTCCCGAGGACTCCACCCGGATCCAGCTGCTCAGCTATCTGGGCAAACAGTGGGCACCGGGCACCCAGTAAGAGATGTGGGAGCTGGTCAGATTGCAAGGGGTGGGAGTCGTGGAGAGAGAGAAGTTCCAGAGGCAGCAAGAAAAGAAAAGGCATTGTATCCCCTCCATTCTCCCAGGGAGAAAAAGAAAACTTCCAAAGCCCAGGCCGCAGTCACTGGGAAAACACAGGCAACCTGGTTTGAGTTAGCAGAGAGCACCCCTCCCCCCGTCTCTCTCGCTCTCTCTCTCTCTCTTGCTCACACACACACACACACACACACACACACACACGCACTTCAGTCCTCTCCCAGGAAGCCGGCTCAGCCTCAGCTCCGGCTCCCGCCCAGCTCTCCAGCCCTCCCGGCCGGGGCACTCACCGACTGACCGGATCCCCGCGGGCAGGACGGCTCCTAGGGGACGTGCCGGGGGGA